>NC_044248.1:21942775-22542775 GCF_003957555.1 Calypte anna
TGGAAGGATTTTGGTCCGTTCGTCTGCCTGTGGTCCTGATCCGTGCCAGCCCATATCTGTGTGTTCCTACCTCCAGTTCCCGACTGCTCCCGACTCCAGGAGTCCAGCCTGGACTTTCCCAGGGCTGCCCTGCAGCCTTGGTGGTGACGTGAGAGTTACTGGGGGAAAAGGGGGGAGGAATGTGGTTTCCATTTTCCTGTATATTTGTATATATTTAGTAATTTTTCCTATTTATCATTACTGTTTCTTTAAAGTTGTGTAGTTTAGTTTCCAACCCATAAGTCTCTCTCCCTTATTCTCTCTCCTTTCTTTATCAGGGAGGGGAGGGGGATTAATAGAGAGTGTCTGTTATTCGGTTTAACTGCCGAGCCAGTGTTAAACCGTGACAGTTGTCTTGGCCTAAATGAGGTTACACCACCACTAAGTGCTGCTGTGCTGGACATGGACAACTTCAGTACAAACTGGAGTCAAAGGCAGCCAGGTGGTAGGCTCCTATTGACACTGGTAATTGCCTTATGGGGGTGGTTAAATCAGTGGAAGCAAAACAACTTGGAGTGTAAAGGTAAACCTGAACCTTGCTGAACTGTGGCAGCACGTTGCTGCTCAGTTAGAGAAGCTGGATGCAAAGGTGTGCTTTGTATGTGCCCACGTACCTTTCTGTCCAGCTACTGAGGAACATCAAAACAACCAACAAGTAGATGAGGATGCTCAAAGGTGTGGAGCAAAAGAGTGAACTATTTTTAGCTAGGTGTGCCCATGACACTTCAAGTCACCAGAGAAGGGATGGAACATATAGATGGGCTTTTGACTGAGGGGTGGACTTAACTCTGGATGCTATTGTGCAGCTTATCAATGGTTGTAAAACGTGTTCCACAATTAAGCAAGTTAAATGGCTAAAACTTTTGTGTTATGGAAGGAAATTGTTGAAATACAGGCATGGGGAGGCCTGGCAAATTGGCTGTATCACACTCCCTCCACCAGGGTAAGCACTATGAGCTTCCAATTGTGGAAGTACAGGATGGCTGGAAACATATCCTGTGCCTCACGCCACAGCCCAGAACATCATCCTAGCTTCTTGCTGCCATGATCAAAAACATCCAAACAACACAAAAGTTAGAAAGATTTTTAAAAAGAACTAAGAGAGGCAAGTCTTACCATGGAGCACAGATTGTACAAAGATGTCATATTGGCAAGATTGTACTATTTATCTCAGCAAGACTTGACAGGCAAAAAAGAGACTGGCATGGTACAACAGCAAAGCAAGGAAGGCTATGAACTCAAGCAGGTTGAAGTTGTACAAAAATAAGAAGAAACAAGCTTTGGCAAATACAGCACAGAGTAAGATTATCCAGAAATATTTGAGGAACAGTTTCCAGACACCAAAAATTAAAGTTTATTTTACAAATATTAAAAGCAGAAATTTCTGAAGGAGAATCTGTAAATATAAAACTCATGGAAGATCAAAATGCTACAGTAAACGTGAGAGAATTTAAGTTGAGATGTTCTCCCCAGTCCCATCTGTGGGAAAATTTGATAAGTTTCACTGCTTTCTGATGTCTTACATCACACAGTAAAAGTGTATTAATGAAGGAGAATAAATGGTATCAAAGACAATATGGCACTGACTCAACACTTAAGGATCAGAGGTCCGTGTTATCTGGGGCACAGGCAACTAAACCTACCTCAGGACCAACAAAGACATGATACAGAGCAAGAGGAACCAAATACCAGGTTCCCATGGATGCAGCATTTAAGAAAGAATGCAAATACTAATAGCAGAATCAACAGTGAACAGGTAAATTGAGACTGTCACACAAGACAATCTGGTCTGCTGCTTGTAAAATGAGAACTGAATCAAATCACATAGTGCCAGTCTGTGCATTTGTGGATTTTCTGTACAGTCCTCTCATGTGTTCTTTGTTCCAACACATAGGAGACAAAAGAGCACCTGCCAACATGACCTTTATAAAAAATGCTCCTTCAAATAGCTTGCTATTTTTTAATGTAAAAGCAGATCTCACGTGGGCATTATGACGTTAGGGAACAAAAACTGCACTTTTTTGCTTTCATTCAGACAATCATGGTAAAAGGACAGAAATTCTGGTTCAGGTAAAAAAATATTAGGCTAGAATTACTAACTATAGATAACCAGAATAGTATTTCTTGAAAAACAGATTTACATAGCAGCCACCTCTGACTTTACAAGTGAAAAATGGAAAAAAAAACCAAACAGTCCCTTATGTAAAGCAAATTTTTGCTGAGGTTTCACACAAAAGTGACAGCTGCTTCAGTAGTTTGGAGCACTGAATCAAGATGTAGAAGACAATTGTATTAGTGCCTTCCCCTGTTTTCTGTGAATTATTTCAGTCCTGTTCCTTCACTGTTTTGTTAAATAATAATAAAAAAAAAATTTTAAAAAATGCTTTATCTTCAAAATGAACTAAAGGTTCACTTGATTGAGGCATGGTTTGGGGTGGGTTTTTTTTAGTGTTTATTTCAGCAAGGTATAGAAACTTATGTGCAGCTGTACTGAATTAAGTTTTCAGTTTGGTGTCTGAACCAGGGAGAACTTCTCTACTGCCGTGTTTCTGAAATTGCTTTTCATCTCTGTTACTATATGGCAACACTGCCAGCTATGTCCTACAATGAAAGTCCTTCTATGCTTTTGTAAAGCAACACAATACTGTAGAAATGTTATTTCTTCTACCAGCAACAAAACTTTTCAGAAACCACTGATACAGAAACACTCGTACATAGTTCAGTCAATATCTTAATTTGCCATTTCAAATCTTGTGTATGTCCAGAAAAGGGCCACAAAAATGATCAGAGGGCTGGAGCACCTTCTCTATGAAGACACGCTGAAGAAGTTGGGGTTGTTCAGCCTGGAAAAGAGGAGGCTCCCAGGTGACCTTAGAGCAGCTTCCCAATACCTGAAGGTGACCAACAGGAAAGCTGGGGTAAGATTTTTTAATGGGTGTGTAGCAAGAGGACAAAGGGCAATGGTTTTAACCTTGAATAGGGGAGATTTAGATTAGATATTAGGAGGAAATCCTTAACTGAGGGTGGTAAGACACTGCAACAGGTTGCCCAGGGAAGCTGTGGATGCCCCCTCCCTGGAGGTGTTCAAGGCCAGGTTGGGTGGGGCCTTGAGCAACATGGTTTGAGGTTTTGCCTTTTTTTAATTGTTCAGGATTTGGATTACTGCTACCGTTACTGGGGAACAAGAATCAGTAAACCACTACTGTGCTGCTTATTAAGAAACCACAGATATACAAGTAACACTTGAACTCATCTTTAGACAGTGCAGATGGCATGCCAGTCTGAATTAGTGAAACTGGAGGTTGTGCAGCAAGAGGTGTGTGGTTGCCTGGTACACAAATTAACAATCTTTCTTGGGGAAAACAAACACTTAAAACAAAATTAATGTGCATGAGACATGCAGTCATAGCCAAAACATTGGATCTGACATTGAATGACACTGGACAGATGAAAGACAACCAAGAGTCAGCTGTGGTTTAGATCTCAGGATGCCATCAGACTGCACAGGTGGGAGCTCATCACCCAGCACTGCATACATCTGGTCTGATGCACCTAAAGCAATGCTAACTTTATGATTATTTATATTGCCAAAGCAGCAGGACAGTGAGGGAACTGCACTCTGAAGTGCATTCATAAATACTCTCTGAAGTATCTAAAAAGTATTTGCTCCTAGCTAGAATTTAAAAATAAATTAAAAATAAACTGACTGCAATTTCTCCATCTTCTTGTGATCGCACCACCAGATTTTAAGCACCTTGTGCTTTAAGTATCAGTTAAAGGAACTGGCCCAGCTGAATTGCAAATGAAAGCTGCCAGCATTTCCCCCACCCAGTTTTCAAAGCTTTAGCCCTACCCAACCTTCAGGTGCAGCCCAGGGCACTGATGACACCCACTTTATTAATTAACCTCCTCACAACAATGCAACATTTGACTCAAAGCTTACAAGAAGCAGTTTTCAAGCAAGGATCTGAAGAAAGATTGTGTGGTAACGTGGATGAGGGGAGAAAGCAAACAGGACATAAGGGTTTTTTGGATTCAATTATAAAGGTTTTAAAGGGAAGAAGCAACTTTTATCATTAGGATTGTGAACAAGCAGCTCAGAAGCAACTGTAAGGTGAAAGTGCTCTTCTTCTTTATTAGTCATCTAACAACTTGATGTCAGAATGGGACAGATTCATTCCCTTCCAAACAAATGTGCTGCATTTTGCCTCTATATATTTCCTTCAGCCAGGATGCCATTATTTGAATTCTGTGGCTAATGTCTAGGCTGAACAGATCCTTCGTGTCACTGTTTTTTGCAGTCTTCACAAAACAATAAGCAACACCACATTATCCTTGAAGAGCTATCCTTTTTGCCCACCTTCCTCATAAATCCCCTTGTTATGTTCATCTGGATTGTTAAATAGATTCTCTTACTTTATTTACTTCAGATTCATTTAGGTCAAAAATAGTATTTTTCAATTTCCACATTTTTGTTGTCTAGAGTCCCTTTCTTAACTTTTCACCTTTGTCCTTGTTTATTCATCACCATCTATATTGACTTTTAGAATCAGGTTGAAAGTTCACTGTTTTCCAGTTCTGTCATCCAGCAAATAAACCTCAGAAATCTTAACATCACCAGTCTTGTGACTGATTCAGCTTCTAAAACATACAGTTCATTGGTTTTAACACTACATTTTCCTTCACACCAGATAAGTTGATCGGTTCCACATAATACCAAATGCAGAACAGTTTTCCTGAAATAGTAATCTAATAGCTGTAAACAGCAGAATACTTGTACAGTGTGATGTCTGAAGTGGTTGCCTCATTTAAAGACATGAAATGTTTCTGGGGCTTTTTTCCTCCCCATATGTATACATTGTTTTGTGTATGATGCCACTTCCTTGATCTGTAATAGTTTATTTATCCATTTGGTTTTCTAAACATGCTGCACTGCTCAGCCAGAAAAGCCAGGTTTCTCAGGGTTTAGCTGGTCCCTTGCTGTAATTGCTAACACTTTGTACCATCATGAAGGATACCTGTTTACTGTCCTGTAATAGCACCCACAAGACTGCACAGCAAATACATTTCAAGTAGGGAAAAAATGCTATGCTAGGAGGGCATCTTGAGACAGTCTTGCAAGATACACGGATGCTATTTTTTCCAAGATGCCTCAAAGTCACCATGAAAATCCTGTAACAGAAAAAATAAACAAAAAACAAAACAAATAAAAACCCAAACCAAAACACAACAACACCAACCAACCAACCAAAACAATTAAAACCAAAAAAAACAAACATATAAAAAAATAGTGCTCTGGATGTGGCCAGAAGGTACAAACAAGACCACATGGGACCTCCCACCACCAATGTACATCTATGTTCATATAAGACAGCATTTGATCTTGCCAACAGAAAGCCAGTACTGTGCTTCCCAAAGCAGTTTGCTGTTTACCTGCAGAGGGATAGAAAAGGCTAAAAAACCCAGGGTGTCTGTAGGGCAAAAAATTAATTCCCATTTTTCCTCATAAAGACCATCATTGTCTTTGTGCTACTCTCTATATCAGTGAAGCGTTGCTATCATCCTTTAACACACAAGGATTTTGAAAGTTTTCGTGGTTTAGGCCCAACCATTACCAACCAGGCCAGTGCTCACACCTCCCCTGGGGGACAGAGAGGAGAAAATCCACCCAAAAGCTTCTTGATTGATACAAGGACAGGGAGGCTCTCACTCCCCAGTTACAGTCACAGGCAAAACCAGACAAACTTCACTTGTGAATTAAAAAAAATCATCTATCATCAGAAAGAGAATACATGACCAAATCTTTATACCTTCACCGCACCTCTCTGTTCTTCACAGGCCCGGATCCCTTCACTGCTGCCTCCCCCTCAGGGCACAGGGGTCGGGCAGGGGGGCTTCAGGGTCAGTTCCCCATACGGTGTTTCTGATGCTTCCTCCTCACAGGGAAGACTCCTCACATTCTTCGCCATTCTAACATGGGGTCCCTGTCAGGGAAGAGAGTCCTTCAGGAACCTCTCTGAGCTGAGTCCCTCCCACAGGGGCAGTCCCTCAGGCACAGACTGCTCCAGCTTGGGCTGCACACAGAGTCATGGCTGCTTCGGGAGCAGTCACCTCCTCTGGCACGGGGTCCTCCAGGGCTGCAGCTCTAGATCTGCCCACCTGTGGCACTTCAGGGGCTCTAAATGCACGCCTGCCCCACCATGGTCCTTCAGGGACTGCTCCACTGAGCTCCTCCATGGGGACAGCTGCCATCTGACCATGGGCTGCAGAGAAACCTCTGCTTGGGCACCTCCTCTCCCTCCTTCCTCAATGACCTTGTTGTCATTCCTCTGGCATTGCTCTCACCTCCTCCTCTCCTCTGCAGGTGTTTTTTGTTTGGTTGGTTTTGATTTTACTTTTGCAGTTTCGTTTTCCCTTTCTTGAGTATGTTACTCACAGAGGTACATTCAGCCTCCCGCATCTGCTCCGCCTTGGCCAGAGCTGGGGCCACAATTGGAATGAGGGGACCTTCCAGCAGCTTCTTAGAGGAACCACCCCCTACTTAGAGGAAGTGGATTCCCCAGTTCCAAAACACACCTGTGCTAACCCAAGACAAAAGTGTTTTGCACCTTTCATAGGAGTCTGATCAGAAAAGCATTCTCTCTTCTCTACACCTAAGCTATTTCAAGCACTCCTTCCTCCTTCAAACTTCTAACTAATGAGAGATATTTGTTACATTCTTCTACTGTGGAAGAAGACACTCTCTTCCTCCTTGAACATAAACATCTGCAAACCATCAGCGGTGTTCACCTCTGATTCTACCTGCTCTCTCTTCACAGCCTGCCCTGCAACAGGACTGTCCATCAATGCAGAAACTTAATTATAGTAAGAAATTAGGGCACTCTAGACAAATGGCCTGGATATCTCCCAGTGGCTTCACCCCTTCTAGCACACAGGCCTGTCTCTCCACACATCTTCCTTCCTCACAAGGCTCCTTGCCTGCTTAGCCTTTCTTTTTGGACATGCAGATCCTCCACTGGGGCAGCAGTTACAATAATAACATCAACATCAACCCCACAGGATTTAGGTTTGTATTTGCTGCATTTGACACTTCCTACAGAGGAGCCCCTAACCTGCAACCCTTCCCTCCCGAGTCTGCTACCTAGACATTAACACCTCTTGTGGTGAATTCACATTGGCTTGTCTGCTTTGCAGAGAGCTACAGATTCTGGAAGGCATTGGAAGGAATTCTATGCTTTACAAGATAAATTAAATGGTACAACGTTCTATAAATATTTATCTTTTTTTTTCTGAGAGCTAATTATTATGTGGCAAGTGTATTCAACAGAGGACAAAACCTTATTTCTGTGATAACAGGGTTGAAAAAATAAGGTGATACATGTTATTTGTCTTTATGGACTCATAACCATAAGCTGCCAACCATAAATGTTAAGATTGCATTTGTTCTGCAAGCAGACCAGAATATATTCTGGTATACTGGTTCAGTATATTTAATAATATACCAATGACTTCAAAGTACTTATATTAACAGGTAGTCTAAAACAGCATACACCACATTACAGAAACAGCAATTTAAGAGGAGCAAACAGCAATCTTTCCAAAAGAAATAGTACATTCTTCTAGTACATGTGACAATATGGTTAAGTTTAAAGATTTTTCTTAAGCATTCTCTTGTGCATATTGATCTAAGCTTTAAGGTTCATCTGGTGTACTTTAAAATTTCCTCCAGAGCCCTGGAGGAAAATACAAGGCTAATAACATGCAGTGTAATAAGAGATGGAAAATGTCTGCCTTATTGAGTGAATATGTATTTATAATAGGTTCATCTCTCTGATTTTGCTTTTTACTTGAATTTAAGCAACCAAGTCTTATTCCTTGATCCATTGACTTATTTTGCTCCATCCCCCCTCCCTACCCCTGGGCTTAAGAAATGTCTAAATATAATAGCAGTCCAATTAGATGGATAAATGTTTCTGGTATTTAAGCTGTCTCTCATACAGCACAGAATTTACTTTTCCAACTCAGCTATCTACCTCTTTTTTTTTTACTTTCCCAGGGTGCAAGAGAGGCTTTAGAAGGAGATGACTGCATGATGCATGTTCTTAGTGTGTCCCTATGCCATACATCTAAAATCCATTACAAATATCCTTCATTTTAGTGAAAACCAGTACAAAACTCAGCCACTGAGGCAGAACCATGACAAGGTTCCCATGCTGGTCACAAGTATGCTTTATTGCTACTAAAGCCATGAATCTTCACGCAGATTAACTGTCATTATTTCTTTTGTTACTATAAAATGCAAGAGGATAGGTGTTAGCAATAATACAACAGAAAAGACGGAAAGATCAAAGAGAACATGACACCTAATCAGGGCTTATCCCTCCTCTCCTACCTCACTGTATTACTTCCTTTGCAATATTGACATCAGTACAAGTGACTTCCTGATGCATCTGTGCTAGGGTCTCCAAGACCTCTTCCATCCAAGCAGATCCTACCACTTCTAGCATGACAGGATTGCACATTTGAGAGCAGATCTGCCTCCTTTCCCTATAGAGTAGGTCCTTCCAACAGTAGTGTCCACAGAAAAGTCACCTTAAAGTCAAGTTATCTAAGCCATCTTACTTTTGGGGTTTTTTTTTGTAGCTGCTTTTATTGAGTATATTTTATGCAGGTATGTAGAGCCCATATTTGAAAAGACAGCAGGAACATACACCACAGCTGGCAAGTCTGAAGATGCTGCAGTAAAAAGAACTGAGTAAAAGAGAAAAGGAATAAAGGCTGGATCCATGACAGTGACATCAGCCAATGACAAAAAAGGGAAGTAATTCAGAACTGTCTTTTCCATACTCATTTGAAAACAGTAATTGTCTCTCAAAAGAAAATTACTATATGTCATGGTGATTTCAAATGGGAACAGAAGACACATGATGAAAAGACAGGGTACACACGGGAAGAAAGCTTTTCCAGGTTTTTCAACCTGCCACTCCAGATTCTAGACAAGCAGAAATTAATTTTAAGAGGACTGCCTCACTTGGGCTACTTCTGTCCATCAAGTCCATACAGGGAATTGAGAAGACTTGATCAAAACTGCCAGGCTCTAGCAGATGAATTTTCCACAGGAACAGGCCTTACCCAGAAGCACAACAGGCAAAATGTTTCAAAATACAGGTTCTCTGCTTTCACCCAAGATTTTACTTGTCTCTAAAGAGCAAAACAGGCACTGCACTGGAGTCTTGACTCTGAACTTGGATGTCCTGAGTTACCAAGAATGAGGACATTAAATTTCATCTTCATTGTGGGCTCTGAGCCACCTGTCATAGTGAAAATATGGTCTCAATGCAATCCCACAGATCCCCTCTGCAGCCCCATAAACACAAATTTTCCCCATTACTAAGGGAATGAGCAAGGCTTAACACTGACCTGACAGTGCAGGGTGTCATCACTGCCTATGCCTGAGCTGGATTTAGCTTGTTTTAACAGTTGTGCAGTGGTCAGTACCTGTTTTGGTCTGAGCACCAGGAATGCCTGGTGTACTAAAGGCCCACAGCCTTAGCAGGCACAAATACTGAGAAGGACACAATTCCCCACATCCCATGTCAAACTTTTCCTCAAGACAATGAACTAGAGACAAAAGATTATATGCTTTGACAGCCCCAATCTCTCTACTTCTGTTACTGGTGCCATCAACTGCAGATCAAAGAAGGTCATCAAAAGAACGAACACCACAACCAGAAAAGAGGAGCTAATATTAGTAAATTTTTTAGCATAACAGTTATCAAAAATGAGACCCCTCTGACTTAATGCAGTCTGAGTTTACCATTATTCTGGTAACACTGTTATTACAGGATTAAAAATATTATTGTATTTTGAGTAGATTGGTAAGATTTTGATCAGGAGAGCAATAAACTTCTGGCTTCATGTATATGCAAAGCTGCCTTAGAGTCTAATATCCAAAATGTGTTTTCAAATCTCATTTACTATCCTCTGTAGACTATATTACACCCAGTACACTGTACTCACTTCTCAGTGCCATGTCACAGTCAAATAAGATACTGGGCATCTGTGTTTTTTGGTCTCCAAAAGGACAGTTCTGAAGCCTTGGTACCATTTGAGGATTATGCGGAAAGAAACCAAAACCAAACATGACTATCTTGAAAAGTGTCTCCATAAAAATATTTACATGAAGCTGGGAAGGGGACAAAGGATGAATAGTTTCCAATTTGGGAAGTAAAGAGCAATACAGTAGTAAATAAATGGGTAAATTCACCTGTTCTAGAGGAGAAAGGGGTAAATCCTGAAATAAAGAGATACAGCTAAGAAAAAAGAGAAGATTATATCAGTCATTTCAAACCAAATTAAATTATCATGAGAGCATCAAGGGCAAAAAGTGCATGAGGACAGGATGAGAAAAAATTTAGGTAAACAAACAGAGTACATGTAGCAAGAAGAACAGAAGACAGTGGCAAAACACAAGGTTGGGACTTCGGCTACAAAGCAGAAGGGAACCCCAGGGTTATTCAGAACAAGATGTGGAGCCTGGTGTTTGTTGGAGACCTAGCTAAGAGGAGTTACTGTGGGACAGGAAATGAGAAGAGATTGTTCAGGCTGAGCTTCTTACCCTGTGCACTAGAAATGTATTAACAACTATGGGAACTGGTTTTTCAAAGCAAGAGATGGCTCCTACTGCTGTTTTTCCCATGCTGTGTTACATTACATTTCATCTCACATGTCCAGAACTTGGCTGTGCTCTGCATTCTTTTTGCTCAAATTCTTTCACTTCAGGGTGGAATCTGGAGACAACAAACATACACAAAAATTAAAATCCCTTCCTCCCCCCACCCTGCTGCATTACCCGTTGTTGACAGTATTCTTTGTGGTCCTTTTTTTTTTCCCAACAGACTGGAAATATGTATTATCATCTCCACTGTAAGTTTTGATTCTGCTACATTGAAGTTCATCTTGTGCTTCAGTGACAACACACTTTCTGGGCTGCTTCCTCCAAGTTGTCTCTGAAATAAGGCAATTGTGCAACTAAAGCAAACAATGTGTGCTAATTAAAGGCAATGACACGTATACACCTGGCATGGTCATGCAAATACAGGTTAATCTGAACAAAGTCACACAGAGAAGAGACATTACACAGCTGGTGACTCTGAATAGCTGATGGTTTTTCAAGTGTGATATTTTATCAACAAGCATTAGAACACGCCTAACAACACTGGGAAAACATGCTCATGACATCCCCAGGTAGTCATCTCAATCTAGGTTTTCTCTCCTACACACAGATAAAAATAAGTCAAATACTCTTTGGACTCATCAGAAATGGGTATGTGTATGAGGAAGATACAGCAATTTTGTCCCAACAGTTTTCTCTACAGTTTTCCATTTGCTCTTTCTGTGCTGCACCGTAGGAGCACACCTTGCATTTAGTAATTGCCACTGCTGTAAAAAATGTGAGGAAGAAGGTGGTGGAGGAAAAAGTCACTGCTCTCTCCCTTAAAAGAAGCCACCCATGGTTTAGTCCCAGTTCTATGATGTAGCGATCAATTCAGTCAATCAGATTTATTGGTATTTGGCATGCAAGCTTCACTAGAATGAAAACAGAGATTATATTTAGCCCAGCTTTCCAGATTCAAGAACACTTAAATAAGAAAGATGTTTCCTTTCTTGTGCTACTGCCCACAGTTTTCTCTGCGTTTAAGTAAAAGCATTACAACAGGAGAGCCACATCTGAACATTATTCTGGTATTTACTGAAAGGGTGACAGCAAAATTTGGAAAGGATTTTGAATTTGAACAAATCACACTGTAGATGAAAAAAACCACCAAAATAAGAATAAACACTTTGATGTAAACTACTCTTTATTTTACCGCTCCTCTCAATATACCTGTAATCATCCTAAAGGCATGAATCTACTAAATAACAGTATCCATAACTGTGCCAAGGGCTTTATGAGTCACTCATTCAAACTACAACCTACGTTTCAATGTTTCTTTGCCTTCCTCCTTAAAAAAAATCTAAATATTGCAAGATCTGACAGTTCCTACACATAGTGAAATTTCTCAGTGATTCCTGAGGCATTAGTGGCACTGACAAAAAGATTACTAACACTGCATAAGACAAATGCACAGTGAACTAAGACTGACTCTTGTTTTACTGGATGCCACAGAGCTATACCAAATTAAGGTATATTAATAAATAGTAGAAAAATCTCATCACCCTAATTTAGCGAACGTTGATGTATCTTAGCAAGAGTACACACAGTAAAAAATGGGTACCTTAATTTGGTAGTAATTACATTAAGTTAAATCAATAAGAAAAAGCCCAGCATTTTATTATTAACTATGGGTATTCTCTCTATACTGACAGTTAATTTTCTCTATACGGACAGTGACAGGTAATTATAATGGATTAACATTTTTTTGTTAATTTCCTTATCTGGGATACTATGTGACAGCCAAACAAAGCTCACCATAAAGCACATGCTGAACCCAATACCACTGAGACCAGGGCCTGAATAGGCAAGCCTGAAAAGAATCAAAGCAAAAGATACAAATAGCTCATCTTGTATGCTAGGAGAGCAGGTTCTTCATCAATAACGAATCTGTATTTCAACAACA
Organism: Calypte anna; assembly: GCF_003957555.1. Lineage (NCBI taxonomy): Eukaryota > Metazoa > Chordata > Aves > Apodiformes > Trochilidae > Calypte > Calypte anna. The sequence goes on from NC_044248.1 coordinate 21,955,435, forward strand.
GATATATTTCTGTATGGTAGGGTCAACTTGTCAATCCATTTTCTCACATAAGAAAAAAACCCACCTGCAAACTGTCAGAGGAAACCAGAAGGGCTGGTTAATAGCACTGACAGAAGTTCAAAGACTTTTATTTACAAGTATGGATGGATATATAATGAAAGACTATAAAATGTGAGTCAAGCAAAAATAACCTTTCTCACACTGCTGCAAGAAAAAAAAATCCAACCAAATACCAAAGTAAAAACACACATATCTCCAGATCTTGTACTGGCAAGTTTTGTAACATTCGTTTTATTTGTTTTGCTTTATTCAGCTACCAGCTTTTTACCTCTGTATTTTAGGTAGTTTCATCTGGGTACCGCATCAAAAAAGGTAACCTGATTGACACAAACTAGCCAATTATACTAAGTAAATCTTGCCAAAAAAAAAAAAAAAAAGATAATGTGCTTGGATTATTCCACATCATTTGAAGAGTGAAAAACCTTGGGTTTTACTTTCAGATAACAACTTCTCTCACAAAATCACAAGAGTCCTTTAGTTATAATGAAAAACCTACAAACTAAATTATCACCATTAAAATATTTTAAGTAATATTAAGTTTGACTTCTTTATTAGTTAGATAGTTCAACAAAGATTATTTAAAGTGAATTCAGTCCACAAATAAATTGCTAAGTCACTAGATATATAGAAGAAAATCTCTTTACAGACCAGCTAGAAATAGTAATAACTCTATCACTCACACATGCTGGCAGTTACCTTGAGCTGCATTCAAAGATGAAAGGGCAAACCATTCTCCACCTCCATTATGTTCTTACTGTGTCAGCTGAATTTGCACCAGAATGTGAATGAAGGGGGGTGGGTTTTTTGTTTGAATATTGCTTTGATTCTTTAAATAGATGAAGAGTGCTGATTTATGTCATATAATATAGCGAATGGTGAACACTTAGCACATGGAAAAAACATAAGGAAAATAAGACTTTTTAGGGTATGATAATTTATATGATATTAACAGCCAGTGGATAATCATATAAAATCATAGAATAAAGAATAATAAATAATGAATTATAGATAATGAATAATAAATACAATTTCCAGTAGTATTTAACTCTTACAATGTAGTGCTACAGACCAGCTCCTCACCTATAAAAAAAGGGAATATCATACGAGTCAGAATCAAATGTTGGTCACTCATTTTCACCAATGAAATTGCAAATTTACTCAAAACCTAAATCCAACAAGTGTGTCCATCTAAGAAATCAAACTGATATAAATACAGACGAACCCTGCTATGAAATTATAAAGCAAAAGAGCTTCTCTGATCACACAACCAACTTGATTATGAAGTCAGGTAAATCCCTTAAAGCCCATAGGTTCAGAACCAACAGCCTTAAAAATACTTTTAGGCTTGACCTAGGTTGCAACAGCTTTAAGTTTTTCAAGCTTTATTTCTAAACAATGAAGTACCAAGTAGAACAAACATATCTGGGCTTTTTTTTTTTTTAGATCTCAGAATATATAAGGCGCTCTGCACCTTCATCAGTTATGAGGCTACAAGTAGAAGGAAAAATTAAGATTTTTGCATCTCAGCTAAACATTTGACTCAAATACCTGTGCTGCAATTTCATCATTTCATAATCGATGCATATGCAATGCAGATTAACTATGTTTTTTGTGAAAGTAGACCTGTCAAAAGCTTCTGCATATAACAATCTCTCTCTCTCTCACTACGTGCTGGACTTTATGGGGCTTTGTCCATGCAGCTAAGTTATGAGGCACTGAATTAGTTCCATGGGCAGAGCTGCCTCAGACTTTGAGTAAATATATCATACCTCAGCCTGTCAGTGCCACTGTTTCACACCTCCAGCAGATGAAAGACAGATCACACTTTACCCATTTTACAGTGGCACACAATACTTTTTCCATTTCAGACATGACCATGAACCACAGCAGTTAATTGCAGGTTAGCTGGGCATTTTTATGAGAACAGAGTCAAGCCCATCATCTTTAATCACATCATAGTCCCCGTTCTGCCTGCAGTCTCTTTGATTTTGATAAATTCAAACTCATACCAGGCAGCAATTTAAGATATACTGCATTGATATTATGTCAAAATCAAACGTTAGTAGTCACAATCATTCAGTCCATTTGAGAAACAGCTCTTTAGAGGAATATGACCTTGGAAGATATGTAAGTCTGATTTGTGTAGACAAAAAGAAAAGGGTGAATGTGGAAAGCTATTGCCCTCTCTTTTGTGAAAGGACCCTAAACAAAGCCCATAGCATCCCCTAAGCAATTTAAGTCCTTGTGTTTTGGCTGCCAGCACAGACTTTAGCCTGTGTTAGCACATCTTTACATCACTATAAGCAATGCTAATTGCACAAAGCCTGCACCCAAATTCATTTGCTGATTAGTTATTCTTAGCACAATGTTTTAAAGTCTGTCTTTATTATTTTCAAAAAGGATCTATTTTCTCTTATTTTGTCTTTGCCTTGTCTTCATCACTAACCCAAAATTAAAATAGTTCATAACCTTTTACTGCTAGACAGGTGCACATAGTTAAGTGCAGTATTAAAACAAACAAACAAACTCAAGAAATTATGCAAAGACTTTTGAGACCAGAGATGGGAGAGGAAAATATACAAGGCAACTGAGTTTCCGTTAGTGCCAGCAGAGATTTCTTAGGGCTGTTCTTGTTGCAAGCTAAAACCACATCCCATCTAAAGAAGTAGTTTGTCCTCATTTTCATAGAATCATATAATTTAGGTTGGAAATGACTGCTAAGGTCACCTAGTCCAACTGTTAACCTAGCACTGCCAAGTCCACAACTAAATCGAGTCCCTAAGCACATCAATACTCAACCACTTCCCTGGGGAGCCTGACTCAGAAAAAAAATTTCCTACTATTCAAGCTAAACCTCTCCTGGCACAACTTGAGTTCATTTCCTCTACTCCTGTCACTGGTAACTTGGCAGAAGAGACAAACTCTCACCTCACTCCAATATCCTTTCAGGGAGGTCTCCCCTCAGCCTCCTTTTCTCCAGACTAAATAATCTCAATTCCCTCAGCTGCTTCTCACAAAATTTGTGCTCCAGACCCTTCACCAGTTTTGCTGCTATTTTGTTTTGGGGGTTATTTTTTTTACTTTTTTTTTAAAGCCATGCTTCATGTCCTTGGAGAAAGCATGGCCTTTTTCCTCAGGTAGTAAGGTCAAGCTGGAACTCAGTGAGGGGAAAAGTGCCTCACAGGACGTAGATACAATAGTGAAGCTGTCTTACTCTTGACCAAACACAGGTAAAATTACATTGAATCAAAGGATCATTTGGGTTTGGGGGTTGCTTCTTTTTTGCCTTTTATTGAGGGGGAGGAGGGGGTGGGAGGGGTTGGGGTGGGAGGATTTGTATTTGTTGTCTGGTTGGTTTGGAGGTTTTAAAGGAAGATTAAGGTATAGCAAAAAACTCATCTAAGTGTCCTGATTTGACCTTGCTTTTGTCATAGTCGAATACACATTAGTAGCTGTTTATATTTAAGTATTGCCTAGAGGATCCAGCCAGATAGAATTCCAGTTTAAGTACAGTGCAAACATTTTGTAAGAGATTGTTTCTGTCATAAGAAGCTGACATCCAAAATAGGTAATGTAAACAAGAATGTATATTTATCTCCATTTTACAGATGGAGAGCTCAGGTATGCAGAGACCAGATGACTTTACCTTGGCACCAAGACATGAGCTAAAGGGGCTTTTGTATCCCAATAGGATGCTGTAATTAAAAAGCTGATCTTCCACAGAATTTTTAGTTTTATTTCCTTACAAAATAAGTTTGATGCAATGTTGTACTATATCTCTCTCAAACACTACCTCCCTTACTTAATTCACCAATTTCAACTAAAATGGCACTTTCTCTAAGTAACACAGAAGCAACAAGTTATAAAGATTTGTAATTTTCATGTTACCTATGCAGATAAGATTGTTTGCTCTCCACTATTTGTGGCACAATGTGCACACTGCATAGCATGGAGATTAACCATTTTCTGAAGGCCTTTTTTTTCTGACATTAGTGGCTTCTACAGGAACATAATCAACCTGGCACTATGACCTTGAAATTTAGAAGAAAATCCAAATTTTCTGTTTCGCACATAACAAAAAAAAAAAAAAAAAAAAAAAAAAAAAAAAAAAAATTCACTCACAACATAGAATGCAAATCAGTGCAAAACTTGATCATTTGGGCAATAAATACTCACCCACCCAAAAAAAAAAAAAAAAAAAAAAAGAGAGAGAGAGAGAATTATTTCTGTTTCATGCAGTTAGTAAGACTTCTCTTATGGTGTCTCCAGTTTTTACTTAAGTGCATCAGAGATTAAAGAATATCAGAGATTAGAGAATATGAAGAATATATCTGTTAAAAGTTTGTCTGTGCATTACTTGAATTGAGATTTTCCTTTTTCCCTTGAGGATGAAGGAACTACTGTTCATACATACTTTTGAAAGCTCTGAAACAATTTTTCCAGCTGTAAAAAGAACCATTCCACCATACCAGATTATTAAGTATTGTATCACAGATTTGACTTACAAATATTATAAATTCTCATGTTAAATAAAATAGCTTATAAGCACTTAGCCTGGAAGACTTATGCATATAAGTAAGCATACTCATGTGAACAGACTCTGGCATTTTCATGATTAGAGAGTAACTGGGTATTTTTTTTTAATTGTAAATTAATAAACTTTATGGAACTATCATAATTCTCAAGGGAAGAAGATTAGTTTTGACACTCATTGCCATGCGTGTTGTCTTTGCAGGCAGTTTTGACTTGCATATTGTAACTGTTTTCTTTTTGGTTTTGAATGCAAAACAACTTCAGCTAAACCAGAAATATTTTTTCATGGATTAATAATGCTTTTGTGAAGTCAAGTTTTTAAGGCAATACATCTATATGGTACACTCTTAGTGACTGTGTGTATTGCAAGTGGCATTTGTTGACTGACTAATCACCAAGTTATTTTTTTTTCTCTTTTACTGTTTTCTCATTTTATTTTATTTGTTCTATACAGACCTTAAAGGTTGTTTGTTGAAAGAGGGAAGTAATTCCCATGCAACAGCATCCTCTTAAGAAGGAGAGATCACAAGTTAATAACTACCTCTCTCTTATCATCCCAGAGCTGAAGATTTAAGGATGGAAGTGAAATGAAAAACTGCAAGTGCAGAAATTACAGGGTGAGTCTGATTTTAAAATTAAGAGAAATTCTGTGGGTAAACCTGAAAACTGAGAAAAGTTGGGCAAACAAACTGGATTTCAAGAGGATGGGGATGTGTGGAGGGAGATAATACAAATACTAAAGAAAGCTTCAAGATGCTACCTGCTAGATAAGCACACACCCACACTCATATCTTGCCATGAGGATGAATAAAACAGCAGAACCAAGGAACACAATGAGCCCTGAACAGGATGCATGAGGAATCACAAGATGCAGCTCACACTGCCTGGAGGAGGCTGGGGCAAGTGTGGGAGAGGAATGTTTTGCTGACCATTGACATGAGTGAGTTCTAAGGGCCTCTCATCATCTCTCTAGCTTTTTTCTACACACACACACACACACACTCACAGGAAATGAGACAATCTCTTCTCACATGTCCAGAATCACTCTAACTAGCTCTATAAAGCCATCATCACGCTGGGTACCCTGGCTGTCTCAGAGCAGATGTCAGGCTCTTGCTGTGAAGGCAGCACTGCCCTCTCAGGCAGCACTAGCTCTGAAGAATGGATTCAGGTACAACAGTAACAGAGACAGCATCACCATCCACTGAGTGTATGGCATCTTTTCCATGTCCTAGAAAGATTCCTCAGAGCTGTTGCTTGTCTCTTTGAAGAGCACTGCATTCACTTCAAAAAGAAGGGTGGTTTATTTTGATTACTGAACATCACTAAATGTGTTGAATCTTTTCTAAAGGGCCTCTGATGTGTTACTTGTTTAGTCATCCAAGGAAAACATCACACTTGTTGACTTTCAGGTCCCTAGAAAGATTGAGAAACCTTTGCTGACCTTGTGGCTTATTTTGTGGCTACATTTTAAATCAACACAGGGCTCACCAGCCTGAGAAGTTACTAATACTGATCAGGATGAAGGCTGGTGAATCATACTGAGGGGAGAATTAACAGATTACATCAGAAGTGGTCAGTAAATCCATTTTTTGTTTATTAGTGAAACAGAAAGTGTAGGAAAAGAAAATAAATTTGATAAAGTGTGAAACAAGCTGTTGAAGACAGTGAGAAAAAATAATATAGAGAAAAGCTGAGCAAACACAATTGCAAGCTCAAACCAAATTAGTTATCTGGCCTTTCTAGTCTCCATTTTCTCTCACACATTTTTTCCTTAGAAACTACTCACAGTGGTGTGTCATCTGGTTGTTTTAGTGGAACTATTGTCATTTTCAGAGATGAAGGGAGAAAGGTAAATCAATGCCACGAGCCTTATTCTCATCTACAAACTATATCTGAGCCTGTCGGTTCATGGGGGTGGGGAAGGAGAGAGGGAACAGGAACAAACAAACAAAAAACCCCAAACTCAGTAACTTATTTGTAGAGTCAAGACTGAGAAGGCTTTTGGGAACATTATAGATACATACAAAAATCTCTCCCTTGCTTTACTGATAATACTCTAAACTAAGAAAATGGTTCAGCCCATATTTGCTAAATAAGCTTTGAAAGCAACTGTTACTTATTCCTTTTTGGTGAGGTCCTATATTACCAAACCCCACTCAATACTAGGTACAGCTTCTGATGATTTCAAATCAGATCAAGTCTTACTGGTTTTCCATCAGTTCTAATTGACCACGTTTATAGATTTCTTAAAGGACACATCACCAAGCATTCCATGGCATTACATCATGGAATTGTGTCACCACTGATTCAGTCCAGTTATATTCCACTGATCTCAGCATATTAACAGGTTAAAATTAAAATTTTGACTATGTTCAACAATCATATAAATGTCCATTGTAAAGATTTTGCCTTCTTCCATTTCCCCACACTCAGCACCCTACCCCACCAAAAGCCCATTCTCATCCAGCTTCATGCCACAGACTATCAGTGTCACTTTTTTTCATTCATTTCAACCATTTCCATGTTAACTTTCTTTATGTATTCATTGAACTTGTATGTATTCTCTGCCCTTCTATGCTTGGTAAGAATCATACTGGCTGCATTTTATTATATAAAGATTTACTGCAGTCAGTTCTTTTTCTAGTCCCTTTCCAGTTCAGTGATTTCAGTTCAAAACATGTCCCCTTTCTTTCCCATACTTAAACAAAAGGAAAGCAAAAGAAAAAATTCACTCAGCCTGAGAAAACAGTCACACAAGAGAGTACAAGGGAATATTGAAAGGTGTTAAAATTGCTGTGAGAAGGAAAGAAAAAACAGCAAACAACACAATAGCAGAATATTCAGTGGTGAGTATAAAAAATATAAAACCAGAAACAGAATTTTCTTTCTGTTTTAAACCATTTTGCATGCTCCATTAATGGGATATGCTATTTTGCTCATTGTCATAGGAAGTATGACTCCTGTATAGAAAAAAAAAATTCAGTATTAAGTAGACAGCCTGTATTTGGTCAGCACAGTGAGAGCAGTAGGGAAACACTAGGGAAAAGAGTGGACTGAAAGCAGAATGAATTTCAGAGGCTGCTAAATAACAATGCTCTGTAACAGCATGTATAAACAGGCAACAGCCTTGCAAGAAAGGAATACCAGTTGGAAATTTGAATGTGCAGGTATGTTCTGGCTTTTGGCAGAACTTTAATTTTATTGCAGCAGTATCTCAACTTCTACAGTTAATGCAAATACATGTACCTGGCAGGATCTAGAACTGTGTCTAGAAGGCAGGGCAGCATAGCAACACATTATAATTACACTATAAAATGCCAGCACAATGGAAATCCTTGTTCCTAAAATTTGAAATACATATGTGGATGAAGCAGAAGGCAGTCACCAATAATAGAACAATACTGTCCCCTCAGTGCAAATGTATGCAGTAATATACCATGCCTCATCTAGCAGCTTTGCCAGCTACTCACTGGGCTGCTAACATTTTGGGACAATCTACATCCATCAGCTCTCAAGAACAGTTGTTAGGCACCAATAAATTACAGGCCTGTTAGTTTGTCTTTGGTACCAAGGAAGATGATGGAGCAGAACATCCTCAGTACCACTATGGGGTACATGCAGGACAACCAGGGGAAGATCACATTGGATTTTAGGAAAAATTTCTTCACTGAAAAAGTGATGAAGCATTAGAACAGGCTGCCCAGAGAGGTAATAGAGTCACTGTCCCTGAGGATGTTCAAAATATGGGTAGAAGTGGCACCCCAGGAGATGGTTTAGTGGTTGCGATGGTGTAGGACTGATGGTTGGACCCGGTAACCTTGAAGGTCTTTTCCAGCATTGATGATTCCATGATTCTATGAATATCCTGAAGAATCTCAGGACAAAGAGAAGGACAGGGCAAAGAAACCTCATGTATTAAGAGATAAAGTTAGAGGTGACCACATTCCATGCTTACATGTAATAAGCTAGGCCCCTTAGTGTGATCTACCACTAGAAGCACTGATTTAATACAGCGTTGAAGCTACTAATGACAAAGCTGAGTATTAACTCACTTATCTCAGCAATGTTGATATCAGACTACAGACTTCAGAAATTACCAGGTTCCAATCAGGAGCTACAGCCCTGAACCTTACCTACTCCCAGTTTCAAAGCAGTTCTCAATTAATCTTTAAAATAAAAAGTAGGAAGTAGCAGGTTTAAAAAGGTCAGATACAATATGCAACACTGCACATTCCTATCCTAAAACACAGATTAGCCAAGGTTAATTCACTTTACTGCTTTCAAAGTTTTATATTTTCTAATCAACTTGGAGAATGCTTTAACAATTTGATAATATACTATTCCGCAGTGAGAAGCTTTCCAGGCCATTTCATATTGCTGGAGAGCATTAATACAGAGAAGAGCCCTGGGACATAGTTCCATTTTACACAGCATTTCTTCCCATCCTAGCCATGAATAGTATCTCATCTTAGAAACTCCAAAGCCAGAAGCAACCCACGCTGCATGAGAATTGTTACAACAACTCTCTCTGAAAGCATAAAGTGTCCACCAAGGCAGTGCTGAATCAAGAATTAAAGAGCTGGCACATTTCCCACTAACGTCTTATATTAACTGCCCCAAAATGGTGCTTCTAGACAGGATGCAATTCACACAGTTATTTTAGGACTTATAACATGTAGGTAGAAGTTGCCACAGATTGCAAGTGAGACAAGGCACTGAAATACAGGACTTGTCACAGTTGCAGCCGGGGGAGGGAGCATCAGATCACAAAACATGATGAAATCCCAACACTTATCTAAAAGCCAGAAGGAACAACAGCCAGGTTCATTTGTAGTGCAGCATGAAAACAGATGGTCTGATGTAATGAAAAGCAAGTATGTGTCCCACCACAGGATGAGATGCAACTTACTGTCACACAGATTCAACTGTTGAGGAAGTGGAATTGTCCCAGATGTTGAGCCATAGGCATGTCAGCAAGAGCTTTGTACTGAACATAGGCTCTCAAGGCAAGTTTTTTGGGAGAACTAAAGAACTGTGCCAGTGGCCTAGGAGAGCAGCCCAAGAGGCTGGGAAATACAGTGGCAAAAGTGGCTCAGAGCAACACAGTGAAGGGAAGCTATGAGTTTCCTTTTTTCCTAGAGTGCTCAAGAAACACCACCACCACCACAACAGTTTTTCAAGACAGTGGGGGAACTCTTAAGGTCTCCAATTAACAAGCTTTTCTATAGAAAGCTGCACAGGCAGAAGCTACACCCATGTAATTTAATGCTGAGGATTCAAATGAGCAGTTGCTCCAACACTCCATTCTACCACCTGCCACGCAAACACACTGCCACACAATTTACCTCATCCCTTTCCCCCTCAACTCTAAGAAACTTTCCACATGTCACTACTGAAATGCTACTGGGACTGAGTGGAACAAAGTCTGCATTTATTTCATGCAGCTCCTGGGCTCCCCTGCAGAAGCAAAAAGTACCAGAACATAAAGGATATCAGAAGCTGCTGCTTCACTGCCAGAGGCACCACAGCTTACCTACTTTCTTATCCCAGTAGAGCTCTCCAATGGCTTCTTCGTGAATTTGTGTCGAAATCAGCCCCTTCCCAGGTACACTATCTGTCATCAGCCTCCCCAGCTATTCCCTCTGAAGAAGAACAGAAAAGGAAAGCATGCAGTACTCTGGTGAAGACTTCTCCATATGGAGAAAAACATTATGCTTTTTGCCTTCCCACACTGTTCCCTGCCAGGCACTTGTACCAGCCCTCAGTACTTGGTCCTGTTACTGCCCATCACACATTCTAGTCCTGCATGTGAAGTGGCCTCCATTCTCTTACTCAGAGAACCAGCTGAATTGCTGATTTCTTTTCATGCTTTCTACGTATCCATCTATCTTTTCAGTAGGATGGTGTGGATACAGTACCCACACACACACACCCACCTGGTGTCCCTTGCTGAGTAACAATGAGAGCTTCTCCCCAAGGGAAGGTGTCATGATTTATACCCAGCTGGTAGAAACCAGACTTCTGCTCACTCACCTCCTACCCCTACTGTGGGACAGAGAGGAGGAAATCCACCCAAAAGCTTCTTAATTGATACAAGGACAGGGAGGTTTTCACTCCCCAGTTACAGTCACAGGCAAAACCAGACAGACTTAACTTGAGAAGAAAAAAAATCATCTATCAGGAGAAAGAGAACACGTGACTACATCTTTACTTTCCCTTCTTTCTGGGCCCAGATCCCTTCACTGCTGCCTCCCCCTCAGGGCACAGGGGTCGGGCAGGGGGGCTTCAGGGTCAGTTCCCCACACGGTGTTTCTGATGCTCCTTCGTCCTCATGGGGAGGACTCCTCACATTCTTCTGACACTCTAACATGGAGTCCCTCTCATGGCAGAGAGTCCTTCAGGAACCCCTCTGAGCTGAGTCCCTCCCACAGGTGCAGACCCTCAGGCACAGGCTGCTGCAGCCTGAGCTGCACACAGAGTCACAGCTGCTTTGGGAACAGTCACCCTGGCACAGGGTCCTCCATGGCTGCGGATCCACATCTGCCCCTCTGCGTGATCCTGCACAGCTGCAGATCCATGTCTGTCCACCGTGGTCCTTCAGGGGCTGCAGATCAACATTTGCCCCAATGTGCTTCTCCACGAGTTGCAGGGGAACAGCCTGCTATCCCACCACAGGCTTTAGGGAAATCTCTGCTTGGGCACTTCCTCCAGCTTCTCATATCTGCTCAGCCTTGGTCAGAGGCTGGGCTAGAATTGGAGCTGGGGAAGCTTCCAGCAGCTTCTCAAAGGCGCCACCCCTGTGAACACCACTGAATAAACCCAAGACAGAAGGCAAGTTGGGAGCCAAGGGATAACACAGAACAGGCAGTGCCCTCCCAAACCAGAGCACAATCTCCAGGATGTAAGAGTAGCAGGCAGAGCCAAATGCTGACAGCAGGCTCAATTGATAGGCTAGACAGAGAAAAGAGATGAGTCAGGTTCAGCACCCATCCAAAGAGCCAAGGTAGGATATACAGGACCAAAATCAAGACTACAGAATTGATCAGGAAAGAACAGCCAGGAAACAAGGCCAGAGACAGGACTGGCAACAGGAACACTTGCAATGTAACTCAAGCAAGTACAAATCAGGGATCTTCTAAAATGCATCAGACAAGTTCTGTGTTTCTTCATGTAATAAAGTAAATTGATCAAAATCTGATCTTTATCTGTGATAATTTTGCTGATTACAGTGAAGGCAATCCTGATTTAAATTGTAATAGGGGTGACTGGCCCTTGTGATTTGCTTGTTCTCATACTTGATCACTTCTATACTGCTTTTTGTAAAGCATAATTTAACATCACTTTCTTCTACTTTAAAAATGCATACATAGCAAAAAAAAAAAAAAAAGTAGAAAATGTGAGGAAAGAGAGACCAGCCTCAGAGGATGTAACAGACACTAGCACATAATCTGCCTCTAAGACCGACTGCCTCTGCATGCTGATCAGTGTGAACAAGCCCGATCTTGTTAGGTTTGCTCCTCTGCAGATTTCACAGCCTGCTTATTTGAGTGGCATGTTAAAGTCTCTGACTCTCCAGAGTATGAGTAAACACCTGTAAAACCTTAGAGCAGCTTATTTTCTAGGATAAGGTATCTCTGTCAAGGTGAGAGGGTAGATTGGGAAGGAAGTCCAGACCCTGGAGCCTGACCCATGAGCTGATGCTCAGTTCCCACTCTCTAAGAAACAAAGTTGGCACAAGGAGCAAAAGCACAAAGCATCTCAATACAGCTTGGCCCCTGTTGGTGCTTGGGGTCCTCCTTAGCGCTGATAGATGGGGCTTTCTGATAGGATGTCTACTCATGCCTTTTCAGGAAGCATTCCCTCCCCTAAGCAGTGCTCTCAGCAGCACAAGCATTGCGTCCGATGTATGCTCTTGTCACAAGATTCAAGTGGGATAGAGTGATGTCTCCATTCCTTTGTGGGTCTAAATTACAAACTAAATGACTGCACACAGACATCCCACCATTGAGACACATGATAGCAGCTCTTGCATGGACCAGATTCCCTTTCTTTGAAGAAAAATCCTGGGCTGGATATCATCTCCACTTTGTCTTATGATTAAAAATACCTGACCTTGTGAGATTTCACAGCTCTCTCTGGGCATCCCCTCCCCGTTCAGTGAAACACCCGACGAGGTCCACTGAGGACCGGGCAGTCTTTCTGTTTCCCCGTGAGCCTGCCCTTCATCTGATGGCTCCCTAGCACTGCCTCTCCCTAATTTTAATCTTTCACAGCTTGATTTGCAATGCGCCTACAAGGACACACACGCTCGTTTTTCTCTCTGCAGTATCACCTCTGGGGGCGTGGGACGGGGGGGGAACACGGACAGGGTGTGTGCTCAACAACATCCATCCCCCGCACTCTGTCCATGGGCTGCGGCGCCGCGGTGAGGGGGAACCTCCTGCAACCTCCCTTCCGTTGGGGGCTGCTGCTCTGCATCTCCCGTGATGGGCTTTGCTCTCCTCGGGGCAGTATCTGAAGGGACTGCTTTGTTGTTCCGACATACCTCCCCCGCTCTGCTGTTTATCGGGGCGGGAGAGGAAGAACATGCTGCCGGAATATTGAGCATTTTCTAAGTTAGTAAGTGATCAAATAAATCAGTGCTCCCTCATCTCACGCACCAGCGGAAGGCTGAGCCGCCGTGCTCCCTCCTCCGCTGCCTGCGGTCGTGCAAGAAAACCTGGGGTGCATAGAGAGCTCGGGAGGGCTGTGTGGGGTTCCCCGACACCCACAGCCTTTGCAGCCTCATCCTGTGGACTGGGGCTGCGGGGCTGGCCGGGGCGGGGGGCTGAGCCGCCTCCCTGCCCCTCTGCAGCAGCACTGGCAGCGGCGGCGGCCCGGCTGCCCCCGGCGGGGCGTTCAGACCCGGGGGAGAGGGAAACGCGGTCGTCGATAGTGCCTCGGGGTACGGTTGACATTTTTCTTGTGATAATCGCCGCCGTTACATAACGCGGCCAGCGGCGGGGTCACCCCCTTGGCCATGGTGGCGTTGGTGACCCACCACCTGGGACCGCTGGTACAAGCCCAGCACTGACAGCGCCGGGCGGGCGGGCGAGCGCTGTAGGAGGTGCGTGACTCGGCGGCGGCAGCGAGAGCCTCCCCAGCCCCCGGGCAGAGCCGCTGCCTGCGGGAGCCTCCGCCGTCCCAGCAGGGGCCCCGCGCTCTTACTGGGACTCCCCTACACCCCCGACCCCGCTGTCAGAGTGTCGGGTACTTCCAAGTCATAGCACCCAAATCTGGTTCGCAGAGGATGGCGGTGCTTGGGCTCGCCCGAGACCACCGCTCACAGCCCCGTGCTCAGCGGAGTAGGGAGGGAATTGCCATCCACGCTCACAGCCAGTTATCCTGAATGGGAGAGTAATTCCTATGCCCAGTTTGCTTACATGTTTTAAACAGCTTTATGCCACGCAAACGAGGAGATTCAGTGCCACTGTCACAGCCACGAGAAAGTGCCTTTCTTTTTTACCGGGACACGGTACGAGGTGGTGAGCAGGTGGCCTATTCATGCAACCGGTTCCTTCACACGGCTGGGCAATGGCTCCGCGTTCCCTCCGCATTGCTTTTGGGGAGCAGCGGAGCCAGACCCCACCGGGCTCGTAGCTGCGGCGTTCGGCTCGGCTGCGCTGCAGTGGGGGTGGGTAAGGAATGGGGGGAAGTGAGGGGGTTGCCGGGGTGGCGTGTCTCCCCCCCCCCCCCCACCTCCCCAGAGCAGCGGCGACACGTGGTGCTCCGGGGACGCGGGTCCTCGGACACCCCCAACCCCCCCGTACCGCCGCCACAAGCGCGGCTTCGCGAGGAGCTTTTTATAGCAGCACCGACCCGCTCCCCCGTGGAGGGTTCCTCGCTGCGCTCACGTTACTGTGCGAGTGCGGTGTTAAATAAGGACGGGGGAGGAGAGGAGGGGGTGCTCAGCCCGCGCGCCTAATTAAGAGACAGCGCTAACCACAGGAGCTAAAAATAACTCCTCGCGCTGCTGCAACCCGCATCGCCGCAGACGGAGAAACCCTCTCGCGCCTCCGCCGGTGAATGGAGCGCCCGGCGCTGAATGGAGCTGAGCGGCCGCCGGCATGAATGGAGGACGCAGGGGCCTCGCTGTGAATGGGGCCGCCGGGCCCGGGCCCCGCCCCGCCCCTGGCCGCGGGGGGGCGCTGTGTCCCCGTGCCGCCGCCAGCGCCGCGCGGCAGCTGGAAGCCCCGGCCGTGCACGTGCCGACGCGGGGCGGGGGCGGGGGCGGCCGCGGTGTCACCTGGCGGCGGCGGCGGCGGCAGCGAGGGGAGGGGCGAGGAGGGGCGGGGAGGGGCGGGGGCGGTATAAAAGTGTCCCGGAGCCACACACGGACACTTCGGGGAAACTTCCCTGCTGGAGCTGTGGTGGCAGCCATGGGAGGAGCCCCCAGCCCCCCTCTTCTCTAGGACGGGAAGCCCCGCGGCTGCAGCCGGGACACCCCCTCCATCCCGACTTGTCGCCTCTCCGCTCTCAGCCGGCTCTGTCCCGGGGAGGCGGCGGCAGGATGAGAGTGAACGGGAGTGACTTGAACAGCTCCGTCCTCCCGCGGGACTCGCCGTCCGAGGGCACCCCCCGCCGCCCGCCCTGGGTGACCTCCACCTTAGCCGTCGTCCTCATCTTCACCATCGTGGTGGACCTGCTGGGCAACCTCCTTGTCATCCTCTCCGTCTACCGCAACAAGAAGCTGCGGAACGCGGGTAAGGGGCGGCTGAGAGGGGGGTTTGGTGAGGGGGAAGTGTCTCGGGGGGCCACCCGGAGTCGGGAGGTGGCGGTCCCACGGGGGTGGCGGCTGCGGGGCGCAGCGCTGTGGCCTCTTTGTCTGCCGGTAGAACTTTGCCCGGGCGCGGAACTCCAGGGCTGGGCGCTCTCAGCCTTCATCCCCGTCTGGCGGGTACGGGCTGTGACAGGTGCCAAGGGCTTCATCTCCCGAACCGAGTCGGTGGTAGAGCGGGTAAGGGTATTTTTAGCGCCTGCTGCCGGATCGTGGTGCTATTTTTAGCTCTCGACAGTTCCCACCTAGTAAAAAAAAAAAAAAAAAGGAGGGGTGGTGAGGAGGGGGGGGAGTGATCTTTGTTTAAGGATAAAATGCAGACCCGGTGCTGGGAATGCTGCTGCTTGGCACACGGTGTGTGTCTGTGCATGCTGGGTGCTGCTCTTCTGATCGATTTTCTTTGAGTTACAGAATTGCCTCCAGTAGCAAATACTATGGTTGGAGCTTCAAATCAAGCAAATTCTAAATTACAGACATTTCAGGAAAATAAAGCAAACCAATAAACAAACCCAAGACAGTAATTTTGTTTTCTTTTTTTCACCTCTTTGCAGTCTAGCTCTTTGGGGAATGGTGAACATCTGACAGAAAACAGATTTAGACACGTTCTTAAAAATAAATCTAATTTTGACATGGTAGATTCTGTGATCGTCAGTTGAGTAAATCCCTCTTAGTTCATGGGTTATTGGTCAGACAGGCTGGAACTTCCTCAGATTCATTCTGCTTTATCGTGTCAGACCAGCTGCTGTGCACGTGTACCAAATCTGTGCACTCCAAACCCTTATGCATCTTTCATTGAAAAAAAATATGGGAGCATGTGAATAGAGCTGCATTGTTAATGAAAGCAGAATTTCACTCTGGAATGGTTGAGAGGCTGCTTATATTTTTTTTTCACAGCTGTCAGTCAGGTTCTTTATTAAAACTCTACTAAGTTCATTAGCTAGTGGCTTAAAATTTATCTGAGGGTGAAATTGAGCCTGAGCTTTGCTATAAGCTAGTTTAATAAAGGTAGCTAATATTGGACTCAGGCAAACAGTGGTATTATTTAACTTTCTGAGGTTAAGCCAGGTAACTCAAATGGATTGTATGTTTCAGTTTTATTCAGCCAGAGTGGAATGCCAGCTCACAGGATCAAAAGAAAGACCAGGAGATTTCACTGTTCATTCCCTACAGTTGTCACTGTTGTGAATTCTAAAAGCTGTATTCTCTTCTTGCTTTCATTGACAGAAATTTCATTCAGTGAAGTTGGCAGGGTTGCATACTGCAATACTAAATATATGTTTGAGAGGATAATCAGGCTTTGGAAGTCTAAGTCAGTGCTTGGCTACTCTTGTTCCCTGGGAGGTTTTCAGATGGTGGTAGAAGGGGTAGAGATAGGCATATTACTGGTGTTACTCCAGAAGGAAGAGTGATATTATTCTCCCCCTTAATTACTAAATACATTTCATGACTTTGCTGGGTAGTTAGCAATATGGATATGTCTGGTAATATATCTGAAATAAATGTGGTGCCTGTTTCTGGAAACAGAGCTGAATGATTTGGCTCCATGCATGCACATATTCTCTACTGTAAATCTCGTGTAACCCCTCTTGAATCCTGACACATGTTCTTGCATTTCTCATTCTTGCCTTGAGTGTCATAGTGGCTGCTGAGAACTGCAGCAAACTGGCAACTGTTATCTCCTCTAACTAGGAGAACAAAGCATTATTTTGAACATAAATTATAGTAGACTAGAATGTGAACTAAATACTGCTTTATTCTCTGAAATTAAGGATTAATTAAAGCAAGTAGATACTTGGTCCAAGATGGGAAATAGCTTATATTCAGTTTTAGGATAAATAAATAGTAAAAATTTAAAAGCTTTCAAGTATTTTTTCTTCAAAGTGAAGAATTTTTTTTAGTACATGCATTAATAGAAACTTTGGGAATAATATAATTAATATACTACAAAAAAGTGTGTGAAGTGGTTTGGACTTATCCTGCAAAAGCCTATACCTGGGCATTAACTTTACTTACATGAGTGCACCATTAAATTCATTAGCACTAAATTAAGAAGGGGTTACTCATGTGAGTAAATTTATGATAAGACATAAGTATTTTGAAAACTGTGGCCCAATATTTCTAAGTATCAAGATGGTTTCCTAAGTCTTACTTACACAAATAAGAGTATTGAGGAAGGTATTACATTGACAATAATATGGTTTATACATGCAACTAATTTGTAACTTGCTAATTATAAAGCCAGTAACAACTTTTTACAGAGCTCTAATGAGAAAAACTGACTTTACAACAACCTATATTAAGTCTCTTGCTGGCACATTTATTGAGGATACAGTATGCAAATTCCACTGGAAAAAGGTCAGGGAGGAACAGAAGATACCTCCTGAAGAAAATGTATTTCACTGAAGACTTTCTTCCTTCTTTGCAAGAAGAGAGGACAAACAGAAAGAAGGAGTATTTAACACTTTTCCAGAAAGGTGGATTTGGTGGGGGAAAACATCTTGCATCTCTGTTCCACTCTGATATATAGCTATTTTTGGAAGATAACTACAAATTGAACCTATGGACTTACAGTTTAAAAAGTGCATTGAGGAATAGTAGGAAGGCCTAGAAAAACCATCTCAACAAGTGATATAACCTTCCTGACAGTCAGAAGGTTAGTAAAAGACACTGATCAAAGCAGAGAAGTCAGTATCTCAAAGAAGTTTGTCTCAGCAAGCCAGGAGTGTCTGATACTACAGGCTCCTTCATAGTCACAAGCATGGCTTCAGTAGATGCTCTTCTAGACACAGAAGCTGATGATGCAACTGGTAGGATCCTCTTTTATTTAATGTATTTGACTTGTAATAAGTTTTTTTGTGACTTGTAGTCTAACAGGCACCTGACACCAATTCAGTCCTGATGGGAACAACTACAATTCAGTGCTGTCCTACACAAAGGCTGAATATGGTTTATGATGTCTGTGATCTTTTAACTTTAAAACAAAGTTCAAGGGAAACATTCAAGGCATAAGGATTTTAATGCCCATATCTTGATAGCACATTCATGCAGCTTGAAATTTAAACTGATGTACTTTCTTTAATTAGTTTTAGAAAGCATGAAAATAACTCATTTTAAGAAGATTTTTGGTGTAATCATCCTAATGCATCTCATTTTCCATCATTAGCCATAAATCAGAAAGAATGTTACTCATCAGTTCCAACCTGAAAAGATGAAATAACTAGCTTTAGGGAAGTTGGATTAAAGAACTACTAGTAGTCTTTGCAACAAGTAGTATATTACTTGAAGTGATTAACACTGGATTAGAGCATCTCAGAAAACTGAAGAGATTATCTGAAGTTATTTACGTAATATTAAACACAAATTCAGTGATTGCTAGTATCCTTATGCCTTTGTTGTTACCCACACCAAGAAAAACAATGCATCAAGAACAAGGTTAGGGGACAGTTTTAAGTCTTTGACTATGGAGATTAGTTTACTGCTTGTTGAATTAAAATGTCAGTTTACCTATACCTGTCATTTTAGTGACAGGGGGATTTGGGTACTCAGTGATTGCAGGACTGAACCATTCTTAAGGTCAATAAAGAAAGCTCTCTTAAGTTCTACTACACCTCTTGCTCTTTCTCTTGCTTTTGAAACTGTTCTCTTGGCTGGGTGACTTGCTTTTTCCTGGATGCTGTTTGTGTGAAGGGCAAGAGGTGCCCTGACTTACCCCTGCAAGAGACCCCCTGTGTTGGAAGGGTGCCTAAATTGGGCAAGAAGAGAGCCCCAGCAGCCTCACTCTTCTGTGCCTCTCTTGTTTGCTAATACTTGACATGATACTTGGGGTAACACAGGGACTGATGCCAAAGGGGTAACTAGCACCTAGTTACCTGCCACATCAGGGCAGAAAGCTGCACACACACACACACACTCCCCACCCCTTCTCTCCCATCTGTTCTGTGCTAGATGCATTTGGGGTTTTGCACTTTTTCCAAGTTTCCTATGTCCTTGTCCCAATTGCTTTGTTGCTAAAACATGGTTTTGTTGCTAGTGAAGAAGGCAGAGGGGAAGTTTGACATTGTTGAGGCCCTGTGGCTCTACAGAGCAGCAAGATATGGATAACTTCACTAGGACTGCACACGTGCTTAAGCTTCAGTATGTGTTGCTACTGTTCTGAATGAGACAGCAATGAAGAAGGGGACAAATAATGAGACAGCAATGAAGAAGGGGACAAAACAGTGTTTGTGTGCTAAAGCTCCCTCAGCTGCATGAGATCCAAACAGCTCTGTAAAGACAGCTCTGAGTTCTCAGAAGAATAATGAACTCAAAGAGTAATCCTTGACCAAAATCTGTAGGATCAGTGAAGTTGCTTATGGAACAGCTAAGGAACACAGCTACTTAGGAGGGGTGGTTTTTGTTTGTTTTTGTTTTTTTAAAATCCAGCATTTGTTAAATAGTACAGCTGTTGTAAAATGGGAGGATGAAATCTACCAGTAAGCATTTTATTTTGGAGGCTTTTCAAACTGGCCCTGAGTTTTTTTTGAGCATTGTAAGAATCTAGTTGAAGTGTGTTTCTCTCTTAGTGCACTTCCTAGAATATAAATTTAAATATAAAAAATGGATGTGTCTTTTGATTATCAGATTGACAATGCCATCACCCTTTTCAGAATGATTGTTCTTGATGATGTTTTGGTTTTTTAGTGTTAATATTATAATATTAAATACTCTAATGAAGATTGTTTTATCTAATAGAAGAAACTCTTGTTATGAATTCAGACTAATGGAATTACTGTTTTTTTCACAGGTGATCCATGGACATCTTTTGAGAGATGAAGAGAAAATGGTTAGCCTGACAAATATTTGACTCAAGGGAGAAAACTTGAAGATCAAGTTGTAGCACAAATTCAGAGTTCTAAGGAAAACTGAGATCTTGATGGCAATGAACATTATTTCAGACATGAATAACTTCCAGTATTAAAAATGGTAAGCTGTTTGGGAGAAGGGAAAATGTCTAGTGAAGATGGCTAGATGAACTTTGCCAAATGTTGAACAGAACTGAGCATTAAAAATACACTCCAAATAAAGCTGTTCTTCAGACTGGTTTTAATTCAATAATTTAGTGAAGCAAAGATTTACTTCAGAAATATGTCAAAATGGCACTGTTCTGTCAGTGACCAAAGGTAGACATACTCTTCTTACTAATATGTCTGTCAAACTCAGATATTTAATCTTTCTGCAAGATTCTGCATTCTGAAGTTTTTACAAGCACCACTCTTTTTTTTTGCTGCTGCCAGCAGACTGGTACTGAGACCCTATACTACATTTTTTGAGTCTTTTTCCCTTTTCTCAAATTTTTTTTCATCTTTTCATTAGCAATTTCTAATTTAATTCTCTTTTTTTCTGTTTCTTTTTTACATTACCCACTTCTGTTTTGTTATAATGTAAATGCTTCATTGTCTTGCACTAGAAATACATTGTCAGCAAGTCTAGTTTAGTGACAGAGAATGCTAACAACAGTAGGCATCCAGTGATGTTATGACAATGTCCCTTTTGTTTGTACAATGAGGCTTATTTTCCTAAGGCAATAAAAATGTCAAAGTGGCAATTCAAAGCTATGCATCCCAGTTTAATTTTGCAACCTCATGTAAGAACCTTGTCAACCTTGGGAGTTTGTCTTCTATTCACATAGGTGAGCTACCTCAAATTCCACCTTTGCCATTCCTGAGAAACTATTACCAACCTCTGTTTCAGGAGGACAGGTGTTACTAAGAAATCTTCAGGATGACAGAATACAATTTGTTAACATTTTAGGATTTAGCTTATTTAATAAATAAATGTGTGTTTAAATGTGTAGTTACTTGGGACTATAATAAAGATGCTGCTACTAAAGAAGTGTTCTTTCAAAATCTAGCTCTCCTGGAATCTCAGAGATGAACAGTATTATAATTTGGTGGTATAACCAAGGTTCCCACCTCACACAACAGAATACAGTTCTGATTATCTTTTTATTTAGTTTTAAAAATGGATAAAATATTAAAAAGAAGAAAACCTTGCCAATAACCTGAGGTTCAGATAAGCCTGCAAACCACTTAATCTTTTCCTTTTCAAGTGGAGCAAAAACTAAGGTGTAATCATTAAGTCTCTTTACAGCTCAAATAATGACTTCTGTAGTTTTTAAATAGTATTGTTGTAATAACTGACCATGAAGTGTGCAAAGTTTTGGGTCCTGTAATTCTTTTTCAAATGAGGTTTTTATCTGTTAAGAAAAGGCAAACTTAAGCCCCTTCCTTGAAGAAACATCATGCACCAGAAGTAAAAGCTTTCAGCTCTTTTTGTTTTTGTTTTATTGGTTTTATAAGGCATCTAATATAGTACCAGGTCATAAAGGTAGGTCAGCTTTTTGAAGAATAGTTATTACTGTACTGATTATCACAGAAGTGCAGTTCTTGATTATTTCTGAGTCTTACACTTCAGTTAGGGACTTGAATTGGGTAATTATGTATTCTGAGGTTGGGGAAGGGGCTGGATTTTTAAAATTATTATTATTGTGAGGATTCCTCATCTTTTCCATTGCCAGAGTTCTAAGGAGGTCCTTCAAGGCTTCACCCAACCTGTCTAATCTCTCTAAGGTCCCCTATTCTCTTAAAATGAACAAGGGAATAGAAGCAGATGATTTCAAACCCTGCTGTGTGTGACCAAGCACTGGGGTTTTCTACTCCAGTACATACCAGGCAGCTGGAAGGGTTTATGGGTGGTTTCAGTTATCTTTTATTTTTCTGTTCATACCCTTAAACAGACTATTTAGCTACTTCTGTTAAGTTTGGTGATAAATGTAATTTTTTCACTTAGGACTACAGAAACATCACTCAACATGGTCTGAAGTATAATTCTACATAAGATGCTGAAATATAAGGTCTATTTATATTGTCTCACCTTGACTACCTTGACTTTTCTTTTGGGGTACAAGGTTAGCAAAAGGAACTGGTCTTCAGGGAGAGGTTACCAAGTAGAGATCTCTGCCCCAGTGCTGACAGAGATCAGCTTCTTTCCTGGTATTGTATAAGCTCAATTGGTAACAAAAATATTGTTACCTGGCCACATCAGCTGCACCTAAGTGCTAGCCCAGTGTGGTTACAGTGCAGCAGCCAGGACTGTGTTATTTAGGCAGAGAAGCTGGCCAGCTCTATAGCCACTGGCCAAAGGGAGGAATGGGCATGAGCACAGGAATCAACCTTTAAAACTGCAGTCCAGTCACACCCTAAAAAAGTGTCAGCAAATACCTTTCCACACCTTTATGTGTGTTTTGGGGGAAAATAATGAATGTCGCTTCCCCTTACCCTGTGGTAGATGTAGATTTCATTTGATGTTCCTGTTTTCTATACTGAGTGATGAGCAGTCTTCTACCCCGTAGTTTTACTTTATTTTTAAGGACACACTCCATTTCCTGTCTGGGTTGAGGACAAAAGAAGCAATTTAATTTTGAGAGGTGACACAAGTATTCTTAGTGTAATACATTTAGGGTACTGATATTTTTGTGCTGGAGATACTCAAATGAAGGACCTCTTTATGTGAATTTTCCACATTAACATCCTCGATTTGCCCCATTCAGTAAAATGTCCCAGAGTTCCTCATAAAATTAAGAAATGCAGTACCTTTTTTATTTTTTCCTCAAGTAACAGCATTCACAGACTTTTTTTGAGACTGGGTATTGTTGAAAATACAGGACTTACATATTATGAGAAATCTAAGGTTGCATAAATATGAATGAATCAGTTACTTCAATTGCATTTTTGTTTCAGTTTGGATGAGTAATTAATGGCCTATAAATAGCTCCCCCCCACACACTTGTTTTTATTAACAGTTTATGTTTGCCCTCTCTAACTTGAGTGCTATAATACCTCCACCTAACATACAGGCTCACATCATTGCAACTTGACAAAACCCACATTTCCATTATGCCACATTGCATTTCCCAGCCTTTCCTACATCTGTGTTACTGAATCAGTTCTTGCTTAGAACAAAGAATTGTAAGGGACCTTCTTGATCATAAAGTCTAATATCCAAGGTATTCAACAAATCCTTTTAGTCACCCTTCACCTCAGGCTACAGCTTATTCTCTTCATTCTAGCTCAAGAAGGGTTTTCTCACTACTTAAATGTATTTTCTATCAGTTTATTGGCTTTTACTATTGTACCTAATGTTAATGAACACCTCTCTATTCTTACAACAAGAACAAAAATGTCATCTCTTGTCTGTCTTTTTGCTGCTCCAGAAGAGGCAGATAGCAAATTCTATTATTCTATTTACAAGTTAACCTTTCCTCTTTTGTGAGAGAGGACTAAACCCAGAAGTGTGTCATACCTCTGGAAATACCTTTCCTAAAAGTGAAATCCTGGTTTTACTGAAATCAGTAGCAAACCACTTACCAAGGTCAGTGCCAGTTTCCTTTCAGTTTTTTGGCTGCAGTGCTTGCCCATTGAGTAAGAAGGCTTCTATACTGCCTTAAACCCAACAGCCTTAAGTCCCACATGTGGTAAGCAGATAAGTCTTTACTGTGGCTTTGTAGTCAAAACAAGATTTATGTTGGATCACTGGTGTCCTTGCAATAAAGCTCATTCAGATCAGGAGCATTGCACTTCTCAGTGCCTGATCTGTGTACCCTGAAGCAGGAAGCCAATTAAAATTTAATGTGAAGTGGGTACATAAACTGTTAAGTCTGAGAATTGGTACTTCAAGAACACCCTTGGCAATAAAGAATATGAAAGACCATCTACCACTGTGATGCTATTATTTCCAGGGTTTGGTTTGTTTTAACCAGATGGCTATTCTGTTTCTTAGGTCAAGGTCAGTTTGCTTGTACTAGTTGTCTAGTCAGATCATGTCAGTTTATCCTTGATACTATCTTTGTCCTCTTTTGCTTTCTAGAAACTCTCAGTTCTTTAATATGTTCAATTAGCAGAATAAATATCAGAATTAGGATTTCGCTGCTATAGCACCAATTTAAGAGATTGTCTTGTGTTTCTGTTGCCACATATAACATCATCATAAATATGTATGCTGTTTCTCTGGAAATTTCTTTAACCAATCTGCCTCTGATGACTATCTTTTCACCTCTTGCCTTGATTTTTGGTTTATTGCTTAGGGAAATATACTGTTGAGATTCTCTGCAGTGCTTCATAAGCCCATCTTATTCTTCCTTCCTGATAATGTAATGCCTGTTGCTAAGGATTTTCTCAGTATTTGACTATTTCATATTTTTGGGGATATACAGAAACGCATTTGTATCAAAACATGTGGAAGTCCTACTGATTTTTATCATGCTTCAGAAGGTACTTTTACCAAAGGTTTTTTCATTTTGTGATATACATTTTTTTAATGAATCTAAATATATAAAGGCATTTATTGCCTCTAATTATTTGGATATTTTTACAGAGAGTACCTTTTCATTTTCCTATTTTCTTTCCCTAGTGCAACATCCACTGGTACATTATAACATGTTTTTATATAATTCTTGTGGAGATAAACACTCCCTCTAGAAAACAGGGTCTCTCATACATAAGAAAATAACATTACTTGTCTGACAGTTGCAAAAGACAGTAATGTTTCCTTATCTTTCCTCCACCTAAACACAAATGGTAGGCTTAGTTCATGGTATAAATTAGAACAACTTCAATGTTTCTGTAATTCATGCATACTGAAACAGCTCTCACAGGGCCCTTAGGATCCATGAGTGCCAGGTAAATGTGGCTTTCACTGGCCAAGCTTGTTGCATCTGTCCTGCATGTAAGCATCCAGGACCACAGGGTTAACACAGTATTCTCCATTAGACTGGATAAAACAACTTTCCATCTTTTCTGTATACAGGTAAGTACAGAGAAGACAGAACCAGTTTTGTGTCTTACCATATATGAAATACTTTATGTAGAGTTCAAAATGCAATCAGATTTTCTTGCACTTTCTTGCAGCAAAGATTTTCAAGCATCTTTTTTCTAAGCAAATAATTGGCCATTTCTTTTGCAGCTTCTCCTACAGCTCTCTTCAGCTCTGCTGCTGATTGCTTCTTCTCTTGCTTATTCAGTGTATCCCTCTACTGGGGATCTCTGCAGTGCCTCATAAGATTGTCAGCTGTGAACATTTGTTGACTGCTGGATACCTGCCTTTTTTTTTTTTTCATAGCTTGTATGGGAAAATCCCTGTGCTGTTCATAGGCACTCTCTTCCAGCAATATTTTGTATCTACCTAACATATCCACTTTTGCTTAATTATTTTTGAACAATCCTAGGAATTTGTCCTGCTTTTGCTCATCATACATTTGCACAGCTTTCTTTGGACAACCCATGGCCACTGGGTAACATGCCAAGGATGGCATGAAGATGACTACTCTTATATTGAAGGATAACTTTGTAGTATCACACAATCCTTGTTAATTTTTTTGTTTCTGAAGTTTGTTTTTTTTTCCTTCCCCCTTGCCCTTTGGATTTTTCCATTGAGGGTGGAACTGTCAGGTTTTGAGTGAAAAGCTCTTGTTTTAGAGTTCTTACTGACTTGGGTCTCTCCCTTGTGGGATCAATTACACATTCTGTGAAATCTGTTTTTGTACACTGTAGTACACTGAGGTGCTGCACTGTTCTTATGGGCATTATAAATGCTAGCATTTTAAAAGGAGGTTGAGTGCTGCTTTTGTAATTGTTCCTTCCTGGTAAGAATGCTTTGTGACAATCTAGAGGAGACAGTTGTTCAAAGCTTACATTTGCACCTTGTTAATACTACTTGCAGTAATCATTATCTAAAAGGTGTCCTAAAGATATGGATGAATCCTAAAAGCATAAATGCAGAAGTATGAATGATAAAAAAAAAAAAAAAAGCAAATAAGCTAAGTTGAAGCAATACAGTGGACACATAATTTGCAATCTGCTTGTTGTGGGTCTTTGTTTTGTACTGAGGTATCACATTTGTCATGATGGTGATGCATCCCTTCCTGGTAAGCTTTTCAATTGGATCCCTTACTTTTCTCAGGCTATTGCAGTCACAGGGCTTTGCTTCCAGGATGCTTACTGGAGTCTGGCTACCCTGGAGTCTGGCAGAGATATCTTCATAGACTACTGGTGAGGCAGTGAATTGACTTCCAAGATATTTTGCTTATATGTAGATATTCATATTATCTTCTGTCCCCATATTTACTCAGCAAACTCTATTGCTCAGATTCAGATTTCATAGAGATTTCACCTGTTTCCATCTTTTGAATTGCTGGATAGAATGTTTGCTTGTTTCACTCAAAAACATGAAACTTGCTTGTTTTGCAAATAAATCTCCAAATCATGAATTTGCTTGTGTTGTGTTTTTTGTGTGTCTACTTTCTTATATAGGTATTCCAATGAAATAAATGGAATTTCTAGCAGTAACACTGGCATATTTATTTGTTTGTTTATATAAATGATTTTGGGAATTTTTAGGAGCATTTCTACATATTTATGTGATAAGTACAGATGTAGTGTATGACAAACTATTTTTTCTGGAAACACTAACAAATGGAAATTTTTAGTATCTTGGAATGTTACTGGAAATAAAGGACTGACTGATGATAATCTGTAAATTAAGGTAATACTGTGCCTTCTGTATTCAAAACAACCTCTGTGGGGGTAAGAAAAAAGTCAGATGAGCTGACAAGTTAGGAATAAAATATAACTGAAAAAGTTAGATTAATAGGTCAGCTATAGCAGGGCACTAATTAGGCAGTAATCCTAAACCCAACCTTCCTCTCAGAGGTTTAAGTGTGAAAGTAGTTATTAGAACTAAACTACTACTCTTTTTCTGTGTGTGTACCTGCACAGACTGTGCTACTGGAGATCGTTCTCCAGACTTGAAGTCCAACAGCCCACCCAGTGGTGGGAGCTGCAGCCATCACGCACTCATGGTGAACAGTGAGGGTCTCCATGCAAACTTTCAGTCATTCAAGGTGATTTTAATCCACAGGGTGTCATTCAGCTAACAGCCTCAAATAAGTGCTGTTCTCTGTCATGCTTTCTTGCTTTCTATTATTTCTCTTGCTCCTGGGAAAGAAACTGGACTCCTCAGAGACCTGAACATTCTGGTTTGAGGAGGGGGTGTTGAGGTTAGAGTAATTTGAGAAATATCCTGGTGTATGGTAAGTTGCCCAACTTATTTGTCCTGAAATTAATTGAAATTAATTTACAGGTTATAATAATAATTCAACTTAGTTTTTAGCTTCAACTTGGAATTCTCAGCCACCACTGAGAACAGTCCATCTACTTCAAGGATACTTCTGCACCACCTGTGAGAGATGGGTGTGCGTGATACCAGACCCTATCATAAACCTTGCCATAAGAAGGCTTTATGGAAGGACCTGTTTTTTTGTGCAGGACATCTCTATTTCACCAGACTTCGGACCATTTTAGATTGCAGGATTAAGAGGGAATCAATTTGATTCAATTTTCCTACCTGTTCATTATCAGAAAAGGATAAGGGAGCATTTTGCTGCATGTAACTAAAATAGAACTGCATGTTATCCAGCTTGTTCTAAAATACTGAATAATAAACGTAAGTGGGCATAGTTCATTTTGTCATTTTTCTCTTGCCCTTTATTTCTCTGGAGTTTTCAAGCAGTTTTAGCTTGTTTTTCCAGCTCTTCAACAACAAATGGCAGCAAGCTCTCCAATGTTGTTATTTGTGCTCCTTCAAAAGAACAGACTTGAAAAAATCTTCTATTGAAGTCCTAACAAAAGGGCATCAGTTGCCCTTTCCCTTATTGTTTTCCAGAACCATCTTCCCAGTCCTCTGTAGATTTCATTGCTCTATATCCATACTCAAAGTTTAGAAGTGACCTTTTTCTTTCAATCTGCATCAATATATTGAATACTATATTTCTAACTACTTGTGTACACGTGACCTCTATTTTTTGTTCTCCCTGGAACCTTTGCTTTTAGTACAGTTTTCTTTTTTTGTCATTCTATCTGTCATATCTTTCCTCCCATATTTGTTGTACAAAGCTTGTAATTCATTACATTTCATTAGATCCCCTCATAGATCTTGCTTTATGTCATGATTTTCAAGCTCTCCATTTAAAAATAGGTAAATCCATTGGCTTCTATTGCTTTTTGCAGTCCTTAGGTAATTTTTTTCTACACATTTTCTACATCAAGCCCTATGTCATTATAAAGTGCAACTACACTTAGGAAATGACAACTACAAAAGTGACACTTTAGCATTTCATAATTTTTCTGCCTTTGCATCAAATCCTTTCAGTTTACAAGTCATTGTGAAATACCAGGGATGTTCAGCTGTGAAGGTAAGTCTTTTCTATTACATAGGCAAGCTAAGCTTGATAACCTTCTAGGAAATAACTCCTACTAATAGGATCTGAAAGAAAGTGCAGCAATAACATAATTTTTTGTCAAACAAGTTTGAAAATACAAGAATTTTCTATAAAGTAGAGAAAAAATAAATTTGAACCATCTGAAATACAGTATTGCTCTGCAAGTGTATTAGAAAGATTACTGACAAATGTTCCTTGCTTCTCACAGTTTTTTGTTTTGGTTTTTTTTCATTTTGGGCACTGGAAAACGTCTGCTTCAAGTTAAGCTGTTTAAACAGATAGATTACTTATTTTAATGACTCAGCATTGCCTTCAGAATGTCATGGTGTACTGGCACTGTCCTGAGAGAAGGGGCTGTGAAAAGTTAATTAATATGAGTTGTGGGAACAGTCTCAGTTAACTGGAGCAAATGGTAGAATAATTTTGAAGCTGAAACTTTTAGGCACCTGAAATTCCCGTTTCCTGCTTTTGTGAATCCAGAAA
The DNA here is from genome assembly GCF_003957555.1 of Calypte anna. Classification (NCBI taxonomy): domain Eukaryota; kingdom Metazoa; phylum Chordata; class Aves; order Apodiformes; family Trochilidae; genus Calypte; species Calypte anna. The sequence goes on from NC_044248.1 coordinate 21,984,642, forward strand.
AAAAATTACTGCACATTTCTTCTGCCACCAAAGACTTACTCAGCAGTTTGGGTCTAAACTGGTTTTTTTGATAGACTGCAAAGCTCTTTGAGTAGTGATAGTGTATATGTTATGTGAACTATTGACACCAAAACAATAGCCAACAGAAGTACATAAAGAAATACTAATACAATTCTAATGATGAAACAATATGGAGTTTTTTTTCAAAGTTCTAATATTAGATAAATTTTGACTCAGCTGTATTTAAAAGTAGATACTCTATTTTAAGGGCCAGTGTATTCCCTGGAATGATTCTGTCCAAGCCTAGTTAGACATGAAGCCTTTGGCTTTGGAAGTGAAGATGCCACAAGTGCCAAAGGGTCTTAAATATATATTCAGTTTTCAGAGCTTGTGAAGTTCTGTAAGAGTAAACACTTTTTAAATGAGACTTGAACAGTCCAGATCAAAAAGAATATTAGATGACATGCTGATTTAAGGTAGAGATGTAATAGGCAGTACAGGAATGCCATTGACAGAGCTGATCGTATATTTGAAGAAGAAAATGGACCAAGGTGACATCTTTGATTCCCTCTTACAAAAATTGAAATAGGAATATGATGTTAAGATCAATTTCTTTTCAACTGAAGTAATGCTCAACATAACCTTAAAAGTATTTTCCAAGAAAATTAAATATCTGGAATTGACTGCAGGCTGTTTTATTTTGTCCCGCTTTATCTATTTGCTGATATTTGTTTAAGGCATATATAGCAATGATAAGTAATTTCTTCTCAGCTGAGATTTTTTTCTTGTTTTACAACTGTCTGTCTCCTGTCACAAGTACTGTTGCAGCATTGTAAAAGCCCATTTCCTAAGCCATTGTTGGAGTTCATTGAGTGATAGTGGCTTGTGTGTAGGATTCCAGTTCTGCTGTTGAATTTATTTGTTCCAATACTTATGTTCCCATGAACATTTCCCAGCTTCGCTCTGGAACAGTCTGTTGTCTCAGCAGGACAGTCAGTGATTTTTTATCTGAAATAACTGTGCAGGAAATATAATCTTTCACAGCACCTCTGTGCCATTTAGAAGCCTTGCACCAGACTATGACTGCATCTTTTCTGTCAATTGACTTGGTTTTCCATGGAGAGAACATAAAGCTGATGTATTTGGTTTCTTTCTCTACATCCCTAAGGTTATCTAATCCAACTTGCTCTTTTCTGTCACTGCTTTCTTCAGTGCCTCTTTATATTATGTCTGCATTTGTATCATGTCCTTAGCTCTTACATGGGTGCCTGTAATGTACCTAATTTAGTCTCCTAGTTCCTTTGTCAACGTGTTCCACTATTCCACAGGTGAATGTAGGAAAAAAAATATGTAACACTGTATTTAGTGTGCCCTGTTTAGTGGATTCTTCATCTTTTTCTGTCAGTATCCACTTTCCTTGTCCAGAATAGTTAATTTGTTTTCACCACCTATTTAATTATTTAATCTTAAATGTTTGTGGTTAAGTGAATAGACTCTTTTTATTTCTTAATAGCTATGTTAGGATCTTCAAGATTAATACAAATTGTAGTTCAGAGCATGCCTTAGGGCTGTGCTATTAACATTTGTCATGACAAATTCATCCCCTTAATGGTTCTTTCCTTTCTAGGTGTATTTCTGAGTCTATCAGAAATCAGACTTTTTGAAACTTGGGTGTTTTAAAGGAGTTTATGAATCATTACAAATTTACAATGCTCAGGGATGCCCCCAGCCCCACAAAGAATTTCAGACAGTGTACAATTAGATTTTTTTCCATTCATGGATGCATGTGTTCAGAGCATGCCTACTTTATCATATTGAGGCTTAGGGAAAAAGGAAGCCTTTCAGCATCAGTGTCACTGTGGAGCTTTTCAAGGAAGTGTTAAGAACTGTCTTTATCCTGGACTACGGTTTCCACTAAGGTCATCTCACCTGAGGTTTTTTGGATCCTTTCTCATCTTAAAAGCACAATGTCAGGCTGAGGGAGACCTATTACTCCTAGTAAATGAGTACTATGCAATGCCTTGGCTTCAGTCCCTTTATAAAGCCTGATAGATAGGTATTCTAAATACATTGATGGATACGGAGTTGCCTTGAATTCCACTTTTTGTGTGTGATTTATTCTGTAATACTTTAGAGCGAGGCTGAAATTTGTGAATGTATCTTTTGGGTAAGTAATCTATTCTAAATGTGGCAGATGATGATTTTATTTTCCACATTTGTGACCTATTACTTCAAAACTTGTCTCTGTATAGAGACCCAGTTGTGTACACAGTTGTACATGTTCTATACAAACAATTACATAGATTCGTTTCTGACTTTGAAGTTTGGTACCCTTCCTGCTCTTTTGTGAGTGGTCTGTGAGTCTGTCAGTATGCAGCTCAGTCTTGATCTTCCCATGTGTTTTAAAAACAATTGTTCTGCTTGTGAAAATCTCAGTGTATCTAATGTGTTGCAAGAATGAAAGCTTTGAAAACAAACACTTGAGTTTGACTCCAAATATTCTTCCTTATCCATGCCATTAGTTCAGAAAGGTGTTTTAATTAGAGACTGTAGGTCCAAAGCACCTTCAAAAGTGACCTTGAAATGAACTGTGTAATTAGATGCTATTTCATTAGGTACTGAGGCAGTTTCCTACTTAGCTTTTCACAGTTGTCTTTGAAAGGATGGGTGCAAGGTAGATGCAGCCAGACCCTCCTCAGTCGTTCCCAGTGACAGGATGAGGGACAATGGGCACAAGCTGGAACATAGGAAGTTCCCCTAAACATAAGAAAAAACTTTACTGTGAGGGTGACAAGGCACTGGAATGGGCTGCCCAGGGAGGTTGTGGAATTCTCTTCTCTGGAGATATTCAAAACCTGCCTGGATGCAGTCCTACGTAATGTGATATAGGAGATCCTGCTTTAGTGGGAGAGTTGGACTGGATGACCTCTTGAGATTGCTTCCAACTCTGACAGTTCTGTGATTCTGTGATAAAATGAAGATAAAAACTAGGAGATGCTTGGTTTCTTTTTTTCTGAAATTGTTCCAATACATACATACCATTTTGACAGTTATCTGTTAGATGGCAAAGCTAACGGAATTCCTGAGACTGTAATTCATCTATCTGCTGGGTTCCACTATAACATGGTCTTTTTAGTATACCTGTAACTGAACATTTGTTATTGGATTACAGGTTTGGGATGTTATCAGATAAAGTGGTTTCCTTTAAAAAAGTCTTTTATTTCCAGCATTTCCATATGCTGCCATTTAAAACTGTCATCTCCATTCACCTCTCTTTTGATTTAGGTACATAATGGAGACCTTTGAATTAAGCATATGAACTGTTTACTAGTGATACAAAGTTCAAAAGTTAATGTGAATTCTTTTAGCTTTCTTTTAGCCCCTTCAGCCATGCTGTTTAGTCGAGTTTTGTGCCTCAAATTGTCTAGCTTCAGTGAAAATACAGCTTTTGGATATTGCCTCTATTTGTATCTCAAATGACAGTTCAAATAATGTCTAATATGCCCCATAATGCATCTTCTCTTATTTCTGGCACCAGTGCCTAAAGTTCATGATGGTTTTTCACAGATCTGGCCCTAAAATCTCTGTTTTACCAGGTGAAGTGTTGTCATCTCTTTCACCACATTTCCAATGCTTTCCATGCTGTTGAAATCTAAAAACTCCATGGAAGATACTGTACTCTGCTGGAAGCAGGAGAATGGCTTCAGCTGAATTTTTCTCCTTTCTGAGACTGGTCACAACAATGAAGTTAACATTGTCTTGAAGTGTACATTTGTGAAATCAGTGATCAGCCCTTCAGTTTGGCCAAAAAGCACTGCTGTACTTGCTGGGAGGGACTGCAGTGTTTCATATTTACAGGCAACTTTTTCTGTTTTCTCCCAAGACCAACATGTCTGATGAACATGTTCAGAAGACTGCAGATCATTGGTGAACAGATTTATAGTAAGAAATTCAGCTCTTCTCTAGCTTGTGAATCTTTAAACTTCTAATAGAATTGTTTATGTCCTTGTAAGCAACTTGGAATACCAGTTGACAGTGGCTATGTATATATGAAAATTTTACTGACAGCTATAAAGTAGTGATGAAATACAGGCTAAGAAAAGCTAGTGATGCTTTCTACTAGAATTATGGCCTTTGCCACATTAACTGCAGACATCAAAACTTTCTAGAAAGCTTCTGTTCTACTGACTCTTATGTTTATTACATTGATGTTCATTTTAAAAGAATCATAGAATGCCAGGTGGGAAGGGACCTCAAGGACCATGTGGTCCAACCTTTCTAGGTAAAAATATAGTTTAAAAGAGATGGCCCAGCATCCTGTTGGCAAGCTGAGTCTTAAAACTGTCCAGTGTAAGGGAATCCACCACTTCCCTTGGGAGATTATTCCAATGGCTACCTGTACTCATGCTCTAATTTTCTTTTTCTGGAGTCCAATCAGCATTTCCCCAGGAGTAACTTGTACCCATTTTCCCTTGTCTTTTCCATGTGACTCCTTATAAAAAGGGAGTCTCCATCTTCTTATTAGCCACCTTTTATGTACTGTTACGTGATACTAAAGGCTCCCCTAAGCCTTCTGTTCTCAAGGCTGAATAAATCCAGTTCTCTCAGCCTTTCTTCATATGGAAGGTCTACTAGTCCTCTGATCAGCTTTGTGAAGAAGAGGCAATGAGTAACTGACTTAAAAGTATTCATCATAGAATTAACATGGTTTTAAAATTTAAATACTCGTCTGGTACTAGCAGCCAAATATTCTCTCATAAAAACAACAGCAAATCAAAAAGACTCCTAAAAAGGTATTGTTTCTGAAGAAATAGCACATAGAGGTCCTGAGGTCACATAGAGTATACCATGAATCAAGCTGTTTGCATGACTCAGACATTTATTACTGCTGTTGTGAAATCCAAACAGATTTTCTGAAAAGCATTGGAGTGGTTCCTTGGTTGATATACAGGAGTTTAAATACTGAAACTATAATGACCAGTATAAGGGGAAAGCACAACTTGTCTTTTCATTTCCATGGGCCTCATCTACTGATTTGAAAATCTTTTCTAAACAGAAAAGCAGAAAAGAAACTGCACATTAATAGAAATAATATTTTACCACTTCCATGCTTATTTATACTGCCACTGTCATGGACTAAGCTTCTGTGTAGTGGAAGCATCAACAGACATTCCTATTAAAAGGATTGTAATCATGTCAGTAGGAATCAGGTTCATTCAATTACTTATTATTTAAGGTATGATCACAGCACTGTTCTGGAATTCTCTCCTGATTATTCATTCCAGATGTGTGTCACAGCTCTAAATCGTATTGGAGAGAGGTAAGAGATGTGACAGAATGAAAGCCTGTTCAGTTTATATTTGTATGTATATATACTATGCATATGACATGCTATGGAAAATACATATCCCTGTTGCAAGACATCTTTTTTATTGCCCAGAGCAGCACTCCTTACAGTAATAACTTCATTTGTAATTATCACCTGCATACCTTTCCTAGAATCATAGAATGGTTTGGGTTGGAAGGGACCTTAAATATTATCTAGTTCCAACCACCTTGCATGGGCAGGGACACCTCACACCAGACCAGGCTGTTCAAAGCACCATCCAACCTGGCCTTGAACACTTCCAAGCAGAAGGCATCCACACTTTCCTTGGGCATCCTGTGCCACTGTCTCACCAACCCCTAGTGACAACTACAAGAAGGCTGGGGGGGGACTTTTTTACAAGGGCCTCTGATCATCTCTGTGGCTTTCCTCTGGACTTGGCACAACAGCTTCAGTTGGAGGTTCCAGAGCTGGATTCAGTACTCCAAGTGGGGTGTCACAAGAGTGGAGCAGAGGGAAAGAATTACCTCCCTCAGCCTGATGGCAACACATATTTTGATGGAGATACTCAGATTTTCTGTCCTCTCAGTATGTTAAAATGCATCTACTGATACCTTTGTCTTCAGATCTAATTTCAAATGGGAAGAGTATCTTGAACTGTTCTTCCCAGTTTGGTGTCATCTTTCATCTATTGGATGAAAATTCAGCCCTGCTGAATTCAGTCATGCTAATTTTTTACAATTAATTGAGGGTTTCACAGTAGATTTTAATAGCAGTGGCATTGCCCACATTTTCTTGTCTCAAAGTGGGATATCTGTGCAGCTGTGGAGCTCACTAGTTTCCTTATTAATCTGCTTTAAATCAAATAATCAGATCCTTAACTGATATAAATGTTCTCATCTCCCACGTCTGAGACACTCAGCTGCAGCTGATGTTACACCACCCTCACCTCCCTTACCCCCTGCTCCCATAATGAGCTCTGCTTCTTTACATTGATTTTCAAGACATAAGAAGCTGCGCTGCTTTCTTATTCAATATGTCACCTGCCCACTCAAGCCCAAAGAGAACTTGATTGGATACTACCCTGTAATTAAGTGGCTTTATAAAGTCTTCATATCCAGAATTTCCACATAATGCCATTTAAAACTCCTTACACAATTTCAGTGTGCTTTGCATCATTGCAGAGGCTTCAGAGAGTGCACCAGGATTGGCCAAGCCGTTCTCTAGACATACTTGTTGAAGCTGCAAGTGGTGTAGTGTGATAGCAATCACCCATAGTAAGATATGCACACAACAAAGTGCTAGCAGTAAAAGAGTTATCAAAGTTAGCACACTAAGAACTGGAGCTTTGCAGTGTTTGTTTTCCATGTGCATACTCTATATCCCCTTTTACTCTCCTCGTTCCCTTACCAAAGTCCCTGACCAAAAAGGGCTCTGCAGTTCAGAAGAACTGAGAGGTGGAAAGCAAGTACCACTTCTCTCTCTCACAAGGCAGAGTAAGGAGAACAGCAGAACAGCTGAGCTTAGCAGAAGTATGGAGTTAACCTTTCCGGCTGAATGGTATATATGGTGCACTTGTGCTGCAATTATTAGTGACTATCCTCTTTTTCTGTCCCCAAGATGGAGGAATTTTGTGCTGTGGGAACTACAACAGAACAGGAACAACTGGGGATCAGTCCATGCTTCAGGAAAGCCTGGGCAGGTTAGCAAAGTTTTACAATTTGCTAAGAACATTTTTAGAAACTTGGTTCTTGCTGTTTTTCAAATACAGTAGCTTCACAGGGGACTCAGACGAAGTTTTTTTTTTATGAACATTTTGTACAAGTGAAGAAGGGGGAGGGTAGTTACTACTTTTGGTTTAGTTTTGTTTTGTTGTTTGGTTGGTTTTGTTTTTCTTTGTATTGTTGTTTCTCCTGACACTGCTCTTTTTTTTTTTTTTTTTTTTTGTGCAATTCCATTTGAAGATAAACATTTTAAGAGTGTGAATGTCCAAGTCAAAAAATTCTTGTCCCTGAAGCGGACTTGTGTTTAAATGCTTTGCAGGTCTGGGGCTCGTGTATGGGAACTAAAAGCCATTATAAAGATATTTTTTTTTTTCTTCTGTTTTCTTGTGTAAACCAAAGTTAGGACTCAAATGCTTTTGAGAGCAGAAAACATTCAGGACACACAAAATGATGCCACTGAATTTGCAACAAGCCCCAAGAATACTTCCGTTACTTCAGAGAATTCTGTCTTCATCTTATTACAGCACCTCTACAAAAGCAGAACATGATTGATGTATCAAACAATTAGGGAAATAAAACAAAACCAAAACCAACACCACATCTGTCTTTGGTGCCATTTACACTCGAGAAGAAAAGACAAAATATTTTGTTTTATAGCCATACACTCAAGGTGCTTTCTGCTCAAATGAATCGACTCTTCTGGTGAATAAAGTATTCAAAATGAAGTTCCTAAGACACGTTTTTAGCAATGGTAACTGGAAGTTTTCTTATGCCACTGTATCTACATGGCTACTATTTCCATGTTCCAGTCACTCAAATCCATGGATTTATCTAAAAATCTAAATCAGTTCCAACTCACTGCATTTCCCTTTGGCTTATCCTCAGCTGCTTGAATTGTCACAAAAGTCATATTAATAGAGGGAGCTTCTTTTCATCAAAATAAAGTTTGCAATACTGAGTACTGACAGGCCAAAGCTGTGCACATCAATTGCATTTCAAAGTTTAGAAGGACCTTTGTCTACCAAATTTTCTGCAGTTTGTGTGTCTTTGAAAGCTTTTACTGATGTTATTATGCACCTAGGGTTTTTTCTGCTTTCTAAAGACAAGAGGATGGCTTGCAAAGGACAAATTTGACCATTTCCAGCGAGCAAACAACTTCACTCTTTTGTGCCAGTGATTCCTTTGACTATCATGTCTTTTAAACTGACATTTTTAGCAGACTTTTCCTTCCAAAATTTCAAGGACCATACTTGTCATCTCTTTACAGAAGGAGATGAGATTACTACCTGTTGGACTGTCAAACCAAATCTGCCTGACATGTATGCTTTGCCAATGGTATAATAAACATTTGCATGAAGCAGAAAGTCTTTTTAGACTTCATCTATATTTCAGTTATCCAGAATAGAGAAATGTCTCACATTATTTTCAGCAGATTGGAAACTATATAGCCAGGGTGATTGCTGTCTGATTTCTACCTGGCAGATGCAGTGGCTGAAAAATTATCTGTGACATTAGATTGGCACTTCAGTTCTGAATGGGACATAGAAGCATGACCTGGAAGCAAATAAATCAGGGTGCATAACAACTACAATATATATTTACATTTTTTTCTAATTGGAAACTTTGATCTGTTCCCCTTTATCTCCCTTCAACCCTGCAGTCTTTTGTGCCCCCAGAATGAAATATTAGTAGCTCTCAGCATACTAAATATGTCAAATTCTAGAGGGATGAGAGCAAATAGCTGCTGTAGAAATTCCATGGGGTCATTCAGTCTGCTTCTTACACTACCTAAAACAGGATCAGGTCTACTTGCAAAAGTGGCTCCTAAGTCAATTCATTATTGTATTTCAGAATCTGCTTGCTTATTTCTGTGTTGTAAGGTTATGGAGTAAAGACTGACTTTGCACCTGTGCATGCAGTAACTACATTCTCATTCTCTTCAGAAAGTGTGAATTCTCCTGCTTCTCGTGGCTTGTAGAACTGATGAAGAGAATTTAAAAGTACTATCATCAATATCTAAGGGCCCTATCTCTGACACATATTTGTGTCATATACAAATACTAAAGCCACATAGAATTTTCCAATAACACATAATCATTTTTCCAATAAAATGAGAAATATTCACTTGCTTTTTATCTTTGATCTAGGTCCTTGTGAAGAAAAATTTCTTCATTAGAAGAAATTAGAAACTTGTTCTAGAAATAGAAATAGAAACTTGCCCAATTAGAAACTTGTTTCGGATTACCTGAATAATTATTGAGGTTTATGACAAAAATTGTCTGCATGTTTTGGAGCATTTACAGTTTTGGAGGGCAAAATCTTTAATTTCAAAGTATATTGTATTTTTATGCTTCAAGATAGATCAGCATTTTGTTAGAGAAAAAAACAGCTTTTCAATACTATTACATATTTTTTGAGAAGAATAAGAGTTTTTTATCTAAAGTCTGAGATCTTAAAGTAAGATACTGCTTTTGACTATTAACTGTGAAGGTTCCATATTTGTCGGTGGAAGGCAGTCCCTGTCTTATTGTTTGAAGTTTTGTTGCTCTTTTTTTTTCCATAGCTATCAAAATTTCTAGAACCTCATTATGGAAGTTTGGTAAGTTTGATATCTTGCTAAATTCACCTTCAGATTCAGATTCTGTTTCTTTTTATTTGTATTTAGGTTTCTGGATTAATTTATGAAAGTACATTGTTGATACTTTAGTGATAATAGTGTCCAGCCTTGGTTGATAACAAAAGTCAAGTACAGTCCAGTCTGCTTTTCGCAGATGACATCTAAAAAAAAACAAAACAAACAGAAAAAAATGGAAACAAAATAAGTATCATCTTAATTGCTTTTCACTCTGCTGCAGATGAAAAGGGTAAATGTTCTTTCTTCTGTTACTGGTTTCTAAGAGATTTAATTAATCTGTTTTGTGCATAAGCTAAACAACTGAATATCCCTAGAAGCAAAGCTTTCTTTTTCACATAATAAGCCTTACATATTTTTTACTGGTTCTAGGTCTGATAAAAGTCATCCTGCCTTTTCATATATATCTTGCCACCTTTCTTACATGAAGTCTTAATTTCATCAGCTATGATTCTAAAGACACAAAATGATACTTCTGGAAGAAAACCTGCGTAACTGTTATTGGTAAATCTTACTATTATTTACTGTTCCTTCATCTCCTGAAACCTGATACGAGCTACTCTGTTCTGAAAAACTTTTCCAACAAATTATGCAATACTAACTCTTTACATCTAAATGAATCTGATATTATTTCAAAATGGTATTAATACGGTTAACTCAATTTTTTGTTGCCTTTATATTTGGCAAGGCAGATTGAATGGCAATATTAGAACAATCATGAATTGTGTAGCAAGTCATGATGCCAGTGTGAAAATTCAGGTGCTTGAATGGGACTACCACATCAGTCTCTAGTAAAGAAACTGAACTCCTGAAGTCCAACCTCTATATCAAATAAATTGTTCATTTTAATCCAGTTTCGTTGTGGTGTTTTCCTTAAGTCTTAAGCTTAATAAGCTTCTGCTTTACAGTCAGTGGACAGCTCAGCCCATTATCTTTGCACCATTCAACCTGTCAGAATTCATTAGCTTGCCATCAACAGAGAACTCCCTCTGCAGCCAATTGCTTGTTAATTCATCTACAACCAGCTCTGGGATTTTGTTAAAGAGTCATTTTAGGCAAAGTATTTGATTTATACTTCCTTTGGCACTATTTAGCCAAAGGTTTAACAAATGTCAGATTTTTACAGCTCACCCAAGCTTAGTAAGATTTTTTGCTCTTCAAGATTTTGAAAGCAATCTGCTAGCAGTGATTTTGGCAGTGGGTAAATGCCACAACAAAAATCTTGTGTGTTACTGCATCAAACTGCTTAGAACTTTTTTCCCTCTGGGGCAATTATCTTCATTAAAGGACACAGAAAATAATAAGTTGCAGCATCTTTAATCTTTAAGTTCTGTAAAAGACATTAATTACTTGATATACATAAAGCACATTTTTCTGAGATTCCTACAGGACACTGGAATTTCTTTTCTCTTAGAATACAATTTCTTCATTTTTCTTGAGCCTGAGCTACGTTTATAAGAATGTCTCCACTAGGATGACCAACATCCTCTTTAACTGAACACTAGCTATTTGATTTCATCCTTATAGCAGAATGGTAAGCATTTTAAATTATAATGGAATTCAGTATTGTATTTAAGTTTATAAAATGTCTCTAAAAATGGTACATTTTTTGTGTTGCCTTCCTAGGAGAATCATAATAAAACAACCTGTCACATGTAGAAGTTCTTTCTCATGAATATACCCTCCTCCTCTAATATTTTTATATTAGATGCCACAAAACCCAGGGAAAATGTGGTGTTGTCCCAAAGGACCAGGCACCAAAAGTTTTTCAGACCTTTGGCAACTACAGACTTTTGAAATATGAATAATATGTTTGAGAGATTAGACAGCAGTATAGAAATTTTATCTCTGCTCCCTGGTTTTGTTTGTTTGTACATTAATTATTACTTCCAAACTCCCTGCTTCTTAAACCAGAATGGGTAGTATTTAGCATTCTTAATTTCTTGTTTCTCTGATTTATATCACAGTTACTCTCTTTTGGGGTGTCATTCAAGTCTTCTGCTGTAGAGTACCAACCAAAGTATCTCATTTGGGAGTACAGCCTTTTATAAAAATCAATGGAAGTACCTCGAGAAAGCTTGTCAATTGAGACAGATTTCTCCATCATGCTTTTCACAGTGTCTCAGAGCTTTGTAAGAGTGTCATGTAGATGGCTGAAAATAATGAGCAGTATTCTGAGAGCCATCTTTTTCTCATTAATCAAACATCTATCATATTTGCTCTATTCTACCTGTAAGCAGCTTTTAGTTTAGCCCTAGTTAGTTACTGGGATAACTACTCAGTCCTCTAAATGTACAGCATCCCTGAATCACTGAGAGGAAGGCCTATTAATGATAACTGAGAAAGAGCAAGGTGAGAGATTTCATTGAAAAATTGCAAAGTTTCCCTTTTCCCTAAGGGAAACTAACTAAGTATTTGGCAATATGGGACACCCTTATGAAGATATCAGAAGCCAGAACAGTCAATGTTGAACATACAAGTGGGAGCAGAGGTACAGAGGGACAAAGGAGAGAAAGACAACAGTCATTAGTGTAGAAGTATGGATAACATATGGCAAAGGATTAAGCCACCTGTGAGCTCCTCTTAGGCAAGAAAGAGGTAAGAACTAGAAAATTCTAAAACAATAGAATCATGAAAAAAGGGAATCCCCTAAAGGCAACTTCACTGGAATAGGAGAAGAGTAAATTATAGTCACATATCTATGTCAGAATAGTCACAGAAACACTGAAAATGTAGAGACATCTTTGATTTCATCTGCACTTTCTCTTCAACAGGTAAGAACCAACTGAAAAGTCTGGGAGATAGAAAGTAGACTTCAAAGAAAACAAGTTAAGGAAGACAAAACTAGATGGGGGGAAAAGAAAACAAGAAAACTCTAGGAGATCCTGTGATAAATTTTTTTTCTTAAAGAAATAATAAATCCTTTTGCCTTTCCCGATAAAAGTCAGTAGTTTGGGTATGCAAAAATGAGCACATCTTTAGCAAAAAAACAAAAACCCCCCAAACACCAACTAAGCTCCAAAAAAACCCGAGAAACAATGTTCAAAAGTTGCCATGTACACCAATTTGAAAAGTTACATAAATTTAGTCAATGGGGGTAAGATTTGTGCAAAGAATAGCACATTTCACTGGAATAAAAACTGGAGCAAACAGACTTGCGATGGAGACCCTTCTCATGAGGTCTTAGAAGAAGCATCAAAATCCAGTCTAAGCCCCATTTACACAAAAAGCTTTTAGTTTAATGTAATTTTATAATAGATTGTAAATTCTGTGAGAATGTATGCTCCAGGCAGAAGATTAGCAACATTCCAGTGGTTAGTCTGATTTCTTTTTAATAATACTTAGCACTTACTGGGTGTATTCAGAGAGCTTATTCTCAAGGCCTATGAGAAAATCTGGTTACTATGGTGGCATTAAAGCAGCAATTAATGATTCTGATGATCTGTTCTCCAAAGCTCCGTTTACTGTCAGGGAAATGCCATATGGAAAACATCCACTACAATAGTACACACCTGCTTTTCTCAATGGACTCTGTAGGACACAGTTATGGCAGATACAGATAGCAGTCACTTTAAGTTGCTCTTCTCAATTTCTTATATTTAGCTGCTCTAGTTAGTGTCAGGATCAAGCTGTGACTCCATTGAATTCAGTTCATAGAACCTTGAGAAACAAGCTTGGATGGGGCAAATCAGGCTCTGACTACAAGTTAACAGAATAGCAAGGCTATTCCTAGAAAGCATTTCCAGGTAGTACAGATACTGATAGATTTTAAGGTGTAGAACTTTTCTAAAGTTAAATATCCAAATTTTCAGTATGAGTTCCAATCTACATTTGCTATATTTTCTTCTAAGTAGTGTAATGTTACTTGAGCCCACCTCAAAGGTATGAAGATAACTCCTTTTCCCAGTTTCTTATTTTAATAAGGAATTTAAACCCATTGATATCAACAATAAAATTCCTTGATTTCAGTGTGAAAATTATCTGATAGGAAATAATTTCAAAACAACTCGTTGGGTCCAATTAAGACTATAACATGCTCAAATTTTTAAGAAAATATTTATAAATTAAGTAAAATATTGTGACAATTGAAAATCACATTCAACTACTTGTAATTTCCAGTACCAGACACTAGAGGGGAAAATGTTCTGTGGTTTTAGATTATTAAGATGCAAACCAAACTGTAATGTGTTCCATTTCATGCTTCACTTCTTCAAATAGGGATGGAATTTCTTATAGTAACATTTTTTTAAGATTTTCTGGTTGTAGCAGGAACTGATTAATTGTACTGTTGTCACTGAGTCATTAAATTAGTACTCAGGTCTGTAAGAACATGGGATTCATAACTGTGTTCTTTACTAAGCAGTCAAGTGGTATTAATATGTGAAACAGTGATTTTTTTAATCCTTATAGGAGCTGAAAATCCATAAAAATATAGCTCCAGTTTTGTTCAGGTAATGGTACCTAATTCATTTCATGTATATCTGCAGGTGAACATTTCATAATTGTATGTACATTCACAGAAACTGGTTGATCTTTGCTTGGAAACATACCTTAATTTTCATGAGCACAAAGAATTCTTTTTTGTTTGTGATTGCCTTTCTCCCAGCAAGTCCCCCAGCTTTTTTCTTGAACTCCATACTCCCTATGTTCTGCTTCACCACAAACAAAAAACCCATGATCAAAAACCAACCAAACAAAAAACACCTAGAAAAAAAAGGAAATTTGGAATACTTAGCCTTTTGCAGAATTCAAATATTTTGGATATACCCAAATGCATATCCAAATGAATTTTATTTGAAATAATCTGGAGATTTTAGAAAACTCAGTGGTGCTTTCTCCCAGCCAGGCACACAAAGCAGAAGTGTGTAAATGTAATGGTTAACAGGGAGCACAAAAATAAGTGTACTCTGGATATTAAGCCAAAGATTATTTTAATCCACATGTCAGAATGTCTCAAGTACTAAAAGGCATCTGACATTATGGGAGAGTGTTAAAAGTGATTTGATGTCATCTGCTGTATTTCTCCCTGTATCATAAGCTAAAGTTCAGTTTTCAGAACCATAATTTTCTAATCACAGTTTCCAGTCATTCCTTTGCTTATTCCTTATAATTGCTACAGTGTTGTGAACTGTCCTTCTGGCTGGTTTTATTACAATTGCTAAATAAATCCTGCTGTTTGTACTGCTGAAAAATGTAATTGAGATTCTCCAAAAAAGCCCAAAATCACTAGATTACTGATTCCCACTGCACTTCAGTGGGATTTGGGCATCCACATCCATAAGGCCCAGTTTAGAACCTCAGCTCAAGGTTCTCCTATGAAGACAACTGCTTCCTTATTACTTAAATTTCTTTGCTCACATTGACTAAATCTCAGACAGTTTGTTTAAGGAAAAGGTATAGGAAAACTCTATGTAGGAAAGAGATTAATGTTACTCTGCTTTTCATATTGCTAGATGCAAGCAACAGAGTAAAAGAGAGGAACGACAAATAGAATTGTCAGCCAGCATAATTACTCAACATAATTAGTTACCCCTCATCTGAGTGCTAGAGTACATAGAGAAATAATGCTGTTCTAGCTCTGAGAGGTGAAAAAAGATGAATTGGTAAGTAAAGAATAATAGGAACTTTTATTTAATACTCATTTGGTGGGTGAGAAGACAAGGATGCAACTACATTTGGGGGCAGTGGAAAAGAAAATATATTTATAACAAACAGAACTGACACCTTTCCCCAGAATGACTTGTGTTTGTTTTTTAAGAAGAAATATAAAAATTATGATTCAACAGCTTGGTTTTCCTGTGAGTTATGATCAAATAAATGGACATAAAAAAAATTAACAGGGTTCAGCTTGGTTTGTAATAAAGTAAGGTTTCTGCCATAAACATGAATCAGACTTGGAACTTCTCTGATACTCATAGGGGTCCCTCTCACAGCTGCCTGTATTTTATTTCTTGTGCTATATTTATACCAGAGATAATTTGGCTTTATTTGCCTATATATAATACTATATATGTCCATGTAAGCATGATTATGTGTATGTGCATATGTATGTGTATATGTACAGACTTAAATTTTTCTCTTGTATAATTACACATATAAGTTGTAAAATTAACCTAGCAAAGAGAGGACCCCATTGAAAAGACTATATGTATATATCCAGGAAAACCTTCATTTTGTTTTGTTACTACTGATTATTTGTGACTTCCTGATTCCTAGAGAGTCTGTCAATGTCAAATACGGTGTTTTTCCAGTGATGAAATCACAACTAATAAAGCTTTTTTTTTATTGAACTCTAAGCTATGTAAATTTTTAATCTCTACAAACATTTCTATGTAATCTAGAAAAAACAGGAAAATATATTTTGGCAATGTACTAACAAAGATAAAGTGCAATACAAGGTAGATTAATGTGCATTCTACAAAACTGTACTCTGCTGTACTCAGGGTAAGGCCTCCTGTTTCATAGTGCTGCAGATAATCCTTAATGACACAAAATGTTACTGAGAAAACTCATAGTACAGTAGCTGAGAATCAGTACAGAAGTTTAAATGAAAGACCTGCTATGGTCTTAGTTTCTTCATGTTGAAACTACAATGTTCCTTTCTTTTCTGATACAGCAATATGAAATCCATACTTCATATAGAAATATCAATGTCTACTTAAAATTTTTGTCTATTTAAATTTTTACAAAGAAGTACTTTTCCAAAGAAAGCTGTTTCTTGATAGTTTTTTCCAATAATGTCTCACCTTTGAGTAGATATGGCTCAAACCCACTCGGTTGCCAAGATCCTGGAATTTATGGTTATCGTTCGGTCTTTTTTGGGCATACTTGTTTAAGTCATCTTGGACAAGGCATGACACTATTTTTCTTACAATCAAGAAAACAAAAAAGACTGAGACAAAGAAGACACTGTGCACTTCAGCCTTTGGCATTCCATTTGCCACCAGTTTCCCTGTCCCAGCTTTCTCTTTGCTGTTTATGTACTTGAATCTTTTCTTGTTGCCCTTCAAATTTCTTTCAAGGTTCAACTCATTGCAAGACTGGAAAGAAGCTTTATACCCCACCTACGTGACCTGCTCCTGCTTCCACTTCTTGTTCTTTTTTTTTTTTTTTATATCTGAGTTCAATTACTAGCTCCATGCTAGACTTATCCATGCAAGTCTCTGCCACTATCGATTGATTTTCTAATTGTTTGGGACAGATGTTTCTCGAGGTTGGAGGAGATGATCATTGAATCTCAGACAGCTCTCCTGGACCATTCTTCTCTCCAGGGTCATATCCTCCAAAAATATTGTGATCTAAGGACTGTGATCCTGCTTTTTGCCCAAATCCTTATCTTAGGATCCTGAAATCCACCATCTCATAGTCACTGCAGTCAAGGCTGACTTTCAAGACTGCAACATGTGCTCCTTTGTTCACTAAAAAACCCAACTTTGCTGGGTCCTATATTGCCTATTCCAAGAAACTGTCGACAAAGCACTCAAGAAATCTAAATTGCTTGGGCCCTGCTGCATTTTCTTTCTGGCAGAAATGAGTGTTGTTGAAGGCATCCCTGAGGACCAGGGTCTGTGAATGTGAGGCTTCTTCCAGTTTTTTTTGAGACTTCATCTGTTTTGAAGAAAACCTTATTTACTTCTTCCTGATCAAAAGAAACGTAGTAACTACTGGCTACAACAGGAGACCATGTTGGTCTGCTCGTTAATCTTCACCCATAATCTATCCACTGACTCATGACCCATCCCAAGACAGGGCTCTATTCATTCCAGCTGCAATCCTTTATGTGAAGGGAAGATCCTCCTCCTTGTCTTCCCATTCTGCCCTTACTAAAGACCCCATGTACCTCTCCACTGCAGCACTGCAGCCGTGTGAGCCATCCCACCATGTCTCCATCATCCCAATGAGGTGATAGCCCAAGAGCTGCACAGACTTCCAGCTCTTTCTTCTTGTTCTCCACACTGTGTGCACCAGCACAGAGGCCTTTCAGAGGCACTCAAATGTGCTCATTACCCAGTACAGGCTTGAGCGCTTTCCACACAAGGCTGTTCTGCAGGCACTTCCATGTCTATGCTCAAAGGGATTCCACTTCAATCCTGTTGCCTTGTTGATTTCTGTGTCCCTTCTGTTTGCAGCCTTGGCTTGCCTACCTTTGGCCAGCTACAGGTTTTCATGCAGCTTGTAGAAACTTTGCTGCAGTGTCTCAGAGACTTTCTTTCATATTTGGTTGAAAAATTTCAAACAGTTTAGAAGAAGGACATCCAGACAGGAGTATTTGAAAACAATTTTTCTTGTTGTCTGTTTTCTTTTTATGATGTCTAGAGATGCTATCTCCAGAAGAATTTCTTAATATTTAGAATCCAAGTTTGATCCTTCTGCTAGAATAAGAATTTGTCAATAAATTTTACCTCTTCTTGTTTTCATCATAGTCTGCACAGTGAAATGCTATCAGTATTATAAATATGAAAAGATGAATAAATAAATAAACAGATATGAGACAATTATAAACATTTTCTACTTTGCTTTCTCATACAGATGGAAAAAGGTTTTTCCTTTACTCTTCCTTATACTATTTTGATTCTAAACCAGCAACTTCAGGATAGTGTCTAGTATGACAGGTAGGGCAGTTTAACACATGCTACTGGTAAAGTAAAATAGTAATTGGTGTCTGAATCAAAACATCAAATGAAGCTTTCAAAATCTAAACTGAAGTTATAAAAAAGGGCTATGATTTAATCTTCTGAAACTTCTACTGCCTCTACTGTCAAATCATTACTAAACCCACTCCACAAATGTTTTATACCTATTTTTGTAGCCAGCCTACACAATTGGTTCTGCATGTAAAAAATTAAAGCCCAAATTGTGAACATTTCTAGCACAGCTGGATGGTCCTTTCTGAGGTCAATACCATATTTAGGGCTATTTAAAATATACCTAAATTGCATGCAGACTACTTCAGCCAGTTCCCCACACTCTAGTGAGAATCTTTAAGTGGTGATGGCTGTGTCTTGGCTAACAAATAGGTTGGAGAGTACTTCTTTTATAGAAGATGTATAGCCATCTACAGCTCACAGTACAGGAACCGTGCTTGATTTCTCCTTGGAACATCACACTAAGCACTGAAAAATATTATACAAAGCTTTCTTAATACCCTAGTTAAAATGTTAACTAAAGTTGTGGTGCTGCCATACAATTGTGTTGCTGCTTGTACACCTATTTGGTCAGTTTTGGAATACTTATTTTTGAAAAGTACTTTTAGATAAGTTCTTTTATTTGAGAAGGAAGACTAGTGACTGCTTGATCAACAGGTATCCAGTATATAATTTCTTTTCTCAGAAATCAAAATAAAAAACATCCAGTTACTTACTTATGTGTAGTCACAAGTCATTGCTCCTGATTGCAACTTTTTGAAGATGGAATACATTTAAACTAAAGATGCAAAAATTATGAGAGCTGTACTGTGTTGAAGTCATTAAGAGACCACTTCATTAAAATATTTTTGGTGGACTTGTTCCTGGATGCACATTCAAAATGCTAAATTTTCTGAATATTGGCTCAGAAAAGACTTGTGACTTCAACTTGGACACGTATCTGGTTTTGCAACAAAGCTTTTTTAAAGATGTTATCACTGCTTCTTACTTGACTTTTCTTTGAGCATTGAATTTTGAGAGCAAGCTGGTTTTTAGTCTCACTTGAAATGAGTGAAACTTGGCAGGTATGTAGATATTATGTGTAATTTATCGTATGAGAAAAGAAGTGCCTAAACTAAGGTCTTCCCATATATTTTAATCCACATTTGACAGCTATCTAGGATTTTTCAAAAAAATATTGCAAATATAAATTTAAACTTCATGAAGCAACAGAAGTCTTTATGGCAAAATTATTCACTGAATTAATGTCATACTTGAATTAAAAAATTTCTAGCGATAGCTCTGGCTAGCTGTTTGCAGAGTTTTTCATGAGTAGTATGGTACTAGCTCTCAAAAAGTCAGTGGGCAGAATTCTGCTGTCAAATATGCAGATTCACTGTTTTGATCATTTTGTCTCAGAAAAAATTAAAACTAATTGAGTATCCTGAAGAGTCACTCTCCCTTGGATGTCACTAATTCCAGAGACAGTTTTGCAGAAATGGATGATCTGGACCCTAACCAAAGCCTTTATCTGTGCACTTTCTAGCTTAGTGGAGAAGGAAAGGGTTTAGAAACTTATGTAAAACTCCTCCAACCTTGACCCCTGTCTATATCAACTATTTAGGCATATTGTGGATAATAGGCATACTTAAGAATACTGAACAACTTACCTGTACTGCGTATCTCTTCCCTCCATGCAAATCTTCTTACAATGGGTCATTCTGATTTAGCTAACTGCAACTAACTGTAACTATTTATGATTTAGCTAACTGTAACTCTTGTTCCACTTACCAGTCCTCTCCCATAAAATTACTATGGATTAGTAATAATGGCTAAGGAAAGCACGATTTCTCCTAAAATATAATCTAAGCTACCTCTCTGATTAAAAATTATTTTAATTTAATCATACAGAGTAAAATCGAAGCCAAAAATCAAAATGTTACTAACAAAGAGAATTCCAACTATTGCAATAATTACAATATTGTCTGAAATACTAAAGTATTATAACTTGCTTGGCAAATAAAACAAATAAATTAAAAGTACTCCACAGACATGTAGCTCAGCAACTGGCCAGGAATTTTGTATCTGTTGAACTACTGCAGCTCTCAATAGCATGGGATTTGTGAGTACAGGAAAAAAGCTCAGTGATTCATAAAATGAACATCTGTTCAGAAGGGAAAGTTTCTGCTGTGATGACACACCATAACATGTGAAGTTATACTTATTACACTAGGTAGCATATGCCATTAAGAACTGAGAATTACATGTGCTTCATTTTTGTGTTCTTTTTTGTTTGTATATGTGTAGTTTAAAGAGGCAACCAGGTGCCACTAATTGCCAGGGAGTGAGCATGAGCTTGTGTCAAGCCCACCTGTGCCTAATTAGGGCAGGCCCCCACTGCGCATGAGCAGGGGGCCAATAAAAGGTGAGGCCTGAGACACAGGTAGGGCTCACTCCTGGGTTAGCCAGCAGAGAGATCAGTCACTCTCAGAGCAACAGCACTGATCCAGGCTAGTCAACCCTGTGGGCTATAGGTTCGGAACACTGTTCGTGAGTCTCTGCTGGAACACCTCGTTGGGCCTTGAAGCGCAGTACCCTAAAAGAGGTTCGTCTTGCTACATATATATTGTTCTTAAGTGGCCAAGGACCAAGAAATTTAAAGATAATTTAAAGAACATTCTTATTCAGAACATTCTTACCCAGTGTCTGCACATATGAAGAACAACACAGCTGAGAAATATGCCCTAGAAGCAGTGGATTATTTGTATTTTCTTGATTTTCTGTAAGTGCATTGATATTTAAACTGATTTTGTTTGATAAATTACAGTCAAAAGTTAAACCTGTAAAGGATGTGGAAATCATTAGTTAGTAGGAGTTTCTATGATCACTCAGGAATAATGCTGGTGTGATAATAGGATAGATTTTAATATATTAATAAAATTATAGCACATCTGTCAAATTTTTTTTTTTTGGCAAGTTTATGGTTTAGGCCCTGATAAGGACATATTGTCAACTGTGAGTGACTTTAAATTTGAGAAATTTGAGAAATTTGAGAAACGTTATTCTCAGTGCCTGCACACCTGTTTGGTTTCCTCAAAATTACTGTGATTATGTTGATTGACTCAAGCAAACCCAATTGGACTGGAATGATTTCCTTCAATGCATTCATAAGAAAAAACACAGATATGGCATGTAACAAAATCCCCTCTGTTTGTCTGGTATATACCAGACAGTGAACACATGTTCAATATTTTCCCTGCAATGGTCATTGCAGTTACAATTCCTCTCGTGCATGGAGCCCTTCCTAGAGATGGTAATGTGAAAGCATAATTAAGTCTCTTTCATGTTTTGTTTGCTTTTATGGCTCATCTGTGCCGTAAGAATGCAGGCCTATAATTGGAAGATGCACTCAGGCTACTGAATCTACTGTGTTACTTGTGTTATTTTTAAACACAACTGAGAGTAAGTCAGTTGTACTCAGAACAGGTAACTTTACAAGAGACATCAGGCTTGACAGATTTCTTATCTTCAGTGACTGCAACAGCATTTAATAGCATACAAAGTATCTGCCAAATAGAATAAAAAAAATATCTGAAAGATTGGAAGTAGGTTTAATGGTAAACCTCCTCTAGAGAACATAGGCTTGTTCTACACTTTCAAATATTTAAGAACTATAGTAATTTTTAGTAATTCTAGTACAACCTCCATGAGACATGGTCATGTGTTTAGAATGTCAAGATCATCAGTATAGGGTATTTAATTATAGTTTCTGAAGATTTCCAGAAGTTATATAAGAAATACAATCAAATTCACCTGAGCTTGACACATGCTATTGACAAAGGCACCTAATTTTTCTTGACTGCTAATTTAAAAACTTCAGGACAAAAGTCTGTCCTTCACTCAGTAATGGGCTGTGTTATGCTTTTACACGTTTAGCAGACTAGGGAGTATGAAACATTTTTCTTCAGAGGATAACTTTTCCCTATAACATCCACCAGCAATTTATCAGTAAGAGAAGAAAAGGAAGCAAAAGATTTCATCCTAGTGTGATTAAGGTGTCTCCAAATACCTCATTCCTTTTGTTTTTGTAGCATCTATGCTGTGGAAGCAAAGCTCATCTTTTAGAGCTGACATTTTCCACTACTTGTGCCTCAACCTGAGAGAAGAAGAAGGGGACAAGAAATTAAATCGTAGCAGGAAGCAAAAGAATGAAAAAAACCCATAATCATTTTGGAAGCAATACATTAATTTACTGTTTCTAGAAGTGATATATCTTCAGTATCTACTGGTTCAAGACCGGCTGGACATGACTGTGCTGCAGATCTCTTAAGATTACTAGGAGCCCAGAATTTATTACAGCAATGTTCTTATGAACGCCACCATTCTTTTAAAAATAGAAGTTTGGCTTTTCTGACCTTTTAGCAAAATCTGTAAGATACAAAGTTGGCTTTTAAATTAGGGTTAGGATTTTTAAATTAACCTCTTAAAGAAGAGTAGTAATTATGAGATTTTTATAATTTATAAATAATCCCTTTGCTCAGAATATGATCTGTGAAAACTGATGTTCTGCAAGCATTGACCTCACAATATAGAAAGGCAAAGCACCAGCCATCAGCAAACAGTATATAGTTTCAAAAGACACTTCAAAGAAGCCCTTAATTTTTTTTCTGAAATGTATTTTCCAGATTGAGAAATGGGTCACTATTATCTCTTTCTCTAGTATTCTGTGTGAATTTTTCCATGTGGAATTTTAATTTATTTCTGCATACAAAGTTCAACTTAGAAAGGGTCATACTGTTGATTTTTGCGAAAAGCACTATTTTATTTTCTTTAACTTTTGCTGGGAAAAACAAATTGTTGAGATATCTGTTTTTTCAGTCTTTAGTTTGCTTCTCAGGTTTGTACATGAGTGAATCTTTTGGGGTGCTTGTATTCAGTCTTAACACACTTGAGTACAAATAACAATTCCATTCACAGAAGAGTTAACTTTAAGTGGGGAGAGGTTATACCTGATTTGTTAATTTTGGAAACTGCATCATAATGAATTATTATCTTGAAACTTAAAAAGATATCAAAATCCAAAACATAGAGCTATTCAAATCCTATTCAAGTTTTTTTTTTGTAATCATGCTAATTTTTCTGTATTTGACTTTAAAAAATCTGAAGCAGTTGACTATAGTGAGATTTTAAATAATCAGCTACTAATATTTAAATTCTATTGTTTCTGGTAATTTGCTTTCCTTTAAGGGTAACAGAATGTTGTAATTCTTGGGTGGTTAGCATCCTGTGCATTTTAAATAATTTTTGCTCACTCAAATATAGGTAGAATCAGGAGTGTTTTACTGTAACAAAATTGTTAATTTCTGTCTTAAGACAGGAATGGAAATATAGAACATAAAAAACATTAAAGAGTGGTGTTTTTTCTTAAGTGTATACTGTTAGATACAATAGATACAATACATTAGGTTTGAAGGGCGAGGGGATTGAAACCAGGCTCTCTAGAGAATAGCCTAAGGATGAAAAGCTTGAATTAAGAGTGAAATCAGCAGCCCAGCTCAAGTACATGTGCACCAATGCACACAGTTATAAATCAGTCAGTGATGAGCAGTGGAAGTGCTTGTTGGGACCTGAGAAACTCCAAGTAGTTTCCCATGCAGAAAGATACAGCAGATAAATTGCATTTGCACTAATGCATGAAGTATGGCCAATAACCAGGAAGAGCTTGAAGCTCTGATGCAACAAGAAAACTATGATATAATTGCCATCACAGAAACATGGTGGGATGCATCCCATGACTGAGTGCTGGGTTAAATGGCTATAGACTGATCAGAGGAGATCAGCGTGGAAGGAGAGGAGGGGTTGTGTTAGGGTGTGTCCCTCTGTGTTAGGGAAGGTCTCGACTGTCTTGAGCATTTTAATGATGGTGATGATAGGGTTAAATACTTATGGGTAAGACCCAGGGGGAAAGCCAACAAGGCAGTTGTCATAGCAGGGGTCTGTTATAGACCACCCAGCCAGGGAGAGGAGGTTGATGAAGTTTTCTATAAGCAGCTCGGTAAGGTTTCGGACTGACTTCCTCTTGTTCTTGTGGGAGACTTCAGTTTATCAGATGCCTGCTGGAAATATAATGCTGCAGACAGGAAGCAGTCCTGGAGATTCTTGGAGTGTGTGGAAGATTACTTCCTAACACAACTGGTGACTGAGCCAACTAGGGAAAGCTCACTGGTAGATCTACTCTTTGTGAACAGGGAAGGACTGGTGGGAGATGTAAAGGTAGGTGGCTGTCTTGGACAAAGTGACCATGAGATGGTTGAGTTTTCAGTTCTTGCGGAAATAAGGAGGGAAGTCAATAGAACTTCATCCCTGGACTTCTGGAGGGCAGACTTTGATAAGTTTAGGAGATTGCTTGGTGGTACCCCCTGGGATATAGTCCTCAAGGACAAAGGTGTCCAGGAAGGCTGGACAATCCTCAAGACAGAAATCCTTAAGGCACAGGCACAAACTGTACCTGTGAATCTTAAAATGAACCAGTGTGGTACAAGACCAGCCTGGCTGAACAAGGAGTTTTGGGCAGAACTCAAAAAAAGGAAAGTTACAGGCTATGGAAGGAAAGGGAGGCAACTTGGGAAGATTACAAAGTTACTGCAAAGATATGTAGGAAGAAAATTAGAGGCCAAAGCTCAGCTTGAAATAAATCTGGCCAGTACCATTAAAGATAATAGAGTTTTTAGAAATATGCAAATAGAAAGAGAAAAGCTAGGGAGAGTCTCCTCCCTTTACTGGACCCGGGAGCAAAACTTGTGACGAATGACATGAAAAAGGCTGAACTGCTGAGTGCTTATTTTGCCTCAGCCTTTGTCAATGCCAATTGTTCACTGAGGATACAGCTCCCTGAATTGGGTGACCAAGATGGGGAGCAGAATGAACCCCTCACAGTCCAAGAGGAAATGATCAGTGCCCTGTTGTGCTGCATAGATGTGCACAAATCTATGAGACTGGATGGCATCCACCTGAGGGTACTAAAGGAGCTGGCAGAAGTGCTCACCAAGACACTCTCCATTATTTATCAACAGTCCTGGCAAACTGGGGGTGTCCCAGTTGATTGGAAACTGGCAAATGTAATGCCCTTCTACAAGGAGGGACAAAAGGATGATCTGGGGAACTGTAGATCTGTCAGTTTGATCTCAGTGCCAGGAAAGGTTATGGAGCAGGTCATCTTGAGTACCATCACACAGTACATACAAGATACCCAGGTGATCAGGCCCAGTCAGCATGGGTTTATGAAAAGCAGGTCCTGTCTGACTAACCTGATCTCCTTCTACAACAAAATGACTCACCTAGTATAGTGGATGAAGGAAGAGCTGTGGACATTGTCTATCTGCATTTTAGTAAAGCTTTTGATACTGTCTCTCACAGCATTCTTCTTCAAAAACTTATAGCCCTTGGCTTGGATAAATACACCCTGCATTGAATAAAAAATTGGCTGGATGGTCAGGCTGAAAGAGTAGTAGTGAATGGAACTAAATCTGGCTGGTGACCGGTCATGGGTGGTGTCCCCCAGGGTTTAGGGCTGGGGCCTCTTCTCTTTAATATCTTCATTAATGATTTGGATGAGGGGATCGAATGTAGTCTCAGTAAATTTGGAGATGACACCAAACTAGGTGGCTGTGTCAATCTGCTGCTTTACAGCAGGACATGGACAGGTTGGACCAATGGGCCAAGGCTAATTGTATGAAGTTTAACAAGGCCAAATGCCAGGTCTTGCACCTGGGTCATAACAACCCCATGGTAAGCAACAGACTTGGGGAAGTGTGGAAAGGGACCTGGGGGTATTGGTTGATGGTTGACTTAATATGAGTCAGCAGTGTGCACGGGTGGCCAAGAAGACCAATGGCATCCTGGCTTGTATTAGGAACTCAGTGGCCAGCAGGAATAGGGAGCTGATCATCCCTCTCTACTCAGCTCTGGTGAGGCCACATCTTGAGTACTGTGTTCAGTTCTGGGCACCTCACTATAAGAAGAACACAGAAGTGCTGGAGAGTGTCCAGAGAAGGGCAACAAAGCTCCTTAAGGGCCTGGAGCACAAGTCCTGTGAGGAGACGCTGAGGGAGCTGGGGGTGTTTAGTTTGGAGAAGAGGAGGTGAGAGGAGACCTTAGAGCTCTCTTCAACTACTCAAGGGAGGTTGGAGCAAGGAGGGAAACAGCCTCTGCTCCTTAGTAAACTGTGACAGGACCACAGGAAATGGATGGAAGCTGTGCCAGGGGAGGTTTAGGCTAGAAGTTAGGAAATATTTTTTCACTGAGAGGGTTGTCAGGCATTGGAGTGGCCTGCCCAGGACAGTGGTGGAGTCACCATCCCTGGAGGCATTTAAAAGGCATTTGGACCTGGTCCTTAAGAACACGGTTTATTAGTTGACTGTGGTGTTAATCAAAGGTTGGACTGGATGATCTTGGAGGTCTCTTCCAACTTAAACATTCTGTCATTCTGTAATAGTATATATAAAACTGAGAATATAGATTTTGTCCAAAGAGTGATTATAAATACATAATGCATAGCGAATGGAAAAGAGGAATAAAGGAAAAACTTAATCAAATGAGGAATACAAATTCTAGTATAGTTTCATTGCACTATGAGGCAGGGGCAGAATCCAATCTTATTTCTGCCATTTAATGCTTTTCCCATTTGAAATTATAAATAACTGAGCAGCCACTTTTCCTTCTGGAGATGTGGTAAAAGAAAGAAAATTATATTTAGAACAATTTGTCAGATTTATGTGGAGGTGCATTTTCCCTTTTTTTTTTTTTTTTTTTTTTCTTCTTTCTGTCTAATACTAATAGAGGAAACTAAGAGCTTGATATGGAACACAGAGCTACAGCATTAGTTCCATGAAAATTTATGTGCTAGAACAGATTAAAGACACCAAGCAAAACACTGCAAATTGGCACAAAATACTGGATTCTGGTGTGCCCTTTATCTGTGGAACACAAATTCTCCTTTTGGTAGAGGAAAATAGTAAGAAGCTAACATCTGATTCCTGTCTTCATATTAGGTGTTTGATTAATAAGAGCTGAACCTCAGTTATGCCTGCCTAAGGTTACCAAACACAGAGGTTGTCAACAGGTTTCTTATTTTTCTTCCAAATAAATCTTGGAGCAAAAGAGTACTGTGTACTATAGAATAGGATTTACTAAAAGGGAAAAGTAACTAAGGAACAACACTGTATTATTTTCCTCTTTAACACATGTAATTTACATTTAATAAGTTTAGTCCAGAATAGCATATTCCTCTGTGGCAAAATCTTTTCTCTCTACACTAGGGCTCTTTCTCTCTTCTAGTGTTTTTTGGTTTGTTTTGTGTTTTTCATTTGTCTCAGTATCCAGTCTTATGAAGGAATTTTACCATTTTGTTACATTTACCATCTGTTTTACCCCCTATTCTTCCCATGTTGAAAAGTTGTTCAGCAATGTGGAACAAGTTCTTATTTTGAGCAATACTTGTCAGTGCTGCTGTCTCCAACCTGTCCTGATGTTCACACAATGAATCATCAGGGGAAAGGTTTGGTAACCAAGCTGAGGTAGATTCTTCATCAGCACTGCTGAACCTGCTCCTGCTCTCTTTGTCTGCTGACTTTTATACATCTGCTGAAAATCTCCTGTAAGTAGTTTGTTATCCTGAAAGAAAAATGTTGGATGTGTTTGTTCATTTGTTTGACTTGGCACTTTAGCATAGGTTTTTAATTCCCTGCAGACTTAAAAGAGACCTTTTCAGGAACTGTCTTGAAGATGAAAAGTGTAACCACTGTTCTTCACTCCTGTAAGTCTGACTAAAGGCACGTGTTTCCTTTTCTCTGACTCTGTGCTACATTTTGTTAGTAAAGGCATGTCTGAGTGAGATTGATCCCTAAGAAGAAAGTGGAGATAACTCTCTCAGAAGTAGCTGAGAGGGTCAATAAAAGCAAGCTCTGGCCAAGAGGAAGACCAGACATAGAAAGGCATCAAGAAGAAGACAGGTTGTAGCTACAGCAGGGACTGAGATGGATGAGAAGAAAATAAAACAGATCAGGCCTAAGAAATAAGGAAAAGAGGAACACAGGAGACCATCAAAGTCCTTGAAATCACTGAAATCAATCCTGGAAGAAAGGATCTGACTTGAAAGTACAAAAAAAGACAGAGAAATTGGTTTATTTTTATTTTTCTCTGTCTTAAATGGTTTTCTTTATCGAGCTCACTGTAAGAAGATGGATAATTGATCTGTTTTAAAGCTTTGACCAGCTCAACATCCTGCCACACCAAATTTACAGTTAGGTTGACCTTGTTAATAAAATGTACCTAAAAATGTTGTAAAGAACCAACACAGCCATTCCAGATACTGGAATTTATATTAAAAAAATCCCCTTAGACTTTCCCAAGATATGAATTCAATTCTATCAGAAAATTAATATAATAACAGCAAATACTGCTGTTACCCATGACTGGTTGCAGCTGACACATACAATTTCAATAAAAGTTGGAAGAGGCTTTTTTATATGTTACTAAAATAGTTCATTCTGCATCATAGACTGATCACTTCACACAAATGAAGCCTGTTAGTTTAGGTTTACATATTTTTTTGAAGAGAGAACAATTTTTAGATCTTCTGCTGCTACTTTAGAAAAAATACATTAATTTGCTAAAGCAGACCTGTTTGTGCTTGTACAAGGAAATAGCTGAAGTGGCTCTCTGGGGAGCTCAAGCCTTCTTTCACTTTCAAAATTGTTGAAGGAATCTTTTCACCTACAAAGCTAAATACAGATGTTTCTGAAATTAAAGTAAGAAAACAGAGGAGGCTTTGGCTGAGATATGGAAGACACTTCCCCCCTCCTTTTTTTCCAACATTCTGTCAGTCTCTTGCAGAATATTTAACAAGGACAATGTTTAAAAATGGAGAGATTATTCCCTAATAGACAAAAGCAAAAAAACCCAAAGGGGTCTATTCAGTGTTGTCTGAAGCTAAAGCTGCCTTACACTTTATCCTTTTCATAATAAACTTCATGTCATGTTTTGCAACACATATAAATTCACTATATCTTTTACATACACGGATTGTACAGAATCTCTTATTTCTGGCATCCTTTAAGCATAGATTTTTTTATATATATATATATATATTATCATTAATTGAGACAATTACCCCAACATTCTTTGGGTGCCTTCTTTATTTTTAGCTTCCTAAGTACAGGTGTTGATTTCTGGTTTGTGAAACTCTGTTGAATAATGAAATATGTTGGCACACTAAAAACCTGTGCCTAAAAGAAAGATGAAAAACTCAGAAGTAAGGTTCAGAGAGAGAACAGGTGAAGTTTTTCCTGAATATTTAAAAAGATACTATCTTTAGCTGCCTATATTTAGCTTTTCATCTTGCTTAAAAGCTTTTTTTTTTTAAGACTCTCTAACATTTAAATTAATAGACAAAGCAGTACAAGACAAAAAATAGGCATTAAGAAGAGAAAGGAGGTCCAACAGCCAAGATGGTATATATGTAATATTATGAGACTGAGATTATATTTGTGGTATAGTATTCTAAATCTATTTATTTTCTCATAGAGAAAAGTTCACATTTTTTTACATCGGAGATATTGAACTTGATTTTACAAATTGTGTTTGGACTCTCAAGATCAGCAGTTAGGATATTTCTGAGACAACAAAAATCAATGGGTACAAATACTCCAGATGACATAGCATAACACAACTTTTAAACCCTATCATACTGAAATGATGGCAATACAAAATCCAATACTTTTGACAGCAAGCATTTGGTTCAGCAATTTATTTCATTGTAGTGGACAAATTTTTGTGGTGCTACTTGACAAGTAGAAGTCCTGAGTGTTTTGAAGTAGCATAAGTTCTGGAAGACATATGTAGTCTTCAGACTACATATAGTACTAGTACTATATATAGTATACTATATATATATAGTACGTATAGTACTAGCAGTATTATCAGCATATAGTACTGCTGATAGTCTACAGCATTTATGTGTTTCATTCCTACTATCTAGTGCCATAGCCTCATTGTCCTTCAACTGCATTCCCTGATAAAGAGCCAGCCTAGATTTGCATGACAGAAAAATAAATACTTTCTGAAAAATTCCATACTACTGTTCATGAAAGAAAACCCAGGAGAAGAGGCAAGTAACTGAAGCAAGCTGGAGTGGAATAGTAATTAAATAATAAAATTATGAAAGAAAATCAAAACACAGATTTGCTCACCCTATACTTCGACATGGCTGAAGTCAGTGGAGTTAGCTAAATCATTATTCAGGCAATTGCTGCTAGTAAAAAGTCTTCTCCTAAGGCTTGGTAACTTTGTTAAGAATGAAGAAATGAACTGGAGTCAGGTGGGTCTTTGATAATGACACAATGGGGGGCTGGAACGAAATGATCTTTAAGGTCCATTCCAAATACAATCATTCTATGATTCCTTCTATGAATACAGCTGAAAATAATCAAACTGCTAAGGTGGGAGGGTAATACAGTAATTTTTGGTGTCTTCTCAACTTTTTTAAGGAACTTGGGGAAAAAAAAGTGGGGGAAGGGAGGAAAAAGGCTACTGTTAGAAGATTTTGTTTTTTAGGTGGTAAAGAAAGATGTGATGGAAGGTAGAAAATTAATAGAGAAATAGAGGACGGGAGAGTAAGTACCCATAAGTTTAATTGTATATAAGTGATATTTTCCATAGTGCTGTTTCCAGTTTCCTAGCTTATATCCTACTCTTGCTGCTTATAGGAGAAAGGACTAGAAAGACTGTTTTAAGCACAAATGTCATCAGCTTTGATGTATACTGCAGACTCTGTGGTTAAATATGGGGTTGGATTAACAACTATACTGTTATCATCATAATAGGAAGAAAATTGATTCTTTGGTATTCTTAACAGGTTTTTTAAACTTCTTTTTTCTACCCATGATTATTTCTGTGGACAGTTTAGCCAGAAAATGCTGTTACATAAAACTGTGCCTCTCAAAGAGATTCAGGAAAGGGATTTCATGTTCAATATTATATACAGTATAGAATTCTGCTGTCAATTATGTGGTTTCAATTTAAGTATCCTTTTTTATCCTAGTTTTCTCAAAATACACTTTAGAAAACGGAACAGAATAGGCTGTAGGTTCCCATTTTCTAGCATGGAACCTTAATGATCTATGAGATTTTGTAAAACTACAAAACATAATTCACAAGCATCGCTCTCTGGTTTTTCCTGGTTTTTTTTTTTTCCTTTTCAGTTGTTTTAGTCTCTGAATTGTATTATTAGTTTTATTTATCTGAGCTGTGATATTACTGTGATAGTTCCATTTTGGTCCTTCCATTTATTTCAAGTGTCTACTGCAAACACAGTTGAAGGGGGGAAAAGTGCTCTTAAGGCTGATTCTGCTGTGATGCAGTTTAACAGCGTGATCCTCTGACATCAGTAGCATTGTTATTCTAATCAGTTCCATACAGCTTGCTGAACTGTGATGACAACCTTAGTGTTCTGTTAAATCTAGGCAATACCTTCTTGGAAAACAAGCTGCTCTGCAGGACTTTTTTCTTCCCAAATGAATCATAGAAATTAGAGATAGAAAAGATCAAATCAAAAGTTGTAATATAATTCCCTTCTGTAAAAGTGGATAAGTTATTCGGGCAAATCTATTTGGTTTCTGAAATATTGTCATCACAGCAGAAGGGGATGATGTTCAAAGGGAATAGATGTCCTCAGCTTGAAAACACACCAGCCCAGTGAACTGTAGAAAGTACAGTCCAGGCAGATACCAGCGCCAAAACCAGGGTTGCTGAACTCAAGACATCCACCCCTACATCTGCCTGCTCTGGTTTCTAGCTTCCACCTGCAATACAGGAGGGTTTTTTGATTCACTTCAATGTTATTAGAAGCCTTCTTGATATTTTATATTACATCTTAGTTCATCCTTGGCTGGATGGACAAGGAAAACCTAAGTTAAGAACAATTTAATCAGAACTATACCTGACTGGACCAGTCATCATGACTTCTCATTTTAGTGAAAACCACCCACAGAACTGAAAGAAAACATATATTTAGACACTGAATGGGGCTCATAACTACAGCCATATTTATTCTGAATATCAGGAAATATGTGTACAGCACCCTTTGTCAAAGAGCAATTAAGCTGTTTATCAGCATGTACTGGAGACTTGTCAACAAAGTGTTTAGAAAATGGAATTGTTCCATTTCAGGACTAATTATTTAACTAAAGTCACTCTCATCTATTATCTATATATTATACAACAAATTATACATACAAATCTGTATGTCAGTGCCAGTTTAATACAGTCTTGTTATGAAAGGTAATATATATATAAGCTACATATTACTCTGATATAGAAGTTTCCATAAAAAAAAATAATCTTGCCGATGCTTCTAAAGGAAATATCTTGGACATGAACCTACTATTTAGATTCTCAAAGCAAAATATATCGTAGTGCTGCATAATATAACAGAATGATGAGTGTATCCTGAGGTTCACTGATGGTTCCAACTTGCTACTTAAAGTCCTTTTCAAAACTGCACTTTTAAAAAATCCTTAAAATAGACACAAACCACGACTACCTCTAGATTTTTAAGTTAAGTCCTACAAATGATGTTCAAACAAGTCCTATCTACTCCTACATAAGGTGCCTAAATGTGCAATGGTAGTCTAGGCATTTTTCTTACTGCTGTTTTTCTCAGGTGCTCTATATTTTACACCACATGCATTCATACAGTGGATAGCATTATCCTCCTTGGCAGACCCAGAATTACCTCAGTCTTGCCAGCACTGAGATATTCAGTATCTCATGCACCTAATAAATCTGCTGCCTAGTACACGCTAACTACTCCTATCATGTGAGAGGTCCAATACAAGAGACATTTTCAAAGCAGCCCTGACATGTCATACAGAACTGCCAGAGGCAAGGTACATCCCCAGGTCTGTAGCACTCATCCAGCATATGGATTCAATTCAATTCTCTGCCTGACAGTAAAACTCACATCACTTTCCTCTCATGACTGAACCACCCAGAATAGCACTGACAAATATTTTTAGAATGTAAGGATAGCAGTAGTTGTCTCACTCACAGACTGTGCCATGGGACTGCAGAAAAATATTGTAGGCAACAAATTCACAGAAAACTGTATGCCATTTGGCATATCTGCACATCTACTTGATCACATCTGCATACTGTTCAGCTACAGCCAACTTGAACCTGACACCAAATAATTTATTCCTTTATGCTGACTCTCATTCCTCATTGCCATTTTCTGCCAAGTACTTTTTCATGCATCTAATTTTCTCGGCCAGAAGATGGCACAGGCATTTCAAATTAAAATGTTGCTGCAGGTTCACTCGAAGTTTCTGTGTGATAATTATTATAATCTAAATACAGGATAACATTTTATTTTCAGAGTGCATCAGTATGATCTTTCATTCGTGCTGTGCTGATCATGTCAAATATTCTTCAACTTGCGGCACACTGGAATAAAGTATTACAATATGGACTATTCTGATAACATGGTCTTTAGCAAATTTGTTATTCCATATTTCTCAAATACGCTGTTATGTGTTCTCCAAATGTCCAGACCTCTAAGATTCAGCACCCAAAATTTCTATCAACTGCAGTTAAAAGCTGAGGCTACTTAGGTCATCACAGTATCTGATCTTGTCTATGACATACAGAATCTCTTCCTTCATACAATGATAAATGATTTTGAAATCATAAATATTTAATACTCTCTCCTCAGTGCTAACAAGATACCTGCCTGACATCATTACACCTGTAGGCAGTTGCCATGTCTGTAATTACACAGCTGGTTTCATTAGTGTCCCTACTAGATGATAAAGGATATGAAAATCCTTTCTATTATGTATAATGACAGATCTGTACTTTTGAATGAGGTTTTAAGAAAACCACTACATAACACAAGGTCTTTTTTCAGCTTAAAAGGAACAAGAAAGGTTTTCCTACATATGCTTAAAACTGAAAGGTTCATTGTGGCCTTTAAGCCATTCAGATTTCCTTGCACCACCACCTGCAGCATCAGAGTTAATTTGCTGATGAGAAGCAAAGCCCACAGGCCCATCACGCAATTCAAATTTAATGTGCACGTGGACCTCTTGATTCAGGCCAGGTTTATAAATAGTGCCTTTAGTTTAAAAATAGGCTTTTCAGATCTAAGGGAGCAGATATTATGATCTGTAAAGTGAATGAAGCTCCCAGGAGTAACAGGACCTTATGTAATATTTATTCCTGCATTTTTACTCAGCTGTTTTGTGCCATTATGATGCTGAGCTGCATGGACTGTCAGTTTCTTAAACTTTTCAACTCTTTCTTCACTGAAGCTGGGACTGTCTGCACAGTTGCTTTTCCAGGTAACCTTACTTGGCTTTGGGATTTTGCCTAAGAAACCGTGGTCACTGAGCAGTCAGTCTTGCCTAAAAGCAAAAGCATTTCCAGTTAGAATGAAGACTTTAAATTCCTTTGGCTGAATTTGGTACAATCTGAAGCACTAATGCATAAATAGGAAACTTAATGTTATTTACTTCCAAATGTAGCACGGTGATGAAAACATGATCGTGCCTGAAAAGCTTTTGTTGTTAGAAGCCAATACATTACTTATACAGGAAATAATTTAAAATAGGTAAACAGAAATTGTGACCTAGCAACCGGTATTGAAAGGTACAGAAATATCTTGGAAAAATAAATTAAAAAAAAAAGGAAGAGAAATAGGAGTCTTATCGATGTTGTCAGAAAAATGAGATCTCTCAATTCAGATTTTTTAAGTACTAAAATCTTCTAGCTGAAGTTCTATGCGCTTGAAAAAATCGTTATTTTTTTCTGTAGATAAGCTAGGTCCCGTCTTTACTGCCTATTTTTTGCTCAGGCTAAAAGTTTTGGAAGAGTTAAAATACCTCACAGATTCAGCACTTGAGGAAAGAGCTCTGAACACCATATGTCTCTCAGTTCTCCTAAAATTGCAGAATGGATTTGTCCTTTTTGATCTGCTGGCAAAGTGTTAGACACTTAGACTCCTTAGAGTCTAAGTCTTTGGGAGGCATTCAGCACCACTTAGACTTAATAGGTGTATTTTTTTTTCTGTTAATATTCTACACGTATTTAAGTTGCTAGAAATTTCTGGAAACTTTCTAATTCCCATTAACTTCAGGACATACTAAGCACTACAGCTAGGAAATAACCCACATAATGATTTGCATGTCTTATGCAGGTACAAGTTGCTATCAATGCAACTACATCATGGAGTTCATATTGACATAATGACAATTCCATAAGCATTTTTGTAATAATCTATCAGGGTCACAGCATTTATATTCCGTTTATGTTGTAATTTACTCTTGGAAATGTCAAACTGTCCAGGAGAGCACTTTGTTCTCTGTTGCTTTAATACATTTTTTTTTATTCAGCACATAGGCCTGATGTTGTTACATGTTTGCTGAGCAGAAAGTTGTCTTTTTCAGTAAGGGTGGTGAAAATACTTAATGGAACATTGCTTTAGACTGTATCTAGAAGCAGACAAGGAACTACTGGAGAGAGTCCAGTGGAGGGCTGCAAAGATGATTACAAAGACTGGAGCATCAGTCTTGCAAGGAAAGGCTGAAAGACCTGGGTCTGTTTAGCCTGGAGAAGACTGAGAGGGGCTCTTATCAACACTTATAAATATCTAAAGGGCAGGTGTCAAGAGGATGGCACCAAACTCTTTTCAGAGGAATCCAGTAAGGGGTAACAGAAACAAGTGGGACACAGGAAGTTCCATCTGAGAGATAACTGCTTTGCTTTGAGGCTAGAAAGGTTGCTGAGAGGTTGTGGAGTCTCCTTCTCTGGAGATACCCGGTATTTGTATGGGTGCAATCCTCTGCCACCTGCTCTAGGTACACCTGCTTTATCAGGGAGACTGGACAAGATAATCTCCAGAAGTTTCTTCCAATTCCTACTATTCCATGATCTATGATAAACCACATTGTTTTTTCACATCAATGTAATATCACCCTCTAAAGAGAATTATTAATTTTTTCTCAAAGGAAAGTTATAAAAACCTTTTATTTTTTACCTTTTTAAAGGGTTCAGTATGGAGTTTAGGCATTGCTTTAAACCACTGTCTTCAAATCAAACTATAAAGATATTTTCTCATTATTTGTTTTTTAATGGTACTCACCTCTACAGTACCAAGTGTTTGGCAAATATAAGAATTTAATTTCACAATATGCCATTATATATATATATGGGAATTTCATAAAATACCAGTATTTCCCACTAAAGGTGGGTGCCTGTATGTAGCACCATATTTTAAAATAGATTACTATATAGCATGAAAGTTCAGCACCACTTCAGATTTGGATTCAGAGTCTGAAACAATGAACCTCAAAATATAGAACAAGCATACCAACCCCAAATAAAATTTTACTTGAATTTTCTATCTTAACAACAAAGTTTCTGGGCTCATAAGGAAAATTTATTTGAACTCAAATTTAAAGATTGACTAGAGTTGGAAGGGACCTTAAAGACTATCTAGTTCCAACCCACCTGCATGAGCAGGGACACCTCCCACTAGATCAGGTTGGTCAAGGCCCCATCCAGCCTGGTCTTGAACACTGTGAGGGAGGGGGCAGCCACAACTTTCTTGGTTAACCTGTTCCAGTGTCTCACCATCCTCAAAGGAAAGAATTTCTTCCTGATGTCTAACCTAAATCTCCCCTCTTCAAGTTTGAAACCATTTCTCCTTGTCCTCTCACTATACACGCATGTAAAAAGCCCTACCCCAGCTTTCCTGTAGGCGCCTTCAGATATGGGAAGGTTGCTGTAAGGTCACCTCAGAGCCTCCTTTTCTCCAGGCTGAACAACCCCAACTGTCTCTGCCTGTCTTCATAGGGCTCTAGCCCTCTGATCATTTTAGTGACTCTCCTCTGGATACAAGGAACTCTAAATCCTTCTTATGTTTGAGAATCCAGAACTGGACACAGTACTCCATGTGGGGTCTCACAAGAGCAGAGTGGAGGGAGAATCACCTTCCTCAACAGGCTGTCTGTGCTTCTTTTGATGCAGCCCAGGACTTGGTTAGCTTTCTGGGCTGCAAGCACACACTGATGGCTCATATTGAGCTTCTGGTCCACCATCACCCCAAAGTCCTTCTTAGGCCTGCCCTCAATCCTTTCTCGTCCCAATCTGTGTTTGTGCATGGGATTGCCTTAACCCAAGTGCAGAACCTTGCACTTGGCCTTGTTGAACAGTTTTCATGAATCCACTTCTCAAGCTTGTCAAGGTCCCTCTGGATGGCATTCCCTCCTTCCAGCATGTTGACTTCACCACACAGTTTGGTGTCACCAGCAAACTTGCTGAGGGTGCCTTTGATTCCACTGTCCATGTTGCCAACAAAGTTAAATATCATTGTTCTAAGTACTGACCCTTGAGGAACACCACTCATCACACTTCTCTATTTGGACACTGAGCCATTGATTACAACTCTAGGTGCAACCATCCCACCAGTTCCTTATCCAATGGGTGGTCCATCCATGAAATTCATATTGTTCCACTTTAGAGACCAGAACGTTGTGCAGGACAGTGTCAAATGCTTTGCATAGGTCAAAGTAGCTGACATCTGTTGCTCTGCCTCTGTCCACCAAGGCTGTGACCCCATCATAAAAGGCTACCATGTTAGTCTTGCAGGCTTTGCCCTTGGTGAAGCCATGTTGGCTGTCACCAATCGCTTCTTTGCTATCAGCATGCCTGAGCTGAGCCTTCAGGAGGATTACCCTTCCCAAAAGGCAGGTTAAAAGTCCTCTCTGCAAGCATGTATCTGATTTAGAGGCAGTTTCTAGCCCAATGCTTTGGTTATCTAGCACACGTTAACTGGGAAGTGGCAGCCTGCGACTTGATATCCAAGCTCATGCTTTTTCTTTTTTTTTTTTAAGACAAAATCATGGGATATTCTGTTAGCCTTCAGTTTCCATAGGAAACAGCTTGTATTTCCAAGACTTTCAGTTTGTTGCTCTACAGCAGCTGACTGAGAAGATAAGCTGGGACAAACACTGCTCACTAGTTGATGGAATCCTAAATTGGGCTGATTTAGACAGAGCACCTACTCTTCCTAGATTTAGTTGCTCCCAAAGCAGAGGGTTACTATAGCTATTCAAAGAAAAGAGTACCACCTGTCTTGTTAAGAGGAAAACCACACACACTCAGCTTTTTCCTATCGTTGAATCTTTTGGCTCAAGTGAGTACATAATGATAACATGAGCAATATTCATATAGAGTGCCAGCAGAAATTTCAGTGAATGACACACAGAGAGAAGCTAGGGATGGCCAGTCTCCAGCTATGCAAGAAATATTTAAGCAAATATAAATAGGATACTTGTATGCATTGCATTGCTTTAAGTATTTTCATTCATTTTCCACCTTTTCATTCATAAGAGAAACAGTGCTCTGAGTTTCCTATAGCCTCTTTATCCATTCTTGTATCATGTTTCCGCTATGTGAAGGGTACATGCTGAAAGCAATGGTGGTTTGTATTTTTTTCCCTTGTCTTCTTCTGCTTAAAGGAGCTCTACCATTTGTCCTGAAATGATCTGGAGTTCTGCCAAAGCCTTCAGGATAAGCATATTTTAGTCTGGCAGTGAATTCCTGAGTAAAAGAGGAAACAGCTACAGACACCATCAAGAGAAAGTTATTTATAAATCCAGATAAAAGACCTGTGAAAACTGGTGTAGCAAATCATTTGCTCCAGCTGTCCTTAGTGTAAATATCAAGTGTGGTACAAAGGAGAATGAGTAGAATCCTGAGTCAGAGAATGTATATGTTTTTTTAAAAAAAAAAGATTTGAGAATTATAGCAGCTAAAATGCCCTGTTGCTATAGATACATTTCTCTTTTCTTTTAACTTATTCTTATGTATTTTTATTTTGTCTGGTCAAAATAAGTGTATATAACAGTTCACCATGCTCACTTTTGACTAATAATGAAGTTCCACCTCACCTAAAACTAGCAATATGTTTTCTTACACATAGTAATAGGAACTTGCATTTCATACTCAGTGAATAATCTCAGAATTGCAAAATGTAATCTCAACACATACATACCTATTTATTCATCCCTATACATGCTTTTATATACATACACACACACACACATATATATATTTATAGTTTTCTGTAGATACAGACAAATATCTAGACCAATATATGTAGGAGCTATTTTAAAAACATAAATAATAAAAACTATATGAATTTATCTTATGACCTTAAAAACTAGAATGATTGGGAGGTATCCAGGTGAGTTATCATTTAAGCAACTAAGAAAATAATGTATAATCTGTGCTCAAAATATTAATTCAAAACATGTAGTTACCTTGAGTTTCATTGTCTTAGAAGAGAGAGGGATTTCATCATGAATTAACACAGTCTAAATAATCTCCCCTTGTTTTAATTAAAAAAAATGAACGAAGGGAATGGATCATTGCTTAATTTCCCACTTCGGAGACAGAGAAGCATGTGGCATCAATAGTGTCTGGGAGCTGTCTAGGTCACTGCCCAGAGCCACTTTTATTGAAGACTAATTATGTCTCTCAACTTAGGAAAGAAATAAGTTTGTATTTAGCTAGATTCTTAGAAGTTAGATTTATTTAAGTGCTGGTCAGGAGACTCAGTAAGAGTCACTTTAAAAGTCACATAAGTTTGAAATACAAATGAGTAAAAAAAAGACTTTCATTTCAGGACTGGAAAAGTTAAGGGATAACATAAGTCAAGGGAATTAAATAATGGTGATAAAAACATTAGCTCATGGTAATCAAACTCAAAGAGTGTTATCTTTTTAGAAGTGCATCTTTAAGTTAAGCTACTTCCTTTCTAGATTAAAAATAAGTGTCTTATTTCTGATATACAAATGAGCTTTGATCTAGAAAATAGAAACTATATATATTTAAAGTGTTCAGCTAAAGCTGTTCATTAATATACTACCAGAAGAAGTAACAGAAAAGAGGAAAAGAAAAACTAATACTTGTTTTTTTAATATTTATTTTGCAGGAAATGTGTTTGTTGTAAGCCTGGCTGTTGCAGACTTGGTCGTAGCAATCTACCCATATCCACTGGTCCTCACATCTGTATTTCACAACGGATGGAATCTGGGATACCTTCACTGCCAGATTAGTGGCTTCTTGATGGGCCTCAGTGTCATTGGATCCATCTTCAATATTACAGGCATTGCAATCAATCGGTACTGCTATATCTGCCACAGTCTCAAATATGATAAGTTGTACAGCAACAAGAATTCATTGTGCTATGTTGTTCTTATCTGGGTCCTAACATTTGTTGCTATTGTACCCAACCTGTTTGTGGGATCACTCCAATATGACCCCAGGATTTACTCATGTACATTTGCACAATCTGTGAGCTCAGCATATACAATAGCAGTTGTGTTTTTCCATTTCCTGTTTCCCATGGCCATAGTTACTTTCTGTTACTTGAGAATATGGATCCTGGTTATTCAGGTAAGGAGAAGAGTTAAACCAGATAACAACCCCAGACTGAAACCACATGACTTCAGAAACTTCGTAACCATGTTTGTGGTGTTTGTACTGTTTGCTGTCTGCTGGGCTCCTTTGAACATTATAGGCCTTGCTGTGGCTGTCAATCCAGCAACTGTAATCCCTAGGATTCCAGAGTGGTTGTTTGTATCTAGCTATTACATGGCGTATTTCAACAGCTGCCTTAATGCTATCATATATGGACTGCTGAACCAGAACTTCAGAAGAGAATACAAGAGAATCATTGTGACTTGCTGCACAGCAAAATTCTTTTTCCAGGACAGTTCTAATGATGCAGGAGACAGGATGAAAAGTAAACCTTCTCCATTGATTACAAACAACAACCAAGTGAAGGTGGACTCTGTCTGACAGTGGGAATCCTATTATTGTCACTCAAGAGCATCCAAATAAAATGTCTGTTTTATTAGACCTACTGTTAAATATTATAGTGAAATATCTCTTCCACACCAAAAAGCACTTTGATCAAATCCCTTGCATGGTTACAGAACCTTGGCATACAGATCACATTATACAACAGTATGTTTCTGATATAACAATGCAATGATATCCTTGAGGGAAGTATAAAATTATGCATGGGTACATTTTTTTTCCTTAAGTGGAGATAAAAAACTAGAAAGAGGTTGAAACCCAAGTATCCATATTGCCTGGCTCAATAAAAGAAATCACAAAATTATTCCTACCACTTTCTGCCTGCTTCTTCTGGCCAGGTTATGGTTCTAGTTCTAAAATCTCTGTGAACCTCTCTCCTAAAAGATTCAATCAGACTACTATAAAATATATTTGGAAATCTGATGTGAGAAATCAAGCTACCAGAAAATTGGTTAGGATTTTTGATAAATACCTCTAACTATATTGCTTTGCTCCTAACACAGACACAACAAATTTTTTTTTTTTTTTTTTTTTTTTTGAGATTAAACTATAGGAATGACATTCTCAATTGAGTCCTCAATTTTAAAAAACCTCTTAGGAGAAATATACCTGACTGACTGTCTTCAAAGCTACAAGGGCAGGAGAATAAACAGCAAGGAAAGAAGAGTCATGATTCATCAGCTCAAGATGTTTGGGCATGAAAAAAAGGTGTAGGAGGGTTGGGAAGAGAAATATAAGCCACTATTCTTTCTGAAGAGAAAGTAACTCATGAAACCAAGTACCCCAGAGAATTTTCTGGGGAAACACTTCCCAGAAACATAAGCGAGGGAGGACCATTCTCACGTGTACAGTAGAGTTCTAAACCCACGCAAAGAATTTTAA
Source organism: Calypte anna (assembly GCF_003957555.1). NCBI lineage: Eukaryota > Metazoa > Chordata > Aves > Apodiformes > Trochilidae > Calypte > Calypte anna. The sequence goes on from NC_044248.1 coordinate 22,026,774, forward strand.
TGCATTTAGGAGGAAGAGTGGGTGAGGATGAAAGTTTTGTCTAGTTAGTGGAATCTTAACCTCCTGAAACACCGGGAAGTGACATGTATTTACAGGCTACTGTGAAATCTGGCTCAGATACATTTTTCAAACCAATAATTAGGTGTTTACCACAGTGATGAATAACCTGGAATAATTAGACACCTTTAAAAAACAGACAAGAGATGATGCTAGTTATGACCCTAGTAGAAGGAGAAATATGATTCTTGTGACAGGATCTCCTATGGAGACTTTCCGCAGACAGCAGGCACCTCTTCAGTGAAGGGAAGCACACTGTGAAGTGAGGAAGAATAGCTAGACAGGCTGTCTCCTGCAACAATGAATCCCTCTTTAAAATGGAGCCTTCTGATGGAGAAAACCAATTCACAACAGGAATCACCTTCAGATTGACCTTAAAAAGAAGGGAGTACTTAGATCTGGAAAGACGCTCCAACTGTCATACCTTTTAATGCTCCAGTGTTCCTATCTACACTGATGATCAAGTAGACTTTAGCTTTTCCAAGCCAATTACAACTGTTTCAGAATAATTTCAACTGGACTAAGAGTTTCTGAATATCCATCAAACTTCTGGTACTCTATATTAAAATGCGGATTTTACCTAAACTTGCTGTACTGGAGGTTTTCTTAGCTCATATATTTTAGAAAACAAGTCACTCTATGCCATATAATTCCTTAAACTGCCTACATATCTAACAGCATTTCATCTGTCTTGGATCATAGCTTAGTGTACCCTTGACTGAATAATGGGGAAAAAAAGGGAACAGATTCATACTTACTTGAAAACCCCACTGACACTTCATCAACTGATCCGTTTCTTACCTTAAAAATAGGTGCCTCATGTCAAGTTGACAATGGAACTAATGAACAACATCGTAAAACCTTGGAGATGACCTAGCAAGCCAATGCATTGCCGAGGTGCTTGACTCATCTTTGTTTACATTTGCCAGTCTGAACCACTGTGTAAATAACCACCTCTCTTCTATTGTGGTATCATCATACAATGTGATCTGATACAACATGGTTAACAGCATAAAGTATTTCACAGCTTTCATCACTGTGATTTCATCCTCCGAGGATGCTTAGCTCTGTAATTTTATTGCTTTGTGTGTAGTGATTTCAAGATAGCAAAGGAGGCATGACCATGTTATAAGTAAAGAAGTTTTTCATGTAAGAAATAATGTTATTTAAATGCTTACAAAACTTGCCTTATTTAAAGCATATTTTCAATGAAAATAATGTCTTATGATGCATCTAATAAAGTAGCATAAAGGTAGTTTAAGTAGCTTCATCACTAGTAAATTTAGAACTCTCAGATTTATCATGTCTACATCTTTATGAGCCAGTTCAAGATCCTGTATCCAATATTGTGGGTTATGTGAGGAATTAAAGTTCCCTATAATTCACAAATGCTAAAATGTATTTTTGATGATAATGAAAATGGTTTGCTGTATGCAATAAAACATATAATACCAAAGGTATATATTTTATTGAATAGGCCTGTAATAAAAATGGAGAGCATTTTTCAGATCTGGTATTTTGAAATATTTGTATTAAATCTAAATCAGAAAAATGTGCATGTTGGTGATGTTATGAGCTGATATATATAGCAATAATTTTAAGAAATTAATCTCTTTTTTTCCTGGGGGTGGGGGAAGGGAAAGATTGTGAGTCTTTAGAATTTAGTTTAAATTAATATGGATGAAAGATATAGGAAATATTTGCTGCTCTCTTCAAATTAATTTTGTATTTACTACCATTCTGAATTATGTTTTAGGTAAGGTTTACAAAACTGCTCATTGCAAAAATGAAGAAATAATGATGTTTAACTCTGTACTAACAATGTCTTTTAATCAGATTCTATTGTTTCAAAGGTGTCAAAGTGATTCATGTAAGACAATCAGCAGCCTCATCAGCTGCTCAGTCACAATTACCATGACAGTGTAAGTCAGGACCTCACAAAGTCAGGCTCTTTATGGTCAACATAAAAATGACTGATGAAAATAATTGATAAAAGATAATGATTTTGGTCCATTCTAAGGAAATGGAGTTAGAAACTTACCCCAAATCAGTTGTTCCTGTGCAAGTGATCCTTGGGGTTCCTTCCAACCTGACATTCTATGATTCCATTATTCTATGAAGTGAATGAGCCATGAAATTTTTTTCATTTTCCAAGTAATTAAATTTTCCTCTATATGAAATAATGCACAAATGCATTATTTAGAGTTCTGTCTGGAACTCTTTAGGTAGTGCATTTGTCTTATATCAGCCATCAGCTCTGGATGGATTTAAGGAATCTTGGCAGCCAACCGAACTTTCAGGGACCCATTGTTGACAATTTTAATATGACCTGATATCAACACATATCAAACCCTTCCAAATAGTTTTAAATGGTGATCATCTTCACTGCAAACTTCACATTAACAAAGAGAATAGTAATTAATATCTTAATATCAATTAACAGGGTATTTATTGTAGTTAAACTGTAACTGTATGCAAAAATGTAATTTCATTTGGAATAGGTCACTTAGGAGTGCTTTGCACATCTTCTTCCACTGGGCTAGTGGAATTGCATAGATATGAAGCAAATAGATGTTATTTCAATAGGCATAATATATAGCAATGATGTTACTATTTTTCTTTTTCTTCTTGTTTGTTTTAGAAGGTAAGTCTTTGAATCATCCACAATAAACACACTATTGTAACCAGTCTGTATTGCAGTGTATAGCACATCCTTCTACTCTCAGTTAATGTTGCATCTTTTTCTTTTTCTCCTTTTGGACCACTTCTGAAATGTTATCTTGCTAAATCTGACATACTGAAGGGAACTGCTGTTTCCCTTAAAGTAAACATACAAAAACCAATCATAAAAAAAGCTCCTTAGACTATAACACATTAGTATGTAAGTGCATGCGGTCACCAATTTAAAATAACACCTCAGAAACTGCTCTATTTGAACATCTTGTACATGAACTGTAGTAACACAGATGGACTGTTCAATTGTCTTTTAATAACAGCACTTTTCTAAGTCTTATTCATACAGTTTACAAATAATTGTCATCTTGTCACTGAGGTTTGGGAAACCACATATGCTAAAGCTGAAATTCTTGGAAGAAAAAATATTCAAGTATGGCCTGGCTTATAGACCATGTACTGTATCTCCATTTTTTTTTTTTTTGCCTGTGTTAAGTGAAAATTCTATTATGTGGTTTTATGAAATGATTCATTAAAAATATTATTCCTACCTCAAATACGTGTCTGAGAGATTGCAATAAAAATAGTGTGGGAAAGACTTAAAATATAAGTAAGTGGCCTTCATAATTTGTAATAAAAAGAAAAATAAATTCATCTAAGGAGTAGATATACTAGTAAAGGTCTCAGAAAACATTTTCCCAATCCAATAAAATACTTTCCGCTCAAACTATTATCAAACACTTTCAAAGTAAGTATATTTCAAGAAATATTATTCTTAATGCATATATTGATTATTCCAAAAGGTAAAACCAAACATCTCATTTTCAGCTCACATATACCACCACAGCTTCTCCATTCCATGTCAGCTGAAGATTTTGGCACACTAGATTTCATAAATCTAAATATTAACTATTTTACACTATCACACAAGGAATGTATGTTTCATTTTCAGGGAACCTATCAATTTTCAGCTCTCCAGGTTATTGGAGGATGTGATTTTGCCTACTAAATGTCTGCTGAATTAACCTTATGCAGAGAAACTCTTTCTGTGGTTTCTCCTTTTTATATGTAAATATATAAAGTCAGAAGTCTTTTATTTGGCTTAATTCTTAACTGTATAACTAGTATCTATCCAGGGATAGAATTTTACTTACTGTTATTCTTTCTGCCTATATTGCAAGTGTGCACAAGGTTTTCATTGAATTTCAACTCAAATTTTACTTTGCATGTTTATTTCCTGATTTTAAAAGTGTTTATACTCAAATACCTACTCTTCACTCTTCAATATTTACAAATATTCAGTTGTATAAATGCATGCAAAGGTAGGGGCAATACAATGAGATTTTCAGGTGTGTGATTCAGACCAAAATATTTTTCCACACAATTTAAACTGTAGAATTTTTTTCCACAGTGAGCAAAACCAAACCCTAATGAAGGTATACAAAAACAATTGAACTGACTCGCAGCAAGAAGGTTCCCTGGGGCTAAAAAGCACAAAAATACAACATCAACATCAGAAAATCCCTATGCCAAGGATTACTGGAATGAGGCTTTGAGGAAGTGTCATTATATTCTTGCCCTGCTCTTATCCTCTTCCTCAGCATAGATACTGGCCAAAGGATCCTGGAGTAGAAGGACTTTTATGTTTTAAATATATATCCTTGTCAAATCCTAGGAAAGTAGGGCAGGTTATGACAGGACAGAGCAGGACAGGCACTCCAATCACAAATTACTAAGAAGGTTTAGAAACAGAAAAACTGTGAGAAAGAATGTCATAAAAATCAAAATTAACTGCTACTAAAAGTAAATTATTACAATGCATTTGTTCACTTTTTAGTGATACAGTATCAGATACCTAAAAATTCCTTTGCAATTATTTTACAAGTATTATATATGGATACTTTGCAGCTTTCAAGTCATATAGAAAGGCATGTCCCACAAATAGCATGTTCAAGTAGATGTTTACATTCAACATAAGGAAATATAGCTACTGCAGGCACATTAAACAAACTATAAAGCCCATATATCCCCAGACTTATGTTTCAGATTAGCTGAACGGCTAATATGTCAATAATTTTTTTCCACTATTTTACAGGCTTTCCTGACAGTACAATAACATTCATTTTTTCTCTCACCTAAAATAAATTTTGCCCAGCTTGAAAGCATAAATATTAGCTGCTTCATTAATATTTATGTTCATACAGATTTTTGTTTATGTTCATACAATTTTGATGTTAATGCAATTTGCCAGGTCAGCTCCTAGAAATATATCTCCTTCCCATATTAATCCTTCCTTCTTTCCAATCTCAGATGATGTGCTTTCATTCCTGAGTTCTGAGCATGCTATCAGTTTGATTATCTCTATTGCATCTGTAAATGTAATAGTGAATGTATGTCATGATGTTCTTGACTCTAGAATGTCCCTGTCCTACTGAGATTTACTACAATCAGTAGTTTTTTTTAAAAGTAGTTTGGTATCAGTAAAACACTGTTCTACAATCAAAGTAAATACAATAGCTTCAGTATTAGCCTCAAGAGTCTATGCTTGAATACAAATATTAAAAAATTATATCATGTATAAAAATCCATGGGATTCTAATCTTTATATATAAACCATGGTTTATTTTCTTAAAAATAATTTTATTTCTTTTAAATGCTCATAAATCCTATTATTGACCCAATCTTTTTCTCCACGTCAAGAACCAAATTATGTAGTGAGAAATAGTTAGTAAGGAATCGTTCCTGATGCTACCATCAAATGGCTATTCTGGGGAAAAGGGAGCCCATCTTACATATAAAATATAGGAAATATAAAATATAGGAAACCAGTTTGCTAGTCTAAATAATGTTTTAGTGGTCTAACAAAAAAAGTTATTCTTCATTCTGTCACAATTAAACTAACAGTACAAGTCAAAGGTTCTACTTATTACAGAAAATCCTTATTGGTTATATGATTCAAGCTGTGTATATGACTAGACGTTAAGTATAGTTTTATATGATATGATAGTCCTATCATGTACCTCTTCCAGTTTTTTGTTCTCACACTTCCACAACACTTTTGGGCCATATTTATGCTCAAATCTGTTGAGATGAAAAAGAGTCTTTGAAATTTTTTGCAACTCTTAAAGCCACTTCAAAGCCTGAAGAAAATTACCTGTGCATTTTCTGTGTATGTAGCTTTGTTTGTAACACACTTGTTTTGATTCTTAACAGCACAGCTGATAATGGTTGAATAGTCACTCCCTTCCCCTACAGGGGACAGCATTTGAAACAAAACAGTGACAAGTCTTAATAGTGAAAATCTTAAGCTTTTTTTTGGAAATTTTTGTCATGGGAATCCCAGGAAACATAAATATACAGGGCAGGCATTTTGTCATTGCAGATAGACTTAAACATCTATTACACGGATGTCTGATATTAGCTGGGAATTTAAAGGCCAGGCAATCAGTCTGGTCCTAAATAGGATTCTCCTACATCTTTTATTGTTTCTGTTTTATTCCTTCAAGACAAATCTTGTATTTTATTCACATATTGTTAGAAAACTGCATTTTGGGAAAACAGTGAACAAAGACAGAATCCATCTTATGCAGTTACTTCACTGCTGTTAGAAATTGTTTGCAAGCAATTAGGACAGTATCCTGAAAGAATTAGCTAATTGGTATATTTCCTTATCCACAGAGAAAAGGAGCAGTTTTTTCTATGTCTTTCACTTAATTTGTCTTCTCAGAAAATGTCCTTGATTCCTAAGAAGTGTTTTCATAATACAGATACTACTACCTAATGAATTGTTTTCTAGCAAGTAGAAAAATTCAAAAGAAAAAATCTAGCTGGTTGTCAAAGAAACAGTTGAGTAACATTTGTACTGAAATTTGAAATGAAATATGATCAAACCTCACAATTTTCTCAAGAAAATATTTTTAAATACTTTTCTTATTCAGGACATAGCTGGTATATAAATACCAACACACTCAAAAAACAAAAATAGTGTCATGTTTTTTCACTGATGAGTGTGAATGTTCAGGATGGCAAGCCAAGAAGCTGTTGAACAATTTCATAGATAACTCTTCAGAATGTTGTTCGGTCACATCTAAAGATATATATCAGTAATTATAAATTAACAATGTAATCATAGTTAAGGACAGAGTGATGATAGTGTAGGCAGATGGAATGAAAAAATTCATAGTTGAAATGCACCAATAAGGAAATTCAGAGCAGTGTCTGTAGTCGAATTAAAGCATCCATAAACAAGAATTCAGTTTCAGCCTCATCGGTTACTCTATTTTTTTAGGGTTATTTTTCAGCATTACACTTTTTACAGCTTTTACACCTTTTAGGGAGTGTTCCTCAGTAGTTAAGCATCTCTCTGGGACACTCATGGTCTCAGTTCTTCTGTTTTGGAAGAAGAAAATGTTCAGGGAGAACTCTGATAATCCAAACAAGTATGTTTGGATGCCTCTAGGTATATATAATTGTAGGCAGCTATGAAAATTAAGCTTGCATTCAGTAAAGAGTAAGTAGCACCCACAGAGAATGACTAAGGCATTTGAAAATTATATGTATCACATTTGTTTTACCAACACCAGGTATAAAACTGAGCTATACTGAACTACTGGACTTGCACTTCCCTGGTTATCCTATGTTTCATTTCATTTCATTCAACTGTAACACTTTCTATCTGGTGGAGATGTCAGCATAAAGTTTTGGAGTCAACTTTAATCTATACCCTTCTTCCATCTCTCATTCTCCATGTCCCTTCTCCCTCCAGCACAACAAGGATCTTCAGTAAACTTTAGTGTTCCTTTGTCACTGGAATGCAAAATAACTTGTGAATAGTTGGGTAAATAAATCACCTGACTAACTATTAAAACCTCCACTCTGTCATTCTTTTCACCTACTATTTGTGAATAGTTCTAGGAAGATGAGGCAGTTTGAATAAGCTACAGTGAATTAAATGTATGTATATCATCTTTAGTGATAATTTTATTGCTATTGCTAGGGATAATTTGTAAGTTACAATAAAATTCATTAATAATGGATTAAATTTTAGTATTACAGAATCGCAGAATCACAGAATCAGCCAGGTTGGAAAGGACCTCTGATACCAAGTCCAAACCTTAATCACTACCACTGTGGTTACCAGACCATGGCACTGAGTGCCACATGCATTCTCTTTTTAAAAATGTCCAGGGACAGAGAATCCACCACCTCTCTGGGCAGCCCACTCTAATGCCTTACCACCCTCTCTATAAAGCATTTTTTTTCTAATATCTAACTTAAACATCCTCTGGCAGAGCTTAAGTCCATGCCCTCTTGTCGTACTGGTAGCTAACTGGGAGAAGAGACAGACCCCACCCCCCCCCCCCCCAGCTACACCCTCCTTTCAGGGAGTTGTAGAGAGTGATGAGGTCTCCCCTGAACACCCCCAGCTCCTTCAGCCCTTCCTCACAGGACTTGTGCTGGATCCCTTCACAGCCTCCTTGCTCTTCTCTGGACCTGCTCCAGCAGCTCAATCTCCTTCCTGAACTTATTGGCCTTAAGCAACCCTCAGATAATTTCCCTAGCCTATTTTTTCTTTAAGAAAAACACAAGCCACTATTAATACCCACTCAAATTCCTAAGGATAATTGTGTCTTGTGCATATGGTAGATAAGTCTCCAAGCTCATGCTTGGAGCTCATACACAGGACTTTCCCAAAAATAACAAGAGAGTGAGCCATGTGCTAAGTAAATTGTTCTGGCATGCATCCCATAATTGTAGACTATCCAGTATGGAACTGCAGATGAGATTCTTATATGACTCATGTGTAGTCATTCTTTCACCTGCATACTCATATACATGCATACTCACACAATGCAGTAAGCATTGAAGTCAGTAAGATTCTTGCACTCTAAGTCAACTTAATCAAGGTTGGAGACATCCAAGGCATAGGAGCAAATTTGCTGTTTATTTGGAAGTTCTAACTTTTCTAAAATAACTCAACATCTAGAAGACGTTCTTAGACCCATTGGTATTAAATGAAAGGCTCCTTATTACTTTGACTTCTCTTTTTGCAAATATACCCATATGTATTTGATTTATCTTTTTGCATTCCACAGCACCCTTAAATGAAGGTGGTTTCATACATTCTTCACTCTTTTTCACAAAAACATTAGTCAAAAAATATCTATTCAACTGTAATTACCCACAAGACTCTAGCATAGAAGCTATCCAACATTAATTCAAAACTTTATAAAATTAGTTCAAACTTAAAACTTCCTCATTATTAACAAAATATTGTAATTTTTACAGGTTTAGGTTTTCTTTACACATTATAAACAACCTGTCTTCATGTCACACTGTAATATGTCATAAAACCAGGTTGGTTTTTTATTTATTTTTTGAGTTCTTAGGAAACTCCAATAATATGCAGGAATCTAAAGCTACTCCATGTGAAAAACTGTTTAAGATTTTTAAGTTATAGCAAAAAAATTTGTGATGATTTTTATGTTTAATTTGAAGTACAGGTTATAAATTTCCTGGCTTAGAGTGCTGAAGAAAATTGGCTAAATTCAAATAATGAACGTTGGAATGATTTTAGAGAAGAACATATAAAAAAATGTGAAAAAAGTGAAAATAGGTCAGTTTTCATTTCCTACAAATGCATATGTTGCATGAGAATGAAAAGTGCTACTCTAAAATTATAATACAACTCCATTTCAGTCCAGGGATGAGTTATTTTGATTCCAGAACAAACTTTTATCTAATGGATAACAATTACATTGTATATTGTTTTTTATTTCCAGCCAGTGATTTTCAAAAGAGCCATGGAAAGATCCCAGCCATCTAAATTGTTAAAGAGCAGTTTTCAGAGGCCACGCAAATATTGCCATTGTCAGTCTTCATGTAACTGCGTGCATTTGCTTCAGAATCTGAGATACGCATGACAATAATAAGGTTTTATGAGCTTGCCCCTCTGAAGGAAACCAAATTTTGACAAGATCTCATGGAAACTTATTGCTGTACTTTCAGTCATAAGGTGAAGTGTATGAAGTGAAACTCAGGAAGCACTGTAATAAAATGCAGCAGGAAGGAATGCTCTGTAATTGTTGCATTTTGAGTTGTCCCCTGCTTTTACATCAAAGCAACGCCAAAGTAGCAGAATGATGAATCAGACCCGAGGGCCGAATTCATTCACTGTGTGGGTGATAACAGCTTTCTACCCCAGCAGAGAAATTAAATCTTGGGCTTTATCTAACTAAACTTTCCCACCGTTGGCTAGGACTCTCTACTTTTGTGCAGTGAACCACAAGATAAATATAATTACATACACCACTATATATACCCCCTGCCAATATAAGTACATATATCACTGCATGTGTGGAGCATGGGAATCAACAATCGTGTTTAGGATTTTAAAGGCTGGGCTGGAGCTTTTACAGCCCCCCAGAAGATGTCTGGCTCTGAGGGTGTGTTAATCCTGTATGCCCCGAGCAAGCACACAGGGTGCACACCTCCACCCCTGGAAATCTGTCACTGACTCTCTGGATGGTTTAGGTGCCTGGCCATGTGGCTCCAGCTCCTACCACAACATGATACCAAAGCCCATGGTGAGCAGAGGCTCTTGGAGCAGTGTCAGGCCTTCAGGGCAGCAGTGGGCAGGCACAGCCTTGCCTCGGTAGAGGCCCACAAAAGCCTCACTTTGCTAACAAATAATTGCCTTCCTGCACTCATCTCTGCTTACGCTCTCTCAGATTAGCTGAGGCATCCCCGAAAGCTTGAGAGTATTTAGGAGTACCAGATTTACCAGAGCTGCAGGTAAGGGCTCACCCAGTGCCACCATGTCAGGCCACTGGCTGCTAGGGCCCGTGTTGCAACCAGTAGCCCTGGAGAGGAGCTGCCCTCAGGGGGGTTGGACCTGGAACTTCTTTGACATCCAGCTGCAGGGTAGACATTCTTTAACAGTAATTAACAGCCCCATGTTCAGACATCTGGTTCCCCTGTCCACCCCAACACTCAGGATTCAGCTAGCTGACATTACTCTGCACAAAGGCTTTTGCCTTTTGCCTTGACCAAGATGGCTGCAAACTGTTCCCCTGCAGTGCCCTGTACAGCTGCTGTTTGCATGAAGAACAGCATAAGGATATATAAAACTAAGACCAAGGTTGTTCCGCAGAGTGCTGGAGCAGATGAATACTGTAGAGAAACAAGATAAACCAGGTGCCTCGAATTGCCAGTGAGTGGGTGTGAGTCCACCTGTGTCTGATTAGGACAGGCCCCTGTTGGGCATGAGCAAGATCAGGGGGCCAATAAAGGTGGGACACACACCCACAGAGGGAAGCTCACTAAGCTCACTCTGGTGCGAGGCATGGAGAGGCCAGCAGCTCGTCGAGCCTCTGGAGCAAGAAAGGCTCTTCCTGCTACACTTCTACCCTGGAAGTGTTGTGTGGTGGCTGGAGTCCTGGAAGAGACCAGCAGCTCATCGAGCTTCAGGAGCAAGAATGGCTCCTCCTGCTACAGAATACTACTCAATTCTGGGCTCCCCAGTTCAAGAGAGGCAAGAAATTGCTGGAGAGAACCCAGTGGAGGGCAACAAAGATGATCTGGGGATTGGAACAGCTCTTGTACTGGGAAAGGTTGTGACAGCTGGGGATCTTTAGGCTGGAGAGGACTGAGAGGGGAGACCTCATTAATGCCTATAAATATCTTAAGGATGGGTCTAATGAAGATGGAGCCAGATTCCTTTTGATAGTGCTCAGTAATAGGACAAGGGGCAATAGGCACAACAAACTGGAACACAGGAAGTTCTATCTAAGCATGAGAAAAAACTTCTTTACTCTGACAGTGACAAAGCACTGAGCAGGATGCCCAAGCAGGTTGTAGAGTCTCCTTCTCCGGAGACATCCCAAACCCAGCTGGATGCAGTCCTGTGCACTGTGATCTAGGGGATCCTGCTTTAGTGGGAGAGATGGACTACATGATCTCTATAGGTCCCTTCCCATTCCGATGATTCTGTGATTCTGTGAAAAGCTGAGTTGTCGTGTGCATCCACAAGCATTAGCTGTCAAGAAGCAGAAAGAAGTGCAGCCCATGGAGAAGTGGGTTTCGACTTGATCCAGCCAGGTAATGGCATATTTATAATTATTTCCTATGGGGTTCAGGGTGTGTATGGGTGCTTGATGAGGATGTGGGTCACAGAAAAGTGTGGAAGGTCAGTCTGTTATGGTAAGACAAACAAGAAGAAAATTTTCAGTCAAAGCCCATCATATTCTTTAAGGCAAAACATGGCAGGCCAAGCAGAGAACCTGTGTCTGTTGCAACCCAGAGTCACTCTGCTGAGCCAGGTGTGACCAACATTACCTCCAATATATCAGGAGCTGAGGCTAGTTTAGAAAAAATGTTACTGCTGGGAGCTAGGCACAGATCTCTGAGCACTGGTGAGTAGTATCACAGGCAGCCCTCATGTCACTGATGTATGTCTGCTAATGTCAGCACCAAGGTGAGAGTATCAGTGTTTGTGCAATTAGGAGAGCTTCCCTGCCAGGGTGGAAGTTTTACTTCCAAACCACAAGATGAATTTAGCCAGAGTAATTACATGTAAAAGGTGCCTGGACATGGACTAGAGAGCTGTTTTGGCAGAGTCCTCATCCTGGATGGGACAGTGAATTAGGATTATAATGGACTTTTAAGCCTTTAAATATTTTCATCTCAATTTAGCTATTAAGTTCGTGTGATGCAAAAATGGGTGAGTTTGTGGGAACTGCAGTGTAGGACACAGTTGCTCAAACATAAAGCAGATGGTTACTTTACCTCTGGTTAACCTGGTTTATTTCTTCAGAAAAACATGCACTCAGCAAAACTGGGGTGAAAAATTTTTGAGGGAAGCAACCCCCAAATTTATAGATAACTTATAACACCTTTAGTTGCTCCCACAAATCCTAGTCTATGCTTCACTATGTGTGCTATTACCATTATGATTTGCATCATATTTTTGCAACACCAGAATTACTAAAACTAATAAAATGGACCATCTGTAGAAATCACATAAGGATATACCTCTACATTTAAGATGATCCTGGGAGGTTCATGTGCACATGCATTTGCAAAAATTCATTTATTCTCACTTCCTATAAGAAAATAATTCCTGTTATATTACAGAAGACTATTGCTATTCAAATAGGATAGTTGTGCGTTACTGTAAAAAGATTATTTATAACATGCTGTGGAATGCCGTATGGATGAGGGGCAAATAATTCAAACCAAATATCACATTTATTTCAAAGCAGAAACAACAAAGCAAACAACAGGTATGTCCAGCTTTGGGGCTGCATGCCAATTAAAATGGATTTTTAGAGTCCTTCATTTTTCTTTCTGGCATAATGATGAAGGGGACACCTAGAAATCAGTGTCACTTTACTGATTACTGATATCCTAATCTACACAAATACTTTTTGGAGGCCTCAGAATCCCACACTGTATTTGTTATAATTACATAGTCATGCATTGTAATTTTGAATAAGTTGTATGAGAGAGTGACTTCAGTGCCTCAAAGATATGTCTCTGATTTCTGTAAATCTTTCCCTATTGTGTTTTCTTGACATTTATGTCACTTGGATTTCTGAAACAGCAGAACATTTCTGAAAATGAGGGGTATTAAAATGAAGTGACAGCTACCTTTTTGGCATGGTTGATGTATCTGCAAAGAATCTTAACTGAGAACTTTTCTTTTGGAACATATGAAGAGAGAACAGGATTTCCCCTGGTGTTTTTTTTAAACATTCTTTTACTGATTTTTCTACTGCTTAAGGAAACAGTACAGCATCTCAAATCACATATTTAAAATGCCAAGTGCTACAAAATATTTGCTTCTGGTTGACACATGAAATTGATCTTATTAGTCATATTGTGGTTTCGCTGGTCCTGGATTGTGAATGCAAGTAATTCTAACAGAGAAATTCTCCTTGTACTTTAAGAACATGTTATATTCAGGGGGTTCAGCTGAGTGTTTTTCTATGAGCTTCTTGTAAACACTCCCACTAGTAGACACCGGTCAGAGGGTAATTGAAGAAAATAAACAGAAATTGAGTATGTCAACATCTGAACAGAATTCGCTTAAATATTCAAGAAACAATTAGTACAAAGTGATGTTAAAATCTGTCCATACATCTGTATGACTTGGGTAAAAAATATATATATATTAAATCTTACTTTGAAATAAAATTCATTACAGTTACCACAGTATTCTGGGACCTTGTGTCAGTTATTCCAGAAATCCATTTTATTGCAATATATTGGAGGCTGACAGATGAGGTAAACAGTTGCTATGGTGAAAAACACTATGGGAGTAACTAGGTAGAGGAGAGAAAAGTTATTTGTTCATTTATTTGGTGTAGGTTATTAATTTCATGCCCAAATTAAAAACAAGCAATGGTATTTGCATCAGCTGTGCTCTAGTGCAAAAACAAATCACTTTGTTATTATGAGTTAGCAGTTTTTCTTCTTAGAGGAAATAATGAAAAACCCTGTTTCTTGGACATATAAGCAGATGAGCCATCACCATAGCAACCAAAGGACGTATCCATCGCGTCATTCTGTCAAACGGCCTCTGCATGTGACTCCAGGCTCACATTCCTTACTTCCATCTGAAAGTAGGTTTTAGTCCTGTCATCCAATAAAATCAATACTCAGTAAGATGTTTTCTGCCTGCTATAGTTTAGAAATAGGAAGATACTTAAAGTAGCTTTGTCTTAAAGGAACAAAGGTTGCTCATTTGTTAATATACTGACAGTTAATGAAAGCTAGAATTAATAGAAAACAGATAATTTTTGCAGGAATGTTAAGGCTCCTTTTGTTCTTTGCTGTGTTTAGTGATTCAGTCATGCCTTACACAGTATTAACACAGATTCTTTGAACAGCTTCTACACCATGTTTCTCTCCTAGAGTTAAGAAAGAGGCTTTGATTTCTCCTCCAAAAGGAGGAGCATCAACATGCAAACATTTTTTATAAATCAGTGGTATGAACCAAATACAAATTGTGTGGTGCAAAATGATTGTCCATTTCCCTTGCAAACTCTAAAGTAGGATTTTATTTGCCTGTTTTCCCCATCTTCAAAAATGTTACAAGTTTGCTTCCCTCTCAGACACTAAATGGTCATTTTCACCTCGCCTTTTCTTTCCTCTTAATTGCCTTCAGATTCTCTACCTTCTCTATACCTGCCCTGTAACAAGAACTAAGATATTTAGCCTCTGTATTCCTGGTCTCAGTCCCAAAACAGCCAGCCTGAGCTTTCCCAGAAACAACAAACAATTGGGCTTTTGTGGGTTCTACATTTTACCTCAACAAAGTCAGGCCAGGTTCATTTTCTGCAAGTCAAATGACTACTGCAACACTCTATGGGAGGAAGGAAAAAAAAAAATCTTGCCTCACCAGGTAGAAGTGGAGGTCTCCTGGTTACATTCCTTTTGAGCAGATGTTCTTTGTTTGCTGAGTGTTTTGTGTTGACTGGCAGTGCTGCCTAAGAATAACACAAATCTTCACTGCAATTTAAAGGCTAACTACAGATTGGTCCGACTTCAGGGTCATCAGTATAGCAGTTATCAAAGATATGGAGCATAGGAGATGGAAAATGTTACTATGGAGAGTAAGCACCGTCTCTGTGTACAACTACTTTAAAATAATGGAATGCTAAACCCTCCATTAGGACATATGGCTCCACAATCTGAAACTTTTTTCCCCAGTAATGTTTTCTTCAGTCTTTCCTGACTATGTTTGAGGGAGGTACACAAAAACTGTGCTTTGTCTTTCTTTCTCTCTCTGAAATACACTGTACATTTTAGGTTTATAAAATGTAAAATGTATTAAAATGTACATAAAGTGTAGCAAGATGCTACACTCAAGCGAATTAACAGCTATATGCACAAATGCTTTGCAAAATGTCAATTTGTCACACTAGAATTATGCTCTCAAAATCCTATCTAAACAACTTCTGTCAGTTTCAGTTATTCTAGATGGAGTGGTAGTTTTCCAAAGTACATTATGCAGAATCACACCAGTGAAACTGTTTCCTATAAATATGGCAAATGAGTCTGGCAACCTCCTGTAAAAAGAAATCAGGCAAACCAAGAGGCATATCCTTTTTTTGTTAGGTGCAATCAGCAAAACCAAGAAACAATTCAAGTTTTGGAAGGGACCTCTGGAGATTATGAAGTCCAAACCCCCTGCCAAAGCAGGGGGCAGGTCACACAGAAATGCATTCAGAAAAGTCTTGAACGTGTCTTGAGAAGGAGCCTCCATAAGCTCTCTGGGCATTCTGTTCCAGTGCTCCATCATCTTTACAGTAAAAACCTTGTCTCTCATATTGAGGTGGGACCTCCTGTGTTCCAGTCTATATTGTTACCCCTCATTCTATCAGGGCACCATTGAAAAGAGACTGGTCCCTTCTTCTTGACACCCACCACCCAGATATTTATAGACAGTAATAAGATCCCCTCTCAGTCTTCTGTTCTCCAGAATAAATAGCCCTAAGACTTGGACTTTCCACATGAGAGAGCCCACTGACCATCCTCTTAGACCTCTGTTGGACTCTCTCTGGTATATTCGAGAATCACAGAACTGTCAAAGTTAGGAAAGACCTCTAAGATCACCAAGTCCAGCTGACAAAACCCACAACCCTACCCCCATAAAAATATGTATTTTCAATATCTGTATCACCTTGTGTCACCTACTAGAGCATAATGTCCTGCAGTGCCTCATCTACACAGTTCTTAAATACTTCCAGGGATGATTATTCCACCACTCCCCTGGGCAGCTCATTCCAACACCTAACTATACTCTCAGTAAAGAAATTCTTCCTCAAATCTAGTCTAAACCTCCCTGGTGCAACTTCAGGCCATTTCCTTTAGTCTTATCATTGTTCACTCCTGTCCTTCTTGAACAGGGGAGCCCAGAACTGGACACAATACTCCAGATGTGGTCTCACGAGGGCAGAGGAGAGGGGCAGGAGAGCCTCCCTTGACCTGCTGGACACAGTGTTCTTAATGCACCCCAGGATACCATTGGCCTTTTGGCCTCAAGGGCACATTGCTGTCCCATGGATAACTTTGTCTACCACTACGTCAAGGTCCTTCTCCATGGAGCTATTTTCATGCAGGTCAACTCCAAATCTGTACTGATGTATGGTATTATTCCTCCCCAGGAGCAGGACTCTACATTTATTCTCGTTGAACCTCACTGGGTTCCCCTTTGCCAGGCTCTCCAGTCTGTACAGATCTTGCTGAATGGCCTCCCAGAGTGCTTGCAGAGGATACATTCTTTTGCCTCATTGAGGTCATTGATGAAGATGTTGAATAAGACTGGACCCAGTACTGGCCCATGGGGAACACTACTAGTCACAGGTCTCCAACTGGACTCTGCACCACTGATCATGATCCTCTAAGCTCTATTGTTTAACTACTCCTCAATCCATCTCTCCATCCTCTCTTCTAACCCACACTATTTGAGCCTGCCCATGAGGATAGTATGGGAGACAGCATCAAAAGCCTTGCTAAAGTCAAGGTAGACAATAGGGAATGTTCTCCCTGCATCTATCTACGCATTCAGTCACACCACCAGAGAAGCCTATCAGATTAGTCAAACAGGATTTTATCTTGATGAATTAATGCTGGCTACTCCTGATTAGAGATGAATAATAAAATAAAACAAAAGATTTGGGCTTTGATAGTGAGTCAGACACTTTGAGGTGTTAGGTACTTCAAGTCACAGAACAAGTGCTTTCTTCTCATTTTCAATCTAATAAGTAGTTCCTGAGAAGATTAACACCTCACTATGAAGTGGGAGGTAAATAATTGTTCTTACAAAAAGAAGTCAGCAAGGTGAAAAGGATAACATCCTGCACAGTTTGTGCTTGCTCAGTTACTTCACAGTAGTGTTCAAACACAGTATTCACTCACACCAGGCTCTCTTACGAATTTGTCAAACTGCTTCTACACCAAATCTGATTTTCCCAAGCTGTCATCAGCCCAGGTCTGTCTACTTCAAGGTTTGTGCTAATAAATACGTAGTATTTATACCAGTCTTAAAAAGACTCAGTTCCCTTATTTTTCCTCTTGCCTTGTTGTCACCTGACATTAAGGGGAAACTAGACTTTCATCAGAGACATCAGCTCTATATCTTGCCCCATCTTACAAATGCTGCTTCAACATGCTGACCTAGTGAAGTTTTTTCCACCCGAATTCTCTTCTGCTAAGACTGGTTCAGCAGAGCCATCCTGCCTCATTTTATGAGCTTCTGGTTTGCTTATGTGAAGTTTCTCAAAGTCCAAATGCAAGTGGAAGTCTGGTCTGGCACTAGCTCTTAGTTGAGAAAAATCATTTATTCAGCACTCCTCAGTTTGAGTTCATGCACAGAGAACAGAGTAGCAGTTTCCTGTAAGTTCAGCAGGTTCCTATAAATGACCTTATCTATACTTTCAAAGTGTTTATCTTGTGTAAAACAGAAACAAAAATGTAAATGTCATCCCTAGAAGAAAGGTTTGCCAACTCTTCGTGTTTAGAAAAAAGAAACCCAAAACAGTGGAAAGAATTATTTGCATTTTGAGGGTCAAACAGTATTTTTCTGAAATGACAGCAACAAATACTAATTTTAAATGCAAGTGTCATGTCTTAAGCTTATTTAATACTAAGAAGATAGATCTATGTCTGTGTTCAGAAAAATCAATATTGTAATTTAATTCAGATATATTGTAATTCTCCTTTTTTTTCATAGATCTGTGGACATTAAATCATGTAAATTTCCATTTGTAAAAAGATTGCAGACGTGTATACCCAGATTTAATCTGTAATTTGTTATTGGTTTATATTTAAACTTTGGTAGCTTTCAGTGCTCCTCCTCAAAGCTGTGGTATATTTACAGTATAGCAAGGGCAAAATCTCAAAAGGTAAATTTAGTCCATGTACCAGTGACTCTCCAAGGGTGTGCTGTAGTACACAGTATGCCATAATGTGTGCTCTGCCATTTCCTTTTAGCATCTAATCTTAAGAGCCTGATTTAAATGAGCACTGCTAGAGATGCCCATGCTGGTCAAGCTTGGGGCAGTTTGAGAAGATCTCTTTGTATTGATAATTTTAATCTAAACAGCACTTCATCATCTTCAGTGCTATAAGATGTCACTTAAAGAATTTCTTCCATGATTTTTCTTCTTGTAAAAAGGTGTTAGCTTATACAAGTCCTACAGGTAAACTGCAGCTTTGTTGGTTTATATTACATGGCTTCTATTCCTCTCTGCATATAAGTCCTTTTTAAGAGAACCAAAGTATTTCCTTGCCTTGATTACAAGTCTTTGGCTTAAAAGAGAAAATAAGATAATAAAAAAAATTCTTTATAGTTTCTCCAACTTGTTCTGTATGTCAGACAATAATGGCACTGTTAGTGCTTTTTTTTTTTCCTTCCCCTGGACTCCTGTAGTTCTTCTCTCTACATGCAAGAACTTCAATATTTCATTTAAGCAGATTTAGCATTAAAGTCTCTATAAATCCACAAGAGAACACTGGAATTCCCAGTGCCTTAATGTGCTATATTTCATGTAATTTTCACCTATTTTTTAACTTCCTATTTGATCTGATAACTTTTTTCAGGTTATTAAAAAAATCTGGCCAAGACAAGATATCAGTGCCTAATAGCAGAAAACCTCAACAATTAGTGATGCTCAGAGAATGAGACATGTTCAGGAATACATAGGATTTCAGGAAATTGATCAGTGACTACTAAAGCTAAGTTGCTGTTTTATTGTATCATAGAGAAGCAAAGATTTGCTTTGGTCTCAGCACGGGTATATAATAAATACCTGCACCACATGCCCCTCCCAATCAAATTGCATTACATGTACCTTAGGAATGTATAGATATTATTGGAAAAGAAGGCATGCAGTAACATAATGGAAGAAGGAATAGTTCCAATTCAGATACTTGCTGTGGAAATAAAAGAAAAAAAAAAGAATTTCTTTACTCTTTGGGTCTTTCTATTACTTAGATGGTAAGGCACAGAGGTTGTAACATTTTCGTTATGACTTGGGATATTTTCCCATATTGAAGCTTTTTTGTATATAATCCAAAGGGATTTACAAGAGCAAAGTGATTTTGGTATTTGTAGGCAAGAAATTATGTCACAAAATGCAGAGTATATGCCCTAGTAGGCACTCAGTAGGGGTTGCTTTCTTTCCTCTAGATGGGATGTTGCTACTTTGTCCCCTTGTCTGGTCTGTGGCTGGACCATAAGCCTGTTGCTCAGTTTCAGCACAAGTAAACAACACAAGCTGTCAGCCTTTCAGTGTGTATAAAATGAAGTAGTCCTTAAATCCTCTGGGTTCTTCATACACCTTTGAAAATACACCCTTTGAAAAAAGCTAACAATAAGTAATGTGAACTACACAACATAGATTACTGTGCATTAGCCTTGTTTGTTGAGGGTGGGAAAGTAGACTGTCTGAAAGAAGTAGGTTTTTCCTCTCCTCACATCTTGTTTCAGAAATTTATGTTTATTTTTCATAATTAAACTTCGCGTGAAACTTCAGATTCCCCCTCCTGTAAAAGAAGCCAAAGGCTTTGCAATGCTCCCTACCTATCTGTTCAACTTTTAGGACTGTCTCTTACAGGACTGGGGATGACTATTACTAAAAATAAATTTTTCCAGCATGAATGTGTTCCACATTGCAGCTTTATATAATTTTCTATGTACTTTTAGCTAATTTTCTGTTTTCTGATTTTTATCAATATTTTCATCACCAGTGCTTCTGTGATTTGCAAATATGCTTTTTGAGCCTTCTAGTAAACAGTACTTCAGATACGGTTTCCCCATGTTTATGGTAAAGTGTAATGAACTACAGTTCCTTCCTCATTCATCATGACCTGAAAATATATTATCAGAATTATTTCTAGTTGTTAAAGATATCTGGAAATGTGAAACAGCTGGAAATGTGAACAGCTGGAAATGTGAACAGCTGCCAAATTATAGTCCCTTTGAGGACTTTGGAAAAAGGCCATCTGAGTTCAACACAGTAGGTACCTAAATGTGTACACATATCCCCATACACGCCCTGCAAAATGAGATTGTCCCACAACAAGGTATGGTATCTATATGGAATTACACAATGTCCAGAATTTCCCAAAGGGCTTGTGCCAGCATATTCTGCATACCAATTTTCATGTCTTCACATTTGCAGAGAAAGAATTCATTTTATTTACAACACAAAGCACCTCTTTTCAGCCAGCAATGGTACCGGCTTCCAGAGGCTCATGCTCCATTGATACTTCAGAACACATCTACATTACAAAGCCAATGCTAGCACAGCCACCCTGGCATAGCTTCTGCTGGAGATGCAGCATAGGCTGACAGGAGAACCTTTTCAGCTGTCATAGCAACACTACTTACCTTGCAAAGCTTAACCTAAAATGGCAAAATCACTTTTGTATCAGCATAGCTATGACAGTCACGAGGGGGATGTCCATACACTGTGTTTGCTAAATGCCACGCAATGCACAATATGCTAGTTTCAAATATAATGACAGGTGTTTCTTTTACTGATACATTTTTGTGTGGAGCTGCTTTGAAATTATCATACAGAATGTTCTGAATTAGTGCTGCAAAGCATAGTCCTTATCACAGAATCACAGGATGCTTGAGGTTGGAAGGGAACGCTGGAGGTTATCTGGTCCAGTATGCCAGATATCATAGCCTCAGCCAGAGAAGGCACAGGTTCCAGTCTGGATCACAAACTTGGAATCAGACCTTTGAAGCTCTAAGATGAATAGTATTATGGTAGAAATATCAACTAAAGCAGTGAAATAGAGACACTGTTCAGATGCTGAATTCCCTATACAAAAAGTGTATATAAACGGAACTTGTTATGATCCTACATGACAGCCTGTCATGATCCAGCATGGAGATGGCTTTCAAGAACACAGGTTTAGTGCCATATGAAAGGAGGAGACTGCAGTCTGCCCTGCATACCCACACAACCAGAAGTTAGGACATGCTGAGATTTTGCACACACTTGAGAGATGGAAAATTTTTTACACTGCCTCTGCAATTAAAAGGAAATGATTTGTTTTCTGAGGCTTCTAGGAGGCTGTAAACAACAAGTGAACAAGCAAAAAAGTAGTCTGGCAAGCCTCAAAACATACTGCTTGGACAAATAAACTGAAACATATTTTAAAAGTAACAAAACTTTCAGCTGTCCTATAGCAAATACGTTGAGTTGGTAGATGTTTAGTTCTCCAAATATAATACTGAGTTTAAATATATCCTTGTAAATTGTATTCAAATTTGCTTAAGCCTTAAAAGGCTAAATGGCCAGAGGATTTTCCTGACACTTTACAAGTATTTTTTATTAAAGGAAGGATAATTCAAACAATGCCAAACTCACTTGGATAATTTTTTTGAACCAGTCACTAAGCCCATTTTAAATAAAATGGTTTACACAGTTCTGAAATCAGTGCTGAAGTAAAAACTGCTGCTGTAAACTTTTTAATTTCTAAAATGTAGATTTATTTGTGACCATGCTATTTGATATATTGCTTGCATTCACAAAGACATATAATCACAGCCCTCGCAAGCCTGCCTTCTTGCTAGCCTTAGGATAGTGTAAACCTGAACATTTCTGAAGGTACAGGAAGTTACTTATGTGGACTATTTTAAATAAACTGTTCTTTCTTTCACAAAAAGAGACTTAATAAAGATGTCTTTCTAACAATGGAGGGAGATATTAGCCATGCACAGATAACTTTGGCCAGACAAAAGACTGTAAGGGAGGGGAGAGCACAGATTACTTCTATCCTAAAGAGCTGAAGAAGGCCAATGCCAATCAAGATCAGGTTTGATTAATTGGCGTAGCTATTAAAAAAAAAAAGAGGAAAGATTATTAAGAAAACATTGCTATGGACCTTAAATTATACAAGCTAGGTAGAAACATCTCACATTTGTGATATTTAGATAAGCTCTTTTGAGGATGAATGGTGCATGCTTTTGGATATTTTAAGTGGTTTGTTGGTGTTTCCTTGACTTCGTTATTTATTAGTCTGCTCAGCAGTGACTATGCTCGCAGCTGGGTTTTAAAAAAAACGGGAAGGTTCCCTTCATGAAGAGAAAAAGAGATATTTTAATGTGTCTTTTGATCTCTATAGTTCTGAGGAGAGTATCTGGGCCTAAACTAAGCAGACCAGCAGTAAAGAGAAGCCTGTTCATTAAAGACATTATTTCTGTCATTGCAGAAGCCAGTTCACGATATGTTGACGTGCCTTTGTTTTGGATAGTAAAAGAGGATTGAACTGATCTTGCTAACAGGGCAGCAATGCTTCTAGCAAATTATCCAACCTCCTGAGGAGTATTTTGGAAGCAGTCTTACTTGTAGCTGTGTTCTCAACACTTGTCATCATATAGCTATGTTCGAACAGTCTTGTTCTTTTTTTTGCTCCACCCCATTCATTTCTCTGGCACTCAGAGTCCATATTGAGATCAGACAGAAACTTGTAGCATCAGGAATCATTTGATGTAGCCCTTAGCCCCCTCAAGCATAGATGATGAACCCAGGTGGGCTTCATCAGAGTCCATAGGTGAGATGTCACTTTCTGAAATATCAGGTTCAGCAGTTTGTCTTTCAGTTGGATGCTACACCCAAGGTAATATAATTCTGTATTGTAATCTAAATGCTTCTCTGTGTTTTGAAGAATTAGTGGCACATGGCACTTTTGCATTGCTGAAGCACCCTTAGTGATTGTTACATGAAATTTAAAGAACTATTTTACAGAACAAAGATATAGTATTTTTCTCCATTATCACTGTTTCTGTTGGATATAAAGCAGGGACTAAATCTGCACATTTATTTTTTGTTTCTTTTCTGTTGTACAAGAAACCATTACACCACAGTACAAAACCATAGTACCTATTGCCTTCATGATTATGCATAGAAATGAAATAAAAGTGATCTTTTTCTATCTCAATCTATTGGAAAATTGTCTTGAAGCTATTTTTAAGCTCACTGTAGTTGTTACAAAAAGTTGTTACATTATCACAGACAATATCTTTTAAATCAAGTATATTTCAAAAGTGAATGTTTCATTACTGCTAGTTAAATCTACAGTCACATGGTTTCGTTTAGTACTGTGTCATGTGTAAATTAATTTTGTAGACTTAGGAGGACATATTTAGTCCCTGCAGCCTTCAAGACCAAGCTGTCCTGTTCTCATAGCTGACAGGACATTGAACACATCTGTAAGTAGCAGTTTAAAAATAAAAAGGAAAGGAAGGGCAAATTGGGACAGACAAGCCACCTTTAAAATGTCATGACTTACATATCAATACAGAAATATTCATTCATTCATTTGCATCATGAAATTGCCTCAATTCTTTTGGGATTGTACTTCAGGAAAATGTATTCCTTTATTTAAAAATGGTGAAGTAATCCTATGTCAAATTCACATACATAGGTAGAATTGTTGCTGAGCTCAGTGAGAGATTACTGCTGATGAAAATGCAAGTGGCCTACTTTATGTTTATATGATTTCTAGGACTTTTCATTGAAGTAAACCAGTTCTCCAAGATATGTATCTGGTCCTATATGCATCTTGATATGGATCCTATATTGCTTACAGTCATATTCATGACAACTTAGTTAAATTACTTCTAAGTAACTGCAAGGCCTCGGAGTGCATTACCCAGTATATTCTGCAGTCATGTGAACTGTAACATGGTTTACATATTTTCCATTCTCTTGAGCAATATGTGCAATGGTACATCCCAGCATAGCATGGAGTCTAACTGTGCAGAAGAGAGAAAAAGACTGGATGAATAGTTACAAAATTCTAAACTATATACTAAGTTTTCAGGGATTGTTGAACAAATCTACGTCTATATGCTCACAAAAGATTAGTCTCCAATCTACCTGTGAAGTTTTGCCAGCTTACATTAATACATTAATGGGGCAATATGGCTGGGATTGGGTTAGAAATCTCAGGCAGATTTTTTGACCATGCCAGTACAGCTGATGAGAGTAGGGCTGGCCATGCTAAGTCACCTTCCTTGATCTGAGCCCAGCCAGTTCCCTGTCACATCTCCTCTAAGTGTCCCCAGAGAATGACTGACACACAGGCACACAAGGCATCAGTGGGGGCTGCCTCTGAACTCAGATCTGTCCACTGTGAACAAACCGTGTTTAAAAGGGCAGAAACTGTAATGAACAAAATCAAGTTGCCAGTGTTTTTCTGGGATTTAATTATGACCAAAACAACTTTCTGTGACACAATTTTCCTAGTTTTGATCACTGATGTGTAGTTACATAGCCATCGATTTCTATGCAGTTACTGTGTTTTTATAAAAGTATATCCAATGCAGACAATGTTAAGACTGGTGCCCAAAAAACCCCAGCCCTTACCTAATATTTGCATTGGTACAAACGTCATGATTTTAAAATTAGTGCCCACCAAGAAAACCCAAATCCTTTTAACAGAAAAAACTAAGCCAAGGTAATTTGAATTCATGAGAAATGGTGGATATTTATGATGTATTTTTAACAGACAACTACTCACCCAAAGATTAATTGGGAAAAATTATTCTGAATAAGAAACAAGCATGTGAAAATGGCAATCTGTTCCCGGACAAATCTCAGGCAGAAAGAAGCAAGCAAGTTAGCTAATTAAATAGCTTTTTATGAATTATTCATTCAGCTCAAGAGATTGTATTTTTTACATATAATTTATGGATAGTAGATATTAGTTTGTTTTTCTATAGTTGTTTAAATAATATTATTACAAATAATACCTCTTGTTTCGGTGGACCTTCAATCCCATTTACAATCAGGGCTAGTTACAGTTAGTTAGGCAATAATTATTTTTTTCCCCTGTCTTATACAAATTCACTTCCATTATTATGCTTTATAGGATGAAAAGATCCTAGGACCGTTTTCAGTTTGTCCATACTGACATGGGGTTAGATATTATCCCTAAAACATACATCCTTTTCCTCAAAATTCTGCATATTGACTTTAATTTTTGCACTGAAAAAAAAGGCTTTTTTATCTAGTGGGGAAAGAAATGAGATTGATCTTGTCACATCTTTCAGACTTTGAAATTGGGGTGAAATGGAAGATGTTTACTTCTTGTATATTTTACTTGCATTAAACAAGCTTATAAAACAGATAAAGACTATTACTGAATTCTTATGGTTTCTCTTCCTGACCAAAATATATTTTTTTCCACCCCCTCAGGAGAAGAAAGGGAAATGTGAGGATTTAAAGATGCAGAAGTTGTTATAGTCATAAAATTAAATTTTTAATTTTAACACTTTTGATGGTGCTTGGTTCACAAAAATGGCAGAAGACTTGCCAGGTCTCCAGCATTTTCCCAGAATGTGGGTCCTATTCTAGATGAGTATTAATAGTTAGGGAACCTGTAGTTCTTTGGCTTTCTATATTTATTATCCAGTGTACTTTGAAATTAAACCTCTGCTTATAAACAGCAAAATGTTTGGACCGTCTCTCTTATGAGGAAAAGCTGAGACACGTGGGCCTGAGAGGGGATCTTATCAATTCTTATAAACATCTAAAAGATGGATCTCAAGAGGATGAGGCCAGACTCTTTTCAGTGGTGCCAAGCAACAAGATGAGGTCCAATGGGCACAAACTGAGGCACAGAAAGTTCCATGTGAACATGAATAAAAATGTCTTTGCTGTGAAGGTGACAAAGCAGCGGAACAGGCTGCCCAGGGAGGTTATGAAATCTCTTTCTTTGGCGATATTCAATGCTTGCCTGACAGTGATCCTGTGCCACCCACTCCAAGTGAGCCTGTTTTAGCAGGCTGGTTGGACTAGATGATCTCCAGAGGTCTCTCCCAACCCCTACCATTCCATGATTCTGTGATTCTGTTTATTTTGATGAGAAAATAAAAATTAAAAAAGGTTTATGGGATTTTATCTGCTGTTGCTGCACTGGCTTTCAGTTGAAACCAGTTAAAAATCAAGGACTCATTCCTCTTCAAAATTCTCTGATTTAGTGATGTAAATTATTTTCCTGCCTAGCTGACTCATCTGAGTGACCACAAAGTCCTGCAATATTTACTTCCAGACACAATAAAGGGACTGCAATGTTCCAAGTGCCATACACCTGTTCAGGACATAATTCTTCCAGCAACCATTCCACAAATTGGGCACTGAAGAAATTGAACTGGCCATGAGCCCTAGTTTCAGCAAAACAAAACTTTAGGACTACTTGAGCAGAAAACCTTCCATAAATAAGTTTAAGTGGCATTCCAGGAATCGCTGCCGATTTGGGATAGGAAGGGAATCAAAGGACTTTTTAAATTTTCTAAAATAAGCACCTACTTCAGATAAGGGTTGAGCATTTGAGGCTAATGTAATTATTTGAAACATCTGAATTTACTAGCATCTTATTTATTTTATTACTTACCACTGTGTTTCTTCCCAATGTCTTGCTCAAGTCTTCAGAAATTACTAATATTTGCATACATGTTGGCATACAGCAGCATTTCTAGTTGCTGTAGATCCTTCTTTTTTCACTTCTAAATTTGACTAATTTTATTGGCTATATATTTTAGCTTTTTGCATTAACATAATTATTTTGGCTTGAACTTCTTGCCATATATTCACACCTTGTATTAAAATTGATGTTAAAATTTCCATCTAGCTTCCTTCTCTTTGGCTCTCTTTCTCATATCTTTCTATGGTAAAAAAAATTAGAGGCTTTGTTGCTTTTATTATTGTGACTTGCAGTGCTTCATTCTTCTTGCCTGTGCTTCTGCTCAGAAGATCTGCCTATCTGTTTTTATTTCATAGACCAAAAAAGCATCCATTCGATTTTGCCACCATTTGGATACACACATTCTAAGAATAATCTAAATCACATAAATACTTGATACCGAAAAACTTATCAGGTATGTACAAGATTTAACGGGGCATTGTTT
This sequence comes from Calypte anna, assembly GCF_003957555.1. Classification (NCBI taxonomy): domain Eukaryota; kingdom Metazoa; phylum Chordata; class Aves; order Apodiformes; family Trochilidae; genus Calypte; species Calypte anna. The sequence goes on from NC_044248.1 coordinate 22,054,444, forward strand.
ACATGATATAGGTTTGTTCAAACATCTGAAAATGTTGATAAGTAGAACAGTCTTGACTTAATATGCATAGATATGAACAGTATGTTCATCTTGCAAGATGTATCTGGACATAAAATGTCCAGGAAGAAGACTAAAACTTGGTGTGGAAAGTTGGAAAATAATATAATATTATAGCTTCAGAAGGATGAGTTGGCATCCAGAACCTTGAAGCACAGGTCGAATGATACAGGCATCATGAATCTAGTATTGCAAATGAATCTGCAAAATTTCCCCAGGGATTTTGGTGGTGTTTGCTTGCTGTCCAGATTCAGATGTGTGGTTGCTCTTCAAGCTCAACATTAATTGACCAACGACATTAAATGCCCCCAAATAAGTTCATATTGGAGATCAAGGCTGCAACTTATTTGGAGGCTAAATGACTTTCAAATGACTTTTCAAGATGAGATATGATCTTTTCACAACTAAGAAACTCTTATAATCAGAGTTGTGATCAATGGCTTGATGTCTAAATGGAGACCGGTGACAAATGGCATTCCTCAAGGGTCAGTACTTGAACTGATGTTTTTTAGCATCTTTCTCAGTGACACAAAGAGTAGAACTGAGTACTTATAGAAATTTCTGTGACATTTACTTTATGCCTTTTGGAGGCTAGTATAAACTTTCTTTAGCACAAGATACTAAACGTCCCATAGACTGAAGCAGAATATCTTTAATAGAACCCCCAAAATTTTTAATTGGCTGAACATCAGTACAGATTTCATCTGCTTTTGTTGGGGCGTGACTACGATAAAGTTTTTAACAAGTTGTATATGGCACATAGAAATATGTGCACATGCACATTACTGACAATGTGCATGACTTCATTCAGATCTATACTTTAAGCTGTGCTCTGGTATGAAAGAAATCAGAAAGGTTATTAATAATAAAAAAATTGTCATTACCATTTGGTAATGACCATCAAGCAATTCTTGCCTTGAAAAATGCAGGAAGACCACTTTTTGTGTGTGTGTGCTTCAGGTTCTTAAAAATTTAGTGCCAAAAGTGAGGATGTAGACACAGATCACAGCCTAAAATGAAAATTAAATCAAATTTTTGAGGGTTATAATATATCTTAAATATAAATGCTTCAAGAATTTTAGAAGGGCAAAAGAAACTGATTAATAAAATTCAAAGACAATCAGTTTGGTATCTGAAAATAATATTGATCTCATTTTGAATTATCATAGATGTTCAAGTTCTCTTTAAAAAAAACTACCACAGGCTTCATATTTGATTTGATAAAAATTGGAAAACCTTTATTTTCCTTTTCTAATACCGTTTTACACAAAACTCAGTTCACAATTTACATGAAACTAGACTACGGTTCTAAAATTTGAAGGAAGGAAAGAAAAATGTTTTTTGAGTGTTTTTACTGAATTAGCTGAAGTATAATTTTATTATATTTTATTTGTTTTGTTTTCTGTTTCCTGTTATTGTTGATAGCTATTTTGGGGAAAGAATTATTCACCAACAGTATGTTATTTTACTGGAAATTCAAGTTAAAACCACTGAATCCATATGGGAAGAGTTTATAACTACATATTTATTAATGTGTTATGGTTGCCCTTAATACATTAATTCCTTATGATTTTCTGGAATTTAAATTAATACTCCTGTTTTCTTGAAGTACAAGTTTAAGTAAAGTACTGTCTCTGAAACAAGCACAGTTCTCAGACAATTTGTGTATAGATAGATCCATCCATACCAATCTATAGAGCCATATGAACACATTGCTGTCAGGAATGTTTACAATTTGAACAGAGAAGCAAACATGGACAAATAAAAGAAAACTTGTTATCTCATATTTATAGTTACTGAACTGATGCAAAGAGAATTGCCAGAAGAAATTGCCAGTAGGAAGCCTGGAGGAAAGCCTGATCTCCTGGATACCACTGTGCTTAAGCTTCTTCCTTTCAGCTGGTACAATAATTCAGTCTGTGAGCCAACACAGAATTATTTTACAATACACAGTAATGTCTGCTGATCTGCATGACTATGTAAATTCATAATTATTACCAGATTGTTCTGTCTCTAAGGCAGAGCCCAATGGAATGATTTCTTATAAATGAAAGTGTCACATGGATTTTTGTTGATTTAAATGAATACATGAAAACACTACCATTTTTAGCTCTAAATAGTACACACAAAGTCTATATTTGCTTGACAAGGCGAGCATTTCTCCATAGTAAATCTTCTAAAAGGAATGTGAAGGTGATAATTTTAACTACCATAAAGTTGGCTATGTATGAGGGTAAAATGTCCACCAAATTTGCTGATAGAGGTCCTCTGAACCACTGTGTATTTTTTTTTTTTTGTGCTATAGTACTATGTTTGTATTAATAGATCAGAAGTGAATACTTCTCTCTAATAAATTTCAGTAAATCTTAGATTTGATTCAGCTTGTTTTGAAAGGCAGTGTTTTTGACAGTGGTGTTTAGGTGGGATGGGGAAATAGGTCACAGCTCATGTAAATTCCAAAATTCATTTAACTGCTATTCAAAGCCTCTAGCAACAACTTTGGAGATGAAATATTAAAAGGAAAGTGATTTTAACATCATACAAATATGATAAGACAGTCACAAACATATGAGATTTAAAATATATGTAGTTCTTGTAGTGGCTAAAAATTACTCAATTATATGTCAGTTTTCCTTTAAATGTTGCTGCCAACATATGTGAAAAAGATAGTCTAAAGCAGAACTGAAAGTTCACTTTTTGTCCAGTCTGAGGTAGGAAATACTAATTTAAAGTTCTGTCAAATTCACTAGTTTGGATGTAACTGAAGCAGTTTCCTTGCCCTTTTGTCAGAGATCACCATCCCAGTAGCTACAGCAGAATAAGATGCTTGTCAGCCACTGCACTTTGACATATTGATAAAATGTTCCCTTTATTAGGAGTTGGAGGCTCACAGCCAGACTGTGAACCTAAGAATATGCAGTCTGTTCTTTGCTGTCTCTACAGAGCAAAAACCATTGGCAGAATGATGGTTCAGATAGGTTAGAGCAGTAATGTCTTAAAACACTTTACAGGAGATAAATCCATCAGAGATTGTGTCCCGGTTTGAAAGGACCAGGATAAAAATTGCCTGTGGTTATTCTGACCTGAGAATGCCAGGGACCCCATCAGCAGCTGCTGGCATCTTGGGACAGCTACAGGGGGGAGCAGCTGTGCCTATGGGGACAAGAGGGTGGGCCAGGTGACCAGAATGGATCAATCACAGTGTTCCTGCTGCCCAGTATCAAATGCTTCCCAAGAGAGCACTCTCCTGGTCTCTGGTTGATGTACTGGCTGGACTAGGGGTTGTTTATTGCAGCTCCTGCTTCCCTTTTCCTCACCAGAGAAAGAGCAATATTTATCGAGACAGGATATCACCTTCTGCCTCCCCAGGCAGGACCATCTTAGCTGCTCCAAGGCTGATGTTGACTGCCACTGGGACCCCGTACTTGGGCAACCTCATCTGCTGCCAAGCCCAGTGTGGGACTTTTCTGGCTGGGAAGTAATTGCCAACTGAGGAGCACAGGTTGAATATTTACATATTTGTATTTTTTTGTAATTCAACATCATTATTATCACTTCATTAAACCTATCCTGTTTTGTTTTGTTTTTTTTTCCAAGCTTAATGTCTCTCTCCATTATGCCCCTCTTTATCTTCCCCTGCGAGGGTAGCAGAGAAGTAAAAGAGAGCATCTGCTAGCTTGTTATTGGCTGAAACCATGAAAGGTTGTCAAGTGTTAAATTTTCCTTTCTCACTTGTGGATTCAGCTCTAGCTTTCCCAGACTCAAGTTTACCTAAATTGTCATCTAATCTGCCAACATTAGGAAGTTATATGTGTTGCTTTGTAAAAATTTACTTCATCTTTCTAAATCCTGTGATGTGATTTGGTAACAGGACTTTATTTGATCACAGTATATATTCCCTTTCCCCCCCATTTTACTTTCCAGGAAATGGAAACAACAAAATTAACTTGGATTTGAAGGCATGTTCCTTTGACTACACTGATAAAACTTTGTTTCCCACTTGTACTCTCTGCCCCCCAAATGTTCTTCTTATGATGATTAATTTTATTGGCAATTTTAACAATGCTTCATGACATTTATAGAAGATTTTGCAGGCACATGTGAAGTTTATATAGATCATTGAATATACAAGAATATTTATAGTCGCCTTTCATGTCATGGCAATTTTTAAGTCCAGCGCTTCAAATCTTGATGATGTTTCTGCATCTCACATTGCTAGCCTGTCCCCTATTCTGTCTTCCGTACAACAATTTGTTTTTTAGTTCAGTCAGCAATGTCTTGTTCAACCAGTTTGGTCACCTGCCAGGCCTTTTCACCTTCTTGTACATTGGAATGGATGATTAGAGAGGGATTTGTGAAGGCTCTGCTCCTAGAAGATCAACTAGGTGTCCTGGAGCCCTTTCTACCTGCCTGACAGCATCCCATGGCTTCCTGCCTATTAGTTCCCTGATGATGCCAGAGTCTTATATGTTGAACTCTCCTGCCTTTCTTCCCCAAGGTTGTTAAATCTCTACTGTTTCATGATCACTTCAGCAAAGGGTTTCATCAACTGTCGTACACTCAACAAGTTCATTCTTGATTGTGAGTGCCAGATCCAACAAAGCACCTTCCAGATTGTTGTGTCCAGCCTGAATCAAAATATGATACATATATGATTGGCTTTTGTCTCAGAGTAGATTGCAGACAGCCCTGAGGAGCAGGACTTGGAGGTATTGGTTGATGAGATCCTCAAAATGAGCTGGCAATGATTGCTTGCAGCTCAGAAAGCCAACTGTATCCTGTGCTGCAGCAAAAGCATTGACAGCATGAAAAGAAGAATGGCCAGCACGTCAAGGGAGGTGATTCTCCTCCTCTACTCAAATCTCATTGTCATGGTTTAATGCTGAAGTACTCTGTCCAGTTCTGGAGCACCCAACACAGGAAGGAGATGGAGCTCTTGAAATGAGCCCGGAGGAGGACCACAAAGTTGATCAGAGGGCTGGAGGACCTCTCCTATCAAGACAGGCTGAGAGAGCTGGGTTTGCTCAGCCTGGAGAAGAAAAGGCTTTGAGGGAGACCTTAGTGTGGCTTTCCAGTACCTGAGCAGGGCCTACAGAAAAGCTAGGGAGGGGCTTTTTACAAGAGCATGTAGAGATAGGACAAGGGGTCATAGGTTTAAACTGGAAGAGGGCATATTTAGATAAAACATTAAGAAGAAATTCTTTAGTTTGAGGATGGTGAGACACTGGAACAGGTTACCCAGATAAGTTTTGGATTTCCCCTCCCTGTAAGTGTTCAAGGCAAGCCTGCATGAGACTTTGAGCAACCTGGTCTAGTGCAAGGTGTGTCTGCTCATGGCGGGGGTATGGACCAGATGATCTTTAAGGCTCCTTTCAACCAAGACTGTTTTATGACACTATGAGGTATTTTCTAAAAGTAATGGTAAATGAATGCAATTTGAAAACATCAAAACAGGATTTTTTAATGTGATGGTAAAGAAATATGACTTTAAAACATGCAAAAAACACTTCTAAAAGTAATTTTAAGAAAATGCACTTTTTAAAAAAGCACAGAATATGTTTTACAGTGATGTGAGGCAAATATAATTTAAAAATATCAAAACAACTTTTAAAAGTGATGTTCAGAACTTAAACAAGCTGCTCTTCATATATTTGATTGATTTGCCTTTAGGCAATGTTAATTTGTTATTTCTCACATTTGTCTGGATTGCTTTTATCTCATCCTTAATTTGTTGTGTTACAAATTGTGTGACTCACACAGCTGAACTCTCCTAAGTATACACAGTTTCCTTGGAAAAAATCAGAGTACCAAGAGCAGAGCTGCCTGCTCTCTGATGTTCTGTTCTACTGCTCTCTTTTACTGTTCAGTTTATTGTTCTGTTATCTTCTACAGCTGGAGGTGTGACAGTGACTGGAGGAGAGCTGTCTGGTAGAGGTGGCTGTGACACACAGCTGGCAGTGTACAGTCAATGCTTGTTGTCCTGCATCCCTGTGGGCTGCTGGTAGCTATTTCCTCAGCAATGGAGCTCCATAGTCTGTAGGTGGATATCTGCTCCATCTTGGAGCTCTATGAACTGCAGGTGGATATCCCCACAACCATAGAGGTGGGCTGAGGACATGGAGATGACACGGAGATCAGTTGGGGACATGGAAACAGGGGTCACACTCAGCGCAAGAGCTGTCAGGCTGAGGCATCCCCATCCCTGTAGATGTCTGCTGGTTCTGGAAATGTGCACCCCTGGGACACACAGCTCCCCGAAGTACAGATGCCCACTTGTGGATACACACCCACAACAGACACAGACACCTGGCCAGGGGACACAGCACCTGGAAAACAGGCAGCCAGCACACAGGGACAAGGGAGGCCTGCACAGACTTTGTGTGATTTTTGCTGCTTTATTGGAGCTCATTCAGCACCGTTTCCTTGCAAAAACCAAAGCAGAGAGAACAGAGCTGCTGGCTCTCTGAGGTTCTGTTCACTGTGCTGAATGAGCACTGTCTGCCAACTGGCATGTTGCTGTCCTGGCAGAGTTGGCAGTTTGGAAGTGCCTGGCAGAGAGTTGGTGTCAGTGTTTTCGGTGTGGCAGATGCTTGGTAGTGGTCAGTTGTCTTAGACCAGTCTCCATTTTCCTGCCTTTATGTGAAGAACGGTTGCTTAGCAAGAGCTGTCTTTAAATTTTTACAAATGTTGTTACAAAGCAGTCTATGTGCTACACTCCTGCTGAAAGAAACTTTGATCCACCCTTTTCCTTGTATCTTTTGGTACAAATATACGAATAAAAACTATTATCACATAGTAGTTTGGAATACTCAATCAACTGGCTTTTCTTGACCTTTCTGTATGTCACATCCTGCTTGAATGACTGCCTTAAAAATAGAACATCTTTTCTAGAGTGCTGGATATGTCCCATACAACATATTCACTTTACGTTTTGCTTTAACATCTTTGAAAGACAAAACTGACACGTTCCTTCTATTTTCATTTCTTGGATTCAACAAAATTCTGATATCACAAACTTTTTTTTCTTTAAATTATCACTGCATTTACTTCAACACAATTTCTTCTAAGTTACCATGTTCAAGAATATAATTTCCAACTGTTTTTTTTGTTATCACTGTGCCTAGAATGCTAGAGTTTATTTTCCCATTTCATTTTATCATTTCAAATGTATTTTACTCTGCAGTGTTCCATAACTCTCATCATATGTGTGTATTGCAACTTCTCCAGTTAAGTGGTTTCTCTGGTTTAAGATTTTTTTCCACCACTTATTCTATGTCTCATTTAACCAGTAATTACAGACATATTTTCAGAAGTGATAGATTTTTTTAAAAAGTCACATTTATTTTTTCACAGAATTGAGAAGGATGTGATTAGTTTTGTATCTTCAGTTTTTGATACTGAAATCTCTTTAGATTTACTGAGCTTCCTTGCAGGTAGAATAACTTTAAACTCACCTGTGTGCTTCCTTAGAAGACAGATCAGGAAATGTTATCCCAATCAAGCAAATATGAACAACTTAGATGGAGTTTTATGACCTCCAACTGGTTATTTTGATTGTATTTTTTCTATCCATTCAGCCTGCAGGCACAAAATAGCACAAGCTGTTTTCTTTATAAAAAATCCCCAAGTTGCTAAAACGTTACTACAATGTTTTTGTTTTGTTTTGTTTTTTTCTGCTAATCAATCTTATTGATCTTATTGATCTTTTCCTGATCAATCTCCATCTCAAATAATTCCAACGAACTAGTTCAAACATTCTGTCAAGCATATCCATGGCTTCCCATGACAGGTTTTCCATCTTAATAGAAATGTTAGTAACAGAAACAATTTAACAAAAGCTGAAAGAACATGTGCTAGGGATTTGTTCCTTTTGCAGATTTGAGATGCATATTTGTCAACACGTTACTCAGGAACATACAACTAGGAACCCACCACCCTATAAAACTTCATGGTCCTTAGCAGAAAGGAGGGAGAAGCTTGCAGCCTTATTTTCTTCCAAAGAAGTATTAATAAGAGAAGCTTAGGATTTTATGGTTGATTACATCAACAGTGTGGCAAGACCAGTGATAACTGATGCCTCCACAAACTTTAAGATCAGGAAGTAAACTTTCTCTCCCCTGTAATTTTGGGGGCAAAGGTGTCTTGGATTTTTTAAAGGTTATTTTTATATATCCTAGTGCTTTCACTGACTAGAAGCTGTGAAAATGGATAGAGCTATCTACATGAAGAATAAAATTTTACTAAATATTTCTGCAGGAATAAAATTATGATACTAACAAATATAGAACAATTACTTTTTAGGGTATACTAGAAAACGAAATAATTCAGAAAGGGACTAATCAGTGGTTTTACTGGATAACAAACCATATCACTCTGTAGGCTGTTCTCAGTATGACTGGCAATGTTGTAAAGAAAGTTAAACTGCATTAAATGTGTAACTTGTTTCTGGGTACTTGATTTGAAATTTGAAATCTATTTAGGGAGAGAGATATTTCAAATCCTACACATAAGCACTGTTTCCAAGCTTCCTTTGAGAAAACTCAAAACTCAAAGTACTCCTGTTGGAGTTGAGCAGCTCATCTTGTATTAGTTTACACAGTGTACTGATACACCATCTGCTATCAGCAGAGTAGTGAAAAGGCTTTCTGTTGTGTTTTTTTCAATTGATAGCATGAGATTGTAGAAAATTGCTGAATATCTTCACATTATGGATTAATTACTTAAAACTATCTTCAGATTTGTAGGGTCATGTTTCCAAGAACTTTTAAGTGACTTTTAACTTATGAAAATTCATTGCTGAAAATTTTGCTAACTAAAATAAGGTGATCTCAGATATAAAAAAGCAAGTAAGTGGATAAAAAATTATAAGGAAAAATTAAACTTTTAAATATAATTATTTGTTAGCAAACTTTCTTTAAACTTTCCTATAAACTTTACTATATATATTGTCATTCTAGATATTATATACTGTCTCTCTATAATGTAATATTTAAACTATATGTAACCAGATAAACAGTCTCAAAACTTACTGAAATCATCAAAGAAACTGCTATGAGAAGTGATACCTTTTTATTCAGATTGCATTCTTGCTTTGGGGGGAATTTCTGCACTCTGTCCCTGAGTAAGTGAATCATTTGATAGATAGATTCTCTGGCCTTGAGGGAAAGTCTCTCTCTCAGGCTATTAATAAGAAAAAAACACCACTGTAATTGTTGCCATGTGGGAATGCCATGAGCCCAACAGTCAGCTGTGCTTCCCCATAATGAATAACTGCTAAGGAGCAGCTAATTTTTTTTTTTTTTATAATGGCTTCATATCACCCTTAGATACTTTACATGGTGTAAAATTAAAAAAAAGCCATGTGGTTCTGTCTTCTTGTCTGCTAAGGTTTCGAACCATTATATGTAATAAATTAACAAATTTCTGCAGCAAAGAATAAGGAAATTTGAAGTCTCAAGAAATGTCTGGAAGGGTTTTTAATTAGTCATCACAACTGTTCTATTTTGTTTTGTTGTTTTTTAAAATGCAAAACTAGATTCAGCTTTTCCATATTCTCCCAAAAATGGGTGGATTTCTATGATTCTTTTGAAATCAGTTTAAGCTAGTGAATAATTTGGTCTATCTGAAAAGACATACGTTCTGAGAATGTATTTGATTATGTGTTTGGGTTTTTTTCTTAATTTTAAGAAGGTGAGGTAGCTTTTCTTTAGAGATCTGAGGACTGTGAGAAGCATTTTTAAATGTTGCTATGAGCAGTCCAGATGAAGCCAAACCTGTTCAGTGAGTGGAATAGGTCTTACATTCTTGTAATAATTTTCCCGCCATGATTTCTAGCAGCAGTTCAGATGTACATGCTCCAACCTCTGAGTGCATAATTGTGATGGGAAAAATGCATATTGTGTCTTTAACCAGTTCATTTTTCTTCACTCTTCACCAGGTGTAGAATGGTGCTATTATCAATTATTAAAAAATTTTTAACAATATTATCACAAGACTAATAAAGACACTAAACTATTAAGATGCTAAAGGGAATCTGTAACATAAAAGCTTCCTGTAGGATTCCTCTGATAATGCATGTGTGGTTCCAGTAGTATGTCACCCTCTCAAGTGTTTCAGCTTTTTAATTGGTCTCTTTTGCTTTCAAACATAGGCATTCACACCTATCATTGTTCTGTGTTATTGATGCACCTAGTGAGATGGGATCTTTTAGCCCCAAGCTGTTGCTGTAACTTTAAAAGTGTTTTTTTTGGCACATAAATGAAGCCTCATGGAAACAATATACTGCAGGAAATCATCAGTGCTGAGGGCATTGTGTTGCTGTGGTAGTGAGTGTTTAAAATACTTTTGAGTGGGTGGCATGTTGGCATGTTACTTTTTACAACCTAGGACCTTTTGATTAAAAAAAAATAGAGTGAAAATAAACCCAAGCAATTTTCTGTTTACAATTTGAGTTTTCACTTTTTAAAAATCAAGTACTTAAAATCAATATAAAGTGTATTAATCTCCTCTCATGCAATCACTTTAAAGATTGTTTGCTCATCAGAATAAAGTTAAGATATAAGGTGCTGCAGCAAAACTAAATGGTTCTATTTTCATTTTGATATCTTTGAATGTGTAGACTAGAAGTAACTGCCAAGGGCAAAGCTTCAAACAGATTGTAAAAAAGATTTTATGTCTCTCAAAAAACATGTTTTTAGACATTTATATCTATATCTGTGTTTGTGTCTGTGCCTGTTTAATAGAAACCTATTTCAAGCACATTATTCCTCTACAGCCCTCTTCCCTACAAATGGAATGATCTGTTGCCATGACCACTGTTGCAGTGAGTCAACACCTATGTAAATCCAGTAGGTTAGCAACATGCAGTCAATTACTGGATTTCATTTGCTGAATATTCCCAAGGGTTTTCTAATTAGTAGAGTAGGCCTCTCCACTTAAAATGCCACATAATTTTTCAAGGCACATACTGCTAACTTAGAGCATTTTCTCTCTCTGTTGTTCTTTCTGTTTTCCAAAAGCATAATTTCCTTCTCCAGCGTCACGGATGTTGTTAAATAAAGAGCCCATATGAATATATGAGTATGTGGAATAGAAGTACTGAATTATATTTTTAAGACACACACAGTCCCAACAAAGCAAAGTGCAGATAAGCTTCAAAAACTTTATCCCATGCTCAGAGAAATGAGACTGGAAGAGACGTGATGCAATTGCAGCCAAACTGACGTCCAGTCAGCTTCCTCAATTAGCATTTGAGGACACTTGGCATTGTTTAACTGACACTCTTGCAACACAGCACAGGAAATTTAATGTTCTTTTCTTTAAATAAAGTGCTTACAAATAGTATAGACAAGGAAATGGTGTTCTCACAGATGCTAAGAGATCTCTTCTCTCAGTCACCATGAATTGCTTATCAACCTGTTGCACACTTGAACACTCACCATGAACAGTTAGATGTAAAAAGAATCCCTGCCAGCATTTTATCAGACACAGCTGGAGGAGAGGAGGTCCCCACAAAATTACTTCTAAATTCAGATATGTTCTGAGGCACCATCAAACAGATGGAGTCACAGAGTGGTGAAGTGGCTCCTTGTAAGGAAATATGAGCTATATTTAGAGTACATGCTCTAAGAGATGCACAGCATGCTGCAGCCAAAGTTTGTAGACCAGGAACTGCCTTGTGTTGGGCATCTCTTGCATGGGCTGAGAATGTCTTGAACAGATCTTAGCATAAAGATTCCTAACCTATTTGTTCTGTCAGTAGGTAAGTCTTCATTTACAAAAAAAGATTCTAGTTTCAGATTGCTCATTTGTGTCCAGCTTTGAAAATGCAGTAATATACTTCCCAGAAACCAAATCCCTTTAATGATGCTGCTGCAATGTCAATAAAATCAGAATGTGGTCTCACTTTAAAATGTAGATCACAGTCCTTGTCTCTCTGTTTTCCAAATGTTCTTGGATCTTTCTTTTTATTATCCCAAACTTCTGATTTCCATTTTTCTTATTTGTGTGTTCCATTGAAGTCTTCCATTGTAATTCCAAAACTAAACTTTCATTAGTAAATAAATAGGTTAATTTTGGAAAAGACAATGTGAATTTTGCCATACAGTATATATTATTCTAGGAAATATTAATAACAATTTTCTGTGACATCCAAACATGTAAAAATAAGTATTATAAATAAAAAATTGTCATAAATTGTGCATCATAAGCCTGAGCTGTTATTTGCAGCCAAGTAGCAAGGCACCCGCCCAAAGGCATGACTTGTTGTGGCCTTATCACCACTAGTTAGTTTTTATAAAACACAGTCAATGAAAATCCTGTCATAACTCTGTTTTCTAAGAGACTGTAATTGAATCAGGAAATACGTATTTCATATTCAAAACTTATTAATAGGAGGCCCACATAATGAACCGAATTTAGAAATCCAAAAGACAAGAATTCAACCAAGCTACATTCAGTGAGACACTAATTATTTCTGATTATACTAACAGCATTAAAAATTCAATTTAAAAGGGCAACTGCAGTAATCAAACTCAGTAAGACAGGGCAGGTGCACAGAGCAGTAACACTTCTCTGCCAAAGGAAAGCAGATGCATATGAGTTGGACATTCAGAATGATAGAAAGGGAACTTGACATTGTCATCAACAAACAAAGGTTGACTTCAGCCAGTGCCAGTGTTCATGCGATTTATTCACAAAGGTTCTCTGTACACAGAAAATTTTTGCTAGTAATTTTCACTTCTCCTTCCACTTGACCTTTCTGGGTGAAGAAGGAAGACTCCAATGGAATGACAAAGCATCTCGACTACCAGCTGAGAAAAAAGCTAATCTTTGGAGCTGGAGAAAAATAATTGAGAAAACATTTCAGTGAAAGGTGTTCCCCCAGGTCCAGCAAAGTGATAATCACAGAAATGTAGCTGTTATATTGAGGGTGGAAAAGAGCAGAGTAAACTGCCCAAATACTGTATTCCACACCAGTATTATGTAAGCTCATGGATCGGACTGATTCATTAGCATTTTCATTCATTAACATATTTTAGTTTCACCTACTTTATTGCCCAGCTACACTGAAATTTGAAATGCCCATATTCATTTTTCTGTTTCCCCTCTGCAATTCTGAATTCCACACTTGGATGCATGGTTCTACTTGTATAAGTTTTAACTGCTTTAATAGTGTGTATTCTAACATCTTGGTTGAAGGGTTAAAGAAAAAAGTCTTCTAGCACTATGAGTCATCATAGAACATAAGCATCTTTGTTAATATAATGGAAATTATATTAAATTATTAATTATTATATTATATTAAATTATTACATTATATAGTTTAGGCTTTTTAAAATATTTGAAAGAATTAAGTATTATTTGCTTCTTTTTTTTGCAATTAGACTTTAAGACTGTAAACTGAGAAAAACAGTAAACTTTAAAGAAAGGTTCTTAAAAGCGGAATTTCCCAAAGTATTTGCAGATTTATGTGTCTTTATTTGTCTTTATTTGTCATGCATGCAATGATTTAAAACAGATTAACTTCTTTAACCAAAGACAATTAAATTTAAAGTCTTTTTCCAAAGCATCTTATATCCAATGGTGTTTGTACATTCAACACAGCATGTAGCTGCAAATAAGAAACTTTTTCTTGGGTCTACTTATTTGTATCATCTTCTAACTATTTACATTTTAAAAATGAAGGGAAATGGCTATTGCAGTGGTAATTTACAGCTGCCTGCAAACTGGAACCTAGGCTCCCATAGCTCCATAATTACTAGAGCAAAAATTGAATTAACATTAAAAGATCTCAAAAAAACCCCAACCCACCAAATCCAAAAAAGACAACAAATACAGAAGATTATATTTTCTACTGAAACTAGCAGTTGGAAAATGCTAGTTTAATTCTAAACTATGCCATGGGCGAAGTAAGCTATCTACCCCCTTACAGCCCCAGTTTTTCTGACTATAAAAATGTAGAAAATCTTATTTATATACTCTTATACAGTATTTTTCAGATCCAAAATGGGAAAGAAATACGAAGGCTGCATGAAGTATATTTTTTAGAACACAAAAACTGCCAAAACACACAGAATCTGAACTTCTAGTCCATTACAATGGCTCCTAAATGCTATAGTCATCATCTCTTAATACCCACCCCAGTAACCTGTTTCTAAAAAGTGTATAGTACTAGACGAGTTCAAAGATTTTAAAAACCAGAGGTAAAAAAGGAAAAAAAAACCAAGCTATGAATAAAATTTCTTTCTAATCTACAACCTACCCTGTTCTTTTTTTAGAGGATTTTATTTCTTTGCTAGAGCTTGAATTATGTTCTGCTTAAGTCTGTTTATACAATCTCATGGTTGTCTTTATGTTAACACATGAGCATTTCAGAGGAAAGGAAAGTAAAGATAAAGAAAAAAAATTAGTATTTCGTCTACATATTTCTCTTCCTCTACTAGCCTTCTCCAGAGGGATCTTCCTCAACTTTTCATGTTAGATGAAAAGCCATTAAGAGATGTCTCTCAACATTTTGTGAGACTTCAAACCTCAAAAACATCAGTCACAAATGTCCCTCCATAACCCATAGGGGTTTCCCATGTTGTAACATGAATCTGTAAATCTGAGTTGCAGATTTTTTAGTGTAGTCTTCTTGACATTTTGGTCTTGTTTTATTGATTTTATAACCATGTAATTACCAGCAAGAGAACTTGACACTCTCTTACCACACACATGACCCTGTATCAAGATATTCAATCATATTTGAAGATGGTCTTTTGTCAAGTCATGACATCAGTAAAGAGACTAAAAATTGTGTAAGTAACATCATCTTTCACAGATAATTCTGAGTACTCTTTGAAGACCATCTACTTCCAAACCAGGGAGTCAGGCAATTTGAATTCCCAACTCCCTGTGGAAAGAGGAAAACTGAACTCAGATCTTGTGGTCTTGAGTGAGAGCTGTAGTCACTGAGATGCCAGTAGTTTAAAATATATCCTTGATATGTACAAACTATGGTCTACCCTTCAGTTGGAAACAGTTGGATGTGAATTGAAATATCTCCATTTATTAATCAGGTTATAATTGCTTCATTTCAAACCATTTAATAATAGACAGTGCTCTCTTCTTATGGCAAAGTGTCTCATGAATATTGTGGCATGAACCATTTTTTCTTATGAGCTTTCTGGGACTACTTTTTCTTCTGAATTGCAGTATATAATTTTTTTCTGATAAAACAGCATAGTGAGCCTTGAAATGTATAATTCAGGCAAGGACTGAAGACATTAAAGAACAGAATACTGGTTCCCTAAATGGTAATTTTCAGGGCATTATGAGAAAGTCCAGTTTAATCTTGAGTTGATGCAAAGTGAAAGGTTTTTTTTTTGCCTATAGAAATTTATTATCATGATTTCTGAATTTCCCAGTACTCTTCAGTTGTGCAAATGTTTCCATGTTTTATTTTAGGTTCCATCTAGCCCAAAACCAAATGCTACTTAGATGGTTTCCCACAGGATGGAAAGGTATTTAAAGAGGATTTGTTAAATTTATTGGCAACTTTTTTAGGCTTATAATTGGTTTAAAAATAACATGTTTAATCATAATCTTGAAGGTGCAATTGTCAATGCAATTAAAACACGATTGAAGGTGAAGGATCAGCAATTAGTAATGCCACTACCATCTAGTGGGGATCTGTGTTGCTGCACTGTGTCCACATTGATGCTCTGGAGCAGCAAAGGGAGGTAGGTGCCTGATGGTAGCTGCTTGAATGACTTCAAGAACATTGGGTTGTTAAAGGAGTAAAGACATGAATGTTCATATCAGTTTTTCTTCTTAAATGTTTTGTAACATGTCTCTCTATTATATTTAGTAATTGCTAATATAATAATTTCTGTTGCCCAAAACATTTTTCACAAATAAGTGAATACCTCCTCTTTTTGACATTCTTTTTTCTCCTTGATATTCATTCTGATTCAACCTGTTGAGGTCAATATGTAGTTAGGTTTTTTTTTTTCTTTCAGAGTCTGTTGTTTTGGAAATGTTTCTGACCAGGAGGAAAAGAAAAAAAGAAGTAAAAAATATAACTTAGGATCATACAGGCTAAAATTTACTCAGTGGTCTTTATAAATAGCCCAAACAGTGTTTTTATAAATAGCTGAAAAATTTTCTCGACATGTGGAATAAAAGATAAGGAAAAAATCGTTCAATAGTTCTTTTGAACAGAGCATATAACCTTTCTGACAGTTTTTCAACATGAGTTTGGTGCAGTGTAGAAAAACAACCTTTGCCAATCAGCTGTCAAAAACTATGAATAGAAATATGTGTATCTTCCAGCTCCACCACTGGACAGGAACCATAAAGAGCTGGCTTCGTTTGTTCCTGACATAAAAATCCTACCAAAAAATAGCTTCAAATGAGAAACAGACTCAGCATAGGAACAGCATGGCCTCGTAAGGTTCACTTACCGTACAGCATAGTCAATTCACATTTTTAGAAAAGCAATGCACTCAGGAACTGCAAGGGCTCTTTTAAAAAGAACCCAGAGGGATCTTGAATATCATTGTTCTGAGCTTATTTTTCTGGTAGCTAACTACTATGCTCTGCCTAAAAGCAGTTACTGAATCTCTGGGTTTATAATAAAATAGAACATACTGGAATAAAATAAAATAAAGAAAGTAAATTTTTCCACTCTAATTGGGTGTTCATAAAAATGCATTTTTGTAGTATTTTCAAAGGCAAAAGTAAATCTTCTAAACACAGAGTAAGAGATTTAAAAAATCCAGCAGCATTTAGAGAAAGAAAAATGTTTAAATAGATCTTCATAATTTTCCTTTTAAAAGGGAGTAAGTTCAGAGTAAGTTTTAGGTAAAGCTGATGTTCTTATTCTATAGGTTGACAAATTCCCCATTTAATTCAATGTTGAGAGAAAGAGTTCTGTTCAAATTATTGCCATAGTAATGTCTTTGATTACTGTATTGGACTTCCAGCAGTGACAGTAAGGATGTTAACAGTGGTGTGACTGCCTTCTCTAACAGTTGTAACACAGGATGATGAATGTCTACAAACAAATGAGTAAATGTTGCACTTCAAGCCTAAAATAAAGTACTTCTCTTCAGAGGCTTAAGAGGACAGAAAAAGAAAATATGTAAGACAAAGAAGAAACTGTCAAAGGGGTAGTGAAAGCCTCTAGAAACACATTAAGAACAGAAGATTTTTGAAAGAAAATTCTTAATTGCCACGTCAGCTGAAGCTGAGAGGAACTTTCTGTAGAGGTCAGAGAAGAGACTGGATTATCTGCATGACTTACCTAAATAAGGAATTAATATAACGTTCAGGACAGAGGATTATAAAAGGACCCTGTTCCATCTCTAGAACACCCAAGAGCACTGAGGACAGCAAGGTAAGTAGTTGTACACCTAGGTTTTCAGAAATTCAGCAGTGTCCTCTGGTATGGCCATCCCAATTAAAAGCAGGGACCTCATGTTGCCAGGGGATGTCACAGCTCACTGTGGGCACAGCCCTATACACGTAGTGTAGTGGGAAGGCAGGACAGGTGTTCCCAATGGCACACACACAGACTGCTAATACAGCCACACAGACCAATGCAGAGAGAAAAGAGTGATTTTAAGTGCACCTACACTATCATACTCTACACTCACACAAATATGAGCAGCAAGGACAACTTCATGTGTTCTGACAGCCATTGGTGAGTGATAAAAAGAGAAAACCTTAGCACTGTGCAAGCACTGTTCATCAGTAGCCAAAATACCAGTGTGTTATTAGTGCTTTTTCAGTCAGGAATCAGAACAACACAGTATGATCTGCAGTGGAGGAAGTTAATTCCAGACCAGCCACACCCAGTACAGCATCCCATAATGAGTCTTGCTTATTCCCACAATCCCTTTAAGCCAGATCAAAAACTTTCACAGTCCAAAATGCTCTGCATCCTGCACGTAAGCCCCATGATGTAGCTCTCCTCCAGCTAGGAGTAGCCTAAGAGTCGGGCTATCATCCCTGATGGCCTGGATATCATTACCAAGAGAGGAGCTTTAGATGTCTCATCCTGATGGATTTCGCACAGAGGTTAATGGCCTAATGAGTCTCCTCTGATGGTCTATGGAGAAGCAGGTTCTGTGACATCATTTCCCTTATTCTTGCTGGGCAGCTGTATTCCTGTGATTAGCTTTCAATAACATAACCTAGTACATTTAAAGGCAAATGTTATAAATACTAATAAAATATTTAATTTCAATTAAATTATAATAATCATCATTTGTGTTTTGATGAGTTATAGTTATCTTTAATTTGTTTAGGGTAGCATCTGACAAGATACTCTTAATATATAAAATGGTATATCTGAAAACAGGGGACTGAAATATTTTAGGACCTCTGAATCAAAATGGGTTTCTATTTTTAACTGTGAAATTAAGAAAAAAAAAAATTTCCAAATCAAAATATTAGGATCCTTTTAGTAACCTTGAGAAGGCTTTTATATTATTTAAATTTTGCAAATGCCAGGAAACACATTGGAAATTTAATAGTTTAGTCTCATTGTAGAATATATACTGTTATTTAGATACCAGTAAAAATTGCAAGTCCCACATTACATCTTTTAAGAAAATGTTTAAAATTTAATGTGATTGCAAATCCAGAACATCAGGAATTTTCCAAAAGTATTTCAGATAAAAAACTAAAACGAAATCTGATAAAGAGGTGCATTTTGTGACATAAGTGTAAAGTAACTATGTCAAATTTCTCCCTTAAACCTCTGAAGAAAACCATAGTACTATTTGCAGATATTTACTTCAGTTCCTTTTGTTCACATACACAAGTCTTCTAAAATTACATTTCATATTTATCTACATGACTTCTGACATTGGCTTATCCTTCTACAATATCACACTGCTTACAGAGGAGTTTCAGTATTTGTCATACGGGAAATGACTGTGGTACAAAGTCAAATTTCATTAAAGCTTTGGCGTTGGATCTCCTTCTACCAGCAGAAGCTCTAAAAGCACTTCTGAATTGCTGATTCAGCTTTTCTGTTTCTCTTTTGATTTCACAGATCTACCTCATGCTAAATATACCCACAGCTGAGCAGCATGCTGAACTTCATTTTTGCCCCCTACTTTCAGATCAAACAGATAATTTAATGCTGTAATTGGGTCATAGTGGCACACAACCTACAATGCTAGAGATGCATTGGATGTAATACCACAGTATATCACAATTTCAATTTTTGGGTTGTTTTCTTCAGTCATCAAACAGGTCAATCAAACTATGGTATGCATAGAGTCTGATGTTTCATGTTCTACCCTCTGTTAATGAAAAATCCTGCTTTTTTCAATCATTTTCTGCATACTCTAATTAATTTCACAGTGTGTGCAAACGAAAGAGAATTACCAGATCATAATAGAATTGTTTCTCTTGCAGACTTTCCTCAATCTCTATTTTCTATTTGTAGTGTCAAGTTTATCATCTAACTAATGTATTGTTTCTGTTTCTTAATTAAATGAACAGAGGAAAAATCAATAGTTTAGAAAATTATGCACTTTACTAAGTGTGCCCTGACAAGCTCTCATTTATACTAGAACTAGACAAGTGAGTGACATCTTGGAAATAAGCAGACATTTTCAGGTACAAGTCAATGACCATATGAATATTAATAATCAATAGCATAGTTCTGAGAAACAATGAAAGATCTTGAAAATCTCTGCAAATATTTCTTGTACTGTTCAGACAAATTTGTTCTGTGCAGCTGTTCCAGTATTGTGCTGTTCATGTCACAGGTGTAGATTTGCTTTGTCCTGTGTTTAATTAAATTTACACCAGTGAGGGATGCCTCTGTCAGTTGGACACCATTTCTGTAGTACTTGTTTATGCATTGGTATTTTTTGACAGATGAAACAATAATTTCATGATATATAAATCTGCACACATGCAAAGTTGTTCCATGAATCTACAATAACTTCTGAACCCAGTTGATTCCTGTGAAATCTATTATATTTATAACAGTTGGCATTAAAATTCTGATCCCTTCAGGACTTTATGGTCATCATTAATTTATAATATTCTGCAGTTTTTTAATAATATTCCACCTCCTAAATATAATCAGAACAGCCATAATTATGGGAAACTTTATAGTCAGAAAACCCACAGAACCAGAGCAGTGCATATAAAATGCTTATCAGGCTCCTAACAATATAATTTTCCCATTACAGAAAATAGAAGCACAAATTACATTTCAGACCCTTTCTTCCCTATTATTAACCAGACCAACCACCATTATGCACTTTGTTCTGGTGAACTTCCACTGGACCAGTATCCTTTGCATGGAAGTGTTCAGTGCCTATTTCTTTTATTGGCCATGCTGATAAACCAAGTACAGTCTCAAAATTATGGTCATAATTTCCCCAGAGATTAAGAAGATTTCTGAATCCAAATTGCTGATTTTCTCTGCTTGTCAGGATCTTCCAGTTACTTATACTATTTTACAAGGTATGTTAAATACATAGCAGATAAAACTTCCATAGTCACAAACTACTGTCACAAAAAAAAGTTTTATAAAGCTGTAAAAATAAATATTACAAGATGCAAAAATAAAATCTACTTGGTGGCTGTGTAAAATTGCAGTCCACATAGCTCCCATTGTCTGATGGTGAAAGATACTTTAGTGTTTCATATATGAATTTGCTGAGACCAACCACTGCATGTGCTCAAACCACAGAGCTCCTCAATATTGTGAGTCCTGCCTGGCCGTGTCTGATTATTTGAATCTCTAGTCTGGTTGCTTTGCTCTTCTCTCTGCTGAGATGGATGAGCCACTTGAGAGTAATTCATGCAAATTATTTGCCTACTTTGTTCCTGTGCATTTGCAGAGGTTTCTTCCTTTTCCTATTTTCTGTCATTAGTAAATATTACTGCCTCTGAACTGTGTTTTTCATCAAAACATTTACACCTTAAGTGAAAAATTGAGGTGCAAAGTTGATGTTTGCCAAGCCTTTCAGGTGCTCATCTCCACCATTCCCTTTCACATTTTAATTATATAACCTCAAATATTGAAATGTCAGGTATATAGAGTTTGTGCATTTTAGCATATATGAGCAACCAGCTCTTCAGTCTTTACAACTGTTATGAAAAATCAGTGTAATAAGCCCATGTATTGAACATTCTTCAGTTTTTATTCTGAATTGCAGAAAAAGAAAAATGCTCCCTTACAACAGAGAAGGGAAGAGAAGGCTCTATGGAGACCTTACGGTAGCTTTCCAGTACTTGAAAATGGGGCCAACAGAAAAGCTGGGGAGGAATTTTCACAAGGGCATGTAGTAATTGGTCAAGAGGTAATGGTTTTAAGCCAAAAGAGGGCAGATTTAGGTTAGACATCAGGAAGAAACTCTTCACTATGAGGGTGGTGAGACACTGGAACAGATTGCCCTGTGAACTCTGGCTGCTCCCTCCCTGGAAGTGTTCAAGTCCAGGCTGAATAGGGCTTTGAGAAACCTGGTCTAGTAAGAGGTGTCTCTGCTCATGCAGGGGTGTCATAACTAGATGATCTTTAAGGTCCCTTCCAACCCAAACCATTCTATGATTCTATGCCTAATTCCTCACACTTTAAAATTCAATAATGGAATGAGAATACTCAACATGTCATGATTCAAGTTGCTGTTGGTTTCATTTACTTTCATAAAATTCATAGAATTCTATACTTGTTTTTCTTGGTCTAGAAGTATGACAGTGCCCTGCAGCGGAGTTTTTTCCATCATCCTTCCATATGCATACTCATTAATGGTATTTTGTTCTTATTCAGAATATAAAGGGAAAAAAAATCATAGGAGATTCACATATTTCCATCTGACAGACAGAAAGGACATGTTCTCTATCTAAACCACACACAGAAAATCCCTGTGTGAGCTGAACTTTTCCAATCAGTCAGGCAAATGGAGAGCCCACCAAAGGCATGAGGCTTCCAATACATTCCAGTTGGCTATATATTATATATTTTAATACCTTGCAATGGCTTTCAAAGTTGTTATTAGGATTTATATTCTTTTCAGAAGTTTTATTCATCCATAGTACTTTCTCTAGAAGGTGTTTCATACTTTGTTTACCCTACCTGTATTTAAATGGTTTTCTTTAACCAGGCTTGCTTTCCAAATTTCTCTTCCAAGTCTCTCCAGACTGTTCTGACTGATATATACTTTCCAAATGCTGCCTAATACTTTTCACTGTTTACCATTTTTTTGTTATGCAAGTGCCCACCCGTAGATGTATCTATTAGCACCTTTGTAGATTCCCCTGCCTGACAGGGGTTCATCCACATCTCTTAAATTATTATTACTTTTCACAGACCTATACAGATAGACATATAGATCCATTTAAAGATATTGGATACTTCAGAACTGATTCAACAACTTGGGTTTTTTCCATGAAGTAGTGGCTGACTTCTGAATATCTTTTTATAAAAAAATAACCATGATGTGCACAAGTTTCGACAGCAGTGAAAACAACTTAATTTAAGCATTGTTAAAACATGGTATATTAATTTACTTTACCAATATTATGCCTACTGATGCTTAATTCATTAAACAGCTGACTTTTTACTATGGATGGGTTTATAGTGCTTCAGGGAAAAAGACATTTATCCTTGATTAAAGCTTCTCTACATGACCATAACCAAGATAATGGAAACTGGCATACTGCTGAGTTTGTAATAGGAGAATATTTTCTGAATCACATTTATACTGATTTGCAAAAAAAATATTGAGATGTTTTCTTCTGTTCTTTACACCCTAGTCAGGTGTATGTTTTGATTCTGAAGGCATTACTTCACCATTATGCTTATGACGATCAACAGGAAGTATTTAAAAAACTTCTGTTTTATTAAATTTTACTTTTTCCCCCCATTCCTGTCAGGCAATATTTGTCTTTCAAATTTTTGAGAAAGCCCCAGAAATACTGCTTTGTCTGATCTAGGTTCTCGGTGCTTGGTTTCTTCAGTCAATAATGAAGCTATTTTAATATCCTTACATAGTTGAAATCCATGGCACTCTGGATTTTCTAGACTTGTTTCAAAACATCAGCTTCATGGTGTTTGTGGGTGAACAGTGTGGATTTTACATGAGAGATCTAGTCAGCAATACACGCACCATATATTAAAAGGTCATGCTTTTTAAGCCACTACCACAGAGCTTCCATCCTGTGCTGCTGAACCACAAAGAGGGATTATTCCTTCCTCTGATATTTTTGTTTATGTGTGCTTTTTCACAGTTCATGTCAGTCCTACTTTCCATGATATATTGATTCCATTGGCATGAAACTTATGTACCTGTATATTCATAGCAAGGATACATAACCTGTATGTTAGCAAGGATTTGGGGGGATCTACAGAAGATTATCAGTGATGTTTCCCTACATTTCTAACTATATTTTGAGAAGATTTATTTTAATGAAAGATTTTACTTTGGTTTAATTTGGAGAAGACTTATCTTGAGGGGGAGAGAAAGGAGTAAATACTGTGACATGCAAAGTGTAAGGTATGGGTAAGGTAAATGGTAAGAGGAGTTGGTGGTAGAAGGAGAAATGTCTCACCTAGGAAGGAAGAAGGACCATGGAAGACGCTTGAGTTTACTTGGAAATAGGAATGGGGAATTTTATTGCTACAGCAGGGAATGAAGAAATTGTGGTGAAAGATGAGAGTGGTGCCAGATTCTCAGCAAAATGTGACAGGATGAGACATCTCTGGGAAGCGGAGCATCACTCAATGAAGCAAACAAAAGACTACGAAATATAGGAGAGAGAGGCCTTTCATTCTCAAGGAAAATGGGCTGGTATCTATAAACGGACTGAGATGGGGTATTTGAACCTGCAGTTATCAAACTGATCCAGTTGTGTCCCTAGGAATGTGATAAATTTCTCAAACAGATAGTGTCTATCTGTTTTCCTTACCAATTTTTTTTACCTATAACGTAGACTGTAGGGATACAGCTCACAAGTAATAAAGGGAATAAGTTCCATTGGATACTGATCCCAGCTAAAACTCTGTAACTCTGTGACTAAAGATTTCCTGGGATACTGCTTTTCTAATTTAAGAATTTAGGTTGAAATCAGAGACAAACACAAGTCCATAGTCTTTCCTCAGGGTTTTTTCAATGAAGGTTAAACCAAATAACTACACTGGTTAATGGATTTGTGGGTAAAAGAGCAAAAGGCTCATATTTTTATTAAGTATTCATTCCTCTGAATTGTAGACTCTGACAGTTAAATAGAAAAGGCTATACTTTGAGAACTCTAAGATTCAATAGCTGATAGCTAGTTGCTCTGTTCCATTTTTTATTCTAGCACATGCAGTCTTATCTACTATCACTTTACTAGTTTTGCAGTACATGAAAAAGAAATAGTGACTTTCTGGAATTATGCTTATCAGCTGAAGAAAGTTAAGACTGTCTTTGATTAGGGTAAGAAATAGCTTCTTATCTGCCTATTCTTAATTATGGTATTAAATTATTGCTGTTGGAATGAGTTCTTTTAGGAGCCCATATACTTTTACATCAAAAAGTAGGAAAAATTCAGGCCAAATAGGAAAGAGGTTTTAAATTCTTATCTCTAATACTCAGATGAAACAAGGCAGTACTGAATGTTCAGTTGCCATGAAAATCTTTTAATAAATACTTTTTAAATTAAAATATACAGATTTTGTCTGTTCTAAAGATCTATGGAATTAGAGGCATAGATCTCATCTGATTGGCAGTAACTGTCAAAAGAAGACAACCATATGTAGGAGAAAATTGCACCTTCTGTGTAACATTGACATTTCCCTTTCAAGCTTTATTCCAACCACAGACTGCACCTGAAAATAGAATTAATTTAACTCAGTCCTTATTAAGTAGTCAGATGCTAGAGCAGAAATTAGGAAATGCAGCTTGACATAACCATCATTGTGTATTTAGACTACAAGCAGCAGACAGACTCAGTGTGGAGATAGAAATGCAAGCAATTATCTAGTCTGTAGGTAATTTCTTACCCATAAGCATATAATTGAGATATTGTGGGGGTGGGAATCACATAACTGTAAGGAAAACATATTTTATATATTAATGGAGTAAGGCATGAGCACTTTTTAAAATGCTGTAATTCTACAAGATTGTAAAGATGATCTGCTTTGCAGTATGGCTGTTAAAAACACAAGTTGTGACCTTCACTCTGTTGTTTATTTTAGCAAGTAATAATTTTATAAACTATGTGTAAAACATTGTAACATTTGCTGGTCTTGCAAAAAAACAGATAACATTTACCACAATGGTATGATGTCAGATGTGTTTAAATTTAGGATTATAGTATTCAGCAGTGAGCACATTAGTAGAATTTGACAGATTCTGCTACTGAGATTATAAACAAGATTTGTTATAGCAACTAGGTTTCTTGCATTAGTGACTTACCCATTTATTGTTCTGAAAGTGAAATACAGTGATTATTCTGTGCTCTGGTAAAATACCTACTAAAGCCATTTCTGCCAGATGCAACCACAAGTTTATCCAAAGCTGTCTCATTTTGCAGGTATTTGATGTAACAGAGATACTTGATTTGTGTGTGTCTTACAGATTCAACAAATATTCCTACTGTTGCCTGTGTAAATTTTAGGTTTTGTCATCACTGCAACCAACTGGAGTACATGGAGCATCCACCAGGATGTGGATGAGAATCTGACTGAGACCTTATGGATCCGAAGTAAAGGGAGGGCTGGAACAAAGGACATTGTAGTGGGGGTCTTCTACAGGCCACCCAACCAGAAAGACCAAAGGGATGTGGACCTCTATCAATATATAGGATTAGCTTAGTGTTCACAAGCCCTGGTCCTCCTGGGGGACTTCATTAACCTCAGTGTGTTGGAAGGACAACACAGCAGGGCATAAGCAATCCTGGAGGATCCTGGAATGGGCTGATGATAACTTCCTTCTCTGATTCCCTCCAAGTGCCATGCTGGACCTTTTTCTCACCAGCAAAGAGGGACTCAGGGTAAATCATACAGTCATAGAACCATTAAGGTCAGAAAAGGTTCCTAAGATGATCAAGTCCAACCACCAACCCAACACCACCATGCCAACTAAACCATGTCCTGAAATGCTACATCCACAGGTTTTTTTAACGCCTCCAGGGATTGTGACTCCACCACTTCCCTGGGCAGCATTATTCTATGCCTTCCAGTAATGAAATGTTTCCTAATATCCAATCTGAAACCTCTCTGGAGCAAAGTGAGGCCATTTTCTGATGCTCTAGCATCACATAATCGGAAGAACAGAGTGACCTTCACCTCACTATAACCTCCTTTCAGGTAATTTTTGCTCTTTCAGGCACAGAGCAATAATACCTCTCTTCAGCCTCCTGTTCAGACTGAACAATCCAGGTTCCCTCAGCTGCTCCTCGTAAGACATTCTCCATACTCTTCACCAGCTTTGTTGCTCTCCTCTGGACATACTCTACAAAGTCAGTGTCTTTCTTGTAGTGAGGGGCCCAGAACTGAACACAACTCTTGAGTTTTGGTCTCACCAGTGTCAGGAACAGGGGGATGATCACTTCCCTTCTCTTGCTGGCCATGCTATTTCTGATACAAGCCTGTTGGCCTTCTTAGTCCTCTGGGCACACTGCTGGCTCATGTTGAGTCACCTGTTGATCAGCACCTCCAGGTCCTTTTCCTCTGGGAAAAGACTTCCTAGCTTCCCTTCCCCAAGCCCATTGCACTGGGGTGCATGGGCACCAAGTGCAATGGGGTCAATACTTGTCCTCATTGAACCTCATGCAACTGGCCTTGGCCAGATCCATCCAGCCTGTGCAAGTTCCTCTGCAGAGCTGTAGTATCAACACAGTATCATCTGCAAATTTACTGAGGGTGCACTCAATCCTCTCATCCACATATCTGATGAAGGTATTAAACAAGACTGGTCCCACTGGATCCCTGGGGGCACCACTTGTGAACAGCCACCGACTGGATTTAACTCATTTCTGAACAACTCTCTGGGCTCAGCCATCCAGTCAGTTCTTTAACAAGCAAAGATAGATATATATATATATATATATATATATATGCATATATACATACATATATACATATATACATATATATATATATATATATATTATATATATATATATAATTACCTAACCCGTAAGCCACCAGCTTCTCTAGGAGAATACTGTCAGAGACAGTGTTAAAGGGTTTACTAAAGTCCAGGAAGATAAAATCCTCCGAGTTTCCTCACCTGGTAATAGAAGGAGATCAGATTTATTAAGCAGGACCTGCTTTTCATGAACCCATTATGAAGCTCAAGTGTAGCTTTGGCTGCTATGACCATAAAATGTTGGAGTTCAAGATCCTTAGGACAGTGAGGAAGGTGTACAGCAAACTCCCTACCCTGGACTTCATAAGAGCAGACTTTGGACTCTTTAGGGATCTGCCTGGTAGAGTACCATGGGATAAGGCCCTGGAAGAAAAAGATTCACAAGAAAGCTTGTTAATATTCAAGGATCACCTCTTCCAGGCTCAGAAAAATGCACCTCAAAAAAGAAGTCATGCAAAAATGCCAGGTGGCCTGCACAGATGAAGGAATATAACAAAAATTTTTAATTATTAAAAATTGATTTGCAAGCAGAAGAGAACGAAAATGAAAACAATTAAGACAGTCTATGAAAACTCTTTTGTTGATAATAATTTTGAGAAAAAAGTATTTCTATTTCAAATTTTGTCTGGTGTTATATCTGTTTTTAATTACCATCTGCTAGTATACTGAAAGAACAAAGGTTATAGTCGATTCATTAATTATGCAGCATGAAGAAATCTTTGGACTAAGTGTAAAAATAAACATCATTAGAAAGAGCTTACCTAATGTAAGTATTATAAAGATTCTCAATTTCAGAAACTGACATGAAAAAGTCTTCTTTTAAAATAATGAAATACTTTATTTCTGAGAAAGCAACTTTATGCACACTGTTCCCAGATAACAAAACCATTCTTTTAGCAATGACTATTGACTACAATCTGCATTTATTATACTTCTTAAAGCAGAACTGAAAAACTGTGTCCCAGACTAGAAATCAGAACAGATTAGGGTTTTAGGATTAGAAGTTTAAGGGGTATAGCCTAGATCATCTCCTATGTCTTAACTTTCTTCAGCATCAACTGATGTGTAAAGATCTGCTGTGAAAGGTATACATTTATATCTGCTTTTCTGTAATCTAGTTCCACCTCTGCTAACAGACAATGAAAGTTTCCTTAAAATAGCATTCAGAAACGCCAGCTAATTTTTTTTTATGGAAAATTTGTGTGGACAGCCTTTCTAAATCCAGTATAAGTAGTGACAGAACATTCTGTTTGTTCCAAAAGTATATCAGGAATCTGTTCCTCAGTATGTTTTTCCTTCTTCTTTATCTACAGAGAAGGAATAGAAATTAGTTTTACATTTCTAAAATTTCAATTTTTAATGCCTGTATACTTTACTGTATTAATAGACAGTCAATCTCAGACTAGTAATTCAGTGGGTTTATTGTTTGGGTAGAAAGACCACTGGACGTTAGACACTTGTTCTCTGCACTTGTTTCTGTTTTCTTGGTCTTTTTTTCTGTCCTTATCAGCTGAAGATTAAGAACCTAATTTGAATCCTCTGCATTATAGCATATTACAGTTGTACAGTCGGATTGACCTATGCTGCAACAGGTTTTTCTCAATAAAGCCAACAGACAGGATATTTGATACCCATTTTTACCACCACTTTTCAAGTTTCTAAATTGCAAAAAAAGCAGTTAATTGCTTTGTGTAAATGCTGCAGCTGTAAAATATTTACAAATGGTAAAAAATAAACCTGCTTCAGTGGTGAATAGAGGTTGAAGATGGGGAAAATTTAAGAGAGTAAGTTCCCATCAAGGTGTGCTAATTACTACACTCACATTCCCACTTTACTTGAGGCATACTTCAGATTTAGCTGTAGATTTCTTATTAGACCTCCAAACTTAGGTCTTGTCATTACTATTTCATATAGTTCAGTTTATGTAGAACAAATTAAGGAAGCAGCGATTTTTATTGACAAATAAGAAATCCATAATTTAAGCACTTCAAAGAAAAAAGAAAATAAAAGCAGACAGATCAGAATGGAAGTACTACTACTGTCAGTCTTTTGCAATGAACTTAACTGTTAAAATGAGACAGTACTACTAAAGATTTGGTGTAAATATTGTTAATCCGAAATAGTGACCGAAAAAATACTCAATGTGAAGGAAAATCCATACGTGGTTGAAGATTTTAAATCAAGGACTGAGTCTTGTACTATCTTCTCTGTCAAAACTATCTCCTTTACATTGTTTGGGGAGTGTCGGCTAAAAGGAACTGCAGGATCTGACTCAAGGCGATATTTTCATAAGTGACAGCTGACTGATAGAGAGAAACATAAAATTAGATGCTCCACCAGAGAATGACTTGCAAAACTACTAGAAGCACAAGGGGAAGCCTGGAAGGAAAATTTAAAAGATAATTAGTACAAATTGTGATTTCTGCTTCATATTAATAGACTTTCCCTCCTAGGGAAAACCTGCATTCTTCAGAGCCCAGACTACAAACTAGACAGTGATTGTGTAAGTGAACTCATGCTTACGTTCCCATACTCTATTTCTGAAACAGTCCTTTTTTGGCTTCCACTCACTTCTGATTACCTTTGATCATCTTTCCGCTTCTTCTCCATACTCCAGAAGCACCTGACTAAGCCAGGAAGGAAGACATTGCGCACTGAAAACACATGAACAGCTAGAATGTCTCAGGGCCCTGTTGCCTAGACAAAAACAAGGACATTTCTATAAACTGCTCTACTTGAATCCCAAGTATTTCTACCAAGGGGTGGAAATCCTGGACTGTGCTTCTGGCAGCAAGACAGGCTTAGTTTCACTGAAAACCAAACATGAAGGGTAATATCATAACTTAAAAATAAACCTCACATTTTTATAGCAATTGTAGTGCTTTATTTCTCAAGTGTTAAGGGAAATAGGCAAGACGTTCAAGGCGACTGTTCCTTCTGCAAAGCAAGAGACAACACAAAACCAGAAATATTTGCTTAAGCTCAGCATGAATTAATATAGTATGCTGACATGCTTCCTACTGGAACAATAGTTTTTGCATTCCAGTAGCTATATGAAGATAGTGTTGGAGGCAAAAAAAGAGGTAAGTTGGTATACACCAGTGAGGCTCCATCATGGACAATTTGCTTCTCTGAATTGTATCAATAGAAGGTCAAATTTACAGTAAGTTAGAGGCCAGACTGGAGACATAGAATGATAAAGGTATTTCTGTTTTAGCACGGTGATGCCAGAAGCTTGTAATATCTGAAATAGTAAAATAGTTAACTGTAGTTCCTAATGTAGCCTCTTCACCTCCCCATTAGAATCAGCAAGGTTTGATGTCAGAGATGCTCAGAGTGAAAACTGAAATGTGAAATGCTTTGTAGTCTATATGTTGAATTACTCATCTTCAGTGTTACACAGACCAAATATGGCTGTTAAAATTTATTAGGATTAATAACTTGCTTAGCATTAGTAGCTAGATTTGCTAAAGACTTCATCTGCAAGCTGTGTCTAAGCTTTCATCTTGGACAGAGCTAATTTTCTTCCTAGTAGCTGGTACAGGGCTGTGTTTTGGATGTAGTATAAGAACAATGTTGATTGCACACAGTGGTGTTTTAGTTGTTGCCAAGTAAACTTTATTTTATCTCACTTTCCCCTGCCTTGCCAGCGAGCATGTATACAGGAGGTGCAAAGCAGAAGGAGGCTGCGGCTGCCAGCAGAGACTGTAACCCAACAAGATAAGAACAGTTAATGGCTTACCTGGAGACAGAGAAAGAATCCAATGAGGTGTTAGAAGACTCCAGACCAGGAATCACCATTGAGCTAAAGAGGTACATGAAGAACATGCGAAGAGCATGTGAGGTGAGGGTGCATAAATCATAGGGATATAATTGCTCAGGGATTTCCTTGTGTAGGGTCCCACTACAGAGGAACTCACCCTCAGCTGTTTTTTCCACTGTACCAACTGAATATATTATTGTTTTATACAAGATTTGATGCCTGAGACTCTGCCCCAGGGAACATAGGGTTGAGCCTGAGGGAAGAGACTGAGGTGAGTGTGTGTGTGTCTGTGCTGTGTGTGAGGAGTTGAAAGGGGCACCTGCTGGCTCCCTGGAATTTCAGACTGTCAAAAAATGAAAAACTTTGGGTAATAAGTATATGGATGCAAAACAAACACATCCATAAAGGTAACAACTGAAATTAAAATGGAAATTATCCATTTGGATAGGCAAAAATGCTTTCACAACGTTTCTTCCTTTTTTTTTTTTCCTCAAACACGGTGCTAGAACTCCCTAAACAATTGCTTTACCAAATAAATAAGAATAAGACTGGTCATCTAATCTACTGCATCATTTTGTCAACAAAACTCAATAACTACCTTAGCTGGGATATATAAGCAGACCTGTTTAAAGTGATTTGAGGGCTGCTCAGCAGTGTGCCATAAAAATTTCCCTCCCCATTAAAATTCCATGCATTGACAGCTCTCTTTGACCCCAACAATTTTTTTTTTCTTTTCTTCAAAAGCAGCTATTGCAGTGTATTATGCCAATTATTATAGAACATATAATCTATGAACTCTCAGATATTCTAAATCTCTGTCTACTAAAAAGCCACATGACATTTTTGTCAGCAGTGATTATCGTCTATGAATGAGATTCACTTTCCTAAATGACATCAGCAAATTTAACCCATATCCAAATTATCCACGGAATTCCACTGGAGATCTGGACATGTCTTCACATGTACATCTATTTCACACTTTGTTGGAGTTACTATCATACAACACTAGTGATGTGAAATGTTATGAGTGGCATGTAACAAGTATAGTTTATTCACCTGTGTTTGTTTCTGTTTATGCTATTGGTTTCCCACGAGAACAAACAAATCAATTGATAGTTTCAGAACTGCAAATGTTTTCTTCTGAGGAATATCTTCTCTAGACCACTCAGCGACCAAAGCCCCATGAAACACATTTTGTTCAAAGAAGATCAAAGTTTAGTCCACAAGAATACTGAAACATACCAAATAAAAAAAAGGACTGCATTTTTACCCTTCATTCCTTCCACAGTCTTTTTCAAGTTTTTCAGTAGTTTTAATTTAGGGAAGCTTTCTCATTTCTTCTAGAAATCTGTTTCCTAAATTTCAACCCAAACTTCTACTTGTCAATATTAATACAACCTGAGAAGATCTTGCAAATAAAAACATTCTATTAGCATCTATACTTACAAAAGTTAGTGCACAAGAACTGTTAATTATCTAATTGCTGCAAAGGGAGAAAATGATAATATAAAATTCCAATATGCATTGGATACCATTCTATGTGTAAATAGAAAAACATTGAGAAAATATTCAAGTAGGGTGGGGAATACGCAGGAGAGATTATTACTAACATAAAATGATAAACTGTAAGCCCACTTTGCAAATTTCAGTCTAGATCAAAAGAAAAATAAGGGGAAAAGGTAGGGAATTAAATACAACAGAACTTTGTTACAAATGATAGCAGGAAAAAACTATTTGTACAACAAATGGCAGAATTTCATAGGTCTGATTTCAGTCCAAGGGAACATCTATTGAGAAAACTGAGGGTGCTTAAATTGCAGTAAAATGACTCATCTGGAATAAAAGCAAATATAACAATAAAGGATCTCAGGAACAGTTTTAGCTGGATTATAAAAATTACTGGGTTGTAATCTTTGTTTAATATCTTCACAGAGTAGCTCTCTTATTCCACTAAACTTTAACTCAGTTCAGTAGAATTTTTTTTTTTCAGAGTCCTACCATATTGCATTGCATCGATTAAGCATATAAAAGAATCAAGAGAGCAGGAAAATCAGGGAAGATTTTTTTCTTTTGGATCAGCTGGTACACGTCCACAAACTAATTACCTGGAAATCTGGTGTGGCAATTGTTGTTTTTCATAATCAGAAACATTCAACTCAGATAGAGAATGTCTTCTTCATTAACATTCAATTAAACATTAAATTTTTTACAATCAAAATGTATATAATCTGTGTGGTCCTGTATAACAGGACATATTGCTTAAGAATACAGATGGCATGCCCACAGAAAAGGAATTTTTATTCTTGTTAAGCTTTTGTTATGGTCTGAGGTAACATTAAAATTTATTTTTGTTTTGGATCCACGAAACAAATTCCAACCATAAAAAGGGCCAGGTGCAAGCAGACTTTATTTGACAATTGACACAGGCAAAATTACAGAGCCAGGCAAAAGAGAGGGAGAAAGAGAGAGGAAAAGTGATAAGAATGAGAGAGAAAAGTGGAGAAAGAAGGTAAGAAAGTGGGAAGAAAGAGAGAGAGAGAGAGAGAGAGAGAGAGAGAGAGAGAGAGAGAGAGAGAGAGAGAGAGAGAGAGAGAGAGAGAGAGAGAGAGAGAGAGAGAGAGAGAGAGAGAGAGAGAGAGAGAGAGAGAGAGAGAGAGAGAGAGAGAGAGAGAGAGTGTCACCACCAGGGGCCCAACTGTCCAGCGAGGTTCTTCAGGATGGTGCTGATCCTGGACAGGGTCTGATGCAGAGTGGTGGTGGATCAAGAGACAACAACAGCCAGAGCATGGACAGCCATATATACCCCTGAGTTCCTTTTGTTCTGAAGGGGCAGCTGTCAGTCAGCCAGGGTCGTTAGAAGGCAGGCTGCCTGGAGGCGAGTAGAAGGGTGTAGTCTCACACCCAGTCATCAATTCTTATCTTCTTCCAGGTGCCACCCTTGCTCTGTTTCAGCCCCCTTAGCCAGGTACTTTGCAAGTACAATCAAGGTGGCTTAATCGTGCCCGGAGGGACCACCCAGCATTGAAGGCTGGCATTCAGAAAAGGGAAGCAGTCTCCAACCAGTAGGTCTTACCCGAGGTGTCACCCCCTGCTCAGCTCTGGCCAGCCAGGTCCTCCACCCTAGCCAGGGCTATTCACTTTAGAATTGCTCCTTTGAGACAGTTGCAAATCAATGAGGTCAGACTCATACAGCTTTAAAACACAAATTTAACCAGGCAATTGCAGTGAAGTTTGTGTTTGTATAATGATTTGCTGGTTGACAGGAGAGATTGAAAACAACAAAATCAGTCAACAGGAAATTGAAGGTATATTGTATTAAAAAGACATTTTGTCCAAATCCAGCCAGGTATGCGTGGTATTGGCTTTGCCAAAGTGCAGCCAAGAGGGTCATCTGACATTTGAGTTAACTGAACATTTTCAATGTGCAGAAAATTATTATAATTGGTTAATTCAAGGGTTGCTTCATCAGTTCTGCTTATATTTCAAAAGTTCTGCAATATTTCAAAAGGGCACTTTTGTTTGGTCTTTTTTGTCTTGGTCATAACAAAATAGCCATCTACTTATTGGTGTACCAAGTATTAAACCTAAATATTTTAGTAATTATTGACTAAATATAAGAAACATAGCAAATTAACACCTTCTCATTAAATTATTTCAAATTATATTATGTCATACTGCTGGAAATCTGATGTAGTCCATCTTGATATTGCTGTAAATATCCAAAGCTCTTAGCATTTGCTATAAAAAATATTATCAGACATATGTAGATTTGTCAACAGAAATTAAATATTTACTTAAGAAACCATTTTTTGGTCACAGTTTTCAGTGTAATCCCTGACTCTACTGAAACAGCAGTAACAGATTCATCATGTCATTCAGGGTTAACAAGTGCTCACGTCAGAGTTTATATAGCTATGGTGATTCTGTGTGCTGTACATCGTACATGTAGCAAAGAGTAACAGCATCTTCACCAGCAGTAATTGATACAGGGCCTAACCTAGATGTTTTTATTACCTTTTCATTAAATGCAGCAGAACAAATTGTATAAGTGGTCCTCCTACCCCACTGCAAAATTAGCCCTGTTAACTGAAAACTGAGATAAAAGATGGAATTTGTTCTAACCATTCAGGGTGATTACTTGGGGTGGAAAGGGTTGTCATGGATATGACTGCTGAAGAGTAAATTCATTCAGAGCTTCATCACAAGAATATGTCATATGTATCTTGGCGAAATAATAAAAAAAATTTAGTTTCCATGGAGAGTCTTTCAAACACTTTCATATTAGTACCTTTTATCCAGTCGACCAACTAACATGTATCTTTACAAAAACAACCCACAGACAGACTACAGTACTAGCTCACCACTATTTATGGGATAAGAAAGCCATGGTTCCATCAATTTTTTGTAGTAGAATAAAGTCATTTTAATAGAGTTATAACAGAATCAAAACCTCTTGCTTTAAAATGAATGTTTAGACATTCTTTATATTTAATCTTGCCCTGAAACTTATTTTGTGACAACATCCTTTCTTATTTCATATTGTTTCTGAAATACTGCAGTTTATACCGCATTTTCATAGAATCATGGAATGATTTGAGCCAAAAGGGACCTTAAAGATAATCTAGTTCCAACCCCTCTGCATGGTGAGGTACATGTTCCACTAGACTTGGTTGCTCAAAGACCCATCCAACTTGGCTTTGAACAATTCCATGCAAGAGGCATCCACAACTTCCCTGGGCAACTAGTTCCAGTCTCACCACCCTCATAGAGAAGAATTTCTCCATAATGTCTAATGTAAATCAACTCTCTTCCAGTTCAAAAACATCACCCTTTGTATTAGCACTACATGCCCTTGTAAAAAGTTCCTTCCCAGCTTTCCCCTAGGCTCCCTTCAGATACTGGAAAGCTATACTATAAGAACTCCCCAGAGCCTTCTCTTCTCCAGGATGACCAACCCTAACTCTCTGATCTTGTCCTCGTAGTACTCTTGGAGAAACTAGCTACCTATGGCCTCGATTATGTATACTGCACATAGTAAAAAACTGGCTGGATGGCCAGGTGCAGAGTTAAATTCAGCGAGCAGCCAGTCACAAGTCTTGTTCCCTAAGGCTCAGTGTTGGGACTCTATAGAATTCTATAGAATATATTTATCAAGGATCTTGACAAAGGAATGTAGTGAATCCTCAATAAATATGCAGATGGTACTAAGTTAGGAGTGTCTGGTGTCATCAGCAAACTTGCAGAGAGTGCAGTCAATCTTGCTGTCAATGTCACCCACAAAGATGTTAAACAGCACAGGGCCCAGTACTGAGCCTTATGGAATGCCACTTGTCATTGGTCTCCACTTGGACATCAAGACATCGATCACAACACTTTGAATACAATCATCCAGCCAATTCCTTATCCACTGAATGGTCCATCATTGAACCCATATCTTTCCAATTTAGAGTCCAGAATTACATCAGTTGCCATTGTAAAAGTCCCCACTGTAAAAGGCTACCAAATTGTTAAGGCACAATTTGCCTTTGGTAAAACCATTCTGGTTGCCACCAGCCACCTCCACATTTTCCAAGTGCACTAGCAGAGCCTTCAGGGGGATGTGCTCTATTATCTTGCCAAGTACAGAGATGAGACTGACTGGCTTGCAGCTCCCTGGGTTTTCCATTTTTCCTTTGATGAAAATTAGGATGATGCTTCCCCTTTTCCAGCCAGGGAGAACTTCACCAGATTGTCATGACTTTTCAAATAGGATGAGAAGTGGCTTTGCAACTTCATCCGCCAGCTCCCCTCAGGAGACACGGATGGATCTCATCAGGTTCCACATGCACTTTCAGATTCTTTGGATGGTCTCAAACCTACTGTTCTCCTACAGAGGGTGGATTTCCCTTGTCCCAATCCCTGTCTTTGCCTTCATTTGCCTTCATTAAATACATAATGCAGTTGAAAATACTTTCCTGAATTTTTAGAGCACTCAGTGGTGACTGTAAAATAGTTGTGTAATCCACGTTTCCATACTCAAAACTCTGCTTCGCAGCTGATATGGTGACTCAATTTAATTTCCCAATGCACAAAACCCAGAAAGGTGTATATAATTGTTTGTGATAGTTTAAGGTAGTAGTCTTGAGGGTGGTCAGTTGCGGGAATTCAGTACTCATGAAGTTTGTGGAACAAAGAATGACTCAAATTGTGGTTTTGTCAAGGAGGTAGGGGTTTAAACAATATAGGATCTTATATGAGCATCCATCCTTCTGTATTTTCATTTTGCCTTGCACTTGTTGATTTAATATACCTTCATCCCACTCTGCCAGGAAATTGTTTGTCTACTCACGTACATCATGGTCAAGCTCAAGTGAACCTAGCACCATCTACTCTATGTTCACAAACACTCCACCTCAATTCAATTATTTTTCTAGTACAAAAGTGCCCATGCGTTATTAGTTGTTCCACTTCTTATTTCAAAAGAAACTCAACAGCTTTTCTCTTTTGATTATTAGGGATGAAGTAGTCTCCAAAGAAAAGGTATTAGAAGATGTATTAAAATAGATAGGAGAACAGTAGCAGGCTCTTTCCACAGCCCAAGAGCAACAAGTACATTGAGAAATAATCATATCTCCTAACTAATCAGGTGGCTTCAAGAACAACAACCCATTTTAGAGCAGTTGATTCAGAAACTTATCAACTGGATGCCACTATACAAGCAGTTACTGTCCTTTACTATTGCTGCGCTCACATCCATTTGCCAAGCAACCTTTCTAACACAGGAATAAACAACAGATAGAACACCAAATGAATCAGTGTTGCAGGCTGCAGAGATTGGAAAGTCTCCCCTATGAGTATGAAGGATCTATCCTTCCTATTCTTTTCTTTTTTTTGCATTTATTTTGTAGAGGTACTGAATGTACTTTATTCTTATTTGTATTGTGATTTAAAGTCTTCTAGGAAACAACAGGGAAGTATATAATACAGGTAGAGCTGTCAATGGCCAGATAGACAATAACTAGAAGAAAGATATTTTGGCTACTGTCATTCAGGTATGCCTGCTTCTGGAAAGGTAAAAGAAGTCTTACATCATGATCTTTCTGTGGACTCTTTTGTCTTGAAGTTACTGTCTGAATAGTTCTATCTCTGATAATGTGGGTCCTCCAGCTGTGAACTCTTAGATCAGGAGCACTGTCTTTTAGTCCTTAATCCTTGGAGGCTGCATACATTTTATGGAGCAATAAGCTCTACAGACACCAGAGGGATTAAAACTGACAGCAGTGAAAGACACCAAGAGGGGGATCAGAGAAGAGACTGCAATGTCATATACTTTCTAAGCATTGCCATATAAATGCCACTGTAGCTCTTATTTTGGAGAAAAAGTACTTGAAGTTGTTAGGACACAGGCACTGGAAAAGAGCAATTGTAGGGACAATGATTTTCTCATAGAAAACATGAAATGAAGAAATATCTTTCAATTACCATGACCTTGTCAGATTTTCCAATATCTGAAAGGGGCCAACAAGAAAGATGGGGTAGGGCTTTTTACATGGGTGTGTAGTGAGAGGAAAAGGGGTAATGGTTTAGAATTTGAAGAGGGGAGATTTAGTTTAGACATTAGGAAGAAATTCTTTCCTGTGAGGGTGGTGAGACGCTGGCACAGGTTGCCCAAGGAAGTTGCGGCTGCCTCTTCCTGGAAGTGTTCAAGGCCAGGCTGGATGGGGCCCTGAGCAGCCTGGTCTAGTGGGAGATGTCCTTGCTCATTCAGGAGGGTTGGAACTAGATGATCTCTAAGGTCACTTCCAAGAATAGCCTTTCTATAATATGATGATTCTAGATATTTAAGCACAGAATCAATCCATATTATATCATACAGCAGAATTCCATTAGCTCATTAAGAGCATCTCCCCTTCTACAGAACGGGGACCATCAGCAGATTATTTCTCCATCACGGCCAGGAAAGATGAGCAACCATAAAAGTCAGAAAACACCCACCCCAGGATATTAGAGTTCCTCCCTCCTTAACACTACTTTCACACTCTTACAATTTGCCTCTTTTGATCTTTTTCTGGAAGGAGATATTTGATCTGAGAATTGTGATCACACTGGTCTCTTGCAAGCCCCTGTCATCAGCATAATACCATATATATCACAAGTGGCCCAAAGTTAAGGAGGTCTAGAAACACTGCTGTGAGAGGAGATGTGATCTTTAGCTACTGTGACTGCTAAAAGTTGTAACTGATATTTTTCACAGTTTAAAATAGTTATGACCTGGCTTGGTCCAAATTATATCCTTTATTGCAGTTGAGATAACTCTGACTGAAGATAAACCTCATATAAAAAAATGTGAGGGAGATCAGCAATATAGTATCAGCAAACTTAATCTTTCACTGAAGCAGAATAGCTGAATGTTGTTTAAAACAAAGATTCTTCCTTTCCTTTCCTTTCCTTTCCTTTCCTTTCCTTTCCTTTCCTTTCCTTTCCTTTCCTTTCCTTTCCTTTCCTTTCCTTTCCTTTCCTTTCCTTTCCTTTCCTTTCCTTTCCTTTCCTTTCCTTTCCTTTCCTTTCCTTTCCTTTCCTTTCCTTTCCTTTCCTTTCCTTTCTTTCCTTTCCTTTCCTTTCCTTTCCTTTCCTTTCCCTTTCCTTTCCTTTCCTTTCCTTTCCTTTCCTTTCCTTTCCTTTCCTTTCCTTTCCTTTCCTTTCCTTTCCTTCCTCTAGGTCACAAAAGTTTTTTTACAATATTTATCACAGAAAACAACCTGATGTTACTGATCAAAATTCAGATAGAATGTGAGGATCTGTAAGTATACATATATATTGTAGCAATGCATGCTAATATTTTTCTAAATTATTATGTACTACATTCAATGGGATTAAAGGGGAATTTTCTAAAACTCTCAGAGTAAATTCAATAAAAATCCGTGACAGTCCAGAAGAATAATACCTTTTGGAACTTAAAGAAAAAAAATTTGCAGATTTCATAGTTTAGTAGTAGCAGCTTAAGCCATTTTACACTCCTGCTTTCCAGGTTAACATAGCAACTGCCTAGTGGCACATACATATTCAGATGGCCATATCTGAAATTGTATTTGTCTTTCAGTAACATGCCCATAGTTGTCATCTTCTCTTTTTGAGACAGAGAACTTAGCTCAGAGATTCAGATTTAAGGTCATAAATAGGTAATTTGTCAAATGTAATTGTAGTGGACTGGTTAATATGTTTCATAACATTTTGTTATGGTTTGGGTTTATTTTTCTTGAACTGAATAGTATACATAGAAGATAGACTACTCATGTGTCTTTCTTTTCTCCTTTCTGCCACAACAGAGATTTGGTCCAGTTCAGAATCTCCAATGCACAAAAGTACAAATTTCATTATGCTGCCAAGTCTTGAGCTCACTCTGGAACTGCATGTTCAGGTGAGGTTAAGTAGATTGAAATAGTTTGTGATCCTCCTGTGAGGTCAATCCCAAATATCCATGCTTTCTGGTATGGCCTTCCTCAAAGCTTTGTAGCTATCAGTTTTATTATATATAAACAGTCATTAATACAAGGCTCAAAGCTTCAGTGCTGTATTTGGCAGCAAGTGATTTAATCACAAGACAATTGATGTATTTTGAATCTGCCTGTAATAAATATTAGGCAGTTTTTACAAGTGCTTGGAAAGGCATTGCTTGATGGTTTGTGAGGTTTCTGGTCTTGGTTTTTAAATCTTCCTTTTATTTCAAACAACCTTGCTAAATCCATTATTGTTTTTCAACTACTGATTTCTGGTCTCTGGAATAGGGAGAGTGGGCAAAAGACCCTTAATCTTAGTAAGGACAGTAAGCAAGCCTTGTGTCAGAATGCTTATAACCATATTACAATGTTCCACACATCAATTAAAACTTCTATGTATCCATCATCCAGAAAAGGCTCTGACTTAGAATAAAAATGTCTCTGCCCTATATGCATTGATTCAAACCTTTTTATGCCCAACAGAATGGTCAGGAATGTTGTATATAGATTAAAAATGCAGGAAAACCCCCACCCCAAAGCAAGCAAACCAAAAACAAAGCCAAACCAAACCAATCAACCAGCCATAAAAAACCACCAAAAAAACCCCAAGAGCTCTGTGCCCAAGATTCAAGTGTTTTCCTAGCTTATGTTGTTATAAATATCAGAAACTATTTTATCTTGGTGTCATTTGTGGATATGAATTATAATTATAATTGTTGAAAAACAGACTAGCAGTAATAAAAATAGAGTGGTAACTGACATAAGAATCTGAAATATGTGTCTAGCACAACTGTGTAATCTCATTGCTGTCAGCATTTATTTCTTCTGACTGCATTGTTTTCAGTACTAGTGCCATTATACAGAAATGTATAATCTATTGTTTCCTTTCA
This sequence comes from Calypte anna, assembly GCF_003957555.1. NCBI lineage: Eukaryota > Metazoa > Chordata > Aves > Apodiformes > Trochilidae > Calypte > Calypte anna. The sequence goes on from NC_044248.1 coordinate 22,095,722, forward strand.
TTGATATCTAGTTGTTGTGAGTAAGTTTCCTATAACAACACAATAGTCTGGAATTTCATTGCATATAAGTGAGTTCTAGGTTAGAGATTTAGAGCAGATAAAACAATCTCAATAATTGTCTATCTGTGTGAATTTTACATTTAATTAAAACCTCATCTTTTTTTTTTCAGTTTGAAATTTGTTGACAAACTTAATTGACAAATGATAATTTATATGGTCTGGCAATCTGTTTCACTAGGTCCTTTTTTAAAAAAACAGAATAATGGATAGATCATTCAAGTGATAAATTTTTTCCAGTGTGAATTTCTAGAAATCTCATCAGTCAATGTCATGATATAAAAAAGGAACTAACTCAACTCTTTCATTAAGTGAAATGATGAATAACCTTACAGAAAACTTAAGATTCAGTTCTTATCTAAAAATACAAGCTAGGAAAGCAGACAATTAAAACATAAAACTAAGACCCATCATATTTCTGTTATTAGGTCTTCTAAATACCATGTAACATTTGTCTTGGTTTGCTTATACTGACATAATCATGGAGTTTTTTTATTTGTACTCTGTCACAGCCAATATACCTTTTTTCAGGGGAAGTGTTTTATAAGAATTGGAGACAAACACACACAAGCACTTCGTTTTTTGTTTGTTTAAAATGTGATTGGTCTTTTTAAGTTGCAGCTAATCACATTTCTATTATTGCACAAGGTGGTTGAAAGACAAGCAAAAAAAAAAAAAAAAACAAGACCCCTTCATCATCAGTAGTTCACCATTAAAGTATTCTGAAATGAAGACATCTGTTTTCTTAGACTTTTTAACTGCAAGGGTAGTGCTAGACAAGCTAATTTTCAGTGCATTTAACAGTTTGTTAATGAGGTACAATGGTATTAAAGAAGTTTTCAAATAATGAATATTAATGGAAATAGAGGGTTGTAAATAGAGACAACATATTTGTTAGACCAACAAGTACAACTGGAAAAAAATAGACAGTCTTTGGGATGACACATCATCTTCATATTCTAGTTTTAGCCTATGTAGATATTTACATATATCTGCATATCAAGAGCATTCTACACTTGAATACAAACATTAGTTTTCCAGAAACTGACTAAATGTACTAGATTTTTTCAAGCCATAATGTAGCAATATATTACACTGTGATATTTAAAAGTAGACTTTCTGGTTATGTAGCTGAACTGGAAAACCAGAAAAAATATATTCTGAGTCAGCCTGTAATTTATATTTGTTTTGGAAAAATAATAAGGAATATGAGGTTGAAAAAAAAATTATTTGTTTGGTTTACTTATTTTATTTTATTTGTTAGCTCATTTTCCCTTCATTTTCCCTGTTCAGATTATACTTGGCGTTGTAGTGAGAATTGTGCAGTGTTCTTTGGCTCCCATTACTGCACCTGTTCTGGGTTGATGGGGTACCAGATCCAGTACTAAGGAAGGGGTCCCCTCCCGCAAGGATGGCTCATGTAAGTAGCTGGAATAGCTTTCCCTGCTGCAATATGCCTGGCCCCACAGTGAACAAAAAGGTTTTCGCCTCTGTGATTAACATATTCAATGAGAGGAGATACATGGTAGTTACAAGCAGGGCAGAGGAGAAGAGGGAGGTGAGAGGAATCAACATGTGGCGAGAAAAAGCAGCACCAGAGGAGAGCAGTGCTGGAGCAGAGAGAAACCAAGGCTGGTGAGTAAGGAGAGGGAGAAGGTGCCTGAAGAGATTTTTCCCAACATCCCATGGTGAGATGTCAGGCTGTCCCCTGCACCCATGGAACATTACGGTGGAGCAGACCCTGAAGGACCACGGTGAGGAAGGTTTTGTGGACCTGCCACCCGTGAGGAATCCTGGCGGGGCAACTGCGGACCTGCAGCATGGGGAAGACCACAGAGCAGCTGTTTGCATCTGTAGCTGTGGAAGGGACTGTTCCCCAAGTGGGCTCTGTGGGCTGCCCATGCTGCAGCAGTTTGATCCTGAGGAGCTGTGCCTGGTGGGAGGGATTCACATTGGAGGGGTTCGTGAAGGACTTTCTTCTGTGGGAGGGACCCCACGTTGGGGTAGGGAAGCACAGTGAGGAATTCTCCCTGAAGAGAAAGGAGTGTCAGAGAACAAACTTGTGATGTGCAGACTGTAACCCCACTCCCTGTTCCCCTGTGCCACCAGAGGGAAGCAGGATAGAGATATTGGGAACAACGTACTTTGGGCTCAGGAAGAAGGGAGGGGTGGGGGGAAAGTAATTAAGATCAGATTTGTATTTTCTCTTTGCCCTGTTTTGATTTGATTAATGATAAATTAAATTGATTTTTTCTCAAGCTGAAGTCTGTTTTGCCCGTGACCGTAACTGGTGAGTGGAACCCTCCCAGCCCTTGTCTTGACCCACAGGGTTCCAGGTGGATTTCCTTCTCGCCATCGCGTAACAGAGGAGGGGGACTGAGCGGCCGCCTGGTCCTTTGCCAGGCTCAGACCACGACAGCATCATAGACAATGCTGATCTTTTCATGGAGGGATAAAGAAAGCCAGATGTTTCTATGAATTTCCATAAGGTTCTATAACTTTCTAATACAGTTATTTGCCTTGGCCTAGGTTTACTTACATGACACTTCACTCCTGTGTTGTGTAGGCTGACAGAAAGGATGATACAGGGGTCCTTCTGAGAATGAAAAGACAAATAATTTGTCATGTCTCAACATTCTAAAAGCAGTGGATTTCCTGTCAGTAGCATGAACACCTGTGCAGTTATACACTTCTGACAAAAAATCACTTTTTGTAATAGAAGTGTTACAACAGATCCTCAAAAAGGGAAAATGCTAAGTTATTTTTCACTCTGTGGAGTTTACATAGTGCATAGAACACATATTCTTGATCCAAGGAGATAATAATAATTTGAGACTGTTACTGTGTTATTGAGTTAGCAAATTCCATTCATTTTTCTGTCACAGTCAGTGCAGAACATATTTAGACTTCATGCACAGGGAAATCCTATGCATATGATTTGTTTGGTGTTGGACTGAGTTCAACAGAATCATTTCATTTTATCTCCTGTGTTGTCAATTTTACTGCAGGCATAAACAAATGAATTCTGAGAGATTTAATTAATTTGCTCTGATGTTACAGAATAAGCATGAATGAATCTACTTTTCATTACATATTTCAGTTCACAAGAACATCTAGAAGATGAGATCAACAGATACATGTGAATGCTCTGTATTAAACTGAGAAGTTTAATAGAAGTTTAAAACTTCTCAGTTCCTTGACCAAAGGTGCAATGCCTCAAGACAACTGGTTTGAATTTTTCTAGCTATGTATCATGCACTTAACACCTGGATGAATGAGTTCACATCACTAGAATGTGAATTCATATCTGTCAGGTGTCTGGTGTAGTGGAACAAAGCAATCAGACGCCTCTGATTACCGAGAAGTGGGTGTGAGCCGGTATCAAATCCACCTGTGCCCAATTAGGGCAGGCCCCCTATTGAGCATGTGCAAGACCAGGGGGCCAATAAAAGGGGTACTTCTCGGTAATCAGAGGTGTCTGATTGCTTTGTTCCACTACAGTCTGGACCAATGGATGACAGGACACATTCATCAGATTGGTTTATTTCTTGATGACAGATGTCAGTAAGTGGCCAGCTTAGATGTGTAGCCTGTAAAAATACTCTAAATCTCCTCCTTCTACACAAATGCCTTAGAGTTGAATGTCACCATTCACTAAATCATATCCTTTGAACCTACTTGCCACAGAAAGAAAATACATTCAGAAGCAGCTACTAGAAATGTGAGCTATCAGTAATCTCAAACATATTGAAGGTTAAGAAAGCAAAGAGCCTCAAGTAGATTATAAACACAAATTGGACAGTCATCTCTGTGCAGCCTATAGTGTCATAGGGGCTAAATGAATTGCAGAGAAATTACTCTGTTGGAATACTGTGGTAGTATATAACATTGTCATTATTACCAGGCACCATTGAGACAGATTTGGTTGCTTATGGTGTCTGTAGTTGGGCACCTTGGCCAGCAAAAAGTGACCCCAGGTAGACATAGCTGTAAAGAATGGTGCCTCGTGAGCATAGGTGTAGGCATCTAGAATCTGTTGTTAGGGTTAAGAAAAATAAAAAATGTGGGATTATGACTCTGGTATCTGAAAATGCCACAGAAGAACAAGAATTATCTAAGTTGTGATAGAATATTAGTGCAAGAACAAATAGGACTGTGAATTCATGTGAAAATTAGGAGAATCCTTAAGCATTACAGCAACGAAGTTCTGAAATTTTTCCAATACTAGAAATGCCAAAATTACCTGTCTCCTTTTACGATTCTATTTTATGTATTTATGGAAAGTTTTACATGAAATGTGACGTCATAGGAGGAGATTAACATGATAGAAGAGCAGATTATTCTAGATTTTGTAGTGCTACATAAGTTTATGTTCAGTATGATCATACTTAAAAATGCTATAGTATAGCATTAAAAAAAAAAATAACCTGCCATGTTTTTTTTAAGATTGTGTGATTGAAATCCAAGACAATTTATTTTTTTTAACTATCAGCTCTAAGAAGACATAAGAAGACATAAATCCATCCATCCAATCTAAGAAGACATAAATCATCTATCTAGTACTATTTCAGTTTTGATGCACACAGTTTTTGTCCTATGCTGTTGTTTTTGCACAGCAATAAATAATAACAGTGCATTGCCCTTCATCAAATGCCTTAGAAGGTCTCTACTACAAAACATTTAGAAAGGCCTCACTAATTGATATTCTGCTCTAGCAACTGCCTTCTATACTAAATATGTGCACTTCTTGGTTATCTTGTTCTTTCACTTCTTGAAATGTGCTTGAAGGATCTATCTGTTCTCTAAGGTAACAGCTTGAATTTCTAAACACATGTGGTGTCTATTGGCTTCCTTACAGGTTTATTTAAAAACCTCTTCACCAAAAATAAAATTTGCATGTCACTTCTTTTGTGTAAAGACAGAAAGAAACAAAAAGAAGGTAAGATTATTTTATTTTTAAATTTCTTCTCTGCCATTCAATAACTGCAAAAAAATAAAAATGAAAACAGGGATCAATAACACCTAAAGACCTATTCTGCTTACATTCACAAAGAAAACCTCAGGAACTTTTAGATTTTTAGCATCTTTTCGAATATCATTACACCAGAAATTTGACATCCTGAAATTATTTTTAAAATGAAACTGGCATCTGTAAAGGCAATTTCCTCCAAGACCAATGTCAGATCTGGTTAAGAACTTTTAACATACCTTCAATTTAATTTTAGGGTGTTCATCCTCCCATGTCTTTGATCTATGTGTTTTAAGTGCTTGTTCTGGTAATATGCAAATATGTGAAAAGGAAAGGTTTCTTTTTAAACAATTAAAAGTACGATAGCTTTCCAAGGTGGCTGCCCATTCACATAAAGGCTAAGGAACAAAAAGGAAAGGAATATGTCTTTATGAGTTTATGTGGTCTTTACCACAATAGTGCCCTGAAGAGGCATCCAGTGAATATATTATAATCTATTTTGATTTTGTGTATTGTTCCGCTCCTTGTTTGAGTCTTTTCATTTTCTGCTTTGTGTGTGAAAACATATAAAAGGTCTTGGTGGAGTTGAGGTTTGTAGTTGCATGGATAATATCCATGCTCCTTACTTCTTTTGGAATCTTGAGAAGGTTCTGTGTTAGAGGCATCCCTACAGCCACACAGACAAAATCAGCAGAAAACCCTTGGATATAGGAGGGAAAAGCAGTTTGTTTTTCTTTTTTTTCTTTGTGTTTTTTGCCTTTTAAGCCTCTGTTTTAATTTGTACATAACTTTACCAGACTTACCAACAATATTACCCTGCCTTCTTCATGTACCTACCTCTGGCTGACTTTCTTTTCCCCATTCTAGTAATTCAGCAAAAGATTTAAAGCTATTTCTAAGAACAAGATGAAAGTAAAAAATAGCAGTAAGTTAAGGGAAAAGGACAGGAATGCAAGGATTAAGGAGAGTTAGAGATGAAGATCAACTTAGCTTGTGGGATGCTGCTATGCATGTTGGACTCTAAGGCTTTAAAATGGATACAATATCTGAAATTGGCAAATATTTATAAAAAAAAGCAGTTGTATACTATAGGGAATGTTGTACCTGTTGCATCCTTTTTTAGCTACACCCAATGATTAAGTTAATGACTGAGATCTCTCCTCATGTATTCTGCTTTTCACCTTCCAGTCAATATTTTTCACTGAGATTTCTGTGAAGTGGTGCACGTTCAGGTAGAGATAAGTCACAAAGAGTTGTTACTTATGCATAGCATCCTACACATATGCAAATAGATAACATCTGTACCATACGCACTAGAGGACCAAAAGAAAATGGATTTATAATCACACATTTATAAATATTATGCCCCTACATGGCAAAAACACATTAAGACTGAATGAACCCCTTTTATATTCTTCCATCAAAGGTTTTGAAAACTAAATATTTGCTAAATTGAAACATAAGGCACAAGCCTGGTAAAAATAACCTACAGCTACTATAAGCCAAGTGTTTAGGGAAATGGAAAATCATGGGTACATTTACACAAACTTTCAGTCTAGCCTTTTTACCCCATGAAAGGAGAATAAAATGGACTACTGATTAGTGAGATGTTGGATTTACTGCACTGACTAGACTGAATTGATCAGATCTTTTTCAGATAAGTATCATAAAAAGCATTTCAAACCTAACAGTTTCAGAGAGGGTCTGTGTGCTGGGCATAAGTAACAAGTGAATGGACTGAGAAAACCTGATGCAACAGCATTATGAGAGTGGCATTATGCCCCTGAAGGTGGATTGGCAGAGAGGATGTCATCTTGCTGTCTATGAAAACAAGCCAAAATGTCACAAAAAGAATTTTAAATGTTTGAAGAAGTTGAATTCTTACTACAGTGGCAGACAACAATCATAAAGACAGCTGAAGTATGAGCTGTCTTTTATCCTTAAAATTTCTAATGCCATTAAATTTATATTTGCTTTCTGTAAAAATTATTTTACTTCTATTCTAATTCTTCTGTGGAATGATGTCTCCTGCAGAGTAAATTTAACTACTTTTACATTGAAAAAATATTCATTTAGGTTTTATAAGCCTTTACTTTTTACTCAATGTACAATTTAAAAACTTTTCAAGTCACAGCATAGACTATGTGAGGTGCAATTAAAACATTTCAGACAGCTTCAGACAGCTCACTTGCTCTAGTATTTCTAGTCTGAGAAGCAGCTGAATGCTGGTTTTTATTATTTCCACTACTGTATCATAGGCCTTGCCAGTCTGATGACTCAAACTGCCAGATTGGATTTAGTGGTAGACTGTGTGGGAAGTAAAGTTACTTTACAGGATTTGTGCCTTATTGTCATAGTGATTTCATAAGCTTGAACCCACATAGCACACTCACTATGAATGGGATAGAGAGCACTCTGCATACACACAGAACATAAGCATGCTTATAAATGATGTATAGGTCCTTCAGAATTCTCAAGACAGGGTGAAAACATAGTAAAAGCTGCTGCTTAGGGAACTAAGTTGACTTAAAACATGTTATTTTTTTCTGAAAGCAAAATTTTCTGTTTTGCATGAATTGGAATCACTGAGTTTTATTTTTAAGATAAGTGCAAATCATACTATCAGCCTCTTATTTATTGAATGTTTTAATTTCCTGTCATAAAAGTATAATATTTTTCAGGACAAATTTCATTAGCAGTCAAGCCCTTCAGTTTCTTTTTTTTGAGAACTATTTTTATTTCCCATTAAAGCTTGCATTCAGAAGCACAGATTTTTTTTTTACTGCTTTTAGTCCTATTTTGATCTGTTTGGTAACCTGTTTGGCTTAGATATTAAATGATTTCTCTGAAATGTTAGCTTTGGCTTTTAAGAAAGGGTTTTATTGGTTTTTTTTTCTTTCACAAGAAGAGGCCATGCGGACACACAGTTGTCATCCATAAATGTTGTTTATTTCGATGAATAAATATTTCAGGATAGAGAAGCAAAGTACCTGGCTGAGCCCACTTAGTAAGACAGAGACCTTATACTGACAGCTATGTATGTGGTAAGGAGGGGCACAAATAGGAAGCAGGATTTTCCAAAACAACACTAAGCTACAGCAGGAAACTGGAGCACACAGTTTGATTATCAGTTACACATCAGCCTCTCCTTCTGTGCCTACACTGCATGTTACAGGCCTGGGGGTGTTGCAATGTGGCACACAGACATACACTTACTCCTGTGTTTGCACTTCTAACAGCTCTAATGTTGAAAAAGCTTTTAATGGTCCTATCATAGTTTCGTGGTGTAGTTACCTCTCTCTGACTATTTACTCTCACAGATAAAGTTAGACTCTATCTTGCTCTTCCCAACTTAGCAAATTATTCCTGTTTCCTAAGTGTATGTTTTGCACACCGATGTGTGTTCTCCTCTGTTCTCATCATTGAGGACTAACACTACTTGGTTATGCAGGATAAATCTAGTGTCCCACACAAGCAGGTTTTAAAAGTGGCAGAACAGGAGATAAACCTACACACAGCACATTCTTACTTACACCAGTCTACCAAAGCCCCTTTGCCAATTTACATAAGCCCTCTGAGAGTGACAAAAAGGATGAATCTGGACGAGAGAAATTTGATAGTCAGATAGATAAAGACCAATAATCAAAAGAGTAACAATCTAATTGCCTGATCTTGGAACCAAAAAGCTTATTCCATCCTTACAGCCTCACTATGAAAAATCATTGATGGTCAATGAACTTGAAGCAAAGCTGTGGCAGAGCTTGGTATGGCTTGTATTGACCTCTACTTGTCAATGCCCCAGTCTCATTTTCTCAACATTGTATTTTGTCAGCTTAAAGACCATGCAATTAAGAATTTTCTGTTACTGTACTTGGAGAAGCTGTGAAGTTAATAAAGTGCTGAAATCTTCTAAAGCCTTCAGTTCTCAGTCTTACTATATTCTTATATTTCTTTACTAATGATTCCATATCTTTATAGGACTGAGAAGGTTTTGGCATACAGCTTAATTTTCCCAAAGGGTGCAAATAGCCAACGTGATTCCTTTATTAAGAAATCTAACTTTTTTGCCACATACAGTTGCTATTTTCCTTTATTTCACCTTTCCCTTTAACTCTTCCATTTTGTAACTTTTCAATGTATCGTTACACAGCATACATATATTCATTTTCTAAATTTCTGTGGAGGCTCTTAGGTTCCAATTTTCAGTACAAAGGCTTTGCTAGAGCTGTGGTATTTATCTTAGTTGTGCCACCTCACGTGTTACATATTTGGAATATCACTGACAATAATCAAGAAATTCTTCACTACTTAAAATTGGTATTGGATAGTCTGTGAATGGACAGAGCAATAATTTGTCTTTGTTCTGAAGTTTTTGTTCATGCTTTCTAACCACCACTAGGAGCTGTTAAGCCTAAATTTATCCCTATTGCTGAATTTGTTAAAAAAAACCCAAACAAAAACCAAACCAAAACAAACACAAAAAACCAAACCAAACAAAATCCCCAAATTAAAAAATCTATTTGAGGCAGGGAATGATGGGATAATATGCATTGCTGAATATGTTCACTTTTTCCTTTTTAATAGACATTATACAGATTTGTATTACACTGCTGGGATCCTGCAAACTTCAGAACAAAGCTTTTAGAAGAAAAGACAATTTAAGATGGCAAACATAAATGAAACATGGGAAAAAATGTTCTGAAAGTCTTACAGTAGGGCTGGCACCAAAATTAACTGGAAAGAAACTAACAATGCTACTTTGAAACCTTGGAAAGGCTTTTAGTTATGATAGTAAGATATCTACAGAACAACTTTTCAAGTATATAGAAGGAGAAGGCTTTCAGGAGTTGCAATCAAAATATTAATGTGGCCAAAAATAAACACATCATACATGCCAAGAATTTACTATTAGTCCAGAGAATGTTTTAATGGACTAATAGCCCAAACAGTCCAATAGGCTCATCAATATTACAATTAAAACTATTTTCCTAAGATATTTCCTTCCTGATACCATTGCTTCTTCTCTGATATTGTAGTCATCATATTAATATTCCTCTGGGTCCTAATACTGAAATTTTCTTTCTTTCTCAGAAGAGTAAGGACAAGTTAAGATTTGCTGTTCACATTCTGAGATCCTCAGCAGGAGAGTTCTGATGTTCATCTTGGGAGTTTTTTCTTCCTCAGTCTTGTTCTAACTGTGTTACTTTTTATATTTGCTAAATATATTTCTCCTTCCTTGAAAGCCTCCCTCAGTCCCCAACATCCCAAGGCACCGTTCTTTGCAGCACTGTGGTTCCCATCCCAACTGTTCCCAGAGATGAAGCTGAAACTGACCACTGCACAACTCTTGAAGCAAGATAAAAGCAGCTCAGGCCAAGGTGAGTGAAGACAAGTGCCTGACACCTTCTCCTGGTAATGGCAAAATTCATGTTTACTGGGCTATGGAAGAGACAGCTTGAGCGTCTACAACTTATTTTCCTGTAATTTCAGTAGATGGGACTCCTTGACTCATAAGTGACCTTGGTGTCATAATCCTAAGTATTTAAGTAGTGTGCATGGTAGTGGGCTACCTGTAGCTACAGGTGAAGTATCAGAAGCATTATAAGTGTCAGAATGACAGACAAGGGTCTTGATTAACAACAGGTTGCTTAATGAAATCTAATAATTAACTTAGTAATTAATCTGGCAAAATTTTAATTCTAATTTTATTTTTTTTAAATGTCTCAGATACAAAATAATTTTAATAATGTTAGATAACCACTTTCAAAAAAAAATTGCCTTTAGGACTTTTCTTATTAAAATAACAAAAGTTTTGCCAGAGGAAGGGTTCTTAGGTTTTGGTTTTCTTTTCTTTTCTTTTTTTTAATGTTTGTTTTCATAATTTGCTTTTCCTAGGGTTATCTGGGCTGAAGTCTCAGGAGTGATTACACATTTATGTCATAATTTGGGGAAAGTATAAATATTCAATATGGAAATCTTAAGAAGAAATTAATTCACAGAACTGAGACTCACTACTGAGTCCACTGAAGATTGGATTCCTTAAATCAATTAGTGCTTGGTAACCACTTCCCAAAGCAATGCAAAAGCTACCCAAGTGTTGCATAAAAATTAATTCCTTTTCTTTTTCTTTTTTTTTTTTTTCCTCTCCTCTACCATTTTGATACAAAGCCCTTCTAAAGACAATACAGCAGCTGATGTATCTTAAGATTTGGGGTGTCATTTTATAATCAAGGTCTGCTTCCTCCCTATTGCTCCCTCCTGGACAAAGTTAATGGGAAACAGCCAAAAAGTCAGAGAACTGTCACATGGACACCAGATATATCTGATTCCTGTGGTGAAAGAGCTTTCTATTTAAATTTTACATCAAAAAATAAATGAGAATGGTAGAAAGGAGAAGGTAGGGTCATTCTGAAAACCAACACCAAATAGTCTGATAATCACCTTGTTTCCCAAGACTTCCACTCTAACAGCATTAGATATGGAAAGAGGAAGGAAGGGAGGGAGGGCGGGAGGAAGGAAGGGAGAGAGGAAGGAAGGAAGGAATGAATTAGCATCTTGATTAGCATCCTGCTTTTATTGGGTTTTGCAAACCTATTCAGTTTATGATATATTAATCCTGAAAAATCCCTTAAGTGGCTGTTTATCTATTTCTCATTCACTGCCCTCAGCTTATTCCTGAAGGCATTGTCTAATACAGTAGTTTACATGTCTGCTGAGGTACATGCTGTCCACCTCTCATGGAACAATTTACCCAAATTGTCTCTTTACTGGTACAGCAGCTCAGTTTCAGTCCATTATGTTTGTTTAGCAAATTAGTTCCCGTCTCAGAGAGCTGTTTGTTTTTCCATTTTGAGGGTCAGCTAGCTCCCTTCTGTCATATCTCAGAGGTGGAAAAGACTTTCAGGGATGGTACTAGCTATTTTTGATATGACCAAATCATAGGCAAAAATATGGCTGAAGTGGCAGAAAATGAAACTCACTATCTAGATGCCTTTTTTTTTTGGTTCAGATTATATATATATACACACACTCCACTTATAGATGCTGATGGCTTACCTTCTCTTCATAATTTTTTTGCAATGATCTGGATTGTGTGATAGCCTACGTTATAGCATTTTACTGTAACCAATGTCCTTCATGCACAGTCAAAAATGACAAGGTACTCCTAATGTAATTTTTCCTCCACTTATCAGTTTTTATACTTGTAAGCTAATAATTTGTGCCAATGCCTTTACTATATTTTCCACAGCTTTCTTTCAGTCTGTTAATAGTATTTTACTTAATTTTTAAAAATTCTTCTATTCGTTGTTTTGATAATTTAAGATACACTGTCATCATAATTATTTCTACAGCTTAAAACTGAAAAACATGACTTCCGCCAAAGATACATGTTTTTAAAGCAGAAAAGCAAACACTGTTGCCAGAAGTAATTTCAGCAAATTGTAATGACTGTGAGGCAAAAGATGAGGTTTTTACTTTTGATAATGGCTTTAACGAGCAGAATGCTCAAAGGGGAAATCACAGACAACGTATAACACTTGATTACTTTATGATCATTTAGGCATCTTTGATGTTGTCTGCTATAGAAATAAGATAGGACATAATGACAGAAAAACTATGCAGATGTGTGACTAAACAGGTGAGCGGCAGTTGTCCTTCCCTTCCTGTTTTCTAGAGGGAAAATGTTCCTTAAAGCCTTCTTAGCCTTTTTTCTTTTTTCTTTTTTCTTTTTTTTTTTTTTTTGGGGGGGGGTGGGGGGGGGTGTTTTTTTGTTTGTTTGTTTGTTTTTTGTTTTTCTGTTTTCAAATTCTTCTGTGGTTGTGTTTACTTTTCAGCTTTTGAAATAAGCATAGAAGCATTCCTTTTGTTTGTTTGTTTGTTTATTTGTTTTTTTCCTGTTTCCTCTGGAAACCACTGCCAGTTTATTGTTTTAAAGAAATCTGCTCCTTACACTTTGTTCTCAGTTCTTAGGCCTTCACTGATAAGTGAACTTCAGCAATCTTATGCCCAGACTTTAGGGCAAAGCAGTGACTCAGTTCCTATAAAAGGGACACAAGAGCCAGCTTTTGATACAACTTATGTTTCAAAACAAATCAACTTTTCCTTCTTTTCTCCCTTCTCCTTTCCCCCCTGAATTCTGGGAAAAAAAATCTTCCTGCTCAAATTTCTAGTCATCACTATACTCTGATGTTTCAGAGAAAGAAGGAAAAAACAACTGTAATCAAGAACACATCTGATCAGTTGTGCCTCTAGGAATACTGTTCTTCCTAACCACAGCAGGTGAGTAGTTGTAGCCCCAGGACAATATTCTTTTGTTAAAGTTCAGCAAAGAGTTTATCCTTAGACAATTATCTATACTTACATTAAAGTCCTCTCTGTGTCTTCCTCAGGAAAGTGATTCTTGAATTTCACTGGTTTTAATCTGCCTTCTTTCTTGCTTGTCTCTTGTATTCTTGACTAGTATACAGACATGTGAGTGGTTGTTTAACCAAGAAATTCACATCACTCCGTGACTGTAATATAACTATTATGTACCATAATTCCTAGCCCATTTGCCATCTGTAGATTTTTCCAGGTAGTATTTGACATCACCATCCCAACCAATGGTGAAGAACTTGGTGGGCCAAATAGACAACTGGTCTCTAAAAGATCCTACTTGAATAATTTTATACATTTGGGCATCAATCATTCAGAAATTTGTCAGTGAGCCTGTTTCTAGTCCAGTGAGCTTGTGAATTCCACCTGTGTATGTCTTTTAGTGAAAATGATTGTCAAAAGCTTTGAAGAAATCCCTCTGTCTTTAATTATAACTATCACCATTTTCAGGTAGTCTCTAAAAATACCATTAAGTTTGTTTAAGGAGATCAACTTCCTAACTAATTCCAATGATTAGGACAAATTAGATTCTTTCTTTTTTGAGTCATCAATTTAACAACTCATTAGATATTTACCTTTGAGGTCAGACTAAAGGATTTATAACTTCTTAGCTGTTTCTTCTTACTCTTTTAAAATACTAGAGTTGTGTAAGCAGCCTACAACTTTATTTTTCAATGTTATCAACACTTTTTCTGAGATGCTCACCTTATTCCCTATAGGCTGTAGATTATATTAAACCAACCAACCAACGAAAAAAAACCAAACAGGAAACTGTTGTTTTTCTGGTGGTACCCCTTTTCTAACACGAGCTTGAAAATTCTGCTCTGTGACTGTGTGACTGAAGAGAAATGCAAACTGGAAAGGTGCCTCAGATGGGGACCTGATGTGTCCAACTCCCAGTAGACAGATTTAAAGATGCAAAATCAGCATAGTTTACTGTTCAAAATCATCTGGGATGTAGTATTATGTGACAAACCAGCCAGAAAACAGTTTCATTAGAACACTGCAAAAAAAAAAAAAAAAGTGTTAAACTGAGATATACTGCTGTACACAGTGAAAAATTCTTAACTCCTGGTGTGCTGAAATTCAAGGAAACAAACTGTAGCATAATTTTAATTTTTGTACCTAGTAAAAATGTTATATGTACTTATCTAAAAGTGGCATTAAGTGTTCAGTTCACTTGTCAAAACACAGGTATTTAGTGCATTTGGCACATCCAGCCTACAGCTGGCCATCAGAAGGGTGTGATTATTCCATAACCCTGTGGTCATGTCTACTGGCAGCACATAGCATATCCCTTTGTTACCATTTCATTGTAATTTCACAACACTTGGTCTCTAATTTGATACCACTGCATTTGTAGTTCACCACAGGATTAATGAAAAGAAAGGCACTCTGCTCCTAATCATCATGCCTATGTCTTTCATTTTCATCACTGTGAAAATGATCAGCATTTAATGAGTTAAGATCAATATAAAGTCCACACTGAAATCCTGAAATTTGCATGGGTAATGCCTTAGGCACGGATGAGCTGGCATTGCTTTGGTTCTCCTAATTTCAATTTTTCCTTCGTTCCTTACCATGCTATTCCCTCTAACCCCCACTCCCTTTCCCTTCTCTTTTTTAACTCTTCTCAATTATTTTTGCATAACTCTCCATTCCTTTCTCCTTTGTACGTTAAAACTAATTCAATGTATCTGGACAGAACCAGAGTTGGCAAGTTACATTCTCACATATCAGAAAGCAATGTAAATTATCTCCAAAGATATATGTAAGGTATATCCTCAGTGTAAAACTTATACGTGACCACTCCATTTGGTGAGCCTTGTGATAACTATGTATGTTACACACAGCAAAAACAAGCATAGTCTAAGTCAAGACATGCTGTGCTCCCCAAAACAAGTAGCTTAATGAGAAGAAAGCTCTGAAGAAGTGTTTCACCTTCTGTTGGTAAAAGCCTGTTAATAAAAGGGAGTCACCTTACCTCAGAGGACAGCATGTACTTGTGAAATGGGCAGCATTCACAATATGTCATCTATGTATTTGAAAAGCTTTGCATTTGAGTGTGTGCCAGTAAGTTTTCAGCTTATAGTTGAAAATTGTTGAGCCACTGTGTTTCTTGAGTCTTTTCAACTCTAGTAAAGCACACCTTCCCAAAAGGAATATGTATTTTTTCACAAACATATATAGAATGCTAATTTATTGTTTTTGCAAGAACAAAGATCCAAAACAAATCAACAAAGGATAAAAAAGGTTTTGCTGTGTTTTCTTGACAAAGAATATCCATGTAAATAACTTCTAAAAATACTGGGCTAACAACATCAATGCAGACTTCCTGATTCTGTCAGGTAAACAGGGTGATGACAGAAGCAATGGAAAAATTAACTACTACAAAACAGACAAGTAGAAGAGCTTTGGGATACATGCTGAATGTAAGAAGTAATCTTCCTGTTGGAGGCCAGAGCAGCAGATGAGTCCCTGTTACCTTAACAGCCTTTAGCTATGTTAACCAAGGACCTCAGAGGCAGTTCCAAAAATTCACTAATAAATCACTAACCTAGTAATTCATTCTTACTGAGATTTTTGCTGCTCTAGGATGTAATTTACCTTACACTCTATATTCCAGGAATTAACTCCAGGAGATTGCATTTTATACAAACTTAGTGAATCTACCCTTTAGCTGACTAGTTCAGATACACTGCAATGAATTTTTCTATTGGATTAATTTCTGGTTCTAAGCTCTCTGAAAGTTAGGCATAGAATGGAAGCTGGTCTCTTAGGTTCCTTCCTTTCATCAGAGGAAGGTGTGAGCAATATAGCTTCTTCATAAGTTTTGCCTCTAGAAAAGTATCATGTCTTGTGCCCTGGAAATATCTCTGTCTGTCCTAATTGTTGAGGTTGCCTAAGCTTGGGACAAATTTTAACTTTCAGATTATTAGGTTGAGTAACAGTCCCATTCATTAATCACTGTACTTGTTTGAACTAATTAAAACCAAGAGCCAGTTGCCCAAGACCATGTCCAAATGGCTTTTGTTGCACAACTTCTGGGCAACTTGTGGGTGTAATTGACCACACCCACACCAGAAACGTTTTTTCCTTGTTTAGGCAGAAACTCCTGTGTTCAAGTTGGTGTCCATTGCCTCTGGTGTTGTCACTGGACACCACTGTAGAGAGCCTTCCTCCAACTTCTTTATACCCTCACCCTGGATTTTTGTATACAATGATAAGGTCTCCTCTGAGTCTTCTCTTCTCCAGGTCAAACAGTCCCAGTCTTCTCAGACAGTTCTTGCAGGAGAGGTGCTCCAGTCTCTTAATTATCTTCATAGCTTCCTGCTGGAATCTCTTCAGTATGTCCCTATCTCTCTAGCACTGGGCAGTCCAGAGCTGGACCATTCTCCAAACATAGCCCAAGATCCAGTTAACCTTCATTGCTAAGAGGGCAATTTACTGTCTCATGTTCAACATGGTGTCCACCAGTATCCCCAAGTCCTTTTCTGCAAAACTGATTTCCAGTTAGTCACTCTCCAGCATACACTCCCCAAGTGCAGGACTTTATAATTCTCCTTGTTGAACTTCACAAGGTTCCTGTCAGATTGTTTATCCAGTCAAGGTCTCTCTAGATAGCATCATGACCATTTGGCATATGAGTTTTGTGTCATCAGCAGAGTTGCTAAGGGTAGACTCTGATCTGTCATCTAGATCACTAAGGAAGATGCTGGAGAGGACTGCACCCAGTACTAGGGTACACAACTAGCTATTGGCCTTGAGCTAGACTCCTTACCACTTGTTACAGACCTCATTCAGCCCATATTTCATCACCTTCTCTGCAAGGGGATAAAGAGGACAATTGTGGAAAGCCTTACTGCAGTTCATGTAGCTAATATCCATTGCCCTCCCCTCATTACCTAACAGTCATTTCATTGAAGAAGATTATCAGGTTTGTCAAGAATTACTTCCTCTTCATGAATACATGCTGACTTCTCATAATGACTTTCTTGTCCTTCATGTGCCTGGAAATGGTTTTCAGGATTAGTGCTCCCTTACCTTCCTGGGAATCAAAGTGAGGTTGATCCATCTGTAGTTTTCTGCATCCTTCTCCTTGCCCTTTTCAATGGTGGGAGTGGCCTGTTCTTTCCTCCAGTCATCAGTCACCCCTTCCAATTGCCATGATGGGTTAAAGATAATCAAGAGTGGACTCACATTGACATCTGCCAGCATGATCAGAACTCAGGGGACATACCATCAGGCCCCATGGACTTATGTATGTCCAGTTTGCTTAAAGATTTTCTGACCTGATTGTCTTCCACCGAAGAGGATTGTGTTTCTATACATGATAAAATGCAATCTACAGGCAGATCAGGTGCTTGGCAATGCTATGGGACTTTCCAATTACTTGTATAGTCATATTTTTAAATGAATAATACAAGAACAATTTATATGGCCTGATACATTTTGTTATGTTAAAAATTTTCTTAAGTTGTGTACTGCCCAGTGCTAAAACAATGGATTGGCCCAGAAGGTTCCACTGGTCAAGAAAGGAACTTGCTGAAATATCTTGAAACCAAAATTATGTCAGCTTTTCACTTTGAGGTCTCAGAGTGTGTTTTCTTGATTACATACATCTTTGGCATTTGTGAATTATGACCTCAAATGTTAAACAAGGCATAAGTTCTCTTCTTATGCCTAGATATAAACCCAGGAAATGAGAAATACTAAATGCAATCTTATAATCACATCATTTGCAATATTTGGTGGGCTGGGCATTTCAAAATGGAGAATTTTTTGAAGGAGAGAAAAAGAAAAGAAACACTGCATTCAGTGGATTATTAGAAAAATTTACTAAAATTATCCCTGCAGTATAAGTAGTATGAAAGAATACAAATAATTTACAAGAATTTTAGGAATTACCATTTTAACTTGACACTTTGTGGATATGTAAAACCATATGTGGATATCTTTAGTCAAATATCCATGTTTCTACTTGGATAAAATTAGCTATCTATTTACTGGCATTTATGGAAATATGAATGCTTCCTTAGCTTTGGCTTGACAGTTTTAGAAGGAAATTACTTAGTTTACTTTACCTATGAATGTGTATTTTTCCTTTCTTCCTGGCAGTAGCCTTGCCCAGTCTGCAAGTACACTGCTGCAGAGTCTGTATGCAGAGGGAGATCACTCACAAGGCTTGTACGATGACAGTAATTCAAAGGAGAAAAGAATGCTTCCCTCTAATCTGGGAGAATGAAAGACATCAAAGTGTTTATAATAAATCTAGAGATTAGCCAAGAAGTTTTGCTTGCTTGTCCGTGGGAATTCCCTTTGTAATTTGCAGTTGGATATTGGAAAGAGGTAGAGACTGACAGCCTCTGTAGCAGAGACAGAAGCACTTGGATGCACTTTGCAGCTTTTCCAGATACTGAGAATTAGAACACGCATCTGACCTTTCTATCTCAAGTGTCATAAATAGCCTTAAGACTATGTTTTTGCATGGTGAGAAAATCCAGGAATTTGTCACATACAATGGTTGGCAGTTTTCTGGGAGACAATTCATGTCATTTATACACAAATATTACTTTACCCTCTAGCTATGCTAGACCAAAGACAACTGGCCAGCACAGAAAGCATCTATTGCTAGCTTTATCGAACCATAAAAAGCTATAATAAATAATAGTGGAGTAATTTTAATCTAAAGATATCTGATAATAAAGACATAGGCAAAGAGGCTGGTTCTTGTTACAGGAAATATGTCGCATCCTAAGTGGTGAATATTTACCAAAAAGAGATTAATGGATTATCAAAAAAGACATGTACACATCCATTAAAAAAAATTAATACTTCAAGGGCAGTACATAAGCTGCTTTCCTGAAGTTAAAATAGACTGGTGAAAGAGGTTGACCAGTATCTATTTTTGTGTAGAACAAAGGTATGGTTTCAAGCCAAGCAGGTGCTTCTAGGACAAACTGAGAGAGTTTCTGCTTATTCCAAGGTCAAGATATGACTCAGTAAACCATTTCTTGAACCGTTGAGCTGGGGCTCTTGTTCTCTTCTGAGGAGGAGTTGGATGTCTGCCTGATAAAGAGCTATTATGAAGCCATCAAGATATCAATAATACATCTGAAAGTTTCAGCTCCAAATTTAGCCCCACAAATATCCAGAGATGAATTCAGCATGACTTAGAAGAATTATCTTCATATTTTTTGTATTTATATTTTCTCTAATGTGAGTAATTGGTAATGTATTTAGAGCTGGAGCCTCGAACCTGGCTGACTTCAATCCTTCCCTCCTGAAGCAGTATTGGCCCTAAGTCAGATACACAGATTTGCAATAAGATTCAGACAGCATCTGACACTTAAGACAGGAATCTCCAAAAAAGAAGTTGAGTGAGGAATTGTATAAATTAGCATAGAGACAAAAAGGGAAAGAATCAGATTAGGTTACTAAATCAAGGCAGCATGAATAATTCCTGATTTTCTCCTGCCATTGACTTGCGCAATCTTCAGTACTTGTACATATCTCAGCCTCCTTCTGTTTCTCCCTGTGTGTCTGTATATACACAAATACACATGTATATGAACAAGCACACACATATTTTTGCTTATGTATTTTGTAAAGTTCAATAAGGATAGTGTTTCTTTGGCTGATTTTGTTCTGTTTCCTAGTGTAGCCTTCCGTATTCTCTAACCAACAGAAAATTAACAATAATTACCTCTTTGGCTTGGAAGCTAATTTTTTTTTTTTTTTTTGGTCATTGTTCCTGTCATTTCTTTGTAACATCATCAGTCTTCAAGAAATTTCTGAAGGTTTTGGAATAGATCAATTCTCTGACTTGAAGTCTTTCATATTATAAATAGGATTCTCTGCCAGTGAGCTGCTTCCATTTAACACCAATCTTTTGGGTGTTACTGTGATTCCAGATTAATGCCAGTCCTAGTGTCGCTGTAATGATGAGCAGAAAGCAGATTGGAGTTTATGAAACACTGCCCTCTTGTGCCTCAGTAATAGGAAGAGATTGGAAGGAAGAGACTGGAATGTGCAATTTGGACTTTTTTTTTTTTTTTGTAGCTACAAGTAAATGATATGATATGAACACATATTCATCTCGTATTTTGCTGTACTAGAACAGATTGCTTCTTCTTCCTTTGACCTTCTCAATTTCAGTTTTTTGTAGACAAAAAAGCAAGGGATGTTTGCTGACAATTTTTGCTACTAGTGCGTGGGTAAGAGAAGAAAAATAAACCTTCTGACAAGAAATGGCAAGATGAAAGATTTTGTAGCTGTGAGAAGTGCATGAAACTAGAAATAAAATTAAAACATACAAATATAATAAAATAAAGAGAAGAGGAAGGGGAAAAGAACTTCATGATTTCTCAAAAAAAAAATCACTTGATATTTCATAAAGTAGTCAGAATTGTCCCATTAGTGTATTATAGTTCATAAAATTACATCTGTCTAGTAAAAAAATCAAGAAATAATTAAATTAAGAAGAAAATAAAGACTAACACTTTAAGATATATCTCTGACCATAGCAAGAAGGCATCCAGAAAACTGAAAAAGAGAAAGACACCTTTGCTTCATACCTTGGAGAAAGAGAGGACTTCTCTCATCTTTCTGTGGATCTGTCCTTTCCAAATGTGCTTCCAACATTCCTTCAGTTCAGATCTTCCCAAGATCTACAGCTGAAGTGAGAGCAAAGATGCACTCACTGTTCTTCTAGACCAAAAACTTTCAACAAGGCCTTTTGAGGTCATCTTTGAGCTGGGTTAGGCGTGTATTTAACATACTCCAGGATGTCTATACAAGTCTTTTATAATCATTCTACTTCTGGTAAAACCACTTGTAAACTATATGAGGACAGTAACCATAAATGCTGATGCATCAGTATTGTTAACTCTTGGGAAAAACCTTCGATCAAACAAACTTCTGAAATCAAAACTCCTAAGGCTGCTGCAGTCTTCAAGGTGACTCATAACAGCCAGACTTGAGGACAAGAAAGAATATGAAACAGAAAGGGAATCAATACCACATTTCTGGTCATGGAAAGCTGATATGACCACTTTGTAGCCATAGCTGTTTTTCAGAGGCTGGTTTGACATATATGGACAGTGAAATTAAAAAGTGAAGAAAAAATTGTCAGCAATTGCAAGACATTGGAAATCCAGCAGTGTGAGAAGTGCAGTGTTTTTTTGTTGCATTTCTGAACTTCTGTCTCTGTTCTGAAAAAAAATTAAAATTTTAAACCTCTCCAGAAGCAATTTGTCTAAAACTCATCCCATATTTTATGTAATCTCTGAACTCTGACATGAGCTTTCTGTATAACAGAGTGCACAATTCCCTTCCTTGAGTTATGTTTGACCAGTACTACAAACACAGATAGTGCTTTGCACATCTGAAATTCTACCTGTTCAAATCTCTAAAGAGACAGAGGGGAAGACTGGACTGGAGCATGTGTCCAACCTTTATCACTGTTAAAAAAAGGAAGGGAAAAGCTAATATTTTTCTGCTAGTATTTTCTCTAAGTCAAGGGAAGAGGTGCAGTCTTAGTACAAAATATATCACAAGATGACGGCAACCCTAAGTGTCAGACAGAGGAATTTCCTGGGAGTAAAAATCCAACAAAACGTCATGAGTATTTGAAGCTGTCAAAAACTTCTTTAAATGTAATCTGTAAAATTACCATGAGCCAGTAAATTGAAGTCATTTACTTAAAAATATTAACACTTAATGCCGATTATCAAAAATTTACATCAATGAATGATCATATATCTTAGGGACTTTTGATTATTGAAACTCAAAATTTCCCCTAACAACTATGCACAAAGAAGTCCCAAGACTACATCAGATTGTAGAAACTTTATAAAATATCTTCAGATTTATCAAGGTAAAAGCCTCACAACATTTCTAATCCAAGGTTCACAGTACAAAGGCACAAATAATATTTTTTAACAAATAGAAATATAGTTCTGGTGGAGCAAGTCAGGCTCTGATGATCTGATGAACTGATGATCTGGATGTGGATGTGTCTATTTACAGAGTAACCAATTCTTCACCTTGCAGCCCACAGTCCTACTTTGCTGATGAGCATGTTGGAAGGAAGCTAAGGCTTTCTCTCCTCCTGTTTGCTTAGAAACACAAGTTAGTAAAGTTCAGATGGAGAAGAGACATGATGACAAGTGCTGTGAATGCAACCAATTATCTGCACCTTCTTCCCAGAAGCTAAGAAAATCCTTGGCATAGTTATAATTAGGCTGAACTGAACAGCAATGCTCATACTTAACAACAAATTTGTACTGGTCTGTGCAAATAGGTGCCAAGGAAGAAGGAAAAGAACCAAAAAGTCTGTGCTTCCATCAGATCTCTTAGTTGAACTACGTGGAAGTTAACAGAACTGTGGATGGAATCTTCCAAAAGAAAGAGATACATAGGTCACAATACTGAAAGCTGTACTTTCTCCAAAAGCATTTAGGCTATTTAGGAAAATGTTCATGGCATGGAATTACAGTAGAGGGCGATGTGAACTTCAGTCACTACCAGGAATGACTGAAAGGAATGGAGACTTCCCACCCACAGCAGCAAACTACAGGGCCCCTGCTCTTGTCACAGATTCTGACTCAGGGATCTGTCCCTATCACAGACAATGCTGTGTCAGGACACTCAGGTAGTCAGTCTTCCATCATAATGGTGCCCCTCTGCCCTTAAAGTTAAACACTTGGCATGGCATATATGTGGCATTATGCCAGAACGATTAACCAGTTCAAGCATGCTCAACTCCATGAGACAGAAATACTAGAAAAATATAATAACTAACTTAGAAGAAAGCTAGAAAGACTTCATATATTTTATGTAACAAGAGCATGTTTCAATTTCACTCACCAAAAATCTCTCTTTTTACTAATGAATGCTGTTTTATCATGCATCCTCAAATCAATTTGTTTTAAGAGGTCTCAATACACTTGTATGGAAAATTAATGCTTTATTAACCAATCCTTGCCTAGCCAAACCAGTTAATCTCCTGACTGCCACTCTTGAGTGAATAGTAGCAAATCTTCCCGAATAAGTCACTGGTTCCAGACCCACATTATGTGGCAGCCATAAGGAAAATAGGCAAGATGAAGAGAGAGGTTCTGGGAACAGAGACACTCCTGTTGATTTCTTTTTTCCTTCATCTGCTAAGGGAGAATCTCAATTTCATGTCGAGTGTCTGTGTTACCTCTACCTGTCGTGTGACCCAATAAATTATGTGTGTGACTCTACCTTTGTAATTTCCAGTTAATCATGTATATCTGATACCTTATATGTAGTAAGACTCTAAAGGTTTTGCTTCTAAGCCAGGAGCATTTTGATACTCTTCAGAGTGGAAAAAAAAATAAAAATTATAATTTAAATATTAGAATCACCCCTTGAACTTTGTGTGGCAGATGAAGCACCTCCTCAGGTACAAAGCTACTTGCTATTAGAGATCCAGGAATTTTATTTTTAATGAGTAGGGATGCTACTACAGTAATCTGTTTTTCTGGAGAAACTCACTGCACTATTACACACACTAGTACACTAGCCTGGTTCAGCTTTTCCCAGATCAGACACATTGTCTCATTAGAGTATTCAGTGTCTTAGATCTTTCCTATCTGAACTGAGACATCCATATTTAATGAACTATTCCTTCTCTTGTTCATGGTCTGGAAGGAAATTACTAAGCTTTAGAAAATCTCTGCAAATATTCAGAAAAAGCATTGAGCTTCTGCAGTTTCCTACTTCAAAATTAGCATATCTGAAGAAGGCTTCTAAATAGGCTAGCCCAATTATAAATGTGTAGGATTTTGTTTTGAGAGCTCTGGGATATTCATTTCTTGCTTAATAGCCCTTCTGTGAGAAACTATGGGTAATGCAAGCTAGATCTTATTGTAATGTTTTTCCTGACATCTGGAGGAAACACTTATTTCAAAGAAAAATGTCACTTTTCCTCCTAAGACTATTAAGAAACCTGGGAAATGCAAGGATTTACTACTGATACCCTCCAGACTCATTCAGTATAAAGTTACAGGATATTACATATCCTAGATCATTGTATAATCACTGATGTTGTATCATTCCTATTTTGTATCAGATAGAAATAAGACAAAAAGAATTCTTATAGTTCATAGCCAGCAAAAAGTTCATCTCTGTTGAGGAAAATCAACAAAAAGTATATTATTTGGATATGGTCACTTCAACACTTTTAGCACAGATTTAATTACGTCTTTTCAGTGAAAGGTCAGTGGGCAAGGAGTTAGTAAGAAGTGCATTCACTTGCAGGAGAAATACAGAGTTTTTTTCTGAAATGTACCAAAAGGATCAAGTGCTGAGTCCCTGTGGAATAGTGAAGGTAATCCCTCACGTTGCAGCTCCGTTGATCAAGTACAGGATTGCTGTGAGAGACAGTGACTGTCCACAAGCTTTGTATGAAGTTTTCAAGGTCCCAGAACACGGACATGTTAGGCTTGTCATGAGTCTGAAATTGCTGTGAGAACATGTTCTGCATGAATACCAAGTGTATCTTGTTGCAATGTTGAGCACGAGCATGGAATAACAGCAGAAAAAAAAAACCCATGAAAATGTAAGTGCATATTTTGGTTTATTTAACAGCAACCTTTTTTAGAGACCACTTGCCAGATCATCTGACTTACTGCTGGTTGAGGCCTAATATTGTTACTACCCTAGCCTATGTTGGCCAGAATTAACAAGAACACAAAGACTAACCATTAACCATTAAAATGATTCTCAGAACACCTTCACTTTAGAAACACTTTTTCTTGTATCCTTTACTGCAGATTGTTCATCTATAAAAGATAGGAACCTGGGTTTGAAGAGTTATTTTTTTATTATAAATGTGAAGTTGACTGTCAGGTTTCCAACTATGCCGTATCAATAGCCAATGGAATATTGTATGCACAACACACTACAGCTGGGGAGGAAGAATAAATCTATGCAAATGTAATTGATCAGTAAGAAAAGTATAAAAGGAAATTGAAGCAATAAGAAAGGAATTAAGTTATTCACAATGAGAAAAAACAGTAGTGTTTTCTGAATTAAAAGCTAATAGCCTTGAAACAATACAGAAAGAAATGTCATGCAGGATATTTGCATGAAGTGATTAGTCTTGAGATGTATAAAAAAATACAACACAAGGTTTAATCAAGGTTTCCCTCTTTCTTCTTTTTTTATGTGTGTCATGCCCTTTAAGAAACAATTTCTGAAGAAGTATTTCAAGAAAGACATCAAACACATAAGCAATCAGACCTGCCAGTAAAGGGAATGAAGATGAGACAGGGACAAGTTTGAATCTCATTAGGATTCCTGCCTGGGAGGTTATTGTTAGCCTATTTTCCCTCTTCTTTCAGAAGCCATTATTTGTGTCAGTTAGAAGAAAGAAAAGAAATGAAAGAGGGAAACCCAATGGAGGTCGTCTTAACCTTTGAATGGTGTCTAACCCGTATAACTAGTTTGATATGTAGGAGATACTCACACTACTGATGCTATAATCATCTTTATCTGGGGATAAAAGTGCAAAATTAACAAGACAGGAAAAATAGGTGAAATGAGACATATTGTTATTGTATCTAAAACTGTTAAGCCTTATGAGAAGCATATAAATAGAGCTGCTCCAACAAAGGCTTTTAGACACTCTCATCTCTCCCACAGACTGGGGTTTTGCCTTTCACTTTGTGATAACTGAAATAATATGTCATTGAAAGAGTAGGTCATGGAAAATGTGCTCAATACAGTTACTGCTAAAGGTTGCAAAACTTATGCCCCACATGTAACCTCATAACTTCTTGTGTTTTAGCACTACTTATGGAATTATTATGTCAACTGAGTAAAGAGGACATGATAATAGGTTGTGGTTCTGCTTTTTTCAGTACTTTCTGCAGTTATGTTTTGCTGCCTTGACATCTATCCCCATATGAGAAATGCCAAAATAAAACCTGTAGAGCAATGAGTTTTATGCAGTGTGTGATATTTTCATCTTGATAAAGAGCATAGGAAAAGACATGAATTATATTTTCATTCCACTGGTGCCCAGGACAGATATAGTAAAACAATGTCTCTCCACTAGCATAAATAGCACTTCTTCAGCCACATATGTGTGCTTTATACAGGCGAGATTCCTGATTTATTTGGAGGAGAGGGAAATACATAGAAAAGAATGTGGACTAACTCCTCAGGAAACCTACAGAACCATAAGGATTTAAAAGGACTATGCTAACTTTCTCAGTATTCATTTTACGCTCTATTATACACATATGTTACTCCCATGAGTTGGTGCACTCGTGGCAAATTACTGCTGTAACAGGCAAGATAGCAGGAGAAAAGGTTCTAGGTAGAAAGCCAGGGTAGAAGCCTTCTTTGTACAAATAGACTTAAGTTTATTGGAGTGAGAAGAACTACTTGATTCAGGAGGACAACCTTCTGACCTCCGTGAACCACTTCTCACCATGTTAGTGAAAGAAATTTCAAGGTAAAATATGTATTAAAATTTAGCATCTTAGTTTAAAGTATTACCCATCTAACATTTGCATTGTCTACTGCCAGGATTCAATGTCTAATAAGCACAGTTTAAATTACATCAGTCAGAATGTCATCTTCATTGACAGCAACTATCATTACTCTTTTCTCTTACACAAAAAATCAAGTTAGGGAAACCAAGCACCTGAAATTGAAGGAAATAGTAACAGTTTTCTATTCTAAGGCTGCTGAGCCTGCAGACTGCACACACTCTCTCTGCAGCTTTGTTTTCTCTTTGCCTTGTTTGTGCCAGTATTCTTCCCATCTTAAGTTTTCTTTCTGAAACAGTATGCTTATGGAGAAAGATATTTTTCTGCTATCATGGCTATCAGATACAAGACCTATATCTGGAGTAGCGACAAAAAATACTCTCTGCCTTGGGAGCTTCAAGAAAAAGGGCAGGATGTCAACAGTTGGGTCATGGGACTATTCCAGTCAATACTCTTCTTCAGTCTGATAGTTCTTCGCTTTTAGAAGCAAAATTAGTGACCTCTTGGTTGGTGCTGAACATAATTGAATCTGGAAAAAGTAGAACACATCTGCTGTGCTCCTGATATGCAACAAAGCTGAAGATAGTGCTCAAAAAGAACTAACAAAATTTAAAAATTGCTGAATTTTCAGCTGTCATGATGGATTTCAATCTGTTATTATTTCCCGTCACTTAGTTCACATAAGGCGGTATTAGGAAGAAGACAGAGACTTTTAGCCTCTCGTTGAACATCATGACCAGAAAATACACTTGGAGACTTGACAAAGGTTACTGTAGCCAGAGCAGTCATGTCATGCTGACAAAATCACAGAATCACAGAATTACTTTGGCTGGAAAAGTCGTTCAAGATCACTCAGTCCAACTATTAACCTAACACTGACAAGTCCTTAACTAAATCATATCCTAAATACTATTTCTATACGTCTTTTAATTACCTCCAGGGATAGGGACTCTACTACTGGTCTGGGCAGCCCGTTCCCTGATAACCCTTTCAGTGAAGAAATTCTTCCTAATATCCAACCTAAACTTCCCTTGGTGCAACTTGAGGCCATTAAGTCACATGTATCTTCATTCAATAAGCCAATCCCCATCTCTTTATAGCCTCCTTTCAGACAGTTGTAGAGAGCAGTAAGGTTCCTCCACAGAGTCTTTTCCTCTGGGCCAGACAACACCAGTTCCTTCAGATGCTCCCCAAAAGTCATATGCTCCTAACCTTCCATCAGCTTCATTGCCCTTCTTTGGACAGAGTCAAGTAGCTCAATGTCCTTTCTGTAGTGAGGAGCCATAATCCAAACACAGTACTTGAGATGCGGCCTCACCAGTGCCAAATGCAGGGGTAAGATCTCCTCCTTGGTCCTGCTGAGTCTGCAGACAGAGTCTGTGCTGTTTATCTGTTCTGTAACTGAGACTGCATCACAGTGAACACAGTGTAAACATGAATACTGGCACAAAGTGAGTCAGGTCATATATTGGTCATACTGCAGTTATGGTACCATGAATAATAATAAAACCAAACTGCATGAATCGTTAACTCAGCTTCACAGGAGGTGATGGCAGCTACTTAAAAAATCCACTAGATATAGAATTAATATCTCTACACTATAACCATCTGTGTCTTGACTACTCTTTTTTGTTACTTGTTTTGGAATTCAAGAGCATCACTGATATACATGCTAAATTATTATTTCCATGTCAGTTGTCAATGAGGAATACTGATGTATCTCCGAATGATCACCTTCAAGATTGGTGAATTCTCCCAGGTTAAGCTGTCAACTAATAGATGAGTTAATGTGAGCACCTGAATGAAGCTTTTGAAAGTCAAAAACAGTTCATAGATCATGTACAGTGGCACCTGGTTTTCTCCTTTACTGTACTTCATCTTTGACAACATCTTAGTCAAAATAGGACCAAGAAGATATAGGTTGTTGGTTTGCAGGGTCCATGCCAAATAAAATCAATTTTCTGAGTTAAAACATTCAGCATGTGCTCTTCTTTCTTGGAAATAAATATATCTCCTAATGGCTTCACCAAGGGTGAGCCTGGTCTTGCCTGACCAACCAGGTGTCATTCTATGTTGGAGTGTATACATCAGTGGACAAGGGGAGAGCTATGGATGTCATATATGGGGCACCTTTGACATGGTGCCCCACAAAAGCCTTCTCTAAATTGGAGAGATATGGATTTGATGGATAGACAATTTTGTGGATAAGGAATTGGATGGATTGTCACATCCAGAGAGTAGTAGTTCACAGCTCAATGTTCAGATGGAGATCAAAGACAAGTGCTGTCCTTCAGGGACCTGTGCTGGGATCAATACAGTTTGTTTTCTTCCTCAATGACACTGAGACTCAGATTGAATGAATCCTCAGTAGGCTGGCAGGTGACACCAAGCTGAGTGATACACCTGAGGGGCAAGGTGCCAACAAGAGAGACCTGGACAAGCTTGAGAAATGGGCCCATGTGAACCTCATGAGGTTCAATAAGACCAAGTGCAAGGTCCTGCATGTGGGTCAGGGTAACCCTCAGCATCAATTCAGGCTGGGGGACGAAAGTACTGAGAGCACCCCTGCAGAGGTAGACTTGGGAGTATTGGTGGATGAAAAACTCAACATGAGACAACAGTGTGAGCTTGCAATCCAGAAAGCCAGCTGTACCCTGGGCTGTTTTAAAAGCAGCATGGCCAGCAGGTCAAGGGAGGTAATTCCCTTTGCTCTACACCTCTCTGGTTAGACCCTACTTGGAATACTGTTACAGCTCTGGAGTCCTCAGCACAAGAAGGACATGGAGCTGTAAGAGTGGATCCAGAAGAGGGCCACAAAAATGATCAGCAGTGCTGGAGCACCTCTCCTGTGAGGAAAAGCTGATAGAGTTGGGATTGCTCAGCCTGGAGATAAGAAGGGTGGGAGAAAGCCTTTTGATACTTAAAGGGGGATTGTAAGAAAGATGAGGACAAACTTTTTTGCAGGACTTGCTGCTAGAAGAAAAGGTGTAATGATTTTAAACTAAAAGAGGGGAAATTTAGTCTACCCATAAAGAAGAAATATTTTAGAATGAATGCTATGGTTTAATGCTGGATCAGCTATTAAATAAATGACAGATGTTCTGTAATCTGCGTCCCCTCCTTGATAAAGAAAGGAGAGAAAATAAGGGAGAGAGACTCATGTGTTGGAAACTAAACTACACAGCTTTAATGAAACAGTAATGATAAAAAAAGAAAAGTTATTAAATATATACAAGCATACACAAAAAATATATCCTGTTCCTCCCCCTTCCCCTCTTCATGTCACCACTGAGGCTGCAGGGCAGCCCTGGCACAGTCCAGGCTGAACTCCTGGAGTCAGCAGCAGCCAGGTGCTGGAGGCAGGACTGCACAGATTCAGGAGGGCAGGGATCAGGACCACAGGCAGACCAATGGACAGAATCTTCCCAGGATGCTGGCCATGGATGAAGGTGCAGAAGAAGGGTTTTACCCTTCCTCAAATTTATACCTAATATGACCCGTATGGGATGCAATACTCTGGTCAATTTTGGTCATTTTTCTTGTTCTCTCCCCCGTAAAGGGGGGTTGAAGTTGTGACCTCTTTACTCCCTTTCTCTTTCCGGAGCATAAGATGTTCCTCAGAGTGGCCTTGGTGCTGTGTACCAGTTTCTAGGTGTAACTATAAACATTGAGCACTATTAGTCCTAGAAGCAGACAATGACTGAGAAACTTGCTGTTAATTTCAGTAAGTGCAGCTACTTAGAAGAGACTTAGCTGAAAGCAAAATTACAGGATAGAAAACTAGCTCAGCCCAGGCCCAAACCAGGACAATGAGGGTGGTGAAACAATGGAACAGGTTGCCCAGAGAGGTGGTAAATGCCTTATTCCTGGAAACATTTATAATCAGGTTGGATGGGGCTTTGAGTAACATTTCCTAGTTGAAGATGTCCCTGCTGACAACAGGGGGTTTGGACTAGATGAGCTTTAAAGTTCTCTTCCAACACAAACTATTCTGTGATTCTGGGAATAATCAACTTGGAGATTCAGCAAGATTCACCAAGTTATAGATAATGCCCTACCATGGGTGTTGAGTTTTGCTGAAGCTGAGGTGACTCCTAAGGAGAGGCTTGTAATTTCTAATGAAACTATGGCTCGTAGGAAATTCCTGAATTTAGCTGTGTTGTCAATTCATTGTTTTTTCCCTCTTTTCTAATTTTGAAAGTTATCCATGCAGATCTAACTTCCCTCAGGAAAAAAATAGCAAAAAAGAGAGTAGAAAGAAACATTGGAAATTACCAAGGGAATCCTATTTATAAAACACAGTTAAAAGATAGTGAAAGAAGCACCATTTCTAACAATTCCACATTTTTTAAAAAAGGGGAAACCTAGTTGAAACAATTTAGTTCAGTTTCTAAAGAGTTTACTTGTTCCATTCATATTCAAGATGGATCCATTCCATGCTACTTGATAAATAAAGAAAAATTACACATTTCCTCAATAACTATAGAGGTTTCTAACAAAGCTAACACTTGAAACTACCATGGCACAATGAGCTGAAAGAAAGTGTAATTGGATTTTTTTCATTTACATCACTGAGGAATAACTTTCCATGCAGAAGTTTAATAATTGCTGGCAGGAGGAAAAATGGAAAATGTGAAGAATTTCAGTAAAGGCTTTGATACTTAAAAAAAGAGCTATGATTCAAGAGGTTTTTGTTTGGTTGGTTTTTTTATTGTTTATTAATGGTCATAGAAATTTGTAGAAATTCCAGTATATGTTTCTTAATTGATGTGGAAGTCACACAGTGTATCTGGGTGTTGCCTATACATAGTTAAACCGCTAAAGCAATTTGAGCATAATAGGCTAATTTTGCTAGACAGATTCTGTTCACACTTCAGTTGTCTGAACAGCTGCTGCCTTCCTGCTCTTCCTGATTTTGACATTCCTTTGAGCAACAGGAATATCACGAATTCAAGGCAGGCAAGTCTATGGTGGTCCTTTGTTCTGAATGATTTTAAAATGTGAGGTTTCAAATGTCAGCAGTGATAGCCAACATGACTTCACTGAGAGCAAATCTTGCCTGCCAAATCTGGTGGCTTTCTATGCCAGGTTACAGAATTGGTGGATAAAGGAAGAACACCTGGACTACCTGGACTTGTGCAAAGTATTTCAGACTGTCCCATATAAAATCCTTTTCTCTAAATTGGATAAACATGGGCATGATAGGGGAGCCACTCAGCAGTCAAGGAATTGGCTGGAGAGTCACACTCAAAGAGTTGCTCTCAATTGCTAAATGTCCAAGTGAAGATCAGTGACGAGTGGCATTCCTCAGGAGCTGGTTCTGGGACCAGTTGTCAACATCTTTGTTGGCAACATGGATAGTGGAACTGAGTGCATCCTCAGCAAGTTTGCTGTGTGGTGTGGTTGACACACTGGTGGAAAGGGAATACATCCACAGGGATCTTGACAGGCTTGAGAGGTGGGCTTGTGCAAACTGCATGAAGTTTAATAAGGGAAGTGCAAGGGCCTGTATATGGGTCAGGGCAATCCCCAGAAGGCCAAGGGAGGTGCTTTTCCCCCTCTACTTGCTCTCATGAGACCCCATCTGGACTTCTGTGTTCAGCTCTGGGCACCCAAACATAGATACGGAGCTCTTGGATTGAATCCAGATGAGGACCACAAAGATGGTCAGAGGGCTGGAGCACCTCTCATAGGAAGGCAGAGGGAGAGAATGGGGGTTGTTCAGCCTGGACAAAAGAAGGCTCAGGGAGACCTTATACCAGCCCTCCAGTACCTGAAGAATGCCTACAGGAAAGCTGGGGAGGACCTTTTCACACTAGTGTGTAGTGATAAGACAAGGAGTAATGGTTTTAAGCTGAAAGAAGGTAGGTTTAGGTTAGGAAGAAATTCTTTAGTGTGAAGGCGTTGAGACACTGGCACAGGTTTTCTAGAGAGGTGGGGCTGCCCCCTCCCTGAAATTGTTCAAGGTCAGGCTGGCTGGGGCTTTGAGCAACCTGGTCTAGTAGAATACAATTTATCTTTCCTAAGTTCTCTACCTCATCCAACCAAAAGGAATGGGTCTGCTATGGAACCCATATTGCTAAGAAAACCTGCTTTGTAGGAGTCACAGTTAGTCGATGGCAGAATTTTTAAGCTGTATAATGCATG
Organism: Calypte anna; assembly: GCF_003957555.1. Classification (NCBI taxonomy): domain Eukaryota; kingdom Metazoa; phylum Chordata; class Aves; order Apodiformes; family Trochilidae; genus Calypte; species Calypte anna. The sequence continues at coordinate 22,128,800 of NC_044248.1, forward strand.
AGACAAATCATATGACAGCAATTTTTCAAACCCTTGTCCCAGCATATTAACCCTGCTCTTATGACAATGCTGAAATCACCTTTTCTTTTTTATTCATCCTCATAGTTTTCTTTAAAATATATCTCTGACCTTCAAAGGTTTTGCTCTGTCACTGATGTTCACCCATTCTTAACCTTAATTTCAATGTAACTGCTGTAGTGACACTACTATAATTTGCCTGGAAAACAGCTATCATTTTAGACACAATTTCCTCAGATGAAGAATGCATATGTACCTAGATGGGGACATATGAATTTAGACTTTAAATGTGCTCTGCAGTAGTCTGCATCTTGGCATGTAAGCCTAGTGACTATGTTTGTGTTAAGTAATAACTGGTTTTAAAAGGAGAAATCAGTATTTGTTTAGTTTGGTCTTCAATAATCACAAGGTGCTAGCCAAAACAGTATTAGAAAAAATTCCTGCAGTTCACGGGTCAGTTTATGTAACACATGGAACTGTCAGTAAGCACTCTGCTGGGTTAACTGCTATGAAGTTTTCTCTGCAAGAAGTGAGTGGGGCTTTGGTGGAGAAAAACAATTTTTTTCTTCTGCCAGTGAACCAAATTATAAAACTTACCTGTTTTTATTCCGAATGCTTTCAAATCTGAGTCCTGACTGGTGTCAGTACAGAATGTCCAAATCACACAACTAGTATTATCTTCACTGCACCTACCAGTTTCTGGTGTCTTCATTGCCTTTAGGCAAGAGGTTTTTTGCACTCTGTCTTTATATGACTATATAATGAAATGGAAAGCCTTTTAGGTGATGAAACCTTATTTTTTGACATATGCCTATCAGCAAGAGCAAGCATAGCTTTGTACATACATGGAAAAAAAAGACCTTTGTTGACTTTCTTTACCTTTCCTACAAGAATTTCAAGGAGTAAGCACTAACATCAAGGCTAATTTCTAAAAAAACAATACCCAATTCAACTATTCTGCAGAAAATATCATATGACAAAAGCCATTATCAAATAATCACTCTTCAGGCAAAAAATAATTTTTTATTATTTTTTAAGATGTAAATTTGAATAATATGCCAGTTTCCATATACTAGAATTTATTAAAGTGAGAATGTTCAGTTTGGTTTATTTTTATGAAACACTTAAGCAAAAAAGGAGAGATGGAACAAATGTCAAATTCCTGTTCTCAAAGTCAAACATCCTAGTATAGGTGAAGAGCTTTGAAACACTAGATCCATTCAAGTTTTTACAAACACTGAGTAAGCCTCCTACCAGGTTTGAAGTAATGACAAAATGTCCTTTCTTCAGGTCAAAGGGGGGACTTTTCAGTTATTTTTTTCCATCCATTTGTAACACAATTCATACCTGACATGAGACAGACACTTAGCGATGCACATTCCCTGACACAAAGAGGCCTGAAACATCGAGTATGTCCTTGTCCCCACTTTCTTGTTTCCTGTCACGTATCCTTCTTTTCAGTGTTATTTCCTCCATCATATTACTATCTATTTTTCATTAAATAATATTAACAAGTGGTGTAGCAGCTTGTGCTTTATAGTGGATGAGGTGGGATGGGCCATGGCTGGTGGGGTACTTCTCTTTGCCCGAGCCTACCTATTCGCTAAGGAGAAGCCATCCTCATTGCATCCTGAAAGTGGGCTTGATAAGCCAAGCTGTTTGTCATATTAATCTGTTGAATAATTACATATATACCGTTGCAAACAAATATTTCCAGATCTATAGATTAGTTACGCAATTGGATACTGCTGTGATGGGAGAGTGTTTGCAAAACTGACAAAAAACATCAGTTTCAAACTTCAAAACATCTCAACTGGATTTGATATTCATTAACAAAAAACATCTTGCCAAGTTCTTAGTTCTCAATCACTTTCAGTCATTATCTGCACACCTACAAATTAATTAGAACTCAACACTTGAGTCCTGAGCTAGGTGTAAGTTATTTCCACAGAGCTGGTGCCAAAGATGGCTACAGTCCTGCATGCTTTCCAGTCTATGAGGTCCAAGAAGTCCCTCAGAAGAGACCATAGTCTGTCTTCTTTCATACCTGTACTTCCTCTCTCATCACTGCTGTTTTATACAGGTTTGCCTCCTTGCAGAAGGAAAACAGAGATATCACTAGCTTTTTACCACTTCATTTTTGGGCTAGGACTTACCCTGACCCTTCTTCCGATTACTCGGTAGCATTTTCCTGGTCCTAGCAGACATCTGTTTTACCTGATCTTCAGAATTATTTTTAACAGACATCTTTACTGCCTGCTTTACATGCTTAGTTCTTCTCTTGAAGACCTTACTACCAGCATATATCTTCCTACACCCTGTTTGGGAAACTGTGCCACAAGTCTCTGTGTGACCCTTTGCAGTGTGGCTATTACAAGGCCAGCTGGGTTGAAAAAAGCTATGGGTGGTTACACAGTGTTTATATACTCTCATCAGTTATTCTGATTTATGGTACTTATGTCTAAATTCAATTAAAAAAAAATAGTAATTTTATTTTGCTTTAAGTGCCTCTACTTTTGGGATTCAACAGGTCCCCACAGTGACTACAGCACATATATATCCATAAATATTTTTATGGACATACATCCACTAAAGACATGCAAAATAAAGCTGTAGTTTTCCAGCATAGTCACATAATGGTTCAGAAGAAATCCCTAGCAAAATCTTTTCATGCAGTCATTGATTGAAGCTACATGGAAGGACAGGAATTTTCTGTTTTGGAAGATCCCACCTAGGATTTCCTCTGTAAGCCATTAAGGATATCCAAACTGTGGTAATAAGAATAGGTTAGACTACGTGCAGTATTTCATCCATCTATCTAAAACTAGTTTATTTTAAATATATAAATATATCTAAGTATATAGACATAGATATATAAATATAGAGAGTCTATCTTAGTTTCAAATAATAAATTAATGATCTAATCTATAAATATGATTAGTTTTCTAAACTCACTAAGGGCTACAACTTGCTTTCTGGAAAGAATTGAAAAAAGCCCAAACCCTTATGTTTTGTTTATACATGATAGGATACCCTTATAAGTGAAGATACAACAACAGAACTGCTAACTTCCAATACCTGGTTCAGAGTATTGGAAGTCAGAGTATTGTGTCTGGAGAGTAACTGAGAACTGTGCCTTCAAGTGAGAGTAATAGGCAACCCATACTTCTGTTATCGTGTGTTCAGTTGCCTTCATTTTAATCAATAAAGCCAAAGGTGGTGGGTTTTTAATTTAATCCTGTTTATTTTCTTGTTTGCAGGTTAATCCTCTTCCATGAGTCACTTGAGAGCATTGTCTCTGAGGCAATGAAGCTCTTACCTCTGTATCTGTCATTAATTTAATTCACCTTTGGTCAGGTCAGTTCCTTCAGTGACTTCGAGCCCTTTCAAATGTCTTCAAGAGCAACTGCCAGCAGATTCAGCCTTTCCTGCTTTAGGTATCGGTTTATGAGCAGTCTCAAAGACTTATTTTTCCAGAAATCACAGTTGAATTCCTAGCTTAGGCTTGGTAGTACTGGAAAAGCTGAAGAGATTCCCAATGAAGGAGATCTTACACCATAAATTAAAAAAATTCAGCTTTGGAAGCCAACAAGACTTCTGTAGACAAGGTAATTTTAGACTTAAATAAAACTGACATTCATCAAGCCAGAAGTTTAGATAATACATGTGGAAATTTCTTGTGGCTTATTGTGTGAAGAGTCTGATTTTTATTAAATCTTGTCTACATGAAGAAGATGAAATGACCAAGGAAATAAACTTAATTTAAAATAGTATCATCTAAATGATATTTTTCCTCATAGGTGAATTATGTTGCATTATTGCCTCTGTGTGTCAAAAAAAATCTATATAGAATAAATATCTACTATGCAGTTCAAATGATAAAATATATCCATTTCAAGTCTTCTTAGGTCTCTATTTAGCATTGTTTATTTTCTAAATACAAGATGTATTCCTTCATTTTGGCATTTGATTTCCTTTGTTCCTCATACTTGATAAAAATATAAAGCAATATCATTCAGGCAAAGGATGAATTATGTTACCATTCCAAATAACTGTCAAAACATCTGAAATGCACACAGAACTTCTATGACAATTAGTCTGTACTAATAAATTTTTGTCTCTTGTAATCATTTTAGAAATTAATGTTAGACCAGTAGATTTCTGTTGCATTATAGGAAAAACATGGCATTGTTGAAAGCAAATAAAGAACACCTCCCATACAGCTACTAAAGTAAAAATTTATGATGTATCCAAAGGAGCAGCTCTTTTATATCTCAAAAGTATGCTATGAAATTAAGCCTTGAAAATATATCTATTTATCCTTCTTCATTGGTAGAATAAAGTGTTGTTTCATTGTTACCTCTCTTCAAAAGCTGCAAAAGTATCTAGACTACCAAAGAAAAAGTCTTCACATGAGCTTGACTAAATCCAGAGTTTGTTGGAAGCAAAATGGTATTTCCAAGTATAACATAGTATTTCTTTGTAAAACTAGGAAAAAGCAGAAGAATCAGGGTCACCCTAACTTGGAACAGAGTATAAAAGTTTGAGTCATGAGAAATGGCTCTCTGGGAACCCTTCAGTTCTACTGCAGAAACTTTTGCATTGCACTTTCCTTTATTGCGCTCCACCTAACCTAAAGAGATTTCATAAAGATGGGACACCTTCTCAAGTATTGCCAATCATAATGAAAACAGCCTCCTAGGAAGACAGATTGTACTTCTGAAATGCCAGAACTTCAATTTGTGTAATAGAAATACCTGCACTAGACATGTTGAGGTCAATTTGACAACTGCTAATAATGCAATTGTGAAAGGACAGATTTTGGTTGGTGACTAAACTGACAAACAATTTAAATGTCTCTAAAGGAGACTTTCCCAAAGGAGTTACATAGCTGTCTTATTTCATCCTTGTAGCATAAATGGGTCTGAGTCACCAAGGTGGCTGGGGAAGGTCCTCCTGTTGAGTTGTGAGGTTCAGACTGGACCCCCCTGCTCTTTAACCTCCTTCACAGAGAGGATTTTCACTGTGGCTGCATCCAGACTTAGCCCCAGCCTTGATCAATGGTTTCTGTCTAAATAACTAAGTGGGTACAGCCACCTATTTGACTCAATGTTGCCTGTTTTAGGGTGAAGCAAAGGACTTGCACTGACATGATTTCACAAAGTTGAAAAGCAACCTTGCACCATCTCATAGCCTCACCAAGGATTTGCAGGAGTTTCACAAACTGGACAAGATATTCAGCTTTGCCTGTTTCAGGGCCCCTCTGAGAGCTTGCACTGAAACACAGGCACAAAGCTGGACAGAAAAATAATTTATTGAGGCAAGTTCAAAATCAGAAGTTCTTACTGCAAAAATTCAAGCTCAGGTTAAGTATTCCCAAGTAGACATCTGGCAGAGTTGGAGATATGTGTATGGAAAAATAGTAACCAGGTTACAAGTTAGGACATTTTGAAAAACAGATAAACATTACTATGAAATCTTCCTCTCTTTAAATCTTGCTCTCTTGAAATGCTTGCTCTCTTAACTTCTGGATAGTTAAAAAAGAAGAATCTGCAACAGAAATTGCATTTTGATCTAGTAAAAATCTTCCCCAGGATCTGTGGCACTTAGAATACTTGAGGAGATAGAGTTGCACACCTGAGAGATTACAAAATATATGAAAGTTTCTCTCTGTGTAAATAGCTGGGGATATCTAATTTAACTTTTGTAGAAGATGGTCTAAGATTTGTAGGTGGTCAAAAGGTACTCTGAAGAGGTAATAACCCAGTGACAAAATATTGAGAGAAAATATATTGACAAAATATTGAGAAAATATTGGCAAACAACATGAGAACATTTAACCATCTTGTTAACATTTAACCATCATAAGAACATTTAACCATCATTTAACCATGCACATGCAATAGCTGAAAACAAAGGTTATAAAGGATCAGGGCTAGGAAGTTTTATATGCCAGGTGTTCACAAATGCTACTTTGATAGATGCTTTTCCTGCAGAACTAAAAGATAAGTTCGCTCCTTATCAGTCTTACAAGCATCAGTGTTCTGTCTTCTTGAGAACCTGTACTTGTTCTTTCTTTAAAGAAAATGATTTTGATTGACATTATAACTAATAAGCACATGGAGAAAACAACATATGTCAAAACCAAAATAAACTGACAGTCACACTGCAAGCTTTAGAAATTTACTATTTTTGTCATAATTATAAAGCAACTGGGAGACAGATTATTTCATCTACCTTCCACTCTCATCTTGAAGTAGGAAACTATTGTTTTATTTGGTGTGACTATTTCCTCATTTAAAGACCTAAAGTTCTGTAGCTCATACAAAAAGTTGTTTGTTTTGAAACTCTTTTTTTCTTTTCTCCTGTAATCAATAACCTCATAGAATCAATCAAAACCATGAGGAGTAACTATGTTGGAGGGAAAGAACAAATATAAAAGACTTATGAAAAGAAACATTAAAGCTCCTAGAGGTTCCCAAAAGTTCAGGTTTCTGTGCTTGTACAAAGCAGCACAGGATATTCCTTCCTACCTATCTTCTGAGCTAGATGGGGGAATTTTTTTTTTCTTATTAAATTCAAAGAAATTCTCAATAGCCCAACCAACCCCAAATATGATGTGCTTGAAAACACACATCCTGGTTACCTTGCAATTTAGAGTCAGATAAACTGCCAGAACCATATTTAAAAAATGGGGAACCTGCAAACATCTGAAAGTTCTAAGGAAATGAAATCTGTAACAATTTGAAAAGTGGTATAAAACATTTAAAGAAGCAACAACAGTCACTACAAAATCATGAGAATTTTTTCCATAGAAATGGAGTTGCAGTGTGTCCTGGTTTTGCTGGAACAGACATATAGGCCAGACACAGTAGGGAGGCCTCTAGCAAGTTTAAGTCACTAGGAACTTAAATCAGGGAAGCTGACTTAAGCTGATTAACAGGTGTATTCCATACCTAAACTGATTAACAGGTCTATTCCATACCATAAACACCATGCTCATTATAAGGGGGAGGGCTTGGTGATGGTTGAGGTTTCTTTTTCTTGGGACTCCTTCTCCTGGGCTACAAACTGGGCTGTGTATAACCCTGTATGATTTATGTTATCTGTTTATGTTTACCTGTTATCATTTCAATCCACAAGTCTTCTCTCGTTTTCCTGGTTCCCCTCCTTAGCTGAGGAGGGTTATTGGGTGATAGAGCAGCTGCTACAGTTCAGCTCTGCCTATGGGCTAAGCACAGATACAGTGATATTACCATTATGTGGGAATAACTTTTGCTTACAGGTTTTAAGCACTTTAATTACAGGAAATGCAGCTTATTAAAATACAACATAATATTGTCCTTATTACTTAATTCAACTACTGAAGCCATTATACTCCCAGGAAACTCTCAATAACTTCAATAAAGTTTAGAGCAGTCCCTGCGCATTGCAGATATTGCAAAATCATCAGTAAGCTGCAGAAAACTGAGATTCCTTTAAAGAAAGATCTTCCTGCTTCTTAGTCCTTGATTTCTACAGTACTTACTGTGTCTGAGACCTTTTTCCAGAAAAGGGTGAAGAAAATAGATCTTTATGTATATATTTGTCAGATTACTTTAGAATGTGATCTACATGGAAAAAAGTACCATGATTTAAGTCCTTGCTTTACCATGAATGACTTGGATGACTTAGGACACCTTTTCCCCTATTTATTTGCAAATATTAACAGCATTAACAAGTTTCCAGCAGTATTATGCATTCTCTGCTAAGGATGCTGAAATTAAATAGAAAAGTGAATGTTTATATATCCTTGAAATCCCTGATACTACAAAGCTATGTTTTAACAATTGGGTGCATGAAACTCAGACACAAACTATTGACAATTATTAATATTGTGTAGTCTTTCTAATTCTTCTTCTAACAATGAGACCTACATCGATATCAAGTCAAACAGTCAATATCTTAATTTTTGCTGTTGCTTGAGTGCCTGTGTTTTTTGCAGCCTACTTCAGTGTACTTAGACAGGCATGGAAGGATTTTACAGGGTGACAAAGAGCTACTCTCATTTATTTCTTATACTGCTGAAGCACTTCCAGAGGAGGAATTTAGGACATGTAGGAGATGAGAAGATTACTGTGCTATGTGTCCACAGCCTTTCCTGAACTCATTACAATAGTTGGCACACTGTACCAATGGCATCTACCATTTGCTTCTGGTTAATTACAGCTCTCAAGGAAGAAAAGATAACCAAGTGATCAGAGATTGTTTTTCCATGATAAGTAGGGGTTCTGTAGATATTTGAGTGTGTGTGATGACTTGTGTGTGTATGACCATGACAACAACGTGATCTGGGGAACGTACAATTTCTGGTTTATTTTATAACATTCTTATTCACTTTGATCTCAAATACTTTGCAGCTTGTTTGTGTGTTTTTCCCCATGTTTTCTGTGAAAATTTAATCAAAGATCTGAATTAGTCAGCAAGATTCAACCTTGGATGGCTCAGCATTTGGAAAGCAGGATGCATTTTTTTAAGCAAGGAATGTACACACCTATTAACTGAGAGGCAATCACATGATATTTTTAAATGCAAATGAACTTTATGAAAACTGTTTTACAGACATAAAGCTTTGATATCCATCAATTACCTGGCTATGAAAGCTCCAGATCTGAACAGTTTGCTTCTAAATTATGATGCTTCTTACACTGCAATAATGTTTTTGGATGATCTGGTAACACAGTGGCTGTTTCAAAGTGAGGATTATTGTCTCTAGAGAGTGGTAGCTACCTCATTTCACCTGGAAAACAGAGGAAGACAAACTTCATTTCCCAGCATGGCTTTTTATAGATTTCAGTTTGGAAAGAAAGATAGTTAACATGCTGTACAGGTCTAACCTGGAAGAACAGATAAACATACTGAATGCAACTTAAAACCCTATAAGGAAAAAACCAAAAATGTTTCCTGTCATTCATGTAACCATATGCACTACTGGAGAACAGATGCTTTTCCAAGTATAGCAGTCATTAAACCGAATCCTTATTTACTGGGCTGACCTTTCTTTGAATTTATTTTTAAGATAGTTTACATGTTTTGGCATAAATTTTAATTTACTCTAGACAGTGCAGTAGATGATGACATTTATATTTGTAGTAAAACCTGAACTTATCATTGAGCTTTTTGATTTTTTTATGAGTTGCTAGGTTATTTATGTGATATTAAAATAAACCTCATGTTTATTCTTGAGTTGGTATATGATTTTTATAACTGAATGTATAGTCTCCTACACCGATAGTCTCCTTAGAGTTAGGATTATGGGGAGTGTGAGGCTGGAGAGCAGCCCTGTGGAAAGGGATCTGGGAGTTCTGGTCGACAGCAAGTTGAACATGAGCCAGCAGTGTGCCCTGGCAGCCAGGAGGGACAACTGAGTCCTGGGGTGCATCAAGCATGGCATTCCCAGCTGGTCGAGGGAGAGGGATTGTGCCACTTTACTCTGCACTGGCACGGCCTCACTTTGAGTACTGTGTGCAGCTTTGGGTGCCACTGTACAAAAAGGACATAGAGCTACTGGAGAGTGTCCGGAGAAGGGCTGCGAGGTTTGTGAAGGTTTTAGAGGGAAAGACATCTGAGGAGTGGCTAAAGGCACTTGGTCTGTTTATCCTGGAGAAGAGGAGGCTGAAGGGAGACCTCATGGCAGCTCACTGCTTCCTCATGAGGGCAGGAGAGGAGCAGGCACTGACCTAATCTCTCTGGTGACTGATGATAGGACCCGAGGGAATGGCAGGAAGATGTGCTGGGGAAAGTTTAGGTTAGATATAAGGAGAAAGTTTTTCACCCAGAGGGTGCTTGAGCAGTGGAACAGGCTCCCCAGGGAAGTAGTTATGGCATAAAGACTGCTTCAGTTCAAGAAGCATTTGGGTGACGCTCTCAGGCACGTGGTGTGATTCCTGGGGTGCCCTACACAGGAGTTGGACTTGGGGATCCTGATGGGTCTGTTCCAACTCGGCAGATTTTATGATTAATATTCTTCCCATTTTCATTCAAAGTGAAGAAATCAGCCATTTGGAAAGAACAGCAAATATTTTTTCAAACATATTGTAAAATAATTGTCACATCCTCATGGATTGTATCTATGATTAAAGATGAAAACTATTTTATAATAGAGCACTCTGTCAATGAAGAATGCCAACACTTGGAGGCAAATCCCCACATCTATAGGAAAATCATACTTTTACCTCACATATGTTTCTTGTTATAGATTAATACCTGGTTTTGCCTTTACATTTGAAGAAATAATCAGTGCTTGTTCCATCTTCTCTGTCTACTGTGAAGTGAATAAATAATACTATCTATTGCAGTGCAGGTCTGCAGTATACAAAAGTCCTGTCACATACAATTTGGTAAAAAATATGATAAGGGACGGGAGAGGAGTCCTTGTGTTATCTCTTTGCTGTATGAACTTTTACAAATTTTCAAAACAAAACTAGTAAAGAATGGTGTAGTCTAATATTTTATAGCAGGATAGCAGGCATGGATCTGCAAAGTATATGTAAGCAAGTTTTTTCACTGCTGCAGTGAGTTGTGTGCATTTTTAGCAATGGCTCAGTCATTTTTTACTTAGATATGGTTATAAGCTCCAATATTTTTGCAAAAATTAAAGTGTCTGAGAGAATATGTTCTATTCTAGCTAAAATTACAAAAACTCCAAAATTATCTCTTATGTATTTACTGTCAATAACATAGCAGGAAATGAGAAAGAAGCAAGAGAAAACCAATATGCAAAAGCAGCAAAAGTTTCACCATAAACCATATTTTTAAGCAGCTGATATATAGTCAGGAATCTCATTTATCTGACTGATATAGGCAAAAGAAGTAACTTTAAATGTTGTTGCAGGTGAATATCAGGTTCTTAACAGATTTCCCCACTCTTTGGTCTGACATCAAAAGTGCTCTCCACCCACAAAGGCCTTCTGTCAAACTACCTTTGACAGTGTACTCTGCAAAAATACATGATACAGGAGTTTCTGGTCCAAAACCAGCAGGGCTGCTCTCAGGAATGATGCTGAGATAGCTTCGCATTGTTTCTTTCACAGTTGTAAATTGTCATTATATCACAGGTAACAAGAAAACTATCCTGAACTTTTCCTATTCAGTTCAGTTCTCTTTTGATTGAGTAATTCCTTTCCAACAGGGTATAAGTACTGCTAATAGCTTGAGAGAGTTCTTCAGGGGGGTGACAGAGTGATACTAATGATCTGGATTTTTACCACACATTCCATTGGTTTTCCAGCAGGTTTCAGATGTTTTTGATGCAGAAGGATGTAACCACAAGAAAGGCAAGATAAAGCCCCATATGATTCATCATATTTGTCTCTAATGTAGATAATAGTTTGGTTGTTGATCATAACCAAGACTCCTGATCTTCTCTTATCTGAAACTGTGTAGAAAAATTCTGAGTTTAAGATTTCTACTGCTCTGCTATCTTGAACTTATTACTAAAGCTGGACTACAAAAAGATGGCATGGGCAATTCTTTTTGTGATATACCTACAGATATTTTACGTAATCTTCAATCCAAATGAGCCTTACGTTGGGTTTCTTTTTAACAAGGGGAAGAATGTGGTATGGAAGGATGGTGTTTTGGAAGGGTTGCTTTTCATTCCATGAGTTCAAGTGTTTGAACACTGATGTACACCATTCAGACATAGCTCACTTTAATCCCAGAACGATGGTTCCTGCAAGTTTCTTGCTAGCCAGTGGAACAAGGATCAGTCTTGGAGTGAACGACATGAATTACAGAAGTGATCTCATCCTTAGCTCCAGGGTCAGCATAGCTTCCTAAGTCCAAAATCAGCTTTTTTGAATACCTCAGAATGAATGCCTTAAGCATTGACCTAAGAGGGTACAAGGAGTATCACTACCTGTAGTAACTCATTTCTCCTTTCATAATATTTCCTGTGGATAACGTCTGCTTTTCTGCTTGGTGTAATGAAGTCACTGAGTAACAAACACATAAAACACCAGTTACCGGTTTGATTTGTATTGAGCAAACCTCTAATATCATAAAAGAAGAATATTTGAGGTGAATTCCTCTATTTTCATCCATATGTACTCTAATTTAATAAAGCTGAAAGGGAAAAAGGGAGTACATTTGAAATAAATTTTTCTGTAATATTTTGTGTAGCACATTACTCAACAAAATGTTCTTGGGAATATTATGACACAATGCTCCATAAGGGACAGCCTTTACTTCTATAGAGCACTATATCTGGGAAAACACACTGCAAGAAACAGCAGCAAAAGTCCAGCAGCCAAAGATTGCTGCAGAGGGAGGAAAATGAAAGCACATCGTGACAGCATACATCAGAAACAGTACTGAATTAATGTACTGGGTGTTAACTAGTTCTTTAATATGTATCAAATTGAACAATACCAGACATTTCAGTTTTATTTCTTTTATTGTGAAAAAAAAAAATTCCTCAGAAGGATTCAGATTAATTTTGACCTTTAAAACAAAAGGAAAAGAGAATATCAGATGCATTGTACAGGTTTGGTTTAAAGTATTGTGGTTCTTTCTGAACCCTTACTGTTCCAGACTGATTTTTATGGTACAATACAGTCTCCATCTTCTTTTGCATTCAATTGCCTCTTAATTTCATTCTGTTCTACAGAAAGACTTAAATTAGCAATGTTGCAAAGTACTTTTGCTGTCATTTACTGTGAAAAATATTAAACTCTGAATGATTACCCTCCACATCCAACTTCAGGATTTGCTGCTTCTGTTCTGGAGAGGGCCCTGTACTGGAGAAACCCTGCTGAGTTTTTCCATCTCTGTTATTTTTTGGATCTTGTGCACAGGCACCCTACATGTCAGTATCAGTCTTCATTTAAGAAATTATTACCCACCTATTTAAAGTTTAAGCATCTGCTGAATGTTTTACTTAATCAGGAAATGACTATATGATGTTTATTCAATAAAAAAATGCAATCCTGCTTGACATTTACCCAAAGAACAATCTCTGATTTGATTTTGCAGAGCAGTTTTTGCTCTGGTTGTACCAAAGTAACAGTGAGAATTTTAAAAGATGATTCTGAATATGTTATCTTGACAGTTCTAATGTAACTTTTATAAAAAATAGTCTATACCTTAAATTCACTGTAAATCTGGAAGTTCTCAAGTAGTTTTGAAGAAAAACTGTAACGAAATAGGGAACATGAACTCTGTTATTCAACACTGTAAGCTATGTGAATAAACACGATTGTTCAATACAATTTTAAATAAAAATATTTTCTAACTACACACTCAACATATCAATATATGTAAAAGTTCTTGGATCTGCTGTTTTTTTCAGTGCAGAATCTCTTAGTTGGAAATAATACCTTAAATGAAAGAAAAAAATTTTCTTCTTTACTAGCATAAATAAGGCTAAAAAAGACAATAACAACAAACCCAGAATAATACTCACAGTAATATAGTACAGTAATACAGTAATACACAGGAGAGCTACATGAAAAAACTTTTTTCTGGAAGAAGCTGTTTTTCTGGTTTTCTATATATAGAGAGACTCAGCTACAAACTGAAATTATATTTACAGGATTATTATACTATTTCTGTGCACTTCAGTACAGAGAAATCCATCATGTAAATTTTTTATGTACTTAGGTTTATTACATTGATAAAAAAAGACATATCTGATGAACTGTAAGTGAAAGGCAGTGTTCCCACATTACCTTGGAGGAACCAGGCCTCCCTTGGACTGACTTGATCTTCAAGAAACTAAAAAATTTTTTATTTCCTCTGACATCCACAGGGTGTATTTTTTGCTTTCTGCACAAAGCAGAATTAATGTGTCACTTGAATTTTGGTAGTTTTCTCGAATCATAAAGAGTGAAGAGAAACTTCTGCTCCACAGGTAGAGTCCAGTCACTCAACTAATTCTGTGTGAAAAAAAACCCACTTCATAAACAATAACAAGACCTCAGTTCGTAACACTTGAACTGGGACTGTTTAGTAATGTTACACAGGCTTACTTTGCCTACCCATAGAATGGGAATTAAAATATAAAGTTACATTATTTTATTCTTTAATGATGCTGAATAACTGTGTATTTCAAGTTGAAAGCACATTTAAAATAAATATATTTCAGTTTGTATAGTCTGTTTAATTACCAAACAGAAAAGCACTCACTCTTCAATTTCATACATACTAATACGGTTTTTTAGACAATCCCTTTCAAATTACCTCTGTTTTCTGCAATTATGGATGAAAAAATACACAGTGAATAATTTACTTTAAAGGAAAGAAAGTAACAGGTTTTCACCTAAAAATAACATGCTGGAAGCTGAGATGAAGCAATTTCATGATTTAAACATAAGCTAACAACAGTTCACAGAAAAAAATTCCCAGACTCCCTATTTCTTGGTGAAGGAAGTAACAATATCTATTTCATGAGAATAATCTGTGAAAGAACCTATGAATTCTGATATTTTTAGGTAGCACACAGATCAATTTCAGAACTTGACAGTTATTACAGACTTGCTGGCAATGTAATTTGCCTGTGGGTTAAGCTGCTGACAGATATTCCTCAGTAACTAAGCTTTAAAACAGTAGGAAACTGATGCTTGATTACAAACAAAATGTAAATAGGGGGTTTCAGTCACTGGCTTTGTGAAGACTTTTATTATTTAGATGTTATTTGTTAGTGCAGTGTGTCAAGGCAAAGTTTGCCATTGGCAGATAAGCATTTTTTTAGACACTGTAAGAATACCTAGAATGCTAGAGATAATGTAAGCTTGTTGAAACAGAAGCAGATTTCATACAATTTTTTATAAGTTTTCCTACTTAACATATAGAGAATATTACTTCTTTTTTTAATTTCTTCTTCTTTTTTTTTTTTTTTTTTTTGTGGAGGATGAACATTTATATCTATAAATATTAGGATTTACATCCTCAAAAAAGTAATTGATTTTAAAGTTGAAAATAATTCTCATGTTTGCATTCCTTAACTTAAGAAACTTGGCAAACTTTAGCCTATGTATATATCACAATGAGTTTAAAGTATCCTTTTGACATATAAATGAGTTAGCAATGTACCATGTTTTAATGCACACATTTGAGATGATAACAAATATTCTGTCTTCATCTAACAACTCCTTTTGGAAAAAAATTTGCAGCTGGCATTCTGCATTTCCAAAAGAAATTCCCCTTTTGCTTATGTGTAGTATCAAAATAGGCAGAGTATTCTTGTCCCCTGACAACAACATAACACTGATAGCTGATGCTAAAATCACAATGAAGTGGGATGACAGAAGTGAAACACAAGCAAAAAAAAAAAATTCTATGAGTAGATTTCTATACATGTAGACATGTACACCAGTCCCTTATCCATTTTGCATCACCTTGCCACATAAATATGTGGCCCAGATCCTGCCAGGAGACCATTCCCATTTGCAGATGCAGACACAGCCTGCTAAACTCTGGTAAGATGCACCTAAGGGACAGGTGGAAGAATGCAGAGGCCATCTGAGCAGCTCTCAAGAAGGTAAAATGAAATCTTAGATTGAACACTACCTTATCATAAGATAAAGTCAAACATTTTATCATAAGTAAAGGCAAACTTATATAGGCTTCCCTGCAACTTGTATGTGGAGCTCATTGTGAACGCTGCCATTGCTTCTGTCTCCCAGCAGTTTGTGTTCTAAGTCCTTTTAGTTGGGTATAACTTTGGTGATCAGTGTAGAGCACAGCCAGTGAGGGACTGGCTCTGTCTTATATTGTCTGAAGTGAGATGAGCAAGAAGAGTTTGAATTATGTGTGCACTATGGTTACTATAAACAACACACTCATATTTATGCACTATTACTGGTGGTAGCAGCTTCACCATGGCAAAAGCTCAAGAATAAATATGATGATGTAGATGAGACCAGAACCTGATTCTTCCATGAACCTGAATTACTGCTTTCCTTGTCAATGAAGCACCACAGCATGAATCAGTGGGTTTGAAATTGTAACCTTGGAAAATTTTCCAGATTCTTACTTCAAAATCTTTGTCTAATCTCTTAGTTTTTCAGCTTTTCTTGAGCACAAAGCTTTAGAAATCTATAATTCCTATGTTATATACATACATATATATATAGGATGTATTATAAAATACTTATCTCTTAAAACGCCATCAGAAACAGTGAGTATAACTTTCCTGTGGAAGAGGAAATTGCACATAGTTATTTGTGTGCTTTGAAGACCTGTTCAATAGATCCCTGCTGGATCAAAAGACAGTTCAAAACAAGAACTGGTTGCAGCAAATCTGGAACTGATAATTTAGAATGCCGAGGTAAAGGAATTTTCTCAAGGAAAAGTGGCACAACATGAATAATGAGAAAATTTTCATTATCACTATTAAAGAAGAATGGCACTGTTGGCAAACCCTGGGCCTTTTTGTTACAAACATGGAAGCAAAGTCAGTGTTTTTTTAGGAACTGGCTATTATGTGTGGATTACAGAACATTCTCAATTAAGTAATAGCCAATTGGCTAAAAAAAATGGATTGTCAATGGCTTTCTGTCAAGCTCATGAGATACTTAAATGGAATTTTAAAAAGCTCTGCCTGGAACCTTTTTCTGTCCAATTTTTTCATCAATAGCTGAATGGAGGGAATAAAGGAAATCCATGCAGGGGAAAGAAAGCTGAGAGGAACTACTAAATTTTTGGCAAACAGAATCTGATGAAGATATAATAACTTAAATGAACTTTGGCCCACAAAATTGCTTTTGATAAAAATAAGTATGAAGTGCTACAAGTTGTATGGCAAATCAAATGCACAAATACTTAAAACTACTTGGCTAGACAGCAGCAGTACAGAAAAAAAGGTTGGAGCTTGGAGTGGACTAAAGTCCTTGAATATGAGTCAACAAAGTGATGCTGCAGTGAAAACAAGAAAGAAAAAAACAAACAAACAAAACCAAAAAGCAAACAAATCAATAAACAAGACCAAACCCAAACCACACCAAAATAAAAAAATAACCTCAGATCAATAAATAAAATTCCTTATATGACAAAAGGCAGGGAGCTGAACAGCTCAATTCAGCTTGTCTCCACTGAAGCATGGGACTCTGTGTTCATTTTCCAGTGAATAAAAAAGCAGAGAAACTTGAGACACTCCATGGGAAGGTAGTAAGACATAAGAAAATCAGAAAACATGAGGATTTTGCAAGGCCAAAAGAGCAGGAGACTGAAATGACATCTGTCAGCTGTTCCCTGTAACTTGGGCTAGAACAGAGAAGCTAATACCTGTTTTCTAGGCACTTGTACACAATCATATCACTTTACAAGTATAGAATTCTTCCATGGCTATTGATAGGATTCTGCTGAAACCAGTGCAATTCTTTATGGACTTAGGTAAACAAACTTAATGAGACTGATACAGTACATTTTCATTCACTGCCTATTACCTTGCTCTTTCATCTGTGTGTAAAACACTTCCCTCTCTTAAGGAAAGAACTGGAAAAATTAAAAAGAAACAGCTTTTCAAGATACCTTGTTTCCAGATGAAAATTCAGTAGAAGTTTGGGTTTTCTGACTGTGTTAATGATTTTATGTCAGAAAGCAAAACATTCATACATTACAACAGGTAATTGTCACATTTATACAGAAACCATTTTGCAGCATTTTTGACAGTGCTGTCACAGTTCAACATTGGCCCTGCAATTAAACTGAACAGATGCTGTCTATTAATGCCCCTCCCCTCCCTGATAAAGAAAAGAGAGAGAATAAGAGAGAGAGATTTATGGACTGGAAACTAAACTACACAGCTTTAATGAAACAGTAATGATAAAAAGGAAAAATTTCTAAATACATACAAATATACAAGAAAATTGATACAACATTCCTCCCCCCTTTCCCCCAGTAACTCTCACGTCACCACCGAGGCTGCAGGGCAGCCCTGGGAAAGTCCAGGCTGGACTCCTGGAGTCGGGAGCAGTCGGGAGCTGGAGGCGGGAACACACAGATATGGGCTGGCATGGATCAGGACCACAGGCAGATGAATGGACGGAATCCTTCCAGGATGTTGAAGCAAACAGACACAGGTGAAGAAGGAAGGGAAGGAAGGAAAGGATTTGACCCTTGTGGTGCCTCAAATTTATACTGAGTATGAAGTGCATGGGATGAAATACTCTTGATTAATTTTGGTCATTTATCTTGTCTGTTCCTCTTGACTTCTTTTCTCCTTCTGGAGGGCAAAATGTTCCTCAGAGCTGAGCAGTATCCTTGGTTCTGCACACCAGTCTCTAGCAGTAGCTATAAACATTGAGTGTTGTCAATCCCAGAAGGAGACACTGACTGAGAAACTTACTATTAATCTCAGCAAGTTCAGCTACTTACAAGAAACTTAGCTGAAAGCAAAAGTACAAGACAGAAAATTACTTTATCCTGGCTCAAACCAGAACACCACCTGAACACCAACTTGTTCTGCCTTTTCCATTAGATTTGAGTGACTATTCTAGAAACAGCAGCTGTCATGGAATGCTATGATCATACTCTGCCATAGCACAACAACATTTAGGCTTCCCTTTCCTGCATCCCAGCTCTCTTCTTTAACCAGAGAAACTAGAATTACCTTTTTCTAGGTTGTCCTTGAATTATCACCAGCCACTGCATGGGAATGTTTGAAACCTGTTTTACAGATATCATCCAGGTTCATGCTAACTAAACCTGCTGAGGATGAGGAGGGTGAAGACTAGTTCCATGAAGTTCATGTGGGAGCTGTGCTCCTTCTAGAATGGGAAGTGAGAAGGCAGGAAAGGAAAAAGAGCTGGAAAAATAATAGAAGAGGAAGAAAAGTAAGGAACAGATTAAAGTTGCTAAGAAGTACTTGTTTACTGCAGTAAGTTTTACTTTTTTTCTTCTTTGAGGTGTTTGCTAATCTCAGCCACATTGACTCCCCCTTTTCCCTTCCTTCTTTCCCCCCTCCCTTTCCTCTTCCCCTTCCTCTCCAAAGCAGAAGGAAATTGGTCTTTATCAGGAGACAAACTTTACCAATGTAATTCTCATAACCCAATAAACTTTTGCATATCAGCAGTGGGGACCAAGTCACAGAAACTGTTCAGCTCCACACTCAAAAGATATCAAAAACCAGAATCAATTCTCAGAAGGCAGAGCCATGGGTTGGTTAGGTTTGGTAGATGTTAGGAGAGCAATGCTTCTATTTGCTGGTAAATCTGTGAAAAGAGAAATTGCTATTACAAAGTAGAAAAATAAAGCAAAGAGAAACAAAGTCAGAGACTGTGGTTGTTACTTCAGCAGTCTCTTCTCCTGCTGAGAAAATTACTATGTGTTCAAGAAATGTGCTCACATTATGTAACACTGCAGAATATTGTACTGGCCTGATAACTTCTGGACTGGTTTCTCACAGCCTTCCCTTTCATTTCTCACAGGCTTTTTAGCTTCTGTTGGCTCTGTCAATGGCAAGAAAAGGAAATAATTACTACAGTGTTGAGAATCCTCTTTTTTCCTTTTAAGTTCCACAGCAATTAAAGGTGCAATGCCTCCTTCCAGAATAAGTCCATAGTGGTTCTAGTCAATCAACTGCTGAGTACTTACTTTAATTTTGTTTCTACAGATTGAAAAGACATCAGCATGAGAGATAAAAACAATTATATTGTGAACAATCACACTATTACTGCTTATAGAGATTTAGATGAAGAATTTTCTTTTATAGGGTATCTTTTTGCATTTCATTAGTTCAAAGTTTCTTGGTTTGAAGCTCAGCTGTGAAGATCTCCCAGTTGTAATATGTTCATTATTCTGCATCCTAAGTAATTTTGACACTGAAATATTCTGTTGATCTTTACAAAGTCTTGTCTGAAAGCACAAAAAACCATCATGGTGTTATTAAAACTAACATGGTTCAACTTTTTAGATTTTTGAATGAAATTTTGCCCCAATCAAAATTTTGGAAGCAGTTTTGATATTTGCAGAAAAGGGGAAAATAGGAAGAAGGAAGAAAGGCAGTGAAATCTTTGCTAATTTCAGTTGTTAATTTTTCCAGTTGCCACAATACCAGCACTGAGATTCATGCTCAAAGAAAACTTGATATTAACCTTGACATGCCTGCAGTTTGTCTGCATATGACGAATGAACTCTTGGTAAATCATACCTGTTTTATACAAAGATTTTGACCATAGAACTGTAAAATTCCATCCTTTCTTAAGGACAGAAATTTAGATCTTTTGGAAATTCATGTACACGTAATGCTTACTTTTTTCTTTTCTTTTTTGTTTTTTTAATTGAAAATATCAAAAGAAAATGGTGTCAGCACTTTGTAGGCACCAATATTCTGTTAACATTTATTAAAATAATTTTACGGCATTATTTTAATATGATTGTTTTCATACCATTTTCTTCATGGATCTTGATTTTGTTCCACCTCTGAATAAAGCAGGGCCCTGCTTCAGGTGCGAATGCAAGAATATAACAATGGCAAAACAGAATTCTGCTGCTGCTCTCATCATTCTTGGGTGTTCTCCAGTCCTGATCTCAGCATCACCTCAAAGCAAAAAGTCATAAAGAGGTTTCCTTCCCCCCTCCTCCAGCTTGTTATCTTGACCATATTAGTTTCTTCATGAGACAAAATTCCTGTTCGTCTGTTCTGATCCCCATAAATTCTCATTCAGCCCCACCAGTGGTGTCATATCTAAGCTGCTGGGTTAGGGCAAGTGAATTGTACTGCAGTCTATGAAATTTGTCCTGTTATCCAGTACAGTTAAAGTAACCTTTCAGTTAGTTAATAAAAAAAATAAAAATGTTATTTTGCTGCTATGTTGCTAAAATTGTCATGCCTGGGATGCTTGCTAGTCAAAGACAGATAAGTTACAATGTCTGAATAAAATGTTATGTATTACATATTTTATGCTGTATTATCCTTTCCCAGGGACTAATTCATTGTTTGACTAAACTGAGTTATGGACCTAATAAACTTCTTACGCTGGCTGGTATATTGAGTTATCTTTATTCATCTGATACATTAAAAAAAATTAATCTTGTGTTTCTGAAGGAAATTAAATGAAGACAGAGGGCCAGACATGCCAGGAGATCAGCATGACAGAACAGTCTGCAGGACCATGAAAGGTGCCTTGGGCTGGTGACAACTGACACTGGTATATTTTCATTATATTACCTTTTTGTAGAAGATACATCTTTTTTTCCAGTTACCCTTATTTTATTTTTTTTTAAAAAAGGTTGCAGGACAACTGCCTTAAGAAAAAAAAAATAGAATGGCTAAACTCTTTTATTGCTTGTTCAAACCAATTCCTCATAAAATACACTATTTGAAAGTGGCATCGACTCCCCCCCTAAGAAGCAATGACTTGCCTGTTCCAAATCAGATTAAATCCTTGAAGAGAAGAAGCGTGTAGCAATTGAGTCAGAGCAGCTCTTTGACCCACCTGCCTTCTTTAGTGATGCTTCTGTTCCCCTGCACATGCCAATCTGATTGACAGATATTTTTTTTTAACTCTCTACCTCCTGGGCTACAAAGCTTCCAGCATGTCCAATCACATGCACATTAGACATCTGAAATTTTCTTTCTCCTTTGTACAGGATTGGACCAGCAAATTCTCTTCCATAAACAGAAGTATTGTTTTGAAAGGATTTCAGAAAGGGAAATGCTTGTGCCTGTTTCACAGCTGTTTTTTCATTTGTCAACTTGTGTGATCCCCATGCAAGGATTTGCATCCCTTTCTGAAGAATATCTTTAGACTAACACTTAAATAAATTGATTTCTCAGACCTTTGTTTTGGAGGGAGGGGAAGTGAGGAGTGGTTACATGTGTATCAAGAATTCTTACTGTAGTAGCTGTTTCTGTAACTGAGAAACACAGAGCAAAGAAGCCCTTTTTCAGAAGGTAGTACAAATTCACTAGATCATAGGGACAGGTGTAGAAAAGCATGGAAGTAATAAATGTAATTCTCAATAATCTTGAATCACTCAAATTTCTATTTTGCATAAGATGGATAAAATACCAGATGTAGTGACTCTTCTCTCTTCAGAGCCTAAGGTTACCTTAGGTGAAAATTGTAGTATCAGTCTGTGTTGCACAGAGAACAAATATATATCTCTCAAATCAAACTTAGGGCTGCTGATAGAGTTCTTCTCTGAGGAACACTAATTTTCTTCATGGACCAGTGTCCTTTCGCTGTCTCAGACTAGAGATGAAAGTCCAGATCTACAGCATAAGTCTGAAAAGAAATAGGAATAGGTAAAAGCCATATTTTCTGGAGAATGTTTTTTTGCTCAGTTGAAGGGCTACCTTGCCTTAGGCACTGCCTAAGTTCAGGGATGGGAGAGCTTCAGCTGGAGCAGGGCTGCATAGGGACCAGCAAAGTCTTACATGCCAATTTGATTAGGGGCAAAAGGAAACACAGGATGCATATGGAACTGGGTATCCATTTTTAGTTTAAATGAACTATTAACAGCCTAATAGTTTGAATTATCTAGTTATTACAGAAAATCCTCATTAATAAGAAAGTAATTCTAATATCTGCCTCTCTTCTCTGTTGTTTAAGCCATCCATCCAGTATCCCTCTGGCTCTTAAGGCTGACAGTTTCAATTTTCCCCTAGAAGACTTGGGGACAGGGCATTAGCAACAATTTTCCACTTGTACTTTTGCATTGCAGCAATCACAAATTGTATTCAAAATTAAGGCTGCTGTCTTCCATTTTCCTTAGGGTAAAAAAAAAAAAAAAGACATTTTTTAATATGGTATGCTTCCCACTACACTAATCTAACTTGCCAAAATGTGTAGACATATTTAAATATTTTGTTGGGATCCTCTCATCTTTACCACCTAGATTATCTCTTCAATATCTACAGTAATGATCACTCAATACACATGTGCACCATAAATAAAGGACCAGCTTTCAAACTTATCACAGGGGAGAGAGATTCAACTTCACTTTTGAAAGAAGGTTGTTTCTGAGAGCATGTGTATGCAAAATTACCCCTCAGGAAAGCAACAGTTAGAAGCTCAACTGCATGAGCTTCCAGTACATTCACATATTTTCTCATTTCCTTTGCTCACTGCAAGAGTTGGTATATAACAGATCATGTGGAAAGAAAGTTTTGAGAAACAACATCCTGCTGTGGTAAGTGGAGCCCTCTGACTGATGCAGAACAGTCTTTAGCGAACTTTATGGACTCCCCTGCAGCTTGTGGTAAAGACCATGGTGAGGTTTGCTATCCCCCTACTACCCATAGAAAACCCCATACTGGAGCAGGTGGATGTGACCTGAAGGAAACGGTGACCTCATGGATAGCCTGCACTGGAGCAGGCTCCTGGCAGGAACTGAAGAGACCATGATGGGGGAGGTCTTCTGGCAGGACCTGTCCCCACAGAAGAGCAGTCTGTTCCTGAAGGACTGTATCCTGTGGAAAGCATCCATGCTGGAGCAGCTCATGAAGAACTGTATCCTCTGGCAAGAACTCACTCCGGAGAGGTTCAGGAAGGACTGTTGCCTGTGGGTGGGGGCCCATGGTGGAGCAGGAAAATAGCATGAGGAGGAAGGAGTGTCAGAGACTACACATTATAAACTGACAGCAACTTCCATTCTCCATAGGGATCCTCAATAAATGGATTTGTAGAGGATTTCTCTTTCTGTGTGCCAGGTTATATGATGGCTTTCTCACAAAGGATTTGAGCAATTCAGATATTTCCAGCTGTGTATGCTGGGCATGAAGTACTCTTTTCCTAAATTAACTGTATTTAATGAATGGCTTTGGTGGGGTTTTTTTGTTTTGGCTTGGTTTTTTTTTTTGGTTGGTTGGTTTTTGGTTTTTGGGTTTTTTTCCCTTTGGGAGAACACTCTCCCAGCAGAACTGGGCATGTTTCATCTATTCTCTGGGAGTAGGAAGCAATCACCTCTCTACAGCACATACTTGCCATGGGCTTACAAACGTGCCTTTTGACTGAAAACACATTTACTTGCTCAGAAGATATATTTGTTAATAGAAATCAGACAAGTGCTGCATGAAGTCATTCCCCCCTCCACCTTTCTGCAAATCATCATTATGGCAGCGCTGTTCAGGACTGTGATTGCTGGCTTTAAAGGCTTCAGGGAGCAGCAAAAATATTGTCTCTGTCTTCAACCTGTCCTTTGTGCTATTTATTTTACAGAAATGTGTTGGATTTTTTTTTCACATGGTTAAAATCCTTCCATATGAATTCTCAGTGACCCACTTGCACGACCTTTGCAGAGGAAAGAATCAGCACTCACTTGGCAGCATGTGTAGGTAGGCATCTGAGGATTTGCAGCAAATGGAGACAAGTTACCTGATACTCATACTTCGGGGCCACGGGCTGGCTGATGAGAGAGCTGGTGACCAAACCTCAAGCTGATCTCCTGTCAGGAATTCAAACATGGGACCTGTGCTACTTTTCCAATCCCTGATATGAATCATCTGCCACAGAGACGTGCTGTCAGATACAATTCTTGTCTCCAGTGGCTTGGGACAGTCAGACTTAGCAGTCTCTTTTGTTCCCTTCACTTCATTCACTAATCACATTTCTACATTCTTCAGAGGTCTGAGAAACAGAGCACTTGCTTCAGGTGATTTTCTGGATTTATCCAGAATTATGACTAGAAACCTCATATTTGTGACCTATTAGTAGAGTGGAAAGGATGGAGGAGCTGCAAGTACATAGTGTCTAGGAACTGGCTGATTTTCTCATTTAAGATGTCAAGGAAGTTCATTAAAAAGCATGAAGGATATTAGGACTTCAAACTTTGCCTGAAAACCAGCAAATGCTAAATAAGGAGCACTGTGAGATCTGATGCAATGCTTGGAATGCCAGCAGCTATACAACCTCCCAGCTTGAAGAGAATGGGCTGTAACTGAACTGTATTTGAGTTTAATATAAATTAAAATAGGTAGCCTTCCAGAGAGAACAGATAGCAATTAGTTGTGATCCCCTACCTCTCTCTTATACAGCATCATATAGATACATTATTTCTATCAGAGGTATAGAATCAAATTACAAACTGTATTCATTATGGAGGCTGAGCATTTATTCTAATCTGTGCTATTTTTTTCACAAAGTAATTTGTGTAACTTTCCACAACCAAATTATTTGCAAGGAACACTATTCTGAAGGGTCACCTGCCTAAAGCTAATTATAGTAAACACTCTGAAAGCAAAGCCTCACCTGTCCCTCACTTATACTTGCATTCTGCAAGATACAAGCTTATCCTCCGAGACAAGTATATTTTTCTTCCAAATTTAAATCAATTAGCAAGTGTATATTCCCAAAAAAAGAGGACACATTGCTGATGGAAAAAAAATGAGACCAATTTAGCTTGTTATTTTTGAGAGGTTGCCTTTATAGATCTGATTATCATCAAATCCTTAAATCTTCCTGTAGAAGACACAGAAGGACCCCTCACCACAACTGAGTATTGTTAGTAGCATCCACTAAAAATAAAGTATTAAATATGTTCTTATCTTAATTCAGAAAAGTGGTAAATTTTTATGTAAAACAACACTGGGGAGGGAGGATTGAAATGTGCATTACATTAGGAATTTAAAATTAAGATCATGAATACAGTAACTCAGCCTGTGAAGCAATGGCAGGCTGAGGTGACACCACCAGTAGTAGAATTCCAGACAGAAAATACTTCTTATCAATCAGGTCTTTCTGGAGTATGTATTAGTGACTTTGGTGCTATCCTAGGTATTCATACAACTGTGAAGTTGAGATGCAGAGGTGTCATAGAAATTAGAATGAACCCCCAGAAACCTAGATGTGGAGAAGTGAATTAGAGTGTACCTTGCCTGCAGTGAAACAGGTTGGCATATTCGCTCCTTGCTTACTGAGTCAAGTTCAATTGTTAGCTTACATTTCAAGTTAAAAAGAGTTTTTCTGTCTCAGCCACTCTTTACCTCAATACTTAAACTTTGCTTTAGAAACACTTTTGAGATATTTGAAAACAGCACTGTAGAAAGTCTAAATGGGATTAAAAATAGATTGAATTGTATGATATGCCAATATTCAGACTAGAGTTTTGCAATATGGCTTTGTTTTCCACATATACAATTTCTATTTAGAAATATGAGGATACAAGAGTAGTAAAAGTTCTTTCTGCTTTTACAGATACTAATTTCCATTCTCCTTAACATGTGAACATACATCAGTCATAATCTGAGGACGTTAATGTGTGTGTCACTGCTTAGGTATCAGTTGTCCAGAGTAATCAGATAAAATGAGAATTCTTTGATGTTTTCAAGTCCTTGAAAAGCCAGAAAGACTATATCTGAAGCATAACTACAGGATAGTGTTTATGGTACTTGGATAATGTTATGTCTTGTAAGAAACCTGTACTTTTAATGTAGATCTCAACCCCGTAGAATCCACAAAAATGCTTGTCTTTGAAAATACAGTTTTAGAGTCAGTGTGGAATGGACAGTAGTTTTCAGTGGAAATGGAGATGTAAAAAGTAAGGAGTCTTGTCACGCTGCAGTCAAATACCATTAAAGAAAATGTGGGGACAGGGATAGTGCTTGGAATGGAATTGGGAGCTCAGGTATTTCCTCTCCCACATCAGCATCCCACCACTAGACTAGCCAGGTTTTCATGTTAGTTACATTTCTAGTTCACTGCTGTAAGAGGAGAAAGCTCTTCTAGCCGGTATGCAGAAAAAGCCAGACTGACTTTGAGAGGAAGTCAAACCCAAGGCTCCCATAGCCTCTTATTTTTTTTCCCAAGAAGAGGAAAACCTGATTAACATTACATCATATAATTTATTTTCAGAAGCTCCCAGGCACATATTGGTGCTGTTTTCACACTGACCTCCACAACTGACAGCATATTATCCCCAGCAGTGAACAAGGATTTATCTGCATCTCAGTTTATTTATCTTCTGCATGCAGGCTTTGCTGATGCAGATATCTCACTCTGTGCAGAGATTCAGATTTTCTCTTGAAACACAGTAATGACCACAAATTTATCACTTTATTTGCCCAGTAAAAATTCTCTTATTAAATGAAGGCTTATGTTACAAACATACATTGCTGAAACTACATTAGCAGTTGGAAAGAAATGAGAATGTGGAGGCATGGACTTGCTTTGCATTCTGAAAGGTGATTTCTCCCATGTAGAACAAATAATAGAATGAAGAGGGGAAGTTTACTCAGCCACTGTCAAGATAGGGAATTACTTAATCTGTTATTCTGTCTCAATTCAACATATTTCCCAAGCACTTAAATCACTCTTAGAAATTCAGAAATTATCAGGTAAAAAAACAAAGCAAAAAGCCTACCCTTTTCTCAGAACTCCACCACTATTTTGTTGCTGCCTGGTCAGTGGTTTATTATGTGATGAAATAGACACTAACTCAACATATGACAAATACTTGTTTAAGTCTCTAAAACCAATGAAAAGCAAGCCAAATAAATAATCCTGAATAGTCACTACAGTTGTATAGATTCAACCTGTCTACAGCTGTCAGAGATTCAAGGTGGATTTGGTGTTCACACAGAGGCAACAAACTCAGTCTCAACTCTCATGTCTTTTAGACACAAAATATAACTTTGAAGTTAATGAACAACTTCTTGTCAAAATTATATCTGAATGTCAGCTTACAGAGTAGCTATATGAGCTTCAAATAATCAAAAAGACGAAGTGAGTTACTTATAACTCTAATATGTTCTACTTACTCTCTGTCCCCCTCATCCGTACCTGACCTAATCAATGCTGCCTCAAAAGCCAGACTGCTCTTCCCATTTCTCTATATAGAAAAAAAAGAGTGGAATTTCTAAATGAGAGAAGTCTCAAACAGCACCTCACTGAGTCTTTAGGCTCTGTTCTGAGTACTCTCACACAGACCACTCTGAGTAGAAAGCAGACACTGTTCTTTTTTTAATATGTTACTCTTTTCTGCAACAGCTGAAGAGAACTTGGAACCAAGTTCCTGCTGTGTCGCTTTAATCTGCTTTTGGTTGTGACTTCCTTCCAGTTAATTACTTTGGCAGCAGCGTATTATCTGAGCGTGTTTTTGCTACTGGTTAATTACAAACTTATAATTAAATAACTGTTCAAAATGGTTTAGTTTCTTTGGCATTCCATCAATTGTACTTTAATACACAGCACTGCGCTAAGTCATTTGCCACAGGCCTCAGAGTCAATGGAAGAAAGAGTTTGTGCATTTGAAGTTGGAAACAACATTAAGAAAACATCTCCATGGGCTTATTTATCTGCTGGCTTCTGGTCTTTCTGGATCCTATCAGTGCTGCTACTGGTGGCTTTGTCTGTGCTTAGTTTTGCCAGATAGCAACTGTGTCAGTAAAATTCTTTCAAGCAGCTAAACATTCTGAGGATTAAGCTATTCATCAAAGAGACTGGTGAAATGTCAAGATCATTCTTCCTTCTCATCAATAAGCCTTAAACAATTGCATTATTCTGTCATCTATCAACAGTACAATCTGATGGTGTCTGATCAGCCTGAGCTCTGTCTTGAAGAGCAGTCACCCATCTGCCACAGAAGATGCCATTATTTAAATGAAGAAGAAACCAATATTTAGAATAATTTTCAATCACAGCATGACAAGAGGCTTCTCAGTCACAGGAGCTACCACGAGCTGTGTCTCCTAAAATCTATCCAAGGGAAAACAACAATCAGGACACCTTGAATGTCAGAGCCTCTTAGATATTAAGGCCCTTAATTCATACTTAGTAGGTTAAAAAAAGTAAAGATTTTGTATATTATGTGTTAAAGAGAATTATATTCTTCTATCCATTGAGTGTTACAATTTCAGAAGAGAATTAGAGTTGTAAATATGGAGTCAAGTGTGAGGGACTGCAACACAGATTAAAGAACCCGAATCACACACAAGAAAACAGCTTTAACAAACATCTCTCCACTCAGCATTTACCACTGAGAGATGCTTGTCTTCTTAAGACAACACAACTCCACTCTCCCCTTTGCTTCAGATTCTGGGCTCTGCCCTGTCATTCTATTCATCACCATGGGCTCCACTAAGCAGCAGGAGTATCCATGAGCAAGATGATGCAGCACCAAATTCTTCAGTACTCAGGTTGTGTCTAATTGTTCAGAACATTTTAGGAAGCTGTAGCTTTTACCTGCTCCACTTTTCCTTGCTTGGGTGGTTGAAGCAACCAAAGAGCTGGCACTGTTTTCAACCAAAACAGATAAAGGATACAAAACTACTCCCAGTTTACTGAGCTTTAAGGTACAGAGCATGGATATAACCCCAGGCAGTCTGGGAAATCTGGTCTTGTCCAGAAATCACTTGGCATGGTGCTGAGACTGGCCCCTGGGAAGGCTTTTCTTCAGAGGTGGGGTGGGAGACAGAAGGGTAAGAAGACAGGAGGATCGATCTACACAGAGTTTGAAAATGGTGAAGTCTAAGAGGGCTATACTAATTGCTGCTTTTATCTGAAAAGAACTGTCAAAATACCACCCCTGACAAGAAAGGAAAGATTAATCACTAGCCTTACCATCTGAGAAGCATCTGGGGAATGACATCTTTTCACATGTCACTTGGTTTTGTTTTGTTTCTGCAAACAAGAAGCATAGATCCCCAGATCTATCCCAGGACATTACTTGCCCTGAAACTGAAAATGTGTTCTAAGAAGTATTTTTATGCTAGGAAGGTCGCTTCGTGCCAGATGTCTAACATACCAACAGGGAAATCTGGGAGAAGAAAAATTTAGCATGAATATCATCTTCATCTACTTTCCTTATTTGAGGTCCAGGACATTTTAATGAATCAATTATTTTTTTCTTTTTTAAGGTCACCTTACTTCATCTACCTTGGGAACACTCATCAAGATGAAGAGCAAAAAAAAAGTGAATTCTCTATCTGCCTGCTCTACTGTATTTTAAACAAGGCAGAAAACATCTTTCACAATGCCTGAAAAATACCTAATACAGATCATATTCAGTAGTCATGAGAAGCAAAAATGATCTTGAAGCTTCAGTATTTTCTTTTATACTGGAGGCTGAAATAGGTTTTCAGGCAAAGGACAGCATTTCCCATAGTTGAATGGTATGAAAATTGGCTCTGAATAGTCCTTTCTGCTTCTGGCAGTAAAGATTGAGTATCTCAGGTTATTTAAGCAGACCTTCATCTACATTATCTTGCTTTCAGCCCTTCTAAATGGAAAAGATTGTTTAACAGTGTGCGTGAGCTTTTCCATATAAAAACTATTAGATAATGATCTCAGCAGTTATTAATCATTCAAACTCTGGTGTTTCGATGCTGATTTACATTAGCTGAGGATATGCTTCATTCTGTCCCATACTCTATTTATGCATACATCCCTGTGCATGAGTGTTATCTATTCACTGAGCATATCAAAGTGTCAGTGACTTCCAGTGACGCAGAAAAAAAATCTTCAGAGAAGGTAACAGTTTGCTGAACTTCTGCAGAATAGTTTCAGACAGCAGAAGAGTGCATTCAGAAAGAGAAGAAAAAGCTGGATGCTAAGAATACCAAATTTAACTTTGATCTGTTTTATATCAAAGAGCACAAAATTTTAATTAGATCTGAGGTTCAAAAATATTACTGCCCTGTCAGACAGAATTAGAAGCATCTAGTGTTATGGGAGAGAAACCTAAGGATTTCCATACTGGCAGAAGCATGCTGATTACAGTAAGTAGTGCTCCATAGCTAAATGTGTTTTTGAAAATTTCTAATGTATTTAGTCTTCATGCCTTTCATCAGACTGAGAGCACTGCAGAATGAATTCATATTTACTGACAAAACAAATCATGGCATGAACATTAACTATATAGATTTTCTTATACTCCCGACTACAGCGTAAACATATATTTATATAACTGGGTTTTGCAATCATTGAATTTTGGTAGGAGGGGAAAAGTTTTTATAGAGATGAGATGATATGATATCATATCAGACTAGTTCAGACAGTGGGGAAAGATACACTCAGGGGACTGAGTCCATCAGTGTCTCTACTGAGATACCATGTACCCCATGCTAGTCATAAACTTCAATCTACAGCTTAAGACTAAGCAAGCTGAAGTTAACAGATTCTTGCAGTCAACATATTAGAGAGGGGATAGTGAAAGGCCATCTGGGGAAGCATTTATCCACCCTTCATAGCATACCATGCTTCTAATAGTGCCCAAGTTGTATTAAAGTCATCATTATGTTTGTCAAGGATAGCCTGTTGGAAAGCTGCATCACAACTTTATTTATAATTTTTCAATTGTTCTATTGACCATGGGCAGTCTGTATCAATTTGGTCCTGTGTTGTAATTGGTTTTTTTTTAAATTAAATAGCTCCCCCTCCTCCCTTGTATGTACACAATGAGTAGATAACTTCTACCTTCATTCTCTTGAACTAAGCAAGTCAAACTCTTGTTGTTCGCATTTGTATGAAACAGTCTCTGTCACCATGATAACCTTGAAAGGTCTTCAGGTGAGGACCTGCTTTGAGCTTGTCTGTCTTGAATTCAGCTGAGCAGTGTTAGTTAGAGAATTTCATAATGTTTTCATTATGGTGCCTACAGTAGTATTAATTCCCTGTTTCTGTAAGCATATTGGATCCCAGTCCCTGAAGTTCATTAGTAATTCTGTCCAGAACAATAACATTTGTACATATCCCACTGTTGCTCCAACTTTGCCCATTCCCTTATCTTTCTTTATTATTTCTTGAATAAAACTATCCCATATTTATTAACAGTTTCCCTGGGTAATGCATAAAAAATGCTTATGTTTTTTTCAGAAAAATCAATTATTAATGTTGGTACAATTTGCATTCTGTAATCCCAGTTTTTGCATTGAATCCCATCCTAATATTTTGGTTTCTATGAAGCTCAAATTTTAATTATTGTCATTGTATAATTTAAACCCTTGCACAAGTTCAAAACAAAAGCAATGGAACTTTAGTTGGTTGTTTGATTTGTGGGGTTTTTTTCTTCAATATCAGTCATACATTTCCTATTCTGAGGGCTCCCATAACCCTCAGTTACCTCCCTCCTTGTTTTTCTATATTAATGCTACCAAAACAACTTATAACACAGGTGCATCTAAAAAATTCTTAGTTGCAATGAGATTTGTAACTGGTTTCAGCTACCAGAGTCCTGAAGGAATTGGCTGATCTAGTTGCCAAGCCACTCTTCATGATACTTGAAAAGTCATGGTAGTTGGGTTAAGTCCCTAATGACTGGAAAAATGGAAACATTGCACCCATTTTTAAAAAGGGTAGAAAGAAGGATCCTGGGAACAGCGGGCTGCCAGCCTCACCTCTGTACACAGGAAGAACACAGAACAGATCCTTCTAGAAACTATTCTAAGTAATGTGGAAAGCAAGGAGAAGATTCAAGACTGCTAGCATGGCTTCACCAAGGGCAAGTCCTGACTGACAAACCCATTGAATTCTATCATTGAGTGACTACATTAGGGGACAAGGGAAGAACTATGGGTGTCATAGATTTGAACTTCTGTCAGATGTGGTCCCCCACAGTGTCCTTCTCTCTAAATTGGAGATACAGGGATTTGATGGACAAAAGGACTGTTTGTTGGGTAAGGAATTCGATAGGTGGTTGCAACCTCCAGTATCAGCCCAGGTAGGAGTATGAAAGGTTTGAGAGTGGCCTGCAGAGAAGGACTCGAGGATATTGGTGGATAAAAAAACACAATATGGGCCAGCAGTGTGGGCTTGCAACCAAAAAGCCAACAGTATCCTGGGCTGCATCAAAAGAATCGTGGCCAGCAGGTCAAGGGAGGTGATTCTCCCCCTCTACTCTGCTCTCGTGAGACCCCACCTGGAGTGTCCAGTTCTGGAGTCCTCAGCACAAGGACCTGGAGCTGTTGAAGCAGGGTCAGAGGAGGGCTACAAAAACAATCAGAGGGCTGAAGCACCTTTCCTATAGGAACAGGCTGAGAGAGTTGGAGTTGTTCAGTCTGGAGAAGAGCAGGATGCGAGGAGACCTGATTGTGGACTTTCAGGGGCTTATAAGAAAGATGGGGACAAAATTTTTAGCAGGCCCTGTTGTGATAGAACAAGGGGTAATGGTTTTAAGTTAAAAAAGATAGATTCATGAGTTATTAGTCCCTACCAACAGTATGTATTTTGCAGCACTCAATGTGCCAAACATGAGAAGGTACTCAGAACATACAGATTCTATACAGGGAGGTACCTAAAAGCCAATTTGGAAGACCTAGATAATTTCCTAAATCACCAGTGAATTCTGGACCATAGCAGTCTTGAATTTTGTAATAATTTCATGTCTATAAGTTTTAGAGGTTTTTGGAGGTTTTTTTTACTTATATAAGACGGGCTAAATAAAGAGTTATTTAGCCCGTCTTATATAAGTAAAAAAATAGGATATTATATATAGATATAAAAAATTATTATATATAAAAATATATCAATATATATAAATATCATAGGATGATGCCATTTTTCTGCAGTTTTCCACTTAAAGAAGTGGAAAAATTATCTAAAAGCTGTTCATGAGACTGCATATGAAGAGAAACCTCTAAGTCATTCATAACAAGCAAAAAATGTTGTTAGTACAGAGGATCCAATGCATGAAGAAATATCCAAATTAATTGTTTTGAGGTAGACACATTTCTCTCATTTATCCATCAGTTTTTGTGTACAGTGACAGAGAAACTGAGTACTGAAAGTGGCAGCTGGACTACAACAGTTTTATGATACCTCCATTTAAAATATTAAGTCTGATTAGATAAATTATTGTTATTATCTACAGCTCAGACATCTATCAGGCTATCAGTTCTTGCATTCTGTCATAGATAGTTCATGCATCAAATTCTCAGTGGGATGCAACTGCTGACTGACAGGTAAAAATATTAATATCTATACATTATTCTGTGAATGAATACACAGCATTTGAGGTGATGCAGGTAATCAGTAAGTTACACTGATTTTGTGCATGCTTTCATTTTCATCTTAGATCTATATTGGGTGTACTTCATTTGAAATAAAAAATGTTTCCTCATTAGGAGAATAATTAAGGACCACAAGTAGGTTTCTGTTTATGCCTGAGATGATGTTTTGATTATGTATCCCAAAATAGAGTGAAAGCATCTGTCTGGGAATCTTAGTGATGCTGAAGTAAAAAACAACAGCATTATTTTAAATGGATGGTTAAGTAGAAGTTACTTAAACTGCTGAATTACTTTAAAATTACAGGATTATTCTTGTGTTACACTGTTACCTGATTACTTGTCTCCTATATCAAATACTCCTTAGAAAGCACACTCAGTCAGAAGAGGATAAAGGGTCCCTCTTCAAAAGGAAACTGTAAAAGGAGCTTAAAATAACAAATTTCAGAATAGTTTTCTTTGTTGTTTTTTTTTTTTAACAGAAAGAACCCTCAGATATATTCTGGTCTATTCTTCCCCCATGTTACCTCTCCTAGCCATGAAGAAAGGGGTATGTGCAAACCTCATGAGGTTCAGTAAGACTAAGTGCAGGGTCCCACATATGGTTCAGGGCTATCCCAAACACTATTGTAGGTCAAGGAGAGAATGGATTGAGAACAGCTCTGAGAAGGAGGGTTTGGGGGTGTTGGTTGATGATTAACCCTCAAAGATCACTGGTAGCCCAGAAAGCCAGTTGTATCCTGGGCTGCATCAAAAGAAGGGTGGCCAGCAGGTCGAGGTAGGGGGTTCTCCCAATCTATTCCACTCTCCTGAAATTCCACCTGAAGTACTGTGGCCAGTTCTGGCATCCTCAACACAGAAGAACACAAAGCTGTTGGAGCAAGTCCAGATGAAGGCCACAAAAATGATCAGGGGACTGGAGCACCTCTCATATGAGGACAGACTGAGAGAGTTGGGGTTGTTCAGCCTGGAGAAGAGAAAGCTCCAAGCAGACCTCATAGTAGCCTTCCACTATCTTTTTACTATAAAGTTTACAGAGCTCTGGAACAGGCTCCCAAGAGAGGTTGTGGAATCTCCTTCTCTGGAGACGTTCAAGACCTGTCTGGGTGCATTTCTGAGTGACCTGCCCTAGTTTTGGTCCTGCTTTGGCAGGGGTGTTGGACTTGATGATCTTCAGGGGCCCATTCCAACCACTGATATCCTGTGATTCTGTGATCTGAGGGGGCCTACAACAAAGCCAGAGAGGGACTTTCTACAAGGGCTTGTAGTGAGAGGACAAGGTAGAATGATTTCAAGCTGAAAGAAGGTAGATTTAGGTTAGATATGAGGAAGATTTTGTTTCTCCTCTGAAGGTCATAAGCCACTAGAAAAGGTTGCCCAAGGAAGCTGTGGATGCCCCCTCCCTGGAAGTGTTCAATGCCAGGCTGCTTGGGGCTTTAAGCAACCTGGTCTAGTGGGAGGTGTCCCTACCCATGCAGGGGAATCGGAACTAGGTGATCTTTAAGGTCCTTTTTAACCCTAGCCTTTCAATGATGTGATGATTCTAGATCTTTAAACACAAAATCAATTCTCATTATATCATACAGCAGAATTCCATTAGCTCATTAAGAGTATCTCCCTTCCAATCCAAACCATGCTCTGAAGAGCCAGAAAAATAAACAAAATTATACTGTATATGAAATCCATCCCAAAGTCAACTGGTCATGTCGAATGTGATTCTAACCATCAATCAGGATTGTGCCTGTTGTACCACTGCTGTCCCCTTCCAGTGCCATGAAGTACAAGTGTGTTCAAAACAGCTTCCAGGAGTTCAAGCAATAATTTTCTTGAGGACTTGAAAGTCTGAAGAGCTAAGCAAGCTACTACTCCATAAGGACAATGATATTTTTCATAAAAAGAGAAGTTTTTTGCTTCTTTCCCGTAGTGGTTAATGGATCATTACATGAGCTAAAGCCGATGCAGTACTATGCAGTTTAACTAACAAAGGGACTGCAAAGATTTAAGAAAGGGAAGAAAGATTTAGCACCCCTAATATGTCTTGGAAAGTAAAACTCGTTTGATACACCTAGAGTGAAATTTAATGCCTATGTTTATTTTTTGTTCTCTTAACCTTTCTGCTAAGATATATACAGAGATTGTAACTGCTTTAAAAAGAATATTCCTATGGCTTTTTGGTTGCATCCCTAAGTGCTATTTTTAAATAGAAGAACTTATGCTTTCTGTCTCAGCTTTACAAACCAGACATTATATACAAACTGAAATAGTGCTTCAACCCATCAGAGAAAAAAATCCAACTATAAACAATATAACCTTCCAGTGATTTTTAATGGTTTGGATACTGGAGACAAACACAGTACTCTATCCCCTGGAAGTCAAGTAAAGAAAATTATAAGCAACAATAACATTCTCTTCCCTTGTAATCCAAAGTTGATAAAGTACACCCAAAGTTAAAGATTCTCAAAGGATTTAATGATTTATAACTTTAAAAGGGAGTTATTTTTAAAAGGCTTCTCTCATTTGCATTATGTGTTCTTGTCTTTGCCATGTACCTCAGCTATGTTTCTCAAGTTGCGGATATTTGTTCTTGTTTTCTTTCTGTAAAAGCTGAGAAAGATCATCACTGTTCCCTTGCCTCTCACAATTCAGGGTGTAAGGACAAAGCAGCTGCCAGCAGTATCCCTGGGAGATGTGACATGGAAGCTTGAGCCTAATTTCCAGACAATCCTTTAGTTTGTGTCAGAGTAGAACAGTTCCCTCCAGGTGCCTGAAAACTGGATTTACAGGTTCCTCTCTGAATAATGCACCAAAATACTTACCCTGCTGCCTGGCAGCAAGAGGGTGGGCAGATGGATTTAGCTGGAAGATACTAAAATAGAAGCTGTGTTTTGAAACAGTCCTCCACTTTTATTCAGCATAGGATATTGCAGTGGAAACAAGGCTGCTGTACTGAGAAATCAAAGACAGAAAACTACCATCCCTTAAAGAACTGCCAACACTCAAGATATTTCAAGTTTTACACTATTTGCCGTGGATTTTTTAAAGTAGATTTATTTTTAGAACTAAGCAAAATAAATCATTCTTATTCTTTTGCTTTTTGGAGAAAAGCTCAATCTCTCTTAGCTCAAAATCATAAGCCAAAGAAAATTTACCCATTGAAGTCTCTCGCATTTTTTGAAGACCTGATTTTTCAAGTCTTCGTTCAAAAAATGAAAAATTCAGAACTTGATTTTCAAATGGTTAAAGTTGACTGTGATTCATTTAGTTCAGCATAGGCACAAGGAATAGTAGAATAAATAAATTAAAAATGAATTGTTATCACATATCCTTCTAAACATATAATATGTGACACATAGTCTTTCATTCTCTGCCTTTTCACATCAAAGACTCTTTTCTCTCAGAAACAAATCAAAACTCCTAGGCAAATTCCAGACTGAAGAAGCAGGGGTGCACAATTGTTTGCATTTCCTAACCTGTATACCACATACAGGTGCTATATTCTCACTTAATACTGTGATATCATCATGGCTTTGGACAAGGCTGAGTACTTTGAATATCATTTATGATACTAGAATATGGTTGCAAAACACCTGAAAGATGCAGCAAGCATATTTAAAAGCATGTAGTTTAAAACCAGTTCAAAGTCCACCTAGGTAACCTCAAAAACTTTTTCTAACCAGGATGAGATTATGGCTAAAAATGAACCTGAAAAAGGCCATGACCTTTTTTTTTCAGGTGAGAATAACAAGATACCCACACCCACACAAAAATGAAAAATGGTGGCAGTTGTTTCTTATCAAACTGGGGCTTTTTATGCAAACAACTTAGTTTTAATGATGTATAAATACTGCAAAATTGCTTCTACTTTATTCTCCTGAATACTAGAATGTTTCTGAGGTTTTGAAGAAAAGCCATAAAGTTTTTGGGGAAAAATGCTCCCATTTTCACACACACACCAACATATGATTTGGAAATTGGGACAATTCATGTATCCTTTCAGAAAATTAAGAAAGTCAAAACATACAGGAACTGTAGTGTTGGGTATTTTTCCCCTAAAATGCATCTTCACCAGTATCCTCCAAAATCAGCTCATAATCAAGATAATCTTGAGCCACAGCCTGTAACCTGCCACAAATACATCTCCACAGGCATTTCAGGTCTTGTCACGCATATCCCACAAAAAACAAACCTCCCAGTTGTTGCTGTTTACTATATTTTGGTTCACCCTGCAGAGTAGGCATATGACAAGTACCTGATTCTTTCCAGATGAAATGAAACTGGAGGGTGCACTTCAGGAGCCAACCTGACGCACTCCAACAACAAAGGGCCATTCAGTTCACGGGGAAAGAGCTTGTCTGCAGCCCATCAGTAAAACATATTTTTTGATGATTGAGTTATCAGCACAATGTCTCTCTGAAAATATACATTTCTTGAGCTGTATCATCTACTAATGAGAAACTAAGCCTATGAACTACACAGCTGCAGTGGCCATCCTCCTGGCTGATTCCCAGCTGGAGAACTGCTCTAGTGATAAAATCAGACATGATTATTGTGAAACAGAAATACATCCTTTGTTTAAAGAGCTGGGAGAAGAAGTTATGCAATGTACTAAATGGTATTCTAGACACTAAATATTAAAAAAAAAAAATAATCCAAATTCTAACAAAAAGAAGCAGAAGCAATATGAAGTATCACCTTCTGAGTAGAAAAGTAGGATTCCTATGATTATTTTCCATTGCAAATCAAATAGAAGCTAAGTGGAAGGAGATGTAACAGGCAAGCTTTCTTTTGTATCACATATGGACAACCAATTCTAGGAGCTGGAATTTTACAACATAGAAGCAAATAAGTACTGTTTGGGTGCCTCATTATACAGTCAGAAAGAGTGGTTACACTCTGCAGCAGCCCAGAGTATCTGGGCATATACCTACAAGAGAGTATCTACAACAGGAGGTGGATGTGTTGGCTCTTACACACACCTTTCAACACTCATTACATTCTAAAATGAAGTTATATTAGAACTTTATACAATTTGTTTGTTATCAGAACATACTCTAAAAAGGGAAGAGACTCATGGGTATGAAAAACTAGAATACTGAATGTCAACTGAATGGGATTTCGCATTTACATATAGAAAAACATAAAAGTACATAACTGTTCTAGCAGTTTTGTGAATAATTTTACTAAAGGTATGCAAAAGTAAATAATCAGCTAATGATTACTTTAATGTCTCACTCACAGTATGGAAATAGGGAGTCTAGATTAGCATTTGACAGTTTTATGCACAGCAGTAGAAAATCTAAAGGCAGCCATATCATTTTCATATTTTGCAAAGAGCAGGCACCAATGTTAAAAGCTAAAATTAAGTGTAATAACCCATCCATGGTTTTACTTGAAATGACCTCGTTTCAGAAATTGGCACTTGATCTAATGCATATTGCAAGATTGCAATATTCCCATAATTGGAATTCTTGCACTCTGTTTGACAGTTTTTCACCATTCCAGCAAGCAATCTGCTTGAAGGCATAGATATTTAAGAGTGGCAAGAACCTATAAAGTTAGAAGAGTGTTAGTAACAGCATATTGCTGGTCTTTTAATGAGAAGCACACTTAAATCTAAGAGGAACTTACTTTTTTACCAGTTTCACCATGGGCATAACAAAGAGTTCAGCTACAGCTCTACTGGTATGGTCAAAATATCAGTATCTCCATTATCATAGAATGGTTTGGGTTGGAAGGGACCTTAAAGACTACCTAGTTCCAACCTCCCTGAATGAGCAGGGACACCTCTCACTAGACGAGGTTGCTCGAGGTCCCATCCAACCTGACCCTGAACACTGTGAGGGAGGGGGCAGCCACAACTTTCTTGGTTAACCTGTTCCAGTGTCTCACTATCCTCAAATTAAAGACTTAATGAATTTCTTCCTAATATCTAACTTAAATCTCTCCTCTTCAGGTTTTAAACTATTTACCCTTGTCTTCTCACTACACATTCATGTAAAAAGCCCTACCTCAGCTTTCTTGTAGGCCCCCTTCACATGTTGGAAGGTTGCTATAAAGTCACCTCAGAGCCTCCTTTTCTCCAGGCTGAACAACCCCAACTGCTTCACTCTGTCTTCATAGGGGAGGTGCTCCAGCCCTCTGATCATTTTAGTGGCTCTCCTCTGGACACGTTAAAGAAGCATTATGTCCTTCTTATTTTGGGGACTCCAGAACTGGACACAGTACTCCAGGTGCGGTCTCACAAGGGCAGAGTAGAGAGGGAGAATCACCGTCCTTGATCTGCTGGCCATGCTTCTTTAGATGCAGCCCAGGACATGGTTGTCTTTCTGGGCTACAAGTGCACATTGATGGCTCATGTTAAGCTTTTGGTCCTCCACCCCTCGAAGTCCTTCTCCTCAGGGCTGTCTGCAACTCTTTCTTCTCCCAACCTATATTCATGCATGGGATTGCCTTAACCAAAGTGCAGAACCTTGCACTTAGCCTCATTGAACCTCATGCAGTTTGCACGAGTCCACTTCTCAAGCCTGTCCAGGTCCCTCTGGATGGCATCCTTTCCCTCCAGCATGTTGACTTCACCACACAGTATGGTGTCATCAGTAATGTTGCTGAGGATGCATTTGATTCCAATGTCCATGTCACTGAGAAAGATGTTAAACAGCACTGGTCTGAGTACCAGCCCTTGAGGAACACCACTCATGACATCTCCATTTGGGCACATTGCCATTGATCACAACTCTTTGGGTGGGACCATCCAGCCAGTTCCTTATCCAACGAGTGGTCCATCCATTGAATCTGTATCATTCCAGTTTAGAGATAAGGATGTCACGCGGGACCTGCTTTGCATGGGTCCAGGTAGATGTCATCATTGCCCTGTCTTTTTCCACCAAGGCTGTGACCCCATCATAAAAGGCCACCAAAATAGTCAGGCAGGATTTGCCCTTAGTGAAGCCATGCTGGCTGTCACCAATCACCCCTTTGTTATCTGCTTGCCTTAGCAGAGCCTTCAGGAGGATCTGCTCATGACCTTGCCAGTCACAGAGGTGAGACTGACTGGCCTGGGGTTCCCTTGGTCCTCTTTTTTTCCATTTTTGAAAATGAGGGTTATGCTTCCCCTTTTCCAGTCAGCAGGAACTTCACCAGACTGCCATGACTTTTCAAATATGATAGTCAGTGGCTTTGCAATTTCATCCACCAGTTCTTTCAGGAGCCATGGGGGAATCATTACTATAGACTCAAGCTGGTATTAAGAGACCTTTAAACCCTGCATCCAAGCTCTTCATTTTCAGGACACAATGCTAAATATCACTTAGGCCATGACATAGCAATGTGTTGCACTGGGGTCAGTGGAAAAGTCAAAATGCTCACACCCAGATTAAACAGATCTGCTCAGCACAATTGCAGGCTCTTGTGTGTGACCGTGACCACTTCAATACAACTATGCAGGAGGATGTGACCCTGAACTGGGCTCCATAATAGTTCTTTTTCAAAAAATACAGATTTCCCCAAAAGAAAAAAGGCTCCATGGAAACTGGGTGTCTGGAAATTCTGAATGTACATCCTAAATACCAACACACACTCTTTTTAACTCACAATATTTGATTCACAAACAGAAGACACTACTGCTTCCTACTATCACATTCAGCCATCAAGTCTTATTTTTATCACACCTCAAAGGTAGTTTGGAAAAGAGACCTATAATTTGAAAAACAACAGTTTGGAAGAGACAATAAAAATGGTAAGTCCATGTCACCATTCTAAAGCAAAAGCAGCACTGCAACTAACAGAAAAAAATGTTTAGAGGAAAATACTGACATATTACTTTGGTTCAGATACTTCAGAGCTACCAAGGTGTCAAAACTCACAGAATTTCAGAAGTGTCTCTGAAATTCTTCAGAATACTTCATTTGCACTTAAAAAGAAAAGGATTTCTTTGAGAAAATATGAGAAAGAAAGTATTTTGTGGCCTTGGATGTCAACCTATACTCCGTATAACAGAAGTTTCCATTCTTAAAAGGGCATAAAGGATATTCTGGTAACATCTTGAAGAAGAAAAAAGTAGTTTCGGTAAACATGTTGAGTGATTATTCAATGGCCATGTGGTTATCCAAAGAGCTGGACCAGATGTCAGTCCCAAAAAATCATGTTCAGCTGTAACAGTAAAGTTGCTGTATGTGAATGCTGAATTAACATATTCATATTTTATTTCATATTCATTTACATGAATATATATATATATATATATTCATTCATTTCATATTTATTTATATTCATAGACATATTAACATATTTTACTTTCAGGAAGACATGCAATTACTGACTTTGAAACTGGCAAGATAGAGTGGCCCATTCTACCTCTCTTTTGCCATTATTTTAGAATTAGTGATGTGTGATGCAGAATTACAGCTGTTCTAATAGCAAACTTTAAGATTAGTAGAAAAGTCAGTTAAAACTATAAATTAAAATAATAAATTGAAATACATTATAATGTGGCTAAATATTATGAAAAGCCATGATAAAAGCATTCATACACAACTCATCAATGACAAGGATTGCAGCTTGCTCTGAACCATTTGTACTCCATCAGAAATACCAATGGATAACCTGTTTTCTAGATATGTGTTGCTCTAAGTGTTATGTACTTGAATTTGTGATTTGAAAGAATCATACAAAGTCCAGGGCGCTTTTACATTATATTGGAGGCTCAAGATTATTTTGCTGCTCTGAGCCGGAAAAAGCAGATGTATCTGGACTTCATAATATAGAATCATAGAATCATAGAATTAGCCGGGTTGGAAGGGACCTCAGAGATCATCTAGTCCAACCCTTGACCCACCGGAGCAGTTGCTAGACCATGGCACTGAGTGCCACATCCAGTCTTTTTTTAAATGTCTCCAGGGACGGAGAATCTACCACCTCACCGGGCAGTCCATTCCATAGCCTAATCACCCTCTCCGTGAAGAAATTCTTTCTAATATCTAACCTAAACCTCCCCTGCCACAACTTAAGACTGTGTCCTCTTGTCTTGTTGAAGGTCGTCTGTGAAAAGAGTCCAGTTCCCACCTCGCTACAGCCTCCTTTCAGGTAGTTGTAGACAGCAATGAGGTCTCCCCTGAGCCTCCTCTTCTTCAGGCTGAGCAGCCCCAGCTCTCTCAGCCTCTCCTCATAGGCATATGCCCCTAGCCATGAGTGATGAAAGTTATCTGGCTATTTAATCAAAGTTGTATGCTCTCCTCAAAGAAATCAACAACAACAAATGCCTGCCTCTGAACACATTTTGGGATGTGGGACACCTACACTCAAGATCCTATTTCAAATCTTACAAAGCCTTCCTACCTCAACCAGTCTTTCTTCTAATAACAAGTTGTCTCAGTCATTTTTATTTCCTTATTTAATGAGCTTAACTTCATAAGGATCTTCTCAGGTAGGGTAGGAAATGAATTAAACATGTAAAGGAGAGCCTTAGGTATTTGATCCCCACTATATTGCATATTTGCCGATAAATTCCATTCCCTACCCACAGGGTAAACTGTGACAGATGTATTTAGAGAATGTCAG
This sequence comes from Calypte anna, assembly GCF_003957555.1. NCBI lineage: Eukaryota > Metazoa > Chordata > Aves > Apodiformes > Trochilidae > Calypte > Calypte anna. The sequence continues at coordinate 22,172,238 of NC_044248.1, forward strand.
ATTCAGGAAAGTATAACAGAACTCTTTGTAAGAAATTAAGAACCAGGAAAACTCTGGCTTCTTGCTGGAGCCTTCATGTCTTTTGGAAAGCTGTTTATATACATTACCAGCATGACATTGAAGAGGCATGCATGACAGTACTGTCATCTTTAAGCATTTTAAAGCATATATTTGAGGGATTTTTAAAAGTATGCACAAATTTCAGATGACAGGATCTGATATTTATTGTCACCAGATGCCAACTAGATATGTATATATGCTGTAAAATTTTTATTACTAAATTAGGATGGGGGAGAGGGATTGGCATTCAGGCAAGTACCTAAAAGTTAAGTAACAGATGCAAAATTAATATAATGGGTTTTTTTTAGTTCATCCAGTAAAAGATATATAATGAAAACAGTAAACCTACCAAAACTGAATAAACATGTGAAGGAAAGAAGAATAAGCATTTTTATTTCATAACAAACCATTTACCCATCATTTCTAGCCAGTTTTCTCTCTTAGTATTTGAAAATTCTTCCTGCAAGAGTTTTTTAATTCAATGCAGGCTGCAGTTTGCAGTGATGTTTGTAAACTGGCCACTTGAGAGAATCACTGGGAGTTTTAAAGAGCCTGAAGAGAAAATACAGTGTCCTGGTGAGTAGCCTTGGGTTTAATTAAAACTATCTTTACATCTTTGTCAGAAGCTAAAAAACTCGAATAACTTTTTAACTAGCTATTTTTTTGAGTTTATACAGCAGTTATTCATCTGTTCCAAAACAAACTGAGAGAAATTTCTTTTTCTTAAACCCACCATAACAACACTGCAGGAGCAATATACCAACCGTTTACCAAGGTCTATGTTAGCCCTCTGAAAGGCCTGGGTTTAGACTCTATGACTAAATATACAATCATGGGATCCGAGTCATCTTTTCCTGGAGCATTTAATTTTCAAATTCAACTACTTGGGACATGCCTTGGAAAGCAAAATGTGCTACTGGGCATCTTTGTACAATATAAACAAATACAATATTTCTGATCATTCTTTGTAACCACTTCCAAAGTAACATCTGAGGGGAGTGGAGTGGCAAGTGTGTGGAGATGTGGAGCACAGGAACCCACCTGCTCATCAAACCTGCAAGCTGGTTGCATTCCCAAAGCAAAACAGTTCACCTCTCCAATACTAATTGGCCTGTTTCCTTATCATGCAGAAGTCAGAAAGGGAATTATGAGTTTAAGAGTAGTATTGCTGTAGCTGTGGTGATTTAAGATTGTAAAACTAAAGATGTATGTAAAGAGAGATAGCATCTTCCATAGATCTGTCAGATACCAGCTTATTCTCTGAGCTTTAGGCTTTTGGAACCGCATATTTTAAACCTTCCTCTGCAGTTGTGAGTTGTTTGCTTGTTTTTAAGTTTGTTTTGTTTGTTCTCAAGTAACTCATATCTAAGAAAGACACATGACATTTCAGCTAAAAATTGCTTAGCATAACTTTCATTCTACGCATTTATTTCCCATGTCTGTCAATCTGCCACATACCAAAATCTAATAAACTTAAGCATAAATAATAAATTTCTAAGGTTTTTGTCTTTCTTTTTTACTCTATTTCTTGAAGTACAATACTGCACCATCTTGAAGTTTCCTCTCTCATTCCATCATATGATCATACCTGCTTTTGCTGCAGCAAGGACCAGGCTTGAAATAAGAGCCAAGTTTATTGTCCCAATTCAGTTCCTTGGAGATGACCAGGTATAGTTGGTTAATATGAATTAACTTCTCTACTCTTCATCTACTACTGCTGGCATTCTGACAGCTTCTCATAGGTGAAAATTAGTTTGTGTACTTCAGAGAACACATGACACTCTGGGTAAGTAAGTCTTCTTTCTCTCAGGGTTGGTAGTCAAGGAAAAGATAATTAGTTACAATCTAAACAGCAGCATTCAGCTGTCTACCACATGTCCACTTCAAGCTTTCTAAGTTTCCAGTGAAGCTTTAAGATGGATTTTTTTTTTACGTACAATGAAAAGAAGTGAAAAAATATGCTACAGTAACACAGCTGATACTGAAATTGGTCTCTCTACATGAGAATAGGGCAAGAAAAGAAGCACAAGAGTCCTTGTTGGTGTCAGATATCTTGTGAAGCAGAGGTGGTGCACAGCCAAACATTAAAACTTCACAGGTCATGGGGAGAAGTGTTGAGGATACAGAACTCAGTGATGGAAGAAACTGAGATACAACTCCAGAGAATTGTTCCTAAAAATGTAAACATATTTTGCTTGGAAAAAAATGTTCATGTATAAAATACATGAGTAATTCTGGGAGTAAAAGCTACAATCCACAAGTATATATTTACAGTGAAATAACTGTTGAATTTCTGAGCTTCACCATAATTTTAATAATTATTCTACTCTGCATGTGCAGGAATAGATTCCCAACATGCCTTCCTATACTCAAGCATGTCTTTTTGCTTTCTCAGAAAATGCTATTATTACTAATTAGTAAAAAACAAGTCAGACAAACCCAGAGTACTCACTTTGCAAAAGAAGAGTTCACTGTTCCAGCAGAATAACTAATGGGATTCAGCTGCAAGGTCTGGGTGTGGATACCACTCTCATGGTGTCCAGTACATCACTAAGGCCTGACCTCCCTGCCTTTTTTTTTCAGCATCATTGATGGGCTCAGTCTGCTTGAGCAGACATCTGATGACACTTGAAATGCCCAAGGATATTCCATGGGGATTTCAGCTGCCAGTACAGGACAATCAGGGATTGAAAACTCCAGACATTCAGTAGCTAAGTAGGAACACTTACAACATGTTTCTGTAAATTCAGAATTTCAGACTTGCTTTTGACTTAGCCAAAATACATATTTTTTCCCGTGCAACAGTTTAATACCAGGGAGGTGATCCGGGCTAGCCATTTGGGCTAGCTACAGTACAAAAACCAGAATTCTCATCCAAAATTACAGTGTAAACATAAGACAAAAGACTAAAGGCAAAAGACAAAAGGGGCAATGATAGAATATTGGTCATTATGGCAGTTTGTATTCCTACAACACCAGCCGTCTAACTTTGACCTAGCTTTTAGCTTTCCTTCTGTATTACCACAGTCATGTTATGACTACTTTTCTCTTATAAATAATATTAGCCTCACTTTAAAATTCTTTCTGTAGATCAGTTGGAAGAAAAATGGTCTTCTAGTCTTATAACACCCCAACTTCTGTACTGCACTTATTTTTTAATAAATACCCTTATCTTTCTTTTGATTTTGTCTGTTTTTGCATTCTGATCATAGTACAAAATTAAGAACTTTATTTCCCATATAAATAGGAAAGACCAGTTTCAGTACTGATTCTGAAATGTCTGAATCCAACATTGTCTTTACAAGAGATAACTGACAGAGATAAAATCTCAACCCATATACGACTTGCTGTGATTTCTAGTATAAAAAAAGAAAAAAGTCACAAGTTAAATTCTTGTGTTTAAATTAACTGACAACCTTGATTAGGATTGCAGTGTCTTAGGAGAGGTTTTCTTTACAGTAACACAGTTCAATTCATGACAGTAAATGTATTGAAATACTGGTCAACCAAAAAGCCCTCAGGTCAAAAGTATATAAAAATGAAACTTAAATTACAAGAATTTTTTTTTTCCTAACCAAATAAATTTGCACCATTTGCAAGAAGAGCATTTTAAACTAATAGGTTACATAAGATTTATAGAATATTTTGACTATACCATCTCAAGAAATCACCATCTTTGGTATTTATTTCAGTCTGGTGGCTTGTATTTTTTTCTCTCACTTAAAATACACTGATACAGAGATGGAAAGAACAAAACTGAATAAATGAGCTCTGTGTATGAAACCTTGTACTATGAAGGGATTTCTATCACTCTGCACTGCACTGTCTTGACAGTGTCTGCACTGAAATTTGGGGTTTAGCCCCTCCATGGATTCTTGAACTGGTTATTTAAATTTTAATCAGAGGCCAAGAAGCCTTCCATAGACCTCCTGACTCAGTAGCTGACCAGTCGAGGGGTATGCAAAATCTGTGTCAGTATCTGAATCTACATTTCCCAAAGATGTTTTCTTTTTCCATGAGAAAGATCATATTTCCATGTTAGTGAGAAGTTTTCATTATCTACCAATTAAATAGCCCATCTTCCCCTAGGCCTTATTTATACTACCTTTTCTCCCCCTTTCCTAACCAATTTGTTCTTTTATGGCCATCAGACTTTCCTGACTCTTCAAGTCCCTCTGCAAAACTCAGCTGCTTTCTTCCCTCCCTCACACCAGTAAAATTTGCTGGTCTCTGACTTTATCAGCCGTCTACCTTACAAAAATTTATGTGAAGAGTGTGAGCAAACTTTGAAAAAAAGCTGATGTGAAATGAACTCACCCATATGACAGGCAGTAAGCATCTTAATATGTGGGAAGCAGCTATGAAAATAATGCTGATGATCTACCTTGATTTCTCATTATATTAATCTCATAAGGTTTCATGAAATTACGTGGCTCTTTTTGTAGCAGGAGGAGCCATTCTTGCTCCTGAAGCTCGATGAGCTGCTGGTCTCTTCCAGGACTCCAGCCACCACACAGCGCTTCCAGGGTAGAAGTGTAGCGGGAAGAGCCTTTCTTGCTCCAGAGGCTCGACGAGCTGCTGGCCTCTCCATGCCTCGCACCAGAGTGAGCTGAGGTCCTTCTGTGGATGTGTGTCCCACCTTTATTGGTCCTCTGATCTTGCTCATGATCAGTAGGGGCCTGTCTTAATCAGGCACAGGTGGACTCACACCCACTCACTGGCAACTCGAGGCACCTGGTTTATCTTGTTTCTCTACATCTTTTAGTGAAAGGTTCATATTTGAATGATAATTCCAAAGGCAAAAAGCCAGGTGTATGTCTAAACATCATTAATTTTATGACTGTGTGTATTTTCATGGAAAACTAGAGGATTTTTACAACTTTTGTATGAGTACTGAAGATTTGCTACTTTTTTTGTAAATACGTAGTGTATTACACATTGCCTGTACAGGCAGACAGGGTCACAGGTGCTTGGATCTGCGTGAACTGCAACAGTAAACGAGATGTAAATTTCTGTAACAACTTACAATTTTTGCACTAAATAAGGCAAGCAGAAATAGTGATAACAAATGCATTCAGTGGAACTTTTCTCAAGCTGCACTGAAGAACTCAGATTTGCATATTTAGGGGTATTTTGGCTACTGTTCTGACATTGCAGTTCCAGGCGTCTGCTGCTCTGCATAAAGATCTCTGCACATTACCTGATGCAGACTGAAATGCCAGCTCCACAACTACAATAGGTTGGCCAGAGAGGTGGCAGATGTCCCATCCCTGGAAATACTGAAGGTCAGGCTGGATGGGGCCCTGAATAACCTCATGTAGTTGAAGATAACCTATATCCCTGCTTACTGCAAGGGGGTTGGACTAGAAAACGTTTCAAAAAAATCTCTTCCAACCCATGCTATTTTATGATTGTAAGGACATCAGAGTTTCTTGAGGAGTTGCAAAGTTTGATTTGTCTTCCATGGCTCAATTTCTGATTGATCAAGCTCTTCATCTGCTCAGGAAGCTCCACTGAAGGTGCCCTCCAGACAATCCTACAGTTGCATCTCCTCTAACATCTCCTGCAGCTTTGCATAGCCTGTATGCCTTGCTCTTTTGCTAAAGTATATAATTATCCCTGAAATTCACCAAATTTCTTTGCAGTCATAAAATAAAAAGCCACAGTTACTAAAAGTTAGTAAAAGCCACAGTTAACTCTCCATTGCAGACCCCCTCTAATCCTCGGACAGTCCCAATGCTCTACTCTAATCCACTCATCTCCAGCAGCAGGAAATAGAATGGACCCCCTAGTATCAAATGTATAGAAACCCATAGGAAGGCATGCAGTGTGGACTTGTTTAAACATTTCCTGTCAAGAAAAGAAATAATCCTTAGACACTTCATAAACTCATTGGATTCTCAATTCTACTGCACATCTTATTTAAGAATTAGGGTTTTTTTCTCAGCTCCTTATCAAATTTTTAGTTGGCTTTCTTTCAAAAAATTTTCTTTGAATCTAATTTCAGCCAGACCAATTTTTTAGCAAATGATTCAGCCACAAGGAATATCTTACAGCCTTTAAGAGTTGTTGTAATTAAAATGTGGTACTTCATATTAATACAATAATTTAAAATTACTTTGCCTCTTAGCTTTCAAATTCAGTCACAGCATTTCTGAGTTGCAGTCACAGCTCAAGTTTGTGGATTACATTTTGACAGTGGTGTTTACATATATTTCATCCTTAAACAACATCAACTCAAAAGTACAGAGCAAAGCAGACATCACAGTAACCCTTAATAACTAAACATAAGGAATAAAACCAACATCCTCTCCTGCCCAAACCAAACATCAATGAATCATAATTCCACAAATTATGAGGGGTCACTTATCTCTCAGTGGTTTTTCAGCAAATTGTTCAGGACAGCAATATTTGGAAAGGTGTTTCTGGCAGCAAATCCAGCTAAAACTTCCAAACAATACCAACAATGGCACCTGCAATGTCCCTTCCAAGAAATACCTTAAAAATAGCAAGGTCTATTGAACCTGACCTATTGTTTGTTTGGTCATTCAGCAGATCTAACAAAATCATAATTTCACTACTGGCCCAGGGATGTACATGCCCATGTGTCATGAGCCTTGGAATACATTCCCCTCTCTGGGACAGCATGCTTTTTTGGGGGTGCCACAGCTTTAGACATTAACTGGACAGTGACAGATGATCTCTGTTATTCCCCACTACCCTCCCAGGGGAAGATGGAGAAGGAAACAAGGGAGAAAAACTTTAAGGTTGGAAAAAAAAAAGCCTCAGGTAGGTAGAAGGTGACCTGTCTTAGTGAATAGTGTCCTTGCCCAGGGAGGAAATGAGGAGCAGCAGGGAGGAGTGAGGACCTTACCCCACATAGCACACCAGTCAGAGAAGCCACCATAGGGCCCTCTTGGGACCCATTTTATGCTGAGCACCATGGGAGGGAAAACTGTGATTGGTCCATTTGGGTGACCTGACCCATCCTCTCCTTGCCCAGGCTCAGCTGCTCCCCATTATCACTACCACATCACCAGGCTGCCACTTGCTGCTGGGGTCCTAGGTAGGGTTTTTCTGTCCTGGTCTTCTCAAACAAGGATATGGGGTTATACTTAAGCTTAACCTAACATATATAGAATCTTACCCTCAAAACTTTGACTGAAATTTCACAGGAAGGGTTGGGGTCATCTATAGATAATCTCATTTTTCAAATTTTTACCCAATGATTTACATGCATGACCACAAAATAGTTGGTCCCTAATAAGTCTTCCAGTATCCTAAGGTGTAGCATACTTACTCCTTTGTTCAAATAAACAAATTCCTATCTTCAAAACAAGTTTTGTATTTTTTGTTTAAAGAATTTATTTATTTTTATTAATTTAATTATTTTCTAGAAAAATCTCCATCAGCATTGGTTTATCCAACATATCAGATCCTGCAAACAGAGAACAGACCAATTGGAACATATGGCAAATTGATGGTTGGGAAATTTTCTTTCTGGCAATAGTAGCTGATATTTTTCCTGCTGTATGACTACCCTGAAAAGAAGGGGAAACATCAGTATTTTTGCTGTACTCTGTTAACCTTTACTACCTTGGAGATTATGACTATATATTTTCCAATGTAAGCTGATTGGTTAGGCTGGGCTAAGCACTTGCCTAAATTTTTTCCTGACTGTTCAATTATATTTATAATATGTCAAGTCTAAAAAAATAAAAAAGAAGGAGGTGTCAATCTGCAAAATATAATAAGCTCAATCTCACACTCCACCAGACTCAAATTCTAAAAGATTGAAAGTTTTCTGTTCCCATAATCATTTAGTGCCTTATTCTTAGAAGATCTGTAAAAAAGGAACCTTGCAGCATACTAAGAGCATCAGTTATTTTTATCTACTGCAATTAATCCACAGATGAAGATGTAGGGTTGAGAATACCCTCCCAGGTATAGCTGGAACATCACTAGGTCAAGGGGAATCCCCTCCTGCAACACAGGGTCAGGAAGCAGTCTTGCTTGGTGGCTTAAACTATTAACTCATCAATTTGTCAGAAATTCTCTGCCTGCCCCACTCTATCGAGGAATGTTTAGGCAGTAGTGAGCAGCCCTAGAACCTAAGGAAGTAGTGATTATTTGGACAAAAATTACATTGATTTTTTTACCCAACCTCAGTTTCCAGATCAGAGATGTAAACTTTTGAACAAAATAGGAATTGAGTTAAATGAATGAGTACACATTATTCCATTAAGTATTGCTTCTGTCTGTTTTTAGCTCAGCACCTTTCAACTATGGTATCCCAAACTGGTGTCTGGAGAAAATTGTTTTTGCAGAGTCAATAGAGCACTTATCACTTTCTCAGACTGAAAAAAAATCTTCCAAATCAGGGAAAATACTTCAAGCAATTGATTTTTTAATTTTTTTTTTAACCAGATCACGTGCTTGGTAGACTAGAAAATAGATTTCATAAATCAGACTTAAAAGTAAGATTATGTTCTCTTGAATGGAATATGGTTTATACCTACAAGCACATAAGCTAATAGAGGCATCTCAGTGGTAGGTTGAAAAGTAAGAGAGTTTTGGAGGGTAATTATACTTATTTCTCTCTTTAGAAAGTAATCAAGAATGTAGAGATCATACTTGTAAAGCTATTGCATACCAGGCTAGCTATATTAAAGAGGCTTCTAGTGTGGCAGAATTATTTATCTATTAATTTGAGCTAAATATTGATTGCAGAATGACAGCTTGTATTTTAATTCTGTTTTATAACCAAGTCTTAAGTGAAAAACTACGTACACTGAATTACAAAATATTACATGAAAAAGCAAAGCCCAAGGAGGCAACTACTATGTAGCATAAAGTTATGCTTAACGTTAAGTGGAGGCTACCCAATACTTACCCAAATAACTCCATTACCTCAAATCAGGATGCCTGATTGAACTCCTACCATGGGTATACTGAAGAGATTTCAGGAAAATAAATACAGTTTATGCAGTTTTGGACTTTTACTTAGTACAAGGTTTAACTCCTAACTGAGGCTCCCAAATCTTGCAATAATGTAAATATTAACTATAATAGGACACCAGGGTAAGAAATAAATCCAAGTAGTACCTCCAATTTGCTCTTAATTATGTGAACAGCTTTGCTTCTCTTCTTACCTTTCCTTTAGCAGAAATTACAAGATGGTCTCTTGAAGGATATTTGCAAATATATGTCAGTTGTCCTCATCTACTACAGCTAGTAGTTAAGCTACTCTGTCAGATTCCATAAAGTCAATGAGTCTTAAAATACAACTATGGACATTATCAGAACAATAGTAACTTCAGGCTATTTTAAAGAAAACCTTGGGGTGAGTCACAAGTGTGCTAGTGCTCACATGGCCAGTTCCATGAAAACAGAAGTAAAAAAACTCACATATAGAATGGTGTGGATTGGAAGAGACCCCAAAGATCATCATCCAAGTGTCACATAAGTATTCTCATGATTAGCTCTAAGACTGAAAAAACCCCTTCATTAGGGGAGTAAATCTTAAATATAGATTTAGTGCTTAATTCTGTATATAAAACTTGCATGAGAGGAACAATGATTAGTAGATTGGAGCACCTCTCTTGTGAGGAGAGGCTGAGAGATCCAAGAGTCTTTGGCCTGGAGAAGCCTAAGGAGAGATCTTGTTAATGTCTGCAATTATCTAAAGGTTGGCTCCAATGAAGATGGAGCAAGACTCAGTAGTTCCTGTGACTGGATGAGGGGCAGTGGCCACAAGCTGGAAAGAAGTTCCATTTAAACATAAGAAAAAACTTCTTTTGAAGGTGACAAGGGAGTGAAACAGGCTGCCCATGGAGGTTGTGGAGTACCTTTCTCTGGAGATATTCAAAACTCACCTGGATGCAGTCCTGTGCAATGTGCTCTAGGGGATCCTGCTTTAGTGGGAGAGTTGGACTAGATGATTTCTAGAGATCTCTTCCAACTCTGATAATTGTGTGATTCTGTGATTTGGCTTCCGCTGCATCTGTAAAAGGATTTATTACTAGTTTTCATGCTTTTCATAAGCAAATCCTCAAATTTATTTTGGTATACCTTATTATATATTTACACTTGACCTTTCATGGTTCATGATATACTTTGCTCCTTCATGTGAACTTAACTGTAGCTTTTTGAAGGGTTCCTGATAGTTGATTGCTTAGCCAGGCTCACTCATTTCGGTCCCTCTAAAGGCCTCAATTTCCCACCAATTATATTAGTATGACTGGAAGAGATATTTGTGAAATAAACATTAGTGAATATTGTTAATGTTAATACACTGTGTTATACAGTCACCATAAATATGTTCTGTTTCCTTCAAGTCATGCATTGAAACACTTGAGATTAATTTCTAACAAGTAATGTTTCACTGTCAAAGAGTTACAGACTCCAGCAGAAATATGCTCAACGGGAAATTTCCTTTGAGACATAAGTCTCTATATATCTAAACCCAGGAATTTCATCTAAATACTGCAATGGAGTTAGAGAGATTATTTTTCAGCATATATTTTTCTTCACAGCATGGGGAGACAAAGCAAGTGTGGTCTAAAAGACAGCCAGGATATAAACATTATAAAATCCTGAAGAGACGGAGACACAGATTGACAGACAGATGGATATGACCTGGATACCAGGACAAGACTCCTGATTCCATGGGTTATAAAATCTCAGGTCTAGCACCCTAGGTGGTTGTAACCACACCAGGTCAAATCATTCTCACTGCGCCAAGATTGACCAGCAAGGGAGCCAAGAGCCTGCCTGGCAAAATCCCTTGCAGCTACTATAATAGCAAAGCAATTATTGTCTTTCTTCTTGAGAGCAGGTTTTTTTCAAACAAATGCAGCAAGTCATTGCACTGTCATTTATTCTGCCAATATCTAGTCATCAATCAATGTCAGAATTTCTCTTTTCCTCTAAATATTCCAGCTATATCCAAGTATTAGCCCAATCCTACTTTATACTGTAATAAATGACAAGGATTATATATGTGTGGATCATTGTGAAAAGCAAGTTTTGTTTATAAGCATACTTAATGCCCCACAAGTTATCAGAACATTTATTGAAAGGAGGTGTTTTTGTACTACCCACCAGACAGACCATAGAGATACAGGTCTGGATGCTATGCTTTTGTCATGAAAAAACCTCAAAAAAAAAAAAAACAAAACAAAAAAAACTCAAAAAAAAAAAAAAACCAACCCAACAAAAAACCCCCTATCGCATTTGTTTTATTTAAGCAGGGGTAAGTCAGGAATTTAATTTTTTCCTACAGACTAGAAAATAATACAAAAGCAGAAAAGTTTAATCTCGAGTAATAGACAATAAGATTAAATTTAAAGTCATGTTACAGTGATGGGAAAAGAAAAGTGATTCTATTGGCAAAGTCATGGTTTTAAATTGCCTGCAGTACCTGCTACCACTTTGCAGTACTGGGATTTTTTTTTGTTGTTTTTTTTTTTTCATAAAATGAGGACTGAAGAAATTATGCCTGAATTTTAAAAATAACTGGTTTAAACATGGCATCTAACATTGTACAAACAGTTTCAGTTTGAACTCTTCTGCTTCAGCAGTGTTTACCTGTCTGATTTAGTATCACTTGGTTTGTCTTAGATGTGCAAAATATGTTGTGTTGGTCTGTTTGGGCTTTTACTCTAGGAAAGATCCTTGGTGATAGGATTGCTTCACTGCACCTCTTGGCTCTCCAGCTGAGCAGAAATCTTCCCTGTTGCTGTATTGGTTTACTTTCCTCAGTCTTCCTTCCTAGGGAGTAGGATACAGTGTCAAAAATGAAATCAGGAAGCATGTCCAAGGATTCTAGGTAGCATTTAGTTTCTGAGGGTTTTCCCCACCCTTCCTCAGAAATGTGTGGCTGTTATGAAAGCAACACTGGAAAAGTGTTAGTGTTGGCCATTCCCAGTAAAGGTAAAAGTCCCCATGACATATTCCTTTCTTCTTAGTATGCTAATTCTTTCCTTGTGTTTCTGTTAATGATAGAAAGATACTTGTGAGAATGTGAAGTTCAAAAAGCTAGGAAAAATACAGAAACAACGGGCAGGGTGCTGTTTTTCATTACCTACCTTATGGAATTTTTTTATGAACTCTAACATCAGCCTATAGAGAGAAGGTATAAGAAATCTGCACATGCTCACACCAGGACCCATCATTTCCCATGATTCCATAAATCCCTCTGCCTCTGTGGAACATTGCATTTCCCCCATGTGAGAGAGCAAAGACTGATGGCTATGCCCAAAGCACACAGCAAATTTGCAGAGAGACCATTCCATCCTTCCAGGTTTGGCAGCAGCTGCTTCTTCTTCCTAGTGTTTCTGTATCCCATGATTATACCCAAAACACCCACACCAAAGCTTTCCTAAAATAATAAGACAATGAAAGTGTTTCCAGTATAAATTCCTTGAATGTCTTATTTACACTGTTTGGAAAGGAAAAAATGTTTCAGGCCTATTGAACGTTGATTTTTTAATGTTTTCTTATCAAAAGAACTGCTGTATCAGTTATTTCTGTGACTTCATTTGTTAAATATCATCTACCTTACACCACAAATGATTTGGGAGTTACATAAAGAATTCTACTTCCTATTCAGTATGCTCCATTCAACATGAGTTTGATCATGTGAAGTCATGCAATACAAGCACATTTAGTAGAGAAATATTTAGGAGACTTCTGTTGTTTCTGCCCCTTTAACATTACTTTAATTTGTGTAATTTTATAAAAATGAACAGAGTAAAATTAAGTTCATCAAGTGGCTTCATGCTGACACATATATTAGGCAAAAATAGAGTCAGACCTTTTAAATGCTCAGCTGCTTCAAAAGATTACACAGAGCTACTCAGCTGATGCTGGGCAATTTTGGGATAATCTCCTAGTTGCTCATAGCTAACCATTAAATTAAACCCTAGAAGCTAAAAAGAAAAATGAAAAACTAACGTAGGTTATTACTGTATTCAATCTCAGGCTTTTTTAAGAGCTTCACCTAATGAGTTTTTAATGTGTGATGATGGCCCAAAGGCAGTGATGAACTTATTGTGAAGCGACTCCTGTCATGTGAGGAGCAGACGCTGTTATCTTTCATATGCAATAAGATGTGTATTTCTCTTAGTGCCTTGGAGATATACTACCTAAAGCAGTCTTGATGTCTCTCTGTATCAGTGCCTGAGGACTTTAGCTTTTCATGTGCATTCTTCAAGACTGTTGCTGAAGCAAAAATTCCTATTTCATAGGCATATTAGTGGGTAAGCAAACCTTTTCACTGATAGAGAGCTCTGCAGTTTTGGATAGTCAAAACAATACTCTTCTCTATCCTTTTTCCTCCCCAGGCACATTGAAAAAAAAATACCTATATACTAAAAGCTCAGAACACCTTTCAGGTGTAAACATAGCTACTTTTAAGTTTCATTATAAACAGAAAGATAGGCATGTGGCCTACTTCCTATAAAATGGCTTAATTTTATGGAAAACATCTTCAGGATTTTCAAAACTGTCAGGAGGTAGTCACAAACATTCACACCATCTCATGTGTGACCACTTAAACTGGCAGTTGTTTATACCCCTGTTCTTTACTACATAGCTCTAAACATTTCAAGTAACTGTTTAAAAACTGAGTTTGGCCTTAAGACATTACTTAGGTTGATGATCAGCTCCTCACTGGATACATAAGGTATCCCTAAACCAAGGTACCCCAAAATGGATGCATTCTGGATTAAATGTATTTTGTTTTAAATCCTAGTGCTTGGTTGTACCTCTGGCAAGCAACAGAATGAGCTACAATGAAGGTGCAAGGAAATACAATTCTCAGTTCCTACTGAGTGTGTAATTTTTTTCCCTTTTCCCTTTAATTTCATTACCCAGAACTCCAACATGACAAACTTTACAGTCACTCCTATGTTTGATAAAGGCTGTTTATCACTCTGATAGGTACAATGGTACATATACACAGAGTTTATAAAACTGACACTTTGAAAAAGAGCAAACTAAGTTATAATGCTTGTTCCAGTATCATTAACAAACATACCAGAAATTCAACAACACTGGCAACTTACAGTGTTAATAACAGACATTACTTACACAGAAATGCAACTGTGTTTCTAGAAACCAGCGAGTTGTTATCTGCACATTATCTTCATACCTCTTATATTGCAAGGAATGGAGCACCTGAAAGACTAAAGGACTGCAGATGCTCCTTCCTGTGAGAGCCATAGAGGTAAGAGACCACTGTGGCTACAGGCAAAACTTCCTTTAATAATGTAAGACAGGTGGGAGTTGTCAGCCTACATTTATTTCCATAGCCAGGCTACTTGTCACCAGCTGATGATCTACTGCTTGGAGAGCAGATTATTAATCTACTTCTACTTATCAATGTCTTTCCCCTCTTAGAAACCTAACTTAAACTAATCTTAATTTAATGGTATCTCCTGGTAACTGTGGTCTTAATTTATTCACAGCCGAATGATTATTTTAAGCACATTGATAATTCCTAATTTTTAAGAACTTAACTTTCTGACAGAAATATCCAATTTTATCAAATTTTTTATTAATAATAACATTTATTAATTTTTTCAGAGGACCTTCGCACCGTATTCTTGGTTGTCAAAAATGGGAGTGGAGGAACTGTCATTACTGCTTTAATTGTGATATTATTATGCTACCCATCACTTAAATAATGCAAATGGTATATGTCAACACGGCCTCCAGGATCTTTGGCTCGGGCATCACTGTGTCTTGTTAATAGTGCCTTTAAGGCATGCAGAAAATCTTAGTTAAGTGTAAATTTGTCTTTTTCAGACAAATTTTGTTTTTTTCAGTTTCAGCTTGGGGAACAACATAGCAGACCTTTTTATTTGTAGCTCTGCTCTTCAGGAAAGAAATATCTTGGCACTGGTAAACTTGAAAAGCAAGTGTAACTTCACATTTTTGTAATTAAGATGTTGGAGCTACATTTACATACTGGAAAAATGGTGAGCAGTCAGAAGAACCTAGAATATTTAATAGGCGTGTCAGTAGTTCTAGTCCAAAATGAATGATGCTTTTGATAAAAATAACTATTGCTCATTGCATCTCTGTTTTAGCAATATTCCTATAGAGTCCTGTGCCACTTTGGTAAATACAAATGTATGCATAAGGCAAGTCCTTTGATACTTTGATTCTCCTCACAGTGGAAAACAAACTGATGGTTGACTAAGATAAATACCCCATCAGCCTTCACAAACTCGTAAGCAAAATCCTTTGCTGCCTGTAACTATCTTGCAAACTTTGTCAGACAAATTTTTAATTTATTCCAGTTGGAGATTGATAATACCTAAATAGGACACAGAAATCATTAAGCAAAGAATCTGGGAATGGACCTGTCAGAAAGACCATGGAATCTGTCCATAAAGTTGTGCTGTAAGACGAAAGCTGAATGAAGCTCATGATTTAGAATTTCACCATTTCAATGTTCAGACTGCAGCAGACAAAAAGACTTAATTAGTTGCTAAATAGCACTTTATCAGCTTTTAAAATTTGAACAACCAAACACTTGGGGAAATGCCAACTCTTGAACTTCAAGTTAGTGAAAAATAATATTTTGAAGTCTTGCAAGCTATATTTATGGATGTTTTGGGTATCTTTTTGTTCTGTTTACTGCCCTCTGTCATAATGTATTTGCTTTTTCATTAAGGCACTGACAAAAGACCAGATCTATGAAGCCTGTGTAATTCTTTGTCCTTCTTTGAACTCCTGAAATCCAAACTTGGAACCACCATTTGCACAATGGAATTATTAGTGTTCAAGGAAATGTGCCTTTCAACCATTTCCAGCTGAAGTCAAAAGAAAACTTCTTTACTATCCCTTTCCTCCCTAAACATAAATTAAAAATTTTCTTCTTAAATTTAGGGTTGTAATAAAGTACACATAAGAAATATTCAACAACAGATTAGTGTTTAGGCTTCCTAAGAGATGCCATAAAGTCAATGAAAAGCAAAAGTCAACATTTTTTTTTTTTGCTTTATTTTATATTATTATGCACAGGAAAATGTACTCTGCTAATTTTGTCATCAAGGTCTATTCTGGTTTTCTGTTATCTGTGTGAATGGAAATAAATATTTCCCTGCATGATAAAAACTTATTGTTATGAAATCTGATTTTTCCAAACAAACCTCAAGGAAAAAAATTCCAAATAATTTGATAATAGCATTTAATTCTCTCTCCTGAAAGCATATCTTGCTGAAGAACTACAGGAAAAGTTAACTTTTAAGACTGGCAACCAAATGATCTTGCTGAAATAATAAACTATATAAACAGTGAAAATGCCAGTAAGTATATAATTTTACTTCTGTTATTATAAGAAAAAAAAAAAAAGTTTAGAAAACGATTATATGTGCTATGTAGAAGGAAAATTTCAAAATATTTGAAAAACACTTGCCTGCAAGTTAGAGGCCCAAGTGAGCTCCCTCCCTCCACATCTTGGCTGTTTTATACACTTTGTCTCAGAAGCCAGAAAGACTTCTGTTTCTGTTAAAATCAGTAGGATATTTCAGGAGTGGTCATTGATTTCACTGAGTACTCTACAAATTTAAAAAGAAGCCTTGCTGCCCTTTCTGTAAAAGACAATGAACCATCTTTCCAGTTTCTCCCCAACTCAGTTGTCAAGCACTGACTGCAGAAACAAAGGTACAGAATAATTAATCAAGGTGTGGACAAATAAAGGAACGTCATGCATCATACACCATAGATGTGTCCACAAATTATAAACATAGCACTGAGGAAAACATGAGGTTCACCTTTAGAGCACAGCATTTTCTTAAAATAGCTAATAAGATCTCTATGTCAAAATAGCAACAGAAAAGTTTTGCTGTAGGCTGGATCTATCGTTCCAATAGGAACATATCCCATGCTTAATGAAACAAGTGATGCACAGGGGAAATAAAAGCTGAGTATCAGAACAGTTATTACACATAGTCTCAGGCCACTAGCAGAAATTTCCTTTTTCCTTTCATTTCATGAGACAAAAACAAACACCCCCCCCCCCCAAAAAAAAAAAAAAAAAAAAAAGAGAGAGAGAGAGAAAATTGTCATAGTTACATTGTTATAGGTAATTCATTTAAAGAATACCCCTCCCTGTAACAGTGAATGAACTGCTGCATCTGAGCAGTAGTACCACTTGTAACTTCAGGTGTTACTTCAAGACAATGTGAATAACCCTGAAAAGTCACTACATGTTTTGAAAAACGCCACTGTGACTCACTGAGCTTTATATCAGTACCTTCCCAGAAGGTATGACTTCAGGGACAACGCAACTGGAAATACTCAGAATCTGCCACTTTTCATTAAAATCTCCAAAGAAAAGATAGGGTTGTAGTACAAAAAAATAGAAATATTCACCATTGCTGCATATTCCTGTCTAAATAGTTTTCCTCTCTTATATGCTTAACCTGTTCATTTTAGCACCAGCTGTTAAAAATGACAGTAAAACCAGGCTTGGTTACTGAATGCTTTGACACAGTACACAAAGCACCTAATTACATAAGCAAGTAACAAATCAAATTACACCAAGCAATAATGCAGCCAAATATCTCAAAATAAATCAATTTTACTCTTTTTTTTTTTTTTTTTTTTTTTTTTTTGGACACTGTACAAAAAATATAATTGTGCATGGGGGAAAAAAATAAAGTAAACAGAGTTGGATTTGTCACAGTTTAGGTCCAGCCTGTACCAAACAGGCCACTCCTCACTCACCCCCCACCACCACTGTGGGACAGGGAGGAAACAGTCCACCTTCAGACTCCTTCATCGAGACAAGGACAGGCGGATTTTCCATCCTGAAATACAGCAGAGGGCAAAACCAGACAGATTTAATTTGGAAAGAATAATAATTTAGTCTACTGGGAGGAAGAGAGAACATGACCAGATCTTACGACCTTCCTTCCATCTTTTCATTCTTCCCCGATCCCTTCACTGCTGCCTCCCCCTCAGGGCACAGGGGACAGTCAGGGGGGGTTTAGGGTGAGTTCCCAACACGGTGTTTCTGCCGCCCCTTCCTCCTCACGAGAAGGACTCTTCACATTGTTCCCCTGCTCCATCACAGGTTCTCGTTCATGGGACAAAGTCCTTCATGAACCCCTTCTGCCATGAGTCCCTCCCACAGGTGCAGTCCCTCAGGAACTGCTCCAGCCTGGGCTGCACACAGAGTCATGGCTGACTCAGGTGCAGTCACCTCTAGGATGGGTTCCTCCATGGCTGCAGATCTACATCTTCCCCTCTGCATGATCCTGCACAGGCTGCAGCTCTGCATGTGCCCACTGTGATCCTCCAGGGCCTGCAAATCCTCATCTGCCCCACCGTGGTCCTTCAGGGACTGCTTGGGCTGCAGGGGGACAGCTGCCACCACACCATGGGCTGCAGGGAAATCTCTGCTTGGGCACCTCCTCCTCCTGCTTCCTCCCTGACCTCAGTGGCTCTGCTCTGTCATTGCTTTCACCTTCTCCTCTCCTCTGCTCTTCAGGTCTCTTTTTACAGTTTAATTTTCCCTTCACTGCATGAGAAAAATAAGAATTTCCAGATGGAGTCTAGATGCATTTACACTACTGTTCTTCAAGCACTGCAACATCTCAGCTGACAGTGGCACTAGAAACTACTATCCATTTAATCAGGTAAGATTGAACAATATAAGGCTGAAGAGATTAACCTGCAGTTAATTACCAACTTAAAAAATTCTTAATGAACAAAATGAATGCTTCTCAGATAGTAACACTATTTTCCCTGTAAAATGGCAGAAGCCATTGAGAATGAAGAGAATCATTAAATGTAATTTAGTTACCTGTAATTTAAACAAAGGCAAGAAAAAATTGAAAGGTTAGATGGAAAGGTGACAGTCGGAGTGTAAGCTGACTGTTCAGTGACAACAGTGAAGGACTAGTGGTTACATATAAGGCAGCAAGGGCAGCCAGGGAAAAGGCATTGAGTGCAAGTTAAAACATTTAATCTTAGAACAGGTTTCTGGGAAAAGTCTGTATAGGAATCTGATAAAAAATCTGAAAAAAATATTTGCTGTTAACTATATGCTTTTTGCATATCATTTTACTGCTCAGAAACAATGCAGATATTGGGATATCCAGGATTAGCAAAAAAAACCCCTATATCTATCCTAAGTACACAGCTTTCATAATAAAGAGGAAAAATGTCTGAAATCCAAAGTAATTACATGTAGGCAAAATTTCCAGGGTGAAAAACACCCATTCTTAATAATTTATCCCTGCAGTTTGTTGGCAACATAGGTCACTACTCAACATACCCTGGAGTCCTTTCTCAATACAAATAGATAATAGTTGGACAGAGTCTTGTTTTCCTGCAGCTGTTGCCCAGGTGCATTCATTGGCAGTATAGAAAAAACACAAGAATTCAGTTTTTAACCCCTGTCAAAATAGGCAGAGAAATTAAAGTTATTTGTATTTTAACTGTAAAAAGAGTGGATACGGAACTTACAGTATCTGCTGTTGAGACTAATTGCAGGTGAAATTTTTGGGGCATGGCCACGGAGAATGTCTTTGAATTAATTACTTCCATTAATCAGTTGTAAAAATTGGTATGTGAATTACTATGGAAACTTAATAACCTTCCCTAGTTTCAGTATTTTCCGAAACACCTTTAAGAATATCTATCATCTTCTGTTTTATACATCAAATATAGAAATTCCTTTTTTTAATATATAATTTGGCATAAAAGTTTTAAGGCTAACATGTCAAGAGTGTCCATAGCAATACTCAGCTAAGTGACAATATGGACAGTATGTAAGTGGTGGAATGGGAGGAAGCAGCATGTTCTGACCCAGTATAACTTTGCTGAGCACTCTTTGACTTATTCTTTCTTTCATTTATGATAGAAATCCCTATTTCCTCTGTGTAATTGAGCTTTTAGAAAAGTGAGATGAGTCAGTGACACAGGCAGCAGATATTCCAATCTATTTTGATATGAAAGAATACACTGCTATTAGCCAGAGTTTTTTTACTCACTCTTGCTGTAAGTCACTCTACACTGAAGTATTTTATGCACTTATAGTTGCAATATTTGAGCAAATATTTAGCCAGAATGAGCTGCACAATCATGTTTCCAGCGATGAAGGTGAGACTGAAGGGTCAATAGTTGCCTGAGTGTTCCAATTTGCCCTTCAGCAAGGCTGGAGTGACACCAGCTTTCTTCCTGACCTAAGCACATTTCCTGTACTCCAGTTTATCAAAAATGATGGAGAGCTTTCTGGACAGTCCCTGCACAGCTTGAGATTTTGCTTTTAGGGTCCACAGGTGCTCTGCAATGTCCCTGCCTGGCTTGGGATTTCAGTTTCCAGGACTGCAGCCCCTCTGGACTGTCACTGCCCAGCTCAGGATTTAATTTTTCAGGGATGCAGTCCCTCTGGACTGTCCATGCCCGTCTTGGGGTTTCAGTTTTCAGCACGGAAACCGAAAGCTCAGAATCCCCCTGCCTTGATTTTCCCTGCCCTGCGCGGGAACTTTCAGCTTACGGCAACTGTTCCCCCAGTCTGTCCCTGCTTGGTATGAGAACTGAACTCTTACTGCCGCAATCCTTCCATCGCCTCCGGGTCCCTTCATCGCAAGGCAATCGAATGCTTGGGGTCATGTTCTTCACAGACTATCCATGCCCTGCTCAGATATCAAATGCTCCCAGTCCCCAGGGCCTGCCCCTGCCTGGCACGGGAATTGCATCCTCAGGTTCCCAGTTCCCTCTGTGACTGTCCCCTCAGGAAACTGCAAACTGATGGCAGCAACCCCCTGGATGTCCCTGCCCAGCACTGCAGTCAGGGCTGACGGCCCCTCCACTGCCCCTGCCCGGACACAAATCCAAAGCTCAGGGTTACCCCCGGGCTGTCCCTGCTCGCCACGGGAGCCAAACGAATGGAACTGAATATCTATTTGCAAAAAGGTGAATATCAGCTGCAGAAATCATGGAATTTTAGGGGTTGTAATGGACCTCAAAAGATCATCGAGTCCATTCCTGCCTGCCAGAGCAGCGTCGCCTACAGCAGGTCACAGAGGAACACATCCAGGCAGGTTTTGAATGTTACCAGAGACGGAGACTCCACGACCCCCCTGGCAGCCCCTCACAGTGAAAAAGTTTTTTCCTAGATTTCTGTGGAACCTCCTCTGCTCAAAATTGTACCTGTTGCCCAAACTGACAAGAGCCTGGTTCCACTTTTATTAAAATATATTAGTTTTAATGTATTAGTTTTAAAAATATATTAGTTTTATTAAAATATATTGTGCTTCATAAGAAATGTACTTAATAGTTATACTTCCAAGTTTCAGAAGAGTAGACACTTAAGAGATTCCTAGTAATGCTTGCACAAGTTAAGCTGGAAAAAAACATGGCAAAGACAATTTTGTGGCTATTAGCATTTTTATTTTTTACTACTTTGAAATGCAAGGTTTCAGTGTCACCACTGGATAATGAAGCAAACCAACACAATTATAGGAAATTTCAAGAATTTTCCAATTTTGTTTTAAATGAGGCATAGGACGAGTATGTCCATCTTAATAATTTTCTTCAGACTCATTAATCCATTTCTAAATTAGTGGCAACACATCAGCTAGTTCATTAATGCCGAAGCAGCTTGTATAGCTTATATAGCACATCATTCTTCTAAATTTAGAGAATGCTTGAACAAAGAACTTTTTTTGTCACTTAGCTAGTCCAAGCTCTGTGAATAGAGGAAGAGTAGTTTCATGCTACCAAGGTAATGGAAGTGGATGGTCTGATATAAAAGCAGGCAATACTCTGCAGGAGAGCAGACAAACTTAATCTGCCTTTATCCCACGCTCTGTCAGTCTTTGTTGTTACCCACACATATGCACACCCAGTCCTACTGAGCACAATCACTTTGGCTTTCAAACAAGAGGAGTCTTCTCTGCACAGGCAAAAATGGGTAACTCGTAGGCACTGACACCCGAATTTACTTTCAGCAGCTTGGAAACAATTTCAGTTCACTCAGATAACTGCTAATTAGAAGAACAGTTAAGGAATTAATACACATCCATCTTATGGCCTACAATAAAATCAAATAAAAATGAAGGCACACCTGATAACTGTATTATGGTTACGAGACATTCTGCTCAAGACACTTGCTGAGCACAAGAATAACCTATATTCCCTAGAAATGTTCCTACCTCAAAGGGAAACATAAAGCTTAGAACATAATGCTATTTCTGAGTTAGAGAAAGATTATGGCCACGCTTTTTATTTTTTTCATCATGCTTTGCCACCCAATGTTTGATTGAAGGGTTACATGACTTTTGGTTTGTTCATAGGATGTACAGGGACTAAAAAAAAAAAAAAGCTATCACTGTTTTCTTACAACCTATTATGAAAATGAAATGTCCTGATTTTTGCTGGGGTAGAGCTAATTTTTGTCTTAGCAGCTAGAAAAGCACAGTGGTTTGGATTTGGCATAGTAAGAGTGTCAATGGTATTTTGATATCTTTAGTTGTTGCTAAGTAATCAAGGACTTCTCGACTTCCCATGCTTTGCTAATGTGCAGGTGCGCAAGAAACTGGGGGGAAGCTGTCCATAGCTGGGACAGATGACTGCAACTGACCAAAAGGATTTTCCATATCAGGTGATGTCACACTTAGTATGTAAATCTGGAGGAAGAAGAAGGAAGGAGGTCATTGAAAGTGATGGTGTTCGTCTTCCCAAGTAAATGTTACACGTGATGGAGCCCTGCTCTCCTGGAGGTGGCTGAACCTCTCCCTGCCAGTGGAAAGTAGTGAATTAATTCCTCGGTTTGCTTTGCTTGCATGTGTGGCTTTTGCTTTATATATTAAAGTGTCTTTTTCTCAGCCCACAAGTTTCTCTCTTTTACACTTCTGATTCTCTCCCTCATCACACCAGAGGGGGAGCGAGTGAGTGGCTGTGTGGGACTTAGTTGCTGGCTGGGGTTAAATAATGAAAAACAGAAAAAATACACAAGCTATTCAACTCAGAGAGAAAATCACAGAATTTCAGCTGTAGCTTGTGTGTGAGGGGTGGAACTGTATGCAGGGCTGATTTTTTTTCTCACATTTTTAATATTCTCTGAAGTTATTTCCAGAATGTTCTGTGCTATTCTGCAATTGAATGGAGGCCATTCCTTCAGGGAAAGTCTCTGGAGTATAGATTAGATTCTTGATACAGTAAAATAAAATTAAAAAAAAAAAATAGAAAAGAACCAAACCACTAGTACTATAGTCAAAGGGGGTTCTCCAGCTTTTATTTGACCATTTTACAACTTCTTCTTTCACCTAAAATTAGGTTATTGCTGGACTAATTTGAAGACATCCCCCTCTTTCTTCTTCTACTTCACCTGATACAAGCACTAATGCCAATAAGCAAGATGAGTCAAAGCAGTTTTCTGCTTGCTTGGTGCAGGAGTGATTTTTCTGTGGGAGTGTGGATTTATGAATGAGAAAGGGAGGAATGACCCCTGAAATGTAGGTGGAGGATAAAAGGAAGCAAGCTGAATTAAAATGGCATCACAAAATATCAACTGTAAGATTTTGCTGAAGAAAGTGAAACGTGGGGTGATGCTATTCAGGCTTATTTATAAATAACAAAGACTATAAATAGGCAGTTCAAATCTTGTATTTACTTAACAAAACGTGGAACTTCCATGTGAATCAAAAGAGAAAGAGGCCAAGCCCACCAAAGGAGGGAGACACACAACTTTTATTTCTCTAGCAAACTCCAATAAAAACAAAAGAAACCAGAGCAAAGCATAATAGTGCCTACCAGCTTTCATGGTTCTGCATGATGAGGCACTGAAGACAATCAGTACTCCACACAGTGGAGCATGGGACAAAGTTCCTCAAGCACATAGAGCTGTGGTAGCTGGAACTGGAAGCATACAGACAGGGAGATGCAACACAACAAAGCCCAGTAAAAGGCTGAATTTATTAATTAGCCCTCCAAGGAGTGCAATTGTTTGTTGCACACTTCAGCATGATACTTTGTTTTGGTTTTGTTTTGGTTTTTGTTTTTTTATTTTTTTAAATCCTACTCAGCTGTTTAAGACATAATTACTTTCTCACATTAAGCTCAAAGCACAGGGATAAAAAAAAAAGACCTACCTTTTATTTTAGCAAGAAGGTACAAGCAGACCAGGCAAGTTAGTACACTGGAAAAGGAGGCCTCTTTTTAACTATGTGACCTAATTTTGCCAAAGATAGCAGGGAGGGAAGAAAGGGTAGGGATTCACGAAAGGTGGCAGATGTAGGAATATCATAATAAGAATACGGTTGGACACACGACATCCTAAAAAAGAGAGAGACCAAATCAGAGACTGTCTTACTGGTTTAGAATAAAATTTCAGTTAAACTTGTAAGCACACCCAAGCACTTCAAAGCACTTGTGAATAATTGTTCTTAGCCTTTTCCTCAGAGACTTTCTAATGTTTCAGAACATTAAGTCTGTTTTTCTGGTATGATGTACTGTGATACCTTTGTACCATGTATCATGTTGTAGTGTGGTACATTGCTTCTAATTTTCAGTACTGAATTTGGTTCATAGAAGCTCTGATCTACTACTGATTGTTTAAACTTAATTGGATCCACTGTGAGTTCTGTCTTGTTTTGTTCTTTCTGTAATTTTATATATTTGCTCTTTTGGCTTTACAGAATTTGAATTTCTCTTTCTACTGTATTTGAAAGAGCAGTGCCTACAGGAGTGTATCACTCTCTGTTTTGCTTTCATTTTTTCTTTTCCAGTAAATATCCAAAATGGTTCAAATGCAATATTTGAACTGCATATATATAGGCTTTGTTATCTATAAATAAGCCTGAGTAACATCATCCCATATTTCATATATGCATGAAACTCAAAAGATTTAAATAATTGCTGCCTATTTTGCCAATAAAAGTAGTGGTTTGTATATGATTCATAGAGAATTAAGAAATATTGTCAGCTCCTTAAAATACAAACAAAGCTCATGACATTTTGAAATAGTATCACCATATTTTGTTGTCCAGGTGAAGTTAGATGAAGTGAGGTAAGGAAAAAAAGGTGATACCTTCTTTATTCTGGATGCAAAAAGTGGAGTGTTTTAGTGTGTGCTCACTGAAGGCTTTATCACTTTTCAGAAGCACTGGCTAAACTCTGAGCAAGAACTACTGTTCTGGGAAAGACAAGCAGAAGTTATTTCACATTGCAGTTCAAGAGGGAATCATGAGAATTCATCATGAGAATTAGATGTTCAAATTATGTGTTTTTAATAACATCCCATGACATCTTCTAGAACTAAGCACAGATGATTCATATTTCATATTTGGCAGATAATGTAATTTGATGTATAAGGTGTAAAATACCCCAAGGTAGAAAAGGTTGATCTAGAATTCTGCCTGAGTGTATAATATGTTAGTATTTATACTTATGTTTACTCACTTATGTCACTTGAGTGTTTAAATATTGACTAATTTCTGGTGTCCAAACTGATGGAACAATATCCCTCATACTTCCTTTCCTTCAAATGAAAATATTTGGTATTTCACAATCTGCTCTTTACATAGAGAAATCTAGAAGTGAGAAAAATAATATAAATCTATGACATAGGTATATAATATATATGCATACATATGCATATGCAAAACTTAGATGACACCTTCCTGATTGGATATGTATTATTGGATATGGGAAAGTTTATGAACGGCATGAATTATGAAAAGCTGCAATTCTAAACTGCGGAGGAAACAAGAACTATTTTAGCTACAGGAAACATTTGACATTCATTATTTTTGGCATATCCCCAGTTCTTGTCCTTTTCAAACAGCTCAGAAGAATTTATGTTCATAATGATAGTCTGAATGACCCTACATGAAAAAATAAAATCATAGAAGTAACAAGAGAGCAAATATCTTACTTTTTATGCATGAGACTGCTGCATTACAGGAGACAAAAAAAAGTGTCAACATGATGGAAGAAATGTTCTATGATAAGAGGGGACACAAAAAAAAAGGTCTTGTTTCCACTTTTTAGTGGTCATTAAGCAGTATATCAGTATACAGTCAGCCGCTTCAGTTATTTTTTTAATTTAGCAGTCATTAAAAGTTGCCTTTTTCTAGGACAATCTCTTAAAAAATCAGGTCTCTTTTTCTGGTGGGAGGGGGAGAAACTGTCTTTTAATAACAAAATAGTCAAGATTTTCTGATTCAACCCTAAAAAAAGCTTCCTAGTGCAGTATATTTCTGTAGAGTTAGGTTTGTACTCATTCATATCATATTTCCTATTTTATGTTGTTTTCTGTGTGCCAGATGTTGCAATTTATTGATTTCATATATTAGGAAGTATATGAATTACACTTCCATTTATTTTAAAATTCCATTTTAAACAAGGTTTCCAGCCCTCTAACTAGGTTAGGAAAGAAGTGACTTTATTCCCCTTTAGGGTCTGAAACTTAAAAGCAGACTTCAAATACAAAAGAAAGAAGGCTCAGAAACACAGACTTCAGTGAAACAAAACTACTCTTCTAAGCAGCATAGTATTTTGACACATTACATGAACTGAGGCTGATCCTTCTACCTCAGTCATTTAAAGAACCCAAATCTTACATCAAGCTGCATGTATCCCTTTATTTTACTCATGTTTCTTGCCCATTTCAATTAGTATCTCATCAAAGTAGGGGCTGCACACCTCCCTGCATTAACATGACCTCAGCTATGTAACAGACCCTATCGTGTCCTTATTAACTAACATATGCATTTTCCAAATGAAAGTCTTATTACTTACAGAAGCTACAAATCAGACCTGGATCATGACTCCATGACTTATTTTGTAAGCAAAACCTTCCCCAGATAAAATGTTTTCCACTAGTGTTGGTATGTGAATGATTTCTTCCCAAGAAATGCTACATGCTAAGCTGGTTAATGCAGTGTTCAGCAAATATGCCAACACTCACAAGGAGACTTCTCCTCTCTCCCTAGGATATTCCTTCTGTCTTCTGCAGAATAACAGCTCTATGGTCTGGAAGATGAGATTTCCTGCTGAGGAGGGATCTGCAGCAGACAGTTTCTGCAGAAAAGAACACTGGATGATTTTCCCAGCCATCCTTCTCATCCAGTAATGTCCCCAGTTGGCGACAGTGCTGCCACTCCAGTGGTAAAGCTCAGCACAGTGCTCAGGGTGGCTCCACTGAGGGTGTCCTGTCCCAGGTTTTGACCAAGGTCTAACTCTATGTTGACATATGCTTCTTCCAGATCTGGGGAGGGCTTTTCTTGTTTTTTTGTTTGTTTGTTTCCTGTTTAACACAGTGCCACACAATTTCCTTTAGCTTTGGAAAGCAAGTGCCAGGCTTTAATTTTTGCAGAACTCCCCTCTGATTGCAAGCATCTTCCTCAAAGCTTTTCAGCAGCTGGCTCTCATAGCCTCATGTTCAATTCACACATCTTCAAAGTTCTCAGCAGTGCTCAGCATCTTGAGAATAATATTGAAATATTAGTGAAGGTATGAGACTGCCTTTAACCAGCTTATTGTTTTGGGGATTTAGTTCATTTGTTTATAATTTCTGTTTGTTGTGTTTTTTATTTTCCAGGTAGCAATTTCTTATCAATAACAGTAAAAGAAAGAGATGCCATGCTACCCAGAACTAAAACTGAAACCACTTTCCATTAAAAAGTCCTAGTTTCATTTCCTATATATTGAAAAATTGGTTAGCCCTGCAAAATACCAGTGTCTTAGAAGAAAGAACAGTTTCATTTCCATTGGCTTTGTTGATTTGTTTTAGAGGCATTTTAAAATTACCTTAATTCTGCTTCTACTTCTACTTATCCCTCTCATTGATAGAAACTTCTCTTTGTAGCAATAAAAATAAGTAGTTGCTTACCTAAAAACTCCCTAGAAATTTGTGGAAAATATGTAATTTAGAAGAAATTATTTCTTATTAAGAAATGTTTTTAATTCATTATTTTGCATTTGTTTGGACACCAGCCTCACTGCCACTGCTGTCCCTGGGTATGCTTATTTCAGTGGGAGCAGCAGCTTATTTCAGTGGTTATTATTTATCTGCAGATACATTTTCTCCCAGTGCTTGGCACAGAGCAGCAAAGACAATTCTGTGCTCGCCAGTGGTGTACTCCCAGCACTCAGCACCCTTTCCACAGTTCTGCCTACTCCAATGAATCACATCACTAGCATTTCTCTTGCCAAACAATGAAAAAGCTAAATTTATTGTAATTCCACTGCTCCCTTTAGTAACACGTTTTCTGCCTCATCACTCCTTTTAAAATTTGTCAGGTGACATGAAGTTTTAGAGACCCATATAAACACTGGAATAAACTCCCATTACTTTAGAGAAGGTGGTCTTCAGTTATGTGTGTTTGCACACAGAAACACAGGTACTCAGATAGAGCTAGCAATTTTTTCCCTGTTCTGTTTAAATTAAAAAGGCCTTGTTATTGTCAATATAGCTGTTAATTATTCTCTCCTTCTTTTGTTGTTCTTAATCCATGCACTCTGCTCACAAAGTACCAAGACTGGTCAATTTTACACGTGCAAATGAACTCTCACAATGTTTCATGACACACACGATTCTTAACAGCTGAAATAACAAAACCCTCAAAAACTATCATTAAATAACAAAACCCTGTGACTCATTAGCACTGAGACCAGTACAGGTAACGCAGACACAGAAGGACAGAAAACTTTTTTTAAATTACTCCACTGATATTTTCCATTTACCAAAGCATAAACAGAGCAGATAAAGAGACAGAAGATCAGTTCAGAGAATACTCAGTCAACAGTATATGAAATTCAAGTCCATATCTATATATTACTAGTTGTAGTTGCAGAAATTTTATGCGCAGTTCTTTCAGCAATGGTATCAAGACTGCTACAAATGTTTTCTGCTCTTTTTAGATAGACAATAATTTTTAAACAGCAGAAAAATGAAAACTCAAACAAAAAAGCTCAAAAAACTCAATAAAACAAAAAATCAGTTGTGTTTTCTCATGGCACAATTCTAATGCTTTAGAATGATATGATTACATAGTTTGCCAGAGGATCTCATGGCACTCAGTGGACAAACATAAAAGCAGAATCAAAGTTAAAAGCATAATTTAAAAAATAGGTTCAAGTTTTCAAGTACTCAGCTTTACAACCCCAATGTTCCCCAAACACAGTTTGCTGGGATGGAATAGACATGCACAACCTGAGAATTACAAATTAGAGGGCATGACACTTAAAATTCTACTAATTTTAAACATGTGGACAGTGGTACTTCAGGTAATTGCTAAAGCAGAAGCTCTCTCCCATTTTCTACTGTCTGTAGCTGTTTAGTCTCCAGCAGAGTTTAAGTTCGGTATTCATAAAGCAATATGTTTGGTACCTTTCTCTTGCTGTGTCATATTATGTTGAGCTCCTTCTCCCATTAGTACTTAGAGGTTTTACACCAAGAGAACTATTACATGTCCTAATCACATTTTTTTCACTAGCATGACCTTTTGATATGTTGCCAGATCAGGTTTGTTGAAGGTGAAATGGCTTAACCACAGTAAATATGCAACTAAGAGATGCAGTTGAAGGGAAGATTAGGAAAAAATACTTGCATACAGACACATACACAAAGCCAAGAAATAATCATTTTAGAAGCACATTTTTCTTCATAAAATAAAATTATTACAATTAAAAAAACTTAATATATAACATTTAAATTACTTATGAGGACATAAAATTCCCTGTGTGATCTTTTAAAAGAATTTAATCTCAGTTTGGTTGTGCATTAACTTCTCCATTCTGTGGCTTCAATTTAAAATGTCCTTGGGACAAAGGTCTGATGGATTAATGGAAGCCAAGCCAGAACATATGTGTAACTTATGTAGGTTGTCATTTTATTTTTTAGTATTTAGTAAATGATAGGAGGAAAGAATGCTCTAAAAGAGAAAACTTCTCTTGACCAGTGTTTAAAACTGGACAGAGTATGTCTGAGTAACTTGATTTACACAGACTAGGTGCATCACAAGGGGCAACTTAATGAACAAGCAATTGGTAATATTAGATGCTGTGACCCAACAAACCGTTTTGAAAAGTTTTGTCAATCAGATACATTAATTCCTGCATTACCATGGGGAATACTAATGAGAGCTCTCAATGGATAAAGCTCTCTGACCAAAATATTTTCATCAAGTCTCCCAAATCTATCTAAGATTATTAGTTAAACAGCTTATACATGAAAGGCAATTCCTTTAACTTCTTTATC
Organism: Calypte anna; assembly: GCF_003957555.1. NCBI lineage: Eukaryota > Metazoa > Chordata > Aves > Apodiformes > Trochilidae > Calypte > Calypte anna. Next base: position 22,202,530 of record NC_044248.1, read on the forward strand.
ATAGAGGCACAGACCATCCCACAGTGCAGTTAATTCTCTGGCAGTCATGAGTTCATAATGGCTGAGCTCCTAGTGTGGCTGCCAGGTCTATCTAAGTGTTGCTATATTTTAGGTAATCTGAAAGCTGTGAAAAAAAATCCAGTTCATTATGAAACACCTTGGCTGGATGGTCTGTGGAAGGCTGCTCACCACATGAACAGATTTCAATGGGCCTATTGATAAAATACCCCTCCTCTATTTAAATCACTTGCATTTACAAAATGTATCACAGAAAGCAACATTTTTGTGTGCAGTCAAAACCATTTCTTTTCTGTATGATCATGATTGATGAGGCACAGTCAGAGTTGAAAATCAAAGCTCACTGTAGACCAAGAAGAATTTGGATCATGAACACATGAACCATGATATGACCAACACAGAGCAATACTGCAGGAAAATGAGAATCTTGGCACCAGTAACCTTGTGTTTCCTTTATCATCACAGAATCATAGAATGGTTTAGGTTGGAAGGGACCTTAGGGATCACCTACTCCAACATTCCTGCCATGGGCAGGGAACCCTCTCATCCAGACAAGGTTGCACAAGGCACGTTTTGCTGCAAAAACTGCTAAGTCAATAGCCTTGTAATACCTATAAAGGATGATGGCAACTGGTTTGAGTTGCATTGCTGGTCAAAATACAAGCCATCTCATTTAACTTCACTACAGTAGATCAAGGCTGAGGTCATACATCCACTAGTGGAAAATATGTGAAACAAACAAATTTATTGCAATAAAAACCAACAGGCATCCTGGTGTAATGGAAGGATTGCAAAACAGCTTCTACATGTGGCAACTGAACTAAGTTGCTGAGGTGTTTTATTTCGTTTCTTTTATAATTACAGGAGGCTGATTTTCCAGTTCCCATTTGCAGGCTCAGTTTATCCAGTGCTTCTAGATACCTCTCAGGATACCTGTGGCATTAAAAATTCATCAGACTCAGTGAGCAAACAAAGCAAAACTCATTGCTTCCAAGCCTGAATGCAATCTGACTCATGATCATTTTGGCAATAAGTCAATGAGGATTTCCAAGAAGTATAAGTTTGTTAGAGCCCGAATTTAGATTCTACAAAAACACAAAACTCTCCAACCATAGACAATTTTTACAGAATCTACCTGTGTGATTATTTGCAAGATCACCAGGCAGTTTTAGTGAGATATTTCTTTTCATAGAAAAATATCAGCTCCATCTCTGATGGGAAGGAATTCTGTACCTCCCTCAAGGCCGAAAGCTACATGGACAAGTGTAGCTACCTACTCATTGAAAGCATAGGAGAGTGGTGAGAAATACAGGATTTCCTACACAAATGCCAGAAATTTCTTACCTCCAGGATATTAGCAATACTCAGTAAAAACCTGCTTCTAGTTGATACCTGGATTCTACTAGTCTTTGGGTGAGGGGTTGTACTGGAGTGAAATTACATCAGCACGAAGTTTTCATGTTTTAAAGATCTTAACATTTAACCAGACAGGTACTGGACAGTGCTTTGATTGCCCTTTAGATATACAAACCAGTACTACCAAATAGTATTAGAGTAGCTTCAGCTTTTTCTCTTTGATCCTCATTTTTGCCCTTGCAATTTCTTTCTGAACTGTGGTACCTGCTCCAGTCAGACCTGCTGTGTCCAGGCATGATATGCTATTTTAGCAAATGTTACAGCTCTGATGAGGTCTTGTCCTCTTTAATGTAAGCACTCCACTCCTTCTTAAATGTTTAGAAGGTGCACATGCATTCTTAAATGCTTTGAAATCTTCTGCTCATTTAATGAAATGTTTTGTGTTTTTGTTAAAAAACCAAACAGACAAAAAAGCAAACAGCCTGCAGCCTTTTTTTTTTTTCTTAATTTTTTTACTTTGCCCTTCTGCCTGATGCTTTTTATCCAGCGTGATGAAGTCTGCCCTTTAAAAGTTCACTACAAGTCACTGCTGGAGGAGGCATGGGCAGCTGTTACTAGGATACTAAACTTAATTGTGCAGCAGGTACTATGAGATGAAAACATGCATATGTTCACTTCATCTGGAGGTGGCTTTCCTTTGATATTCATGTGGGCTGAAGATATGAGTACACCACTGTAATTCTGGCTTCCTAACTTACGACAGGATGTGCCTCAGATTTTTTGGTGCAGTTTTTGCTTCCTTTCTGTTATCATCATCCTTTACAATAGTCTACAATGCAAAAGAAATGTTCGTAGAAAGTGTTACGGAAGCACTCAAAATGCAGAAGGAGAGGATAAAACACCACAGGAATAATTTAGAAAATGATACTTATCAAGAAACTATTGCCAGAGATGATATGGTTTATGGTATTATGATGTGAGACAGCACAAGCTATAGCATTCCTACAAAACATTACCCAACCCCAGCTCATCTCCTGCAGCCATTTCTATTTGTGCTAAATCCCTGAAAAGCCCTAGTGGAAATAGGGAAAATGTTGTCAACTACGTGGTACATAGATATAATATGGCAAAATCAGATTTTATTAGCAACCTAAGCAGTATTTCCAGAAGATTGTGATTCTGTGACATGTGTCACGGTGTCTTTGCAAGATGGGAGATGAACTTCTAGTGCTCACTCCTCTGTCTGGGAAACAGGCAAAATGGAGAGGGATGCTTTACTTTTGAGAATACCTATAACAAGGCCAGGAAATTTCCAAATCATAGTTTTAGGCTTCATCACCAAATAATTATTTCTTCAAATACTACTCCAAAGTCTATTTACATGGAGAGGCTGATATTTGCAATGTTACTCAACCTCATACTCCCATTCCTCAACAAACAATCCAATGCTCAAGCCAGCTGCAGAGACTCTGTCAGCCTGTATATTTCAATTACTCCTAAAGATGGCAATAAGTGCAAGCTACATAACCCTGAAGTATTCTGCCTCTTTCTATTTTCTGCATCTGTGTATCCAACAGATATATTGTCTCCCTAGTTTCTCTCTGACCATTAATATTTTAGCATAACTCACTGTAAACAAATATATTAGAGGTTAGATCAGTCTTGCTGAAGAATCTTATATGACTGCAGACACAACCCTAAGCTTCATAAAAGCCACATTTACTATCAAAACCCATATATGTGTTTCACTGTCTACAATAAATATTTACGCCTAAACTATTTTCAGTTTTGTAGTCAGCTATTTAATTACTGCAATGTGCAATGCTTTGTCCTTAAGATACGGGGGTTATAGGCTATATTCTTTTTTTTTTTTGTTGTCCTCTTTTAGTTGGCCAGTTTTAAGTTGTGCTAGTATAGGGGGAAGGAACTTTGAACATGCATACATCTTTTTTTGCAGGGGTACTTTGAAAAATCTGATCTGTAAAACAGTAAGTAAATTTTGCTAAATAACTGTCGAACAGCTCACCTACTGAACACTGTAGAAGGTGTAAATAAATATATACAGAGGAGATGCACAGGGTGAACTGAAGTTTCAGTTTTCATGGGTGACTGGAAAAAAATCATTAGGACATAACATCCATAATTTAAAAAGTAATAGTTAGAATTGTCCTACTGTAGGCAGTTTTTGTGGAGTTCTCATGGAGTGTTTTGTTATGATCCCAAAGATTAGACCAAGGGTCCCTAGCATGCAGCTCTCTGGTGTTTAACAGAATCTGCTCTGTCCCTTCCAGCAGAGCATGCTAAAGGGTCACCCATTACTTTCATCCCATAAGAACTTGTGACATCCAAGGGCAATACATTTGTCTAATGCCTTATGTGCATTAGGGTCATATCTCCCTGAGTTGCTACAGGTCTGTTTGAGAAGTGAAAACCCCTTGACAGCTACTGTCTGTGCATGTCTATCAAAGTATGTGCCTGGCAGAAAACAAAACAAAACAAAACAAAAATCAGCATTAGATTTTAAGTACTTTGTAATGTTGAAAATGCTTTTGCTGGTTAGATAGTGACCATATAGTCTTGTAAAATGCCAAAGTTATGTCCACATATATCTACACTAAAACCTTCTGTGAAGATATTTGGTCAGTGGAAATATCAGTAAGGTTTTAGTTTTACCTCCTAATTCTTGGTTTTATATCTTTACTAAAGGCAGTTGTTTCAGAATTGCCCTTGCCACACCAGGGTCTATGACACTGACCTTTCCTGCACAATTAGAGGAAAGAGATACTGTGTTTGGTTTTGGGCCCCACACTAAAGGAAAGATATAGAGGTCCTGGAGCCTGTCCAAAGAAGGGCAGCAAGACTGCTGAAGGCTCTACAGCACAAGTGTTACTCAGAGCATTTGAGGAAAGTGGGGCTGTTTAGCTCAGAGAAAAGGAGGGTCAGGTTAGAAATCAGCACTCTCTAAAAATACCTGAAAGGCAGTTGCACGAATCCGGGTGTTGGTCTCTTTTCCCAACTAACAAGCAACAGGACAAAAGGAAATGTCATCAAGTTGCACCAGAGGAGGTTTACATTGGGTACTAGGAAAAAATTCCTCACCGAAAGGGTTGTTATGCAGTGGAAGATGCTGCCCAGGGAAGGGAAGCTGTGGAGCCACCATACCTGGAGTTATTTAAAAGACATGTAGATGCTCAGGGATATGGTTTAGTGGTGGACTTGGCAGTGCAAGGTTAACAGTTGATGATCCTAAAGGTCTTTTCTGATCAAAAGTATTCTATGACTATGACTTTATGATTCTGTTATGTCACTGGCTCATGGACAGATGGGCAAAATGTCAGAATTGTTTTTGTGCATCTTGATTATACAAAACTTTACCAATACATAATCCCTCCCAAGAAGACAATAATAACATGAATATAAGGGAGTGGCTCAGCAAGAATTGGCTTATGCCCTGCAGGCTGGGTGCTACCAAAAGCTGGCAAATTAGCATGTAGACATGCTAATTGAAGTTACTAATGCCAGAGCAGTTCACACAGACAGTGATGGATGCCACATAAATATGTGAGTATTAAAAAAAAGGAAATATTACCATTTAAGCAAACTACTTTTCCTTTTCCTGGCAATAGGGGAACACAAAAGGGACAATTCTGCAGGCACAGACAAACAGGTATTCAGTAAACATTTCACGAAGGGTGAAGAAAAAAGTTGCTGTTCCAGAATGACAGAGGATAGGAGTGTGTATCAACATGGTGTGGCATGTCAAATCGAAACTAGAAATAGTCTACAAGAACCTGAAGTGAGAATCTCAAATCTATTTTAGATGGGTTAAACAGCTAGAATGACATGCTGAAAGTGTAAGACTTGCAAGTCCCCACACTTAAGGTCTATTGAACACTAAGAAGACAGCTTTGAAATTGCTGTTCAATTTTCTACTTGAGAATGCCAGTGAGACGAAGGACTATGTTAAGAATGGTATGAAAGGTTAATAGCAGGGCATTAATGGCACCAAATGTGCTATTAAGCACAAGTGCAGCAGAGCAGCTTCACATGGTATAGTTCAAAGTTTCTAATTTGCAAAAGCTCTTAAAGCCATTTCAGTTCTCTCCTAACCTGATTACCATCCATTATCCTACCTCATGAAAGCCTACAATTCATGCCCTAAATATAATGTTAAGTTGCAAGTGTAATTTGGGTCTGTATTCTCGTTGCAATTAGACAGCAATGGCAAAACTGCCAACTGGAGCCTGCTTGCTATTTATGAATTCAGAGTTATCAGTTCTCATTATATTACAGTGATGTCAGGAAGATCAAGTATTATGTTTGCTATTTGAGCGAGTGGGAAGAAATAAAAAGAGACGTAAGGCTTAAGAGCCTGCTGGTCAACAAGTGACAGGTATTTCACAAAAAGTAGTCATAGCAATGGCACAAATTCAAAACAGAACTATAGAAGACCATATGTTAAGGGTAACATTCCATTTGGAAACTTCCAAGTGGCTTTAGGTGTAAAAATAAGGTCTGGTATTGTGGGCGCTGTCAAATTGTCAGTATAGACCATAGCACAAAACAATTCTTTGTGAATTAACAATGTCACCTTGCTCAGAATTTCCAAGAGAGGTGTGGGTGGACATTCAGTCACTTGGAAAGTGAGAACAGTGAGATGCATGGAGTGCAGCATTTGATCTATTTCTAAACTGTTAAAAATACTCTTTTTCCATGGCCATTACGAAATTTCTAAGTAGGACTTTTCCTCAAAAGAACTGTGATGAGAACTAGGATAGCACAATCCCTTCTAGATATTCTGCAGTACTGGCTATGCACTTAGGCATGAAGTGAATAAATTAAACATTGAAATGTCATTTTGAAAGAGAAAATACAAATTAATGCCACCTCTTTGCGTGCATCTCAATTTTGGTGCACTGCAGGGGTGGTGACTCTCTTCCCTACATATTTTTATACCAGTTGTTCTATTTTGTTGAATTCAGTTTATATATTGGCAGACTATTAATCCTTCACACATGGAATAAGAGCTTAAAATTACAAGTTGTGTTAAGACCTATTTAAGCACATTTGTTCTATTTGGAAACAAATTATTGAAAACTAATTATGGTATACACATTCAGAATTCTAAAAGAATCTAGTATCAACCTAAGCAGATGTCTTTCACTCAATAATTTAAGAACCACTACACAGACGAAAGACTCATTTCTTTATAAAGTATCAGTGGAAGATTCTAGTATGAAAATTAGAGGGTTTTTTTAAACCAATGTTTTTAGCTTAAAACATTAAAATCTGTCAGTGATTTTTCCAGTGGTTGAAGTCCTTGAATCAGAAAGTAAGGTCATCCTAAGGGGTGTGTTCTAATCCAGACAACAATAAATGAATGAGGTGCTTAGGTTTTTTGCCCTGAATTTCTGTAGGAAAAAGATAGAAATGGCCATAATCTAGTTTCTGCTTATGTGGTTTATTCTAAATTCATAATCACTCTTAAATTAAAAGTTTGATACTGCAGTTTCCCCTATATTTCTATTTTATAATAGAAGCAGTACTCAAGACTTCACCTGATTGATGCTGCAAGACCCTGATGAGAGTATCAGGAGCACAGCTGGCAGCACTTGGTAACTTCAGTGAGGTAGCCTTGTCCCAGGGATGTTAAACTAGCAGCAGCACTAGATAAATGTAAGAAATAACCAGTTTCTGCTATAAACTATGGAAAGAAGCACATGAAAGTAACAACTAATGAATAAATAAATTAGCAAGATTTAGCCAAGTGGCAAGGTAGCATTTAGATGAATCTGAAGGAAAACTCATGTTTAACTATTCAGAAACTGAACAGAAATAATAAAAGAGCTAGAAAAAGCTTGCTAATATTACTGAACTAGAAAACTAATAACTGCTGCCTTAATTATGGGTGCTAGATTTGCTTCTCCACAGATGGTTTGTCTCAAAACCAGCTTCAGATTAAGACCTGAAATCTCACTGACTCCAATGTATAATACAGGCCAAGCAACTGATTTCTGGAACAATAGATCTCCTGCAGCCCCATCTCAGACTGAGTTTACACCTGGTCTGTTTGCCTGCATGTGACAGTAGTCTAGTAAATGGCCTCTGCTCAGGTCAGAAGGTGTGCAGACTCTGAAGGGACAAGTTTATTCTTTTCCAGGCTTCATCATGATCATGGAGCAATTAAGTCCAAAGTAACAGCCCCAGTTTGTCTTACTAGCATTGCTTTTCTTATTTCCCTTTTGAAACTGAGACAACAATAAAAAAAAAAAAACAAAACCTGGGCAAGTCAGAAAACCTTAGGCTTTGATAACAATGCATTCAAGTCAGACCAACCACTTTGGAAAATATTCTTATATATTTAACTGGTGTCCAATTGTCCTCTTTATAAATAAAATCCCAATACTGCTTGAAGTATCTGTGAAAAGAAGTACACACAAGTTTATTATTATGAAATCTGGTCACTTCGAAAACATGGGTTTGGCAGGTGTATTGTAATAGCTGGTAAGATTATTTTTCCCTTCCCCTGGCATCTTTATTATTTATAAATAAATAAAAATAACATCTTCTGAAATAGATTTTCTTAGAGAGCATTCTTTGAGGTCGGGCACTCTTACTATTATTCCAAATTTTGATCACCCAAAACACCATTAGTGCGTTGCAGCGTATTATTTGGATTTTGATAGTGTCATTATAAACAGATCACAAAATTAAATTATGCTAAGAATTTTAAGTGAATTTTCACAAGATAGACTTGTCAAGTTTAAATTCTTCCCTATGTGTTTATTCTAACTGCTCATATCAGTTCCTTTTTTTTTCTTTTTTTTTGTCTTTCCACTTTCAGGAATTATATCCTCACTTTGGTCAATTTACTTTGCAGTCTTATGTCAACAGTTTAGCTTTTTAACAATATCAACGAGTCACATCAGGAAGAGTGAAAATTTGAATGAACACCATGCTTTGACGTGCTCTGCTTCCAAAGAATATCGTATGCCCTGTAATTCTTCAGCTAAACAGCATAAGTTACTGCCAAAAAAGATAAATTTTGTTAGGAGGCAGTCTCTGTGCTTTTATATGCTTCACATTTCCAACACCAAAAAGAGGAAAAATAAAAATGTTTGCATACAAGAACCTTTTAAATAGTTCACATTCATATGAAGTTATTTTGCAAAATTTATTCTTTATATTCCCTTTTTTTCCCTCTCAACATTCTGCAGCTCAACAAAAGACCTTCAGAATTGTGAGCTGCCTTTTGAATAATTTATAGATGTTGTGATAAGAATCATGAAGACATTCAGAGCTTGCTTAATTCTCTACATAGTACATTTACTACAACATCACATCTGCAGTTACAGAATTAAAAAAAAAAAAATCCTAAATAAAAGTCTTTGCTTATTTAAGTCCTTTTTAACTGAATTAAATAAAAAAATAATCCCCACACACATATATTTCTTAGCTGCAGATACAGTAATGGATTGACACGGGAGGGTTCCTCTGTTTTCCAAGAGAAAATTTCCACTCCATCTAGCTTGGAATACATATTCATTTGGCATTACACTCATGAGAAGACATCACAGGTACAGACTCCATAAGAAAGGGAACTACACTGTTTCCACACATTAACTCTCCAGGACTGCTTACTAAAAACCCTTCCACAGCAGTCTACAAAACTTTACTTTCCCCCCCTGAGAACTGCACTTGATCCTTAAGCTAAAACTTCACTTAATAATGGAATTCCAGTTATACTTTTCCTGTATGTACAAAGAGCTCCCAGTTCATACCAGAGCTACCAGTTCATACCATTAAATCCAAAAGGTCACCGTGTTCAAAAACTCAAATTTGTCATTTGACTGACATATTCATGGAATTCATTCACTTTCCAGCCCTGGGATGTCTTGTTGTACCTAAGGATCAAGAGTGATGGAGCGCTCTCCCTCCTCTTTTTGGCCAAAGATATTTTAAGAAATCATAAAAAGCAAAGGGGAACATGAAAGATAAAATACTTAAATGTCTGGTATCTGTGCATGTAAACTGGATATGTGCTAAATTTAAGAACACAGATGAATCAGTCATTTACCCAGGATCATGGAGGGGTTGTCACCAAGAGTGGTTGCTATCCTGGCATGGTATTCTGTAGAACAACCTTTACATGGCACAATAAAATAGTCCCAAGATCAAAGAGCTTCAGTTTTGACTGAGAGATGGCTATTCCCTGTCTGAATTTGTTTTGCAGTAATCCAACAAGTAGATTCCATAAACTGGGCTCAAATTAAAAAAAAAAACAAATTTTAAAACCAATTACATTTAAAATTAAAAACAATTTTAAAACAATTCAGTGTGAAAACAGTTCAGTTTATGCTTCTGTAATCTCAGTGTAATTTGAGAGAATACAAAAAAACATTAACTTTTTAAAAAATACTATTTCCCTTGAGTCATTATGGATTTGGAACAATATGGGGCCAAATATTGAAGAACCCCTGTGGACCAGTTTTGCATATTCAGTTCCTAAAGTGGACGGAAATATTTACAGGTACAGTGATTTGGGAAGCTGTGCCCACAGTCTAGATAATTTACTGAAAAAATGTAACCACACACACGATTTCATTAATGAAATTCACCATAAACTTCTGGCTGAGCATGAAGAAAACTGTATAACTGGCAAGCTACCTAGGCATAATTCATGGGTACTGCATACACAGATGGATTTTAAAACAAAACAAAACAAACAAACAAACACACAAAAAACCCAAAACGAACACTTTATGGATTTCATAAAACTTATGTGTGCTAAATACCCTTCTCTTTTTTTTTTTTTTTTTTCCTGTTTTTTGTGTTTTTTCAAGGATAAGGTTAGATCATCCTTTAACAGTGAGAGCAGCTGATGGCAAGTTAGAGGAGCTGTGTAAAAATCACCATACCTGTCCCCCAGTAAAACCTTGTTCACTCGAAGGGCAATGTAAGGTGTAGCAGAACCCATCTCCCATCCTTGAGGCCACAGTGTGTTTAGTTTTAAGAAAAAGAAGTGTGTGTCTAAGTATTTGCTCTTATTTTGCAGCGTGGAGTTAAAGTTTCCTGAGAGAACTTCAGGAAAAGAGATCTGGAGATCCTCAATGGCTTGTCTACATAAAAAGCATTGGTCTGAGTCCCCAGTGTAAACCCCAGCCTGCATCCAAGCGGTAGCAGAGACTTCAGGAAAGCAGTATTAGAAACAGGGGATGTACTGGCATTCTTGTCCTCTGTATTTCTCCCCTCCCCAAGTTCTGGCAGTCACAGCTTAAGTACTTTCTAAGCCATCATCCTTGCTGACACATTTTTTATTCATTCTTTGATAATTTTGAGCTTTATAAATTGAGAAATTACCTAACAGAAAACATTAATTTCTGCACTGTGTGAAAAAGTGCTGCTTTTCCTTCCAAACCTTCTGCTTTCTGCCAATTCCAAGCTCCTGTGTTACAGTCAAGAATAAATTAACAATTTCTTACTGATTTTCTTCACATTGTACAAAATTATATAAACCTGTATAATGATCATTCTGTATTCATCCTCTTTAAATACTAAGTGTCTTTCTCAGACCAGCTTACCTTATGCAGAATATTTTCTACATTTCTGACCACCTGTCTTAAAATTCTCTATACTTCACCTACTCCTACTGTCCCTTTCTTTAAGAAAGGATGCCTATAAATTCATTCATCATTTAAGTTAGGGAAGGTTTGGGGGTGTGGTTTGGGTTTTGTTTTTTTTTTTTGTTTTGCATTCTATTATTTCCAGGTAATTCTTACATGTTTTTTGGACTGCTGCTACACACCAGGTTGATATCCTCAGACAGTTATCTGCAACAGCTTCAAGATCTTTTTTCCTGATTGTTTACTTCTTCCACAAAAGCTCTTGGGCTTTTGTCACCTTTAAATTCCAACTGAAAATTTCTCATTCACTTTGTTGAGCTTTTCAAGACTGTTTTGCAGCTGCTTATACTCTGAACAATTTGCAGTTTATTGAGTAATCACCTTACCTGAAATTATGTAACTTCCTATGTTAATATCACTGCATGATAGAGACCCCAGCTCAGATCCTTGCTGCATTTCACTGGTAAAATCCTCTCCTGTGAAAACTGACCATTCAGTCCTTGACTTTGTTTCTTACCAATTGATAGCCAGAGAGGAACGCAACCCCATTACTTCTTGATTGGTTTAATGTCTCTAAACGTTTTTGGAAGTCTTTTCCAAAGATTTTCGTAAAGGATTTGTCACGTGGATCAACCTTAATCCCATGCTGATGTGCTTACTGATTCCTGCTTTGAGTATTCTAATAGCTCAGGCTTGGACTGTTAATGGCACTTTAGCCATGACAAAACGAGTCCTTAGTAGCCTGTACAAGCAGTTTTTGCAGTGGGTCAAATTCCTACACTCTCAAACTATACTTGTACTTATATTTGGTAGAAAAAGAAGTGCTGCAGCCACCGATATTTTAATCTCACCTTCAGACCTCTCTGTTACTTGTACCCAAACATCATCTCTAAAGATCAATCAATCAGCCACAGAAGTTTTAGTTCATTACTGAACTTACCAAACTTAGTATTTATACATGCAAACTTACACTTTCCTGTCTGTTTTCATTTTTATAAAAAAAGCAGTGTCCAAAAGCCTGATTTTCTCTCATGGTACTTGGTCAAACATGGAACAAACCAACATCCCCTAGTTCACTGTTCAGAAATACTTCTAATAAGGGGCCCAGTTTAGCTTTAGATTATCCCAAGCAAGGTTCAGATAAGGCCCAACCCCCCTTGTCTTTTAGGGAAAAAAACATGTCTAGCATATTATGTCTAAAGAAAAATAATGACAGAGAACTTTAAAATTAAATATTTCAGTATTTTTTTATACACAGACTATAATTACTCAATACGTCTATTGAATTAAATTGTGTTAATCAAACAAAAAATGTTATTCCAGACTTCAAATAACACTGCTGCTGACATGTGAGGCACTTCACAGTATCATCACCACAGAAGGAACAGAGATATAAGAACGGCAAACACATCGTAAGAGAGGAGGTACTATGCACTGACTGCTTTTAAGTTTATTTAACTGCTTTGAAGTTTTTTTTAAATTCACCCCAAGCTGGTGAAAGAAAACAATCCTTTGAATGTGCCAACAAACCTTTTACATTCACAGACCAAATTGTAGTTGGGTTCAGCACAGATTTGAGACCATTGTTCAGCAGAGCCTGTTTCCTTCCCACAGTTAATACAAAGAAAATGAAAGAACTATTTAATCTTCCCTTTCCATCCTTTTTGTAAGTGATTGTTCATGTCTTGCACTCTGCATTTGAGCAGGTATATGGTACTGTGGGTTCAATAAGAGTGTGTGTCAGATACAGCAATAATATCAGAAAATGCATAAGATGGTCAAGATTCAATTTGAGGCCCTTTGCACCACAGGATAAAATTTATGATATAATATGACAAATGTTGATCAAATATGCAGAGCTGTAAGCACCATTCAGTTGTCACGTTTGTTTAACTTTCTGGGTTTCTCACTACAGATGCCAGTTGCATTTTGATAGATTCATGACAGATCACTTCAAATGATCTGCTTGTGTTACAATAAATAACACTATCTTAAATTTGAGGTTCCTTCAATGCAGAATTTACATCTCCAAATGGAGAAGCACTATATTTGAAATAAGGACTGTGGCTTAGTGTAACAGGGTTTAGTTTGCTGTCTTTATTATCTTCAAAATCTATAAAGTGGTAAGTGTGAGACATACAGCAGTTTATTTGATGGAACAGCACCCATTCTCCAGCACACTCTGAGCTGCCTCAGAAAGACTAAGTGGAGGATCCTTGTTTAAAAAAAAGAAAAATGCCTTGAGCTTGCTTAAGGAATTCTTTAGAAGCATTAAAAGAACAAAATGAGATTTTGTACTTATTTTCAGACCAATTGTGGAGGCTTATGAAGTTTGAAATTGGCTCTTATAGTAGAATAAGAAGAGTTACCTTTCCAAAAGATTTTGCCTGAAAACTAGAAAAATATTGATAGAGATGAACCAGTCCCTGAGACTTGGTGAAAAAAGAAAAATCAAAACCAGCAAAAAGCCCCCCAAAAACCAAAACCTGTTTTTTTCTTTTCCTATACATTAATTGTGCCCTCTTAGCCATAGAACCAGGCCACAAAAAGCAGAAGCTTTACCTCTGAAACCTAAAGAGATTGAGGAGGACTTTTTGACTTGACTATTCAGTAAAAAATAAACAATTATATTAGACTAATCTTTAAATATCACCTCACTATATGTCCTGTAAAGGTCAAATTTATTGCATTATTTTTATGCTCCAAAGTTACAGAGGAAGTGGAAGGACAGTTCAGACCAATGAGTTAAAAAATGCAGGCTGAAAAGCCTTTGCTTAAAATTCACAAAACATTTTTACAATTGTGAATGTAGGTTGCTTTGAATTGCCAGTAACAAACATCAGCTGCATGAATTCTATTCAGGCATTAACTAAGAAATTATTCTGATTCACCCTTTCACAATGTTGTATATTCACAAGATATAACACATCACATCATGTTGCATCTCTGTTTAGCCCCAGGGCACTGTACTGGGCTCAGGAGAGCCAGACTGAATGGCTGGCTTAGACATAGCCTTATTGTGGGAGCTTGGTTGAATCTCCTAGTCAGTTTTTTGAGAATTAAGCACCTGAGTGCTTTTCAAGATCTGATCTATGTAAAATAAGAAGTAGAGAAATTCATATTCTCACAGAACCTGAAAATTTAAGAATCTCTCAACATTTATGAGGTCCTATAAGATATTGACTACAAAAACCCCCAAACCAAACAAAAAACTCAAACCTAAAAACCAGACAAAAATAAATTTTTTGTTAGAAAGAGTTGGGAAAATGGTCAGATTCAGCTGCCATAAAATAAGCCTAAAACTCTTCAGTTGCCAACTGAGTGTGCTTTGGAAGTCATTTCACTGGACTGTGCCTCAGCTATCCCATCTGAAAGATGGTATCAATTTATTTTTAAAAACATTTTGAGATCTATTAAGGAAACAGGGTAATAACAGCTGCTGTTCTGATTTAGTTGCTGTTTTCACTGACCCCAAATCCAAAGAGGATATATAAGTTGCTTGGCAAGAACAACATTGTTTTTTGCTATGCGTCGCCAGTAAGTACAATGTGTAGGGTTTTTTTTTTATCCTATTGCAGTATCATGGATGAATCCACAGATCCCAAACCTTATCATCAGCCAAATGCTATGATTAAAAAGACATGCCTCTGTACAGCTCACAGAAGGAAAACTTTTAATTTTCACTTCTTCTGATACAGTGGATTTTACAGGATGTTTTTCCAAAGTACAGGTTGATGGGGGACACCCATGGCAGCCTTGCTGACATATGACTTATTTTCAAGACTGGAAAACACATAAAAAATAACCTGTCTTTCTAAATGGACATATATTCTAGCTTTCCCTTGTTCTAAATTATGATCTCCATCTCCCAGCAAATATATCTGAGCTGAAAGCCTGGCCCTAGGGAAGCCAATGTCAGATTTCTATCGACAATAGAGCACCATGAGCCACTGTAAATAACCAAAATATTCCAGTCAATCTCTTTCACCTGTGTTTATAACTTCTTAAGGTTCAGACTTCAAAATTGACTGAAATTTTTCTTTTTCAGTGCTATGTTTTTTATAATGTCCTCCAAATTTTGGGGGGGGAATTGTTTGTTTTGGTATGGTTTAGGGTTTTTTGTTTGTTTTTTGTTTTGATTTTTTTTTTTTTTTTGGTACAGGTTTCACATTTTCAAAGACTCTTTTTAGTTGATATTCTGTGAATAGCTTAAAAAAAATTCTTTGCTATTTAATGCATTTCAGAAACACCACAGGCTGAAGCAGATAGACTTTTAAGTAGAGAATAGGTTCTCATTCATACTGAATACTGAATGCTAGAACCAGTTTGGTTTTTTTTTAACTATAAGGAATTACTAAGTTTTCACTACATGGTCAAGGAACCAGCACCATGTTTTTAATTAGCTTCAGGGCTTGTATTTCTAATGAACTTATATGCAACATAAATGTTTGAGACAAGCAGTTCAACAGGCAGCAGGGAATTTGGTAATTTGGGAGTAGGGAACGTTTGAATCCAGCACATCCACCTGGATGAATGTCTGCAGGAGCTTTGTATCACACTGATTTGAGTGACTTCAGCCCAAAGCTTCTTAGAACCAGTTCCTTTTCAGAACTTTACTCCCTACATGGTGTCTAGAGTAGGAAAAAAGAAAAAAAGAATGACCACAGATGTCAAATAGTCCATTATTAAAAACCAAACTTAAATCTATTCATCTTATATAAAATAGTTTGTCTCACTAATCCAAGACTAGAGAAACTGAAGCCTGATTATTTCATAAAGATAACAAAAGTACCAAAAATAGAGGAAGTTATTTTACAGTTTATCAGCATGAGAAAAAGCATTTTCCTTTTAAATAGCAGTTCTGGCGAGATGAACACAATAAAGCATCCAAAGGAACAAGGTTATGAAACTGTGCAGTAGAAGTGAAGCTGTGCTCAGGAGAGTATGATGTGGCTGAACCTGGTTACTGAAGAATACTGCAAGAAACAAATATTCTCATTTTGAGTTCAATATGATGGTATAAACAGGCCTGATGTTGTGATGGTGAAGTGTGGACGGGCAGACCAGGAGAAGAATCAGCTTTTGTTTCACAGTTCAGAGGACCAAGCCCAGTTGTTTCCCAGATCTCTATTCTTGGCTCAGTTATTACTTGTACAGAAATAAATTTGGCTACTTTCAGATAGTGTAAGAAAAAATAATTTCACTGAGGACAAAAAAATGAAGCCAGATAATATCACGTTCTTGACATTTCTAGATGAGAGTAGCTATTCCTGCAGCCACCTGCACTTCCCCATGAGACTGCTCACTGTTGACATCCAAGTAAAACTTTTTCCCAACATCTCCTAGCTTTGTTTTACTGCTCTTTTAAAAGTTGAAAATAAATTCTAACAAATCTGGATATTACCACATTATATTGCCTGTAACAAGTACAAAATAAATTTTATATGAGAGAAACACAGTAAATTAAACAATTTTTAAAAATTCAGGTGCCTCTTGGGGATCCCAAGGTAGTGTACAGGGAAACCAAGCTACTGACCCATGGAAAAGCCATTGACACTTTCTTTCCTCTTGATGGAGAGACTTGTTACACACCATGGAAACAGGTCTGTCTCGCTGCTATGCCAAATGAAAATCAGGTTAAAGAAACTGTCTAAGCTGAGAATCCCAAAGCTTTCTATTGGATCTTGGTGCTTTTGTCAGCCATATTGCAATATATCACATCTTGTAAGAAGAGAATAGGATGAGCAGGTAGTGGTATATAGAAAAGAAACATAACAAAGAAACACAGCAGGACTAACAGAGAGAAAAATTGATAGACAGACCTGAATAAGAATGATCTAAGGAAAAAATGGATCACAATGAATGATAGGGAATTTTATTTGTTCTTTTTTATCTCTTACTTCAGGGGGGAAAAAAAAATCTTTCTCCTTGCTTCTCCATCTAAATAGTAGCACAAGTTCCCATAGTCTCCAAACACCTGATATTCATATGCCTTCAGCACAGACCAGAAGCACTCATGTAACTCTTACCCTAGAATTGAATTCAGTAACAAAAAGCTATCAAAATTTCGGATGCAGTTTTCACAGATGAGCAGGATTTTCACAGATCTGCACTTTTCAAAGAAAAGCACAAAAGATAGACCATCTGCAAAAAAAAAGCATGGGAAGTATATATAAAAGGTATCAAAGAAAAGCATTTACAGAGAAATTTTCAATATCATGACCTTATCTTTGCAATTGTCAGTTTCCCAGACAAAAAGTTTTCTACAGGAAAATTCTAATATTCATTAACCTTTCTAATATTCATTAACCCTGATAAGAGATCAATTAAATCTTTTGATTCCAGTTAGGAACTTCTGCCGTTCTCTAAAGGAAATGTTATTTACTTCTTTGTAACAGCCTTGGTCTGGGTAGTTAACGTGCACATTCCTTTCTAGTCTCACTTGATATGGAATTGAATTAAAGTTTTTCTGCACAAACCAATGCATTCTCTCTTAGAAAAAGACACAGTTGTATGCCTGGAGAATGATGACAGAGAACATGCTGTCAGCAAGTAGATTCACTCCTCATCTTAACCATTAATTACATGTAAGAGTAAGCCTAGACTTAGCAATTCACTTGAAACTGATCTGGTGAGCTCTATGCAAACAAATACATCTTCACAGAGCAAAAGCAAGATGTAAAGTTGAGTGAAAAAGCCATCCAGCCAAGTGACAGTGTACTATTTCAAGTAACAAATTTGGCACATGGAATACCCTCCACCTGCCTTGAGTGAGCATCCCCTGTATTTATTTTGTCATTGGGTTTCCAAGGTACTTAAAAGGAAGTAACAGAAAAACTACTACCTTTTTTTTTAAAAACAACTAATTACCAGAGAATTCTGACATGCCAAAAAGGTGAGTCAGGGTATGGGTAATATTTCTATTTCAGATTTGCCTGGAAAACATATAAGTAATTCTAGTTAAATAATTTATTTATATCCTTGTTTCATGCTAAATCTAGTAAAGGAGATGGTAAGATCTCCACAATAATTACTAATTCTGTCAGAAAACATCAGACATTCTAAAGCCCAGCAACCTTTTAGCCACTGAGGCTCTATTTTTATATAAAATATTTGTGCAATTTTAAAATTCAGACCCATTAAACACATGCCAAAGCAGTAGAAAAATCTTTAGTTTAAAATATACTTGTTAAAGATCTTGTTCAAGTCAAAACTGTATGGTACTATTGGAGGTGATATTTCTGCCTAGTTAAGAAAATGGGAGATAGAACACATGTACGTATTTATATAGCTGTACATCTTTTCTTAGAAAGCCTGTAATTCTACACGAAGTAGGCATATTCTGACCCAAGCAGTGAAAAAGGCAGATCAATTTACATTGTAACTACTGAAAAACCTCAGAACTGTCACACAGGAAAGAAGAAATACCACAAAATCCACCTCAGAATCCTGAATGAACTGACATGTACAAATCTGGAAAAGAAGGACTACTTAGCTCAGGAATGACATCGTGCTAAACCATCAGAAAACAGTATTGCAAAGGAGCTCCAACATAACTGAGCCTGTCCTCCTTCCAGCCTGTCCGATATATAATGGAGGATACCATTATATATCAAATATAACAGTGATAATTATAAAAAATGATGGGCCATTTATCACAGAATCATAGAATAATTTGGGTTGGAAGGGATCTCTAAGGATTATCTAGTCCAACCCCCAGGCAGTAAGCAGGGACATCCTCAACTAGATCAGGTTGCTCAGAGTCTCCGTAAGCCTCACCTTGAATACCTCCAGGGATGGGACCTCAACTACCTCCCCAGGCAACCTGTTTCATTTTTCCACTACCCTCACAGTGAAGAACTTTGTCCAAACATCCAGTTTAAATCTCCTCTAATATAAAACCATCTCCCCTCATTCTATCACTACAGGCCCCTGCAAACAGTCCCTCTCCAGCCTTCCTGTAGGTCCCCTTCAGATACTGGAAGATCACTGTTAGGTCTCCCCAGAGCCTTCTCCAGGCTGAACAACCCCAGCTCCCTCAAGCTGTCTTCATAGGAGAGGTGTTCCAGCCCCCTCATCATTTTCATAGCCCTCTTCTGGACCTGGACCATCAGGTCCATGTCATTGCTGTATTGAAGGCTCAAGCTCTGAATGCAGTACTCCACGTGAGGTCTTACCAGAGCAAAGTGGCAGAACTTGGTTGCCTATTACAGTTTCTAGGCACAGCTCAAACTGAGACATTTTTAATAGATGTATAGGAAATCCAATGCATAGAACCCCCTAACTCATCAACTGAATTTTTAAAGTGATGCTCTTGAGCATCTTAAAACCATCTCAAAACAACATGTTTTTAAAAAATAATTATAGATTTAATTAGAAAAAGCATCTATCTGATTTTTCTTTTAATTTCATGAGCAAGCCTGTCAAGAGAAGACAGGAAGGGGCTAGTAAAGAATGCAAACCCACTGGTTTAATAGTTCAGAGGTGTTATACTGAAATCCTATACCTAAATACCCATTCTATATAGCTCAGGTTTTTTTCAGGAGTTTGTGGAATACAGGTGAGAGGTACTTCCTGAAAGATCCTAAAAGGTACAGTACTTCCTAGTGGAGGGGGAAGGAGGACTATCCTAAAGATGCAGCCATGCATTAAATGGGATATTAAGCAACACTCTGGTGCTTGCTCATAGACTGAAGAATCAGCAAGGCTACCCTGCATCTCTGTCCTCACATTTCAAGTTTGCAGAGTTAAATGTCATACAACTACACCTCTAAAACTTCTTTTGGTCATTCCTCTGTGAATTTGCTGATAAGAGCAGTGATACATGCTTCCTAGGAACATTCTTAAACAAACAGCAATATATATGGGAGCCCAGAGAGAGGTGATCTGAGAACTCCCAAATTTGTAACAACTCTGCCTCCCAGGTCACTTAGTCAGTTAATATACAGCAACGTGGCTGGAATCCAGATCCCCCACTGAATATAAGAACTTTACCTTCAAATGCACTCATAGTAGTCTCAATTTAAACAATCTGCATTTAGAAGAACCTGGGTTGTAAAAATCTACTTTTCTTCAGATTTTTACAGCAGTCCCCAGGCAGTGTGGCAAATGCCATTAAAGTTTAGAAAAAAAGGTAATATGGCCTATTTATTCAATTAATTATCTTGTAGCAGGTAAGGGGAAATTTAATAATTGTTTAAGCAAAAGGTTGTAAGGCATTAGGATCACAGCTAAGGGTGTCAGCCTCAGTGGTTTCACCTCCATGACACACTCTTGACATGAGTAAAGAGAAGTCCACCCCAGGACAAATGAGACTTCCTTTCCTGCTTTTCCAGCTCTTCAAACTCTGTTCCTCAGGCACTGTTTCATCATCAAGGGCAGCAGAGCAGATGGGAGGAAAGA
Organism: Calypte anna; assembly: GCF_003957555.1. NCBI lineage: Eukaryota > Metazoa > Chordata > Aves > Apodiformes > Trochilidae > Calypte > Calypte anna. The sequence goes on from NC_044248.1 coordinate 22,222,929, forward strand.
AAAAGCATTACTACATTTTCCCTCTATATTTTCATGAAAAATCAGGTCAAAAGAGACTTAGGTAGCTGCAGAATAGCGAATGATGTGTATGGAACAAGGGACATCTTATGCAAGTCCTTCACTAACACATCAGAGTAATCCCACTGACTTTAGCCAAGGTGCAGCAATTGAAGCAAAAGGATTGTTCAAGGCATTCAGTAGTCACACAGCATGTGTTGGTATTTATGCTCATCTCCAGGAGGAATATTTTCCCTTGTTAACACAGCTGCACAGCATGAAATAAGCTTTCCTTGCACTTCTCTGCAGAGATGCAGCATTTTCAGCTTACATAAACCAGGGCTTCTTGTACTCTTGACTGTGTGGTCACTGACAGCATTTCATGTCTAAGGTGCAAGTACTATAACAGAAAGGCAGGTATCGTATTAAAAATTGAAGGATGATCAGTTAAGAAAAACCTTGCAGTTCTGTTTAAAAAAAAAATAATAAATTGAAGGCACTTCTGTTTGAAGTAATGGTAAAACCCCTCAAGATTTATTCTGAAAACACCCTCTGTTTTCCCTTATCCATATACATGCAGATGCACTTGCAAGCACTCTTTTTCGTTTTCTCTTCCTATTGAAAATTAAAACACATGGCAGAGGGTGCAAGACGAAGAACACTGAACCAACTATTTTGTTTCCATATTCATAAAAGTGGTCTTTTTAAAAGAAATACACTTCCAGGTCAACCTAAGAATTGCTACCAGCTCTAGTTGCTACCCAGAATTTATAACGTCATGCTTTTTTTAAAGTGATATTTGAGTGTCCTCACAGATGAGATCTTCACTTTAGGATTCCACTTTTTAGGTAAGGTTAAAGTCTAGCATATTATACAATTATTCCACGATAATAAAAATAAGCAAATTGTTCAGACATTTCTTGACTCTTGAAGACAAAGTGGTTTTATCCACATTCAATGTATAAGTTTTGTGTCAACTACCACTTTTTGACATGGTTAAAGTAGATGCTCTTTCAGACCACCAGCTACAGAATTAGCTGGGCAAATAAATAATCTCTTCCTATTAACTTAAGTCTTCTTTTGTTAATTTTTATTTTATAAAATGTTAAAAACTTTAAATAACCCAAAATCATAGCATTAATACCTGAAGTAACAATCTGAAAACCTGTAGTGATTATGATAGGGGATTATGATACCAGAAAAAGTATTCAGTTCCTTGTTTTGTCTCATACTCAAGATATTATACAATCCCTAACATGAAAGATTTATGAAGCTGCCCCAGGCTACGTGTAAATCTATTGACATTCATAAATATCTACAACATTCTGTCCTTATTCGCTGTTTATTTGAATTTAAACAAGTCTATCAGATCCGCCAGATATGACATTTGTATCTTTTTATTATCTTGGTCTATCATTAATTAAATAGGAAAAAAAAAAAAGGCTTGTAACATACAAGAAATAAGCAAAATCATCAGATAAGATTATCTTTTATACAAGAGGATTACTTGAGGTTTTTCAACATTTTACTTTTCCAGTAAAATGATGAAATATTGATCCCGATAACAAAACTATTCCATTATATAGGGAGCAGCATATGGTAAGTATTTACACAAGATATTCAGTCAGATGCACACCAACATTCTCTAGCAAAAGCTAAATTAATACAGTATCTGATGAGAATTTAGTGTCTAATTTGCCAGGCTTATGACAGACAGAATCTGAGAAAGGGCTGAAGCATCCAAGCTAATCTGCCATTCACCTATTTGTTCCAGCTTTCAAAAGAAAAATAAGGTGAAGTTGTGCATTCCACCAAGGATCAGGGAGCAGCTTAAAAGCCGCTGTGGTCTGATATAACAGGCAAGAGAAATAGTCTAGACCCACACCTGCGCTATCAAAGCAGCTGAAAACAGGGTAAGATATAGCTCATTACTGTTCAAAATGGTTTTTTCCTCCATTAAATGGAGAGAATGTTGATAATTAATCTTTGACTAAGTACTGAAAAAAATTCTACCAGAAAAACGTCAGCAAAAATGTAAAAATGTCAAAAGAAGTCTGATGAGGAATATATTTTCTTTTAATGAAGACAAGAGGAATAAGATTTTGAAAGTGACAACCCCAGGTGAAATCAATAAATTCAAGGTAGCAGACATAGTGCTTACAGGCCAGAAGGCATCTCAAGAGGTCTGTAGTTCAACAACTTGTTCAAGGCAGGGCTAGCTGTGAGGTAAAGTTAGGATGCTGGGCACTCTGCTCCAAAGCCTAACTATTCTCTTTGTGAAATATTTTCCTCTCTTGTTACACTTTAGTTCTGGTACCTCTCATCCTTCTGCAGTGAAGATACTGACTCCAGCTTCTTGACAACCTCTCCATGGGTACAAGGGAAGCTGCTATTAGGCATCCCCAAAGCCATATCTTCTCAGAGCTGAGCATGCTCCCATCCCTCAGTTTCTTGTCATACAGCAATTGCTTCAATCCCAAACCCTCCTGGTGATCCCTGCTGAACCCACTCCCATTTTACATGTGTCTTATATTGGAGTGCCCAAAACAGGATGCAGTATGCTAGACATCTGCTTCTGATGAGCACCATGCTTCTGATGAGCATCCGTGTAAAAGGAGATAAACCCTACCCTCCCAGTTACTGTCCATGCTCCTGCTTGTACAGCCTTGGAGACTGCTGGCTTTCTCTTCAGCCAGTGCATGCTGCAGGTTCAGTGCGCTGCTCACAGGAAACCCAGTGCCATTTGCACACAGCAACTCTTTAGCATGGTAGCCCCTAAGCTGTCCCACTGCAAGGGGATCTTCCTTCCCTTCTTCTTTTTAATCTGTCTTCGTTGAATTTTATGAGATTACTGTAGTGCTATTCTTCTAGATTGTCTAGGTCCTTCGGGATGATAGCCCTGACCATGACCATATCAATTGATGGTCCCAGTCCAGTAATATCTGCAGACTTCATGAACATGCACCCCAACACCCCCTCTTCATTGATACAGATGTTAAAAAGAACAGATAATAGTATTGATCCATTCAGAACTCCAACACCAGGTAGAGTGCAACCCATTAACCGCCACATTCTGAGTCAAATCATTCAGGTTTTCATCCGTCTGGTTGGCCGTCCATCCAGACCATAATATCCTAGTGTACATACATATTGCAGAACTCAGTATCAGAAGCCTTGCTGAAGTCAAGATAAACTACATTCATTGCTTGCCTCTCATTCATGAAGCCAGTCATTTCATCCTAGAAGGCAACCAGGCTGATCATCTACCCTTGGCTTTCCTAGCATCAGCCCTTGCATCCCTCCATAGGCAAGGTTTGTAATCTCCTCCTCTGAAGCATCTCCCCTCCTCCTTTACGTTGCTGTTTAGCCACATGAGTTTCTTGAGAAATCTAACTTGCTTGTGAACTGCTGAATACACAACTGCAAGACACAGATGTGCAGCTTCAGGTCATGGCTGTCACCAGGTCTAGGTGAAGAGTAAACAGGAAACAAGCATAGGAATGATTTTTTTCTCACAAGCTTACTCTCCTGCCTGAAAACCTTCCAAGCATGAGTCACTTAGCTCAGGAACACCATCCACACCATCAGGAACACCCTCACAGAAAAAGCACTTTGTTGAAATACATAAGGAGGCTGTATCACCACGTCAATGAAAAGAGCTATGAGGTTTGTGACATTCTTAGCAGATGTCACAGCTGGCATCCCAGAGTCACTGCTTTAAGCAGTGCATAGAGATTATCTCAACACTTTAAAACTGCATCCTGATAAAATGAAATGTAAAGGAGCACTGAGTATTACTGTTCAGGAGGGGATAAAGGAAAACCCTGTAAATGGTCAGTCCCTATCCAATTAGCTATCCAAGTTCATAACAACAGTCATGGCTTGCACCTCTCTACTTTCTCCAAATTCAGCTAAATAATAAAAATAATTCATTTAAGACTGCTACCATGATCTTGAGTAACTTGTAGTGGGGGCTTCCCCTACTGCCTCCCACTTCTGTGTCATGTTGACTTTCGAAAACCACTTCCTTAGGGAGGCACCTTCATGGGCTATGACTTGGAAGAGGTATCCAATTTTTGTTACCAGTAACTAGCTACATGCATTTCCTAAAACATGCACATTCCTCACTCCTCTTACAAACACTTCTCCACTATTCTGAATGTTGATCCTCTATGTTTTCTCCCAATGAAAGCAATCAATAAACACACCACAAAAGTCCCAGTTTGCATGCTGATTTTGCAGATACCAGTGATGGAGCTGGGTTCAGCACAGATTTTTTTTGTAACTTCTGGCTACCTCTATTACTGTCCACAAATTAAAGAAATATCAGATATATGGTTCTCAGAGTCTTTTCAGGGGGAATTAAAAAAGGACAGGATTTCCCTTAGGGAAGTAAAGAATACTTAGTGCTAAAAGGGTACTCGCAGGAAAAAAAAACAAGCTTTGTGCTAGAAAATCATGTAGTGGCAAGGGAAAATGTTTGGAGAAGGCAAGATTTGCAATTTTAATTTCTAAATTTTACCATGTGCATTATAATTTCAGTTAGCCAAAGGAATCAGAAGGCATATAAAGCCAGGAGAAAACAAGGAAACAGCCTGAGCAGAAGTGCCAATTTAAGTATTGAAGCTTAATGTCATACTATAGAAGTCACACTGCACAGCAACTTATCTGAAATGCAGCTATTTTACAACAGTAGTAAACAGTAGATCAAACTCCCACTGATCAATTCAATGCTTTGTTGTATTTTAAATAATAGAGATATGATCTAGATTACAATAAATTGGTTAATTCAATAAACATTCCAGTATCTAGTCAATTAAACAACAATAATCCTGAAGTATCCTAGCAAACTGTTGGTCTTGTAAAAGTTGGATTCTGCTGCAGATAAAAATACACAAAATTCTCCCTTCTGCATGAAGTGAAAGCAGAATAGTGTTTTGAATCAACAAAAGAAATAATAAATTGAAAAAAACCCTCCCAATATCTGAAAGGAACTATCTACTGAGTGATTCCCATAGCAGAAAAAAATCCATTGTTGACAGTGCTCGCTGTAAATAAAGCTCTCTCAACTCCACAAAATGCCTGAGGACTTTTTCACAAGGAATCATCCAGGCTTCCACAATCTCTCTGTGGTTCTGATGGTGGAGGATGAGTTCAAGGGAAGGGGATGTTAAACATCAGGGCAGTACAGAGGCAGAGGAGCAAAAAGAAACGGAGACAATGAGCGTCTGGCCATTAATAGATACAAAACCCTCAGAGAGGTAAATCCCTAAGATTTGTTCAGAAGATTTCTGCAGTCCCTGGGGACCTTTCTGCCAGTAAAAGAAGAACACTTTTATTGTATTCTGAAGCAAAGGATTTCAGTCATTCCTGAGAGACTCGTTTGTTTAGGGGAAGCAAGTGAATGATTTCTGGCTTTTTTTGCTAAGGAAAGGAAAAACTTATGTCCTGAAGACTTAACAAATACCTTAAACTACTAAACTTTATACTAGTCTTTCTTGCAGCTCCAAAACTAATCATAGTCTGAACAACGTAAGTTATTTTTTTCTCTTAACCTTTCAGTTATTTTAATTTCATGAGCACCAGCTTTCAGACAAAAGTTTTCTGGTTGAGGGTGACTTTACTCTGTGCTCCAGCATCACTGCAAACTACTTACATACGTGACCTTCAATGCAGTACTTGCTTACATTGGTGAAAAACAAAAAAGAAATACTTTGAATGTTCTAAAAACAATTAATAATCTTTACTTTGTATTGCAAACACATATTGAATAAATCTGTCTGCATTCATGCAGTAACTACAGGTGTAGACAAGTAATGTAATTTCATCAAAAGCTGAACTGTATGATATGCTATCCAGATTATAATAAGAACACTATAATATTTCTTTAATGTGGTTATTGCCATGTTAGAAGAACCAAAAAATTGACAAAAAATATATGTGGAATACTATTGGGTTTAGAAAAGTAATAAATATCTGACCACAATATTCTGATAATTATTTCTATATATTTAGGGTTTATTTTCGAAGTTCCCATGGAAGTTTGTCAAGTCACTGACTTGGAAGAACTTATTTTCCAATCAGCTTTAAAGTGTAACATCCTGGGCTCATGTCCGTTTCTAGAACTGTGAAAGCAGAAGGGCCAGATTTTTTCCATGGACTGTCTAACATATCTGGAATTAAATCTTGTCTCTTTCCTGACAATGCACCATTCTGTTTGACATTATACTCCCACTTTAATTTCTATTTTGCATTGAACTGCCTTAAAGCTGGTATGCACAACAGTATTTCTAGACGATGATCACAGAAGAAGCTGAGATGGGTTAGGGCCTCCAACCCTTTATTTATAACAAATTCCTTGTTGAAAATTTTTGTTGTGAAAAGAGAGACAGTAGAACAAATCAGACACACGGTCTTGATCCCTTTTCAGGATGAGGTTAGCCAGTCTACAGCCCTTGAAGCAAGCTGGTTGACCCCGAATGGTCACAGGTCAGAACTTGCGCATATATCCTTCATTTTTGTCATGATGGAGCCTTCTCCCAGAATTTTCAATTCAGTATCATAGTGTCACAAATAAAGAAGTAATGTAACTTCTTGGGACCATTTGTATGGGACAAAAACAAAGCAAGGAAAGAAACAGACTGAATACTGAAGAAGCTTAGTGTTGGGAGTTTTTTTGGAAGAAAACGGACATGTGAGCAATCCTGACTAATTAGTTCTAGCCAGAGTGAGCTAAGGGCCTTGAGGCCCAGCTGCAAGGTTATTAAAAGATCAGCTACGTGCAAAAGATAAGGGAGCTGGCAGCAGGAAAGAAGAATAACAGGATGGGAAAGCATTGCTTAGACAGCACATAAACAGTTGTATTTAACCAATTCTGAGTGCCTGAGAAAAAGAAAGTTATGGCAGATAAAAAGTTGCAAACAGGATGCCTGTGATCAACAGAGCAGGACAAGGACGATAAGCAGCACTCTATCACAACGCGACAACAGGTGGGTGAACAGCAACACGCAGCCAATCAACATGAGCCCTGAAGATGCCAAGACCATATAAATGTAACAATTTGCTTAATAAAACTGAGCTTAGTTGCTAACTCATATTGAGTCGTCTCTTTGCTCCGTAAGCCCGTACCATCCGACAGCTTAGTTCCACAAATACAGCTTCTTAATTCCAGAAGAAAATTTCTATTGCGTTCAAGATGAAAAGCACCCTGAGGATTTCGCCTCACAGTAATAATAGTTAAAAAATATACGGCACTGGGTTTGGCATCAATACCACAACAAAATTTTGGCCTCAGCCCCGAAACTTCCCCTACCTTTAGGGTTAGGGTAAGACTTGAGAGAACCACAAAGCTCCAGGGACACTGGAGCTGGAAAAGGCATGCCAAGGGGGTCATGACACTGTGCTAACATTGCTCTTTCGAGAATCTTCTCACATGGGCCACCCATTGTGCTGGGGAACCCAGTCCAAAAAATTCCTATACCTTTACGATTAGGGTTGGGGTTAGGGTTAGAGTTAGGGTTAGGGCTGAGAGAACCACAAAGCTGTTGCTGAACAGTGCTTATACCCATTGTATATACACTAAATTCTTTTTTCTCTATCAGAGACCTTTAACCTTTTTCCCCAATATCTCTTGGAATCTACCAAGACAACTATCTTACTTTAGTTAAAACCCATTATATCTGTCAAGTTTATTCCCCTTCATACACATCCAGACATCATTCCAATAACATACTGGTTCTTGTTAATTTCTCAGATGGCAAAATGATACTGACCTTCCTTTCATCAGAGGAGAAGTAAGGAAGAAGAAAATCTACACAGATTGCATAATAATTTTAGGTTTGTCTTTCTCCAAAGGAGCAAAGATAATCAACTTATTCTTCCTTCATTTCTATTCTCATATATAATTATGAAATCTTTGTAATTGTTATTCACGCATAACAGCAAGAGGATGTAGTAATTGCTTGGGTAGTTTTAAACTTTGAAAGTTTATGAAGTGATTATGTATCTTTCCCAAATTTATGCTATGTCAAATGTCTCTTTTCAAGTTGTTTGAAACATCATAGCTTTGCAGAAACAAGAAATTTACTTCTCTTCTCTTAAGATAACTTCATTAAGAACATTATTTTTGAGGAGGTCCATATTGTCTGACCTGATGAATTAATAAATTCAACTAACAGGATAAATTACATGCAAAGCAGAACTTCAGAAGTTTATAAATAAAATTTCAATTCCCATAAGAAAATGATTCTTTTGAATTTAGCTAAGAACTGCTGCCTCGCTTCCTCCCACCCAATTCAATTAAATCTGTGCTTTGTAATGCATTATCATTTCTTTTTTACTGAATGTTTCAGAACCTTTGCCATTTCTACCATCTATCCCATACAATTGATCATACCATGCTTTTGAAGTGTCCATTTTCTGGGCTGTTTGGGGAATGAAACAGAATAGGAGAAGCAACTTGTGTCATCTGAAATACAAGTACCCAAGTAATCCTCTTGGCAGCTACATTAAGAAAATTATCAAGGAGAAAAATGCGGGTTTATAACATTCATCTGTGTCACACTGAGTGATACAACTATTGAAAAGTAGTATGGATTAAATCAAGCATCAGGATTCATTTCTATGCCCAAGCATTCAGCAAAGATTTAAGTGAATAAAAAGTAAAGAGCAAGAATTGATTACAAGATACATTATCACTCACAACTGTATTTCTTATTTCTCATGTATTCACACTAACAAGTACTTAACTTACAAATCGATGGCTTATGCATCCATGGGAGTTACTATCAGGTAATTTATGTTCTTATTCCAGGTTTTGTATGGGCTCCAAAATTTAGAGGCAATGGTGTATTTCATTTTCTGCAGTATTTGCTAGCTCATATTACAGCAATGAGAATGGAGAGGACATGACATAAGAAGATGGCACAACCAAAGTTTGTGTGATCCTGAAGGAAATAAGTTTAATTAAATTGTGTTTTTCAAACTTGGATATATCACATGTAAAAATCAAAAGACCTGGATAAAATGAAAGATTCCTCTACTAGATACACTTAAAGCAATGATTTTGGAAAGTCTTGCACAATTAGATTGGCCAGCAGCTCTAACATTCACCTCTTCTCATGAGGTTTGGCTTCCTTTCAGAGAAACATTCTGTAGTATTGCTTAAGAGAAACGTTTTATAATTCAATCTTCTGTCCCTTACGCTCTCTGTAATTTCATTTGGTTTGATTCATTTCATATATTCAGATTAAAAAGTCGGTGGGTGGATTTTTGTTTTGTTTTGTTTTAAGTATCAGCACCTTTTTATTCTTAAATTTGAGCATTCTATCTTTTTGCTTAATCCACAACTTCTAAAAATTACATGCATATATCTTCTCTGCATACTGTACAGGAACTCCTTAAATGATGGGTTATACTTCATTTAGCTAGAAGAAAAGTAAAGAAGGTGATTTTAAATACAGCCCAGAAAGGCTCTGTTGTTTGGCTGGGTATCTGGACATCTGCTAGGTGTTGTAAAGGCTCACAATGGATCTGAATAAGGTTTTACAGGATAAAATTTTGTGACTCTTACGGTAGAGATGGTCAGATTTGAGAATCAGGAAGTCTAGTGCCTAATTTCTTTATTTTGGACACTTTTATCTGCACCTGCTGAAGAGAGTGGATTGGATGCAAGACGATAAAGAATATCTCTTCTTGTGTCAGGAGGGTACTGTCAGAAGAGCAGTGAAGTACTTCTTAAATACCAATAAAATAAATTAATTTGATATAACAAAATTAGGAGACATTTGCAAGACTGAAGAATAATCACATCTAAACAAAAGCTCATTTTTGCCATGCTTTTTTCCTCTTCTAATTCCTAAGAAAAAGACTCTGATATATATGTGGGCCAAAATATTTATAAACACAATATGTTCCTGAAATGTCTAGAACTCAAAGCAGCTCTGGGATGAAGGGGTGTCTGTGAAATATTAAACCATATTGTTAGGGAATGTGGTCCTACACAGAATGTTTCTGCAGAACACAGGCTTCCAGTTTTCTCTAAAAACTCAAAAATATTGAAATACTTCAGACTTTTCTTGTTGGATAGCATCTATGGTTATGACAAATTTTTATTCTTAAAATGCAACACAGCATACTGAACATGAGATTTAGTTCATATTTTATATGGTTATTTCTATCTTAGTTAATCCCACTCAACTCAATTCTCTGCCAAAAATGAATGCAAAGCGTTCACTTAACTAATTTGCCTATAGTTCAGCTTCTCTTCAAAGGAAAGGGAGGAAAAAGAGAATGGAGGTGATGGTAGAGATACCCAGTATTGCCAAGGTTCAAAAAGCCATTTATTTCAGCCTCAGTTAATGTCTCCAGCCTTCTAGAAAAACTCAGCTCCTTTAAACAAATTGTGGTCATCTAATTAATGAGCATCAGTTTCATTAAATATAAGGAGCAACAATAAAGATTCTCAAGAAGCCATCACTTGGTAGGACAATTCCACATTCTCAGAGAAATCACAGTAATTGAGTTTTCCATTCAAATACCTCCAGGACTAATTAATTAAAAAACAGCTATAATATCTACCTGGTTTATCAGTCACTCTAATATGATCAGTTTGTATCCAGGTTTGTTGTTTTTTTGTTTTTTTTTCCTGAGGAAATATTAAACTGCTTTGATTTATCTATATGAAGCAGAGGAACTTTAATCATGGATTTTAATTTCTTTATATATAATCTTCATAAGTCTTCCCTGTCTGCTTTGATCTACAGAGAGCAGTTCCAAAGTTAGCAACAAAAGACATGAACAGTGAATATAATAATGAACCATTTAACTTAAAGTTTAAACAATACCAAACCAACAAGTATAACAAAATGTCCTTTTATAACTTTAAATATATACTGAGATCTTAAATAAATACCAAACTAGGCCTGAAATGACTCTGTGAACCAGCCTGAGGACTACTGTTCAGAAAACAAAAATATTAATGTTTTTATTAAGCAAATCTTCCATGATACAACTTTTCTTAGACACAATAAATTACCATGCAAAGCTTGATGCAAATTGATTTCTGTTTCAGTTAAAACACAAACTTTGTAATATAAAATGCATAGCTTTATATGTATTTTACAGGAGGATATTGATTACTAAAGTCTTTGATTCTAAAATACTTCTGGTTTTCATATTAATATGCTTTCAATTATCATCATAGACATCAGCCTAATAAAATAAAAACCTCAATTGACACAACAGTGGAGAATTCATCAAATTATTATATACATGTCCTAGAAGTATCTCTTAGCAATGTACTTGAACAAAAATATAATTTGTCACTAAAAAAAGTATAGCTGCTAAATGTGTCCACCCACAAATTCCTATAAAAACCTATTTCAATTCCTATAAAATTCCTAAAAAATCCTAAATTCCTATAAAATCCTAAAAAATTCAATTCCTATAAAAACCAATATCAGACAAAAAGAAGTAAGTATAAAGACATAAGGTAGGACTTTCAGAATGTCTTTGACCAACATCTTTTTTGTAGAGCTACAAAGTACAGTATACTGAATGGTGATTTGGGATCAGTGGTTTGGGTTTTTTTTCTCCGTTAACAAATGTGAAGAACTTACTCTTCATGTAAAGTTTCTCCTAAAATTAATATTAGCTACCATGTTTGCAAAAAGGTACCTGCATTTATTTTACCAAGAGAAAAACTAAACAAAATAAAATACATGAAGAAGACACAAGTAGAATAATTAAAGAAGCTGGCTCCTTGTGGCTTGGATGTGCATATGTTCTGCTCGATTGAAAACTGGCTGGATGGCTGGATCCAAAGATTTGTGCTGAATGGAGTGAAATCCAGTTGGTGGATGGTCACAAGTGGTGTCACCCAGGGATCAGCACTGGGGACACTCCTGTTTAACATCTTTATTGATGATTTGGATGAGGGGATAGAACTCACCCTCAGTAAATTTGCGAATCAACACTAAGTTGGGTGGGAGTGTTGATCTGCCTGAGGGTAGGGAGGCTCTACAGAGGGATCTAGACAGGCTTGATTGATGGGTTGAGGCCAGCTACATGAGTTTCAATAATGCCAAATGTTGGGTCCTGCACTTCAGCCACAACAACCTCTGGCAAAGCTACAGGGGTGGGGAGGAGTAGCTGTAGTGCTGCCCAGCAGAGAGGTACCTGGGGGTGTTGACTGACAGCTGGCTGAACACGAGCCAACTAAATAATGAAATATGCACAAGCACATACAAAACCAATAAAGCACTCCTCCAACCTCCCCATAACTCACATCATCACCAAGACTGCAGAGCAGGCCCTGGAAAAATCTTGGACTAGGATTCTGGACTCAGCAGCAGACAGAAACTAGATTCAGGAATGCACAGACTAGGGTCAAAGGCAGAACAGATGGAGGCCTCCCAGCATGATGGCTGCAGACAGCCTGACCCTTACAATCCCTCAGTTTTATAATGAATTTTATGTGCACAGGATGGAATATTTCATTTGGTCAGTTTTGGGTCACTAGTCTGGTCCACTCCTTTTTCCCCCTTTCATTTCTGGTGCATAAGAAGTTCAGCAGAACCAGGAAATGACCTTGGTTTCTACAGGAATAAGTATAAGCAAGAGACTTTCTGCATACCACTCGTATTGTTAACTCTACAATAACTATAAATATTGAGTGCTACCACTCCTAGGAGGAGGAACTACCTGAAAAACATGCTGTTAATTTCAGAAATCCCAGTCATTTAGAAGAGTCAACTGAAAGTAAAATTACTAAAAAAAAAATAGGTTCAGTCCTGGCTCAAACCAGGCCAGGCCAATATGTTTTGGACTCTGCACATCAAAGCAGAGATCTAAAGTACTGGCATCACTCTTGTCTGAATTGTGATAGGGAGTTAGTCTGAGTAAAAAAATGTCTACGTGTATGATATATTTAGAGAGAGAAAAAAAGTGAATTTCCATCTCTTTGTTGTGGTAACACGGGATTTGTTACACAGTTCAGCAAGGAAAAATAGGTACCTCTAGGGTTAGGAGAGATAAATTAGAACCAGAATACTTTAACTTTTTTGGGTTTTGTCCTCCTTAACTGGAGGCATTTTGTTGACTCAAGTCCCAGAGGCTAGGAGCAACTTCAAACGCTACTTACATAATTAAAGACGGTCTGATGTTGAAGACATTTGGAAAACATAAAGGCATGTATAGAAGTGAACTTTATGAAGTGCTTTGACTACTGAGCAATAATATAATAAAAAATAATGAGTAGAGTTACTGAATGTTTGTTGATGTACAATTACTTTTTCAAAACCATGTAACATAAGCATGTTCAGTTGAGATTGAAATACTTTGTCCAGGGCACTTTATTTACAGCATTAATGCTAATTTTTCTTCTGATATTTGTCTAGTCATCTGATACACCCTATTAATCACTTACATTATTTTGAAGTACAGCTGTATTCCCATTTTTTTACATCTGCTTCCTGTGATATTCACATTAAAATTAATGGAATGACAGTAATGTTGACTTCAAAGAAAATCTGGGGGGGACTGTGAAACAAATTTTCACATTCAAAATCATCAGCTTTGGAAATAAAACTTTGTCAGTGATTATTTCAATTAATATGGTATTTCAATTACACCAGTTAAGAATGGAGGGGGAGGTTAGCTGTTGGGGAAAAAAAAAAAATCAATGTTTTGTATTGTGAACTTCAACTGACACTTGTATGAGTAGAATAACAAGAACATACCTACTGGCTCACTGGTGTAAGTTCATGAAGAATCATCTGTATCACTCCCAAAAATGTATCTGTGTGCTAATGCTGAAGAAATAAACTTTAAAAATCAGATGGCTTACCGACTTTTATAAAATATCACCGTTTGAAGTAGAAATAAGATTAAGAACTGTAATCTGGGATGATCTTTGCAACCGAATGGCAAACCCATGGTGTCCTTTACTATGTAGGTATGTTTAACGGTAAAGACTGGACATGAGTGGTCTCCAGAAACACTGACTAGCCCAGGTCTTGCTGCTCTTTGAAATATTCATGCTTGTTAGCTTTGCTATAAGCCTCCTGCTAGTCTCCTGTGAGGTATATTCCACTTTGTTCTCTCCATAGTCTTCTCCATGATGAGTCTGTAAAACTGCAGGTGAGAGAGACTGCTTTGATGAAAACTTTGCTTGAGGTGGCAAAATTCAGATAATTCTTAAAATGAAGAGGAAGTTACTCACAAATGGACAGGTACCAGTTATATTATCCTTAAAAGGGGTTTTATTTAAGATCATCACATTTTATTATGCCTATCTATTATAGGCATGATACTGCCATCCCTGGAGTCAGACTTGCAGTTGATGACCATGCTGGCCTTACAAAAAATGTAAGACCCTGTTCAAGCAGGAAATAACAACACCAAATCTAGAAAAGCTAAAAGGAGTCTGATTTATGACGGCTGGAAGGGAAAAAGGAAAAGTAAAGAGAAAATGAGGTTGAAAGAAACAGTTGGCAGCTTCTAGCCATGATACCAATAGCTGTTCCAAATCTCTCCTGGCTTGCCTCCACCCTACTGAAGGACATGGATGAAAACACAAGAGAACTTCACAGCTACAATTATTTCACATATTTCTGGCATATCTGTCTCATTTCCCGGCTGCTCACATGGCTGCCTCCTAATTTAAGCATTTTCTTGCTTGAAGCCAGATTTCCTTCCTCCCCAGGGTTCATCTCAGTCAGAAATACGCTTCTTTCATCCAGACTCAGTTGCCCTAGGCCTACAACTTGGTCTTCTACCTCAAACTGAAGCAAAATCTTCCCAGACTCCATCTGTGATACATTTCTCCAGCCATTCCCAGCCTCTCCTTTATTACTGTTCCTAATTCTTAACTCTAGTCAGGAGTTTTTTTGGGTTAGCATCTCCTTAAACTCTCATGTACACAGCCATACCACATCATTCTACCCTATACAAACAATCCCAGACTACAGTATCAGTTTCTCCCTTTTTACAATGTTTTCCACTGACAAGTTGCTTGCCCTTGTCTCTCTCACAGACGTTCACACCAGTGTTGTTTTCATCTCCTCTAAACCTGAGTCAGGCAGTTTCTCTCTGCTTTCTCTGGGCCCCAGTTTTCTGTCCTAGTATGTGATACCACTGCAGTGCAGCCCTTGGGCTAAAGCACCTTTTGGAATAGTCACTGTTTGAAGCCAGCCCATGTTTGATGTTCAAGAGGCACTCAGGATGGTAAGGAATCCAAACAGGCAGAGGAATGACTGTTTAAGAGATATTGATTACTAAATCCACTGCAGACCGTGTACAAACCATGGCTATTTGAAAGACAGTTTCTGAAATGTTTGCACAGAAAGAAGTAAATACTTATCTCAGGCACAAAAAATTGACTGTGTGGAGAAATTCAGTCCATGCAGTTGAAGTTTGACAGATAAATAGGGCTATAAAATGGGAAATTTCAGATGTTCTTATTTACAAAAGAGGACGCAGTGAAAAGGGAGAAAGGAAAGGGGCAGTGTCAGCTCTGCCTGTGGTAGCTTTAACTTCAGTGCCTATTAACTGTGACCTTACAATGAAATATCATTGTCTAGAACACAATGGCAATCTGTAAAGCAGGCATGAGGTTTCAGGCTTCCCTAGAGCTTTGAACTAGGCTTACTCTGACTCTCTTCTGAGCCCACTGAAGTCTTTGTAGTCTGTGTCTGTTTCAGCAGGGAAGGCACTAAGTTACTCTGGTTGCTCCAGTTTCAAATAGCATTGGATGTTCTGCAGAAAGAAGCAGTGGTTTGAGTCTCCTCAGGTGGAGAAAGCTGAGCCCAGACCTCACACTTTTAAAGGGAGTATCCCAATGAAAAAACTGGAGGAGATGTGCCATTAAAGGTAAGTATGCTGCCTGCTCCTGCACACACTGAAAGAAAATAATTTATGTCATATATTCCAAATGTTCTTCAATCTCACCAAACACCATCCTCACCAGCAAAACTACAACTGAATCAGACTTGCTTAGCCATTGCCTGAAGATTGTATTTATTTAACCTATATTACATGCATGCCTGTGCCAAAAGGTAGGCTCCAGGTATCATGCATACTTATCCATTAAGTAACACTGGCCTCAAAGGCTTAGCAGAAATTATGTAAACCTGAGTTTCAGTACATTTGCTCAAGAAGAGACTAGAATAATCAACATACTTTTATAAGAAAAGTTGTATTTTAAAGACATATTGTAAGTAATTTTAATGAAATTTAACTACTATTTAAGCAACAAATATTTTCTGTTGCTTGAAAAGTGTTCCACCTTCAGCCTGGCTGTACTCCCTTTGGAAATTAAAAGAAATATTTCTCATCCTACCTAGTAGATCGTCTAAACTTTCTAGCTATTTAGCTGACCTTATTTTCTTAGACCAGCCTTGAAGTTACATTTCCCTTTTTTGAGACATTAATATGCAGTGAAAATCAACTCATCCAACACTGCATTAATGTATTCCTGTATCAGACCAGTACAGTCCCTTTGGATTAATTAAAAGAGAAATACGAACTTTCCATTGTATAGGAATTCTCCACAATCCTGGCTATATGAAAGAGAAAACTGATGAAATCATTGATCCATTAACTTTACAATTCTTTCGTAAAGATAAATACAACCGTGGCAAGTTGGGATTGCTTTTCTAGAAACCTATATTAAGATACAGCCTGAAAGGAAACAATAAAATAAACACCAGGGATTTTGCCAGACTGAAATCCCACTGGTCAATTGTGCTTAAGAAATAAAATTGTTAAGACTTCATCTGAAAGCAAATGTGATTTGATGAGAAGTATGTGAACTATAGTGTGACTATATCTGAAGACTGAATATACTAATGAACACTGAAATTCAGGTGACTTATTCTTCTCTCCTACGATTCACTGTGATTACACTTTTTGTCAGCTCACACGATGCATCATAAAAGATGAAGTCCAAACTAAATAAAGATTTTGTTTCCTTAGGACAAAGAAAACTGCAAGGGGTTTTATGGGTTCTCTGCATGTGACTGAGTAATTTCACATTTCAAGAAGTAAAAGATCTAAGATATAAACATCCATAAATGCATATACTCCTTAATAACTCATGGCACAATGAAACCATATGGCAATTTTTGTAGTTAGAGACTAATAAAATGAAGTATTTTCCAAGCAAACCAGACCTTGTGTTAGAAGGACAGAAGCATCACTAAAAGTAATAAACAACTCAATTCCACATGCAATCTCCCATCACAGAAGATGTTTAGAACAGGATCAAAGAGATGCTGGATGTGATAAATTCCATTTTTATAAATGGAATACCACTAAAAGACCAGAAACTTCTTTAAGTTTCCCTGTTCAGTTACCAGATTATCGAGACCTCTAGTCATGATATCTTTCCCCTATTATTTTTTCCACAGAAAAAATGCTATACTATTTGAACATAATCAAAAAAGCAAATATAAATTATCTAGATACAGCTATTTGGGGGGAGGGGGCAAAGCATAAAATATCTTTTTTCTTTTTCAATTTTTGACATACATTTTATAGAAGTTTTGAAAGAAAGCAGAACTATTTTTTACATGTGCAGTTGGTAGCACAACTTGTATTGTTTATATACATGGTCCTATTACAAGATGATAAGCAACAGCACACAGATAATTCCAAAATGCAGTATAAGATACTGAATAATACATTTTAATTCCGTTAATTTCTAATCCACACCTAGGCTTTTATTTACAACACAAATGAGAAGTCAGAGTTCCATTCTTCATTTTGTATTCAACATCATGAAATTTATTCTTGACCTACTGCACTCATATCATAAATAAATTTTTAGCAAATTGAAGTGTATTCCAAAAAAATTTTGACTGTGTTGCTCATATTATGTCTCCTTGACAATATTACACTGAGCAATAAAAGACTGAATCTTAATGCACAATGTGTAACAGGATTGAGATGCAGTTTACATGCCAAGACAGATCCTGGTTTTCTTGATCTTATTGGTTATTGAGTCCAATCTCAGCATCACATTATATAATTATATAACTGTAGTTGCATTACATATAGATATTAAAAAATTGAAGGTTGCAAATTCAAACATTAAAATCCTGGAAAAATAAAAAGATAGCACTACCTGTGTAACAAAGTACCTTATGGAATTATGCAACAGTTTTAAAAAATATATCCGTATCTGCTATGGATCATTTAAATGAAAAAAAAAAAAAATTAAATCAAAATAATAATTTTAAAACTTCCATAAAATGCAGTTTATAGTTCCACTGATATTTCACAGTTGTCATCTGAACATGATCATGACTGTGACTGAGTAAATCTGCATTAAAATGTAGAAGCCAGGGGTCCAGCTGCGGGTAGACATTCTAATTGACCACAGTGCAGGAGGGAGAAGCAATTAAGAGTTACCTTGTTCCCAGGTGTTAGGAGGTTTACATGAGGTTCAAAATGAGCTTCTGCCCTTCATACAACTGTCAGGGACAACCACTGATTCCTGTGCACAGAGAAACTGCACAGCTCAATTAATCAGTTGCCTGAAGAGCAGAGGCCCAGAAATTATTACAAAATCTGATGTTGATACCAGAGTTCAGTAACCTGAGAAATTCTGAGGTACAAGAATGTGATAAAGCAACAGACTGAAAGAATAATAGTTGCTAAACTTCAAATTAGTCCCAGGGAGAACCTAGCTGTTCATGCAAAAGATGGATATTCAGATTTATGGATCTGTGTCAGGAATTTATTAGCTAATAAAGGGGGAGGGGATGGAGCCAAGGAAAAAAAGGAAGACATGAGGAAGATTGTTAGGTGGAAGAGGATTAATTGAAAATGTAAAAAAAGAAACCTGGAGAAAGTTTGCAGAGGAGAAAAGATTTTTCACAATGAAGACTCTAGAACCTATTCTGGTACCACTTCTTGAGTCCAACAGATCTCTGCCCTAATTGCATGAGATTTTGATGGGCTCAGCTACCAAAAAAAAAAAAGGGGGCGGGGGATGGGATATGTTTCTGCTAAAGAGGTTCAATGCACTCTGTTGTCTCTTGGGAATCCACCACTTATGGAATGTGCCCAGGAGCTCCTGCAGCCCTACACAAGGCAGAAAATTCCCAGGAAGATTTAAAGTTCTGATTTCAACAGAGAGGCTCTGTGACTGTTGTTCAGTGTAAGTGTTCTAACGACACTGAGAAAAGTTTAGAGATTACATCTTGCATAAGTCTGTTCACCAAGAGGAAAGAAGCCTAAGTCAGAAAAACAAGCAAACAAAAATTCAGATACTGAATTCATACTGACACATTCATTGTCTTATGTGACTAGATACAAACATTACATAAATCGAGCGTGCTTTTGAGGATGTGGGACAAGGATTAAAGACAAAACTACATACATGTCCAGTACAAGCCATCAAGAAAATTAAAACTTGCTAAAATACTTGATTCCCAAGATTTTAGTAGTTTTTAGACAAAAAACTCTGACGAGACTGAAAGGCAGATAGAGAGAGATATAGAATCTGCACATTCAGAAAGAAAGATCATGCCACCTTCCACATCTTCAACATCAGGCTACCCAGGAAATCTTTCTGTCAACACTGACTCAAGGATAAAGACCCATTTAGACAGAACAGATAAAGTAGGCGCTGCCTTCAGTTTCCAGTCCTAGCCCTTTTCTGAAGGTCTCCCCAATCCCAAAGCAGACATGACTAAAAGAGCAAGGTGTCCATTCCTTAACTGCCACAGACAATATCCAAATGTTTTAAGTTAACCTGAGATAAATAATACAAACAATTTCAGTTTGGCTGTGGAAAGTAAGTATAAGATTAATCAGAATTTAGATCTCACAGATGACAGATCACCAGCCCTCAGATTCCAGCCATCCTGTGCCACACAAGATGCATTCCTTCCACTGATGGAATGCAAATATGAGTACACAGCACTGAAAGCTCTTCCTGTAGATCCTGTCTCCTTCTTTAGCTTTTCATCTAGACACAGTCAGAGGCAGCAGCACATGAAATTCTCACTGCCACAATTGCTTTGCTGGATGTAAGATGCACAGGCATTGGCTGGGAGCCTGCACTATGGTGATTAAATCCTTACTGGAGCCTTTCTCAGAGTACAATGTGACCCAGTTTTCCTTTCCACAAAGACCAGGATATGTAGCATGACTGGTGTGTGATAGGTCTTCATCTTGATGCAGGATTGAGATGCAGCCAATGCATGCACACAGGTCCTGGCACCCACGGTCCAGGTATAACCATAAGCCTTTCAGTGAAACATAAAGAAGAATGCAAAACTTGACTTAAACTCCAGTGTGGGAGTATAATAATTTATTTTTCATCGTACATCACCAGAGCTCCCATTGGATGTGGATTAAGGGTATAAAATAAGGTATATTTCATTTTCTCATATTAAACTGTTAAAACTGTGGGAAGTGGAAGGTGGAAGTATTTATTATTTTTCACTTTTAAAAATAAAACAAATTTTAAATATTAAAAAGTTAATTTTAATTGAAGTAAATGTTGATTTTTCTTATCTTAATACAGCTTTGCAAAGATAAGAAATTTCAGTCTTATTTTTTTAATGAGCTTTATTGGTCATGCCAGCAAATATTACTTAACCAAGAAATTGATTTTCTACAGTGGAATTAGGACACAGTCAAACATTCCCAGAGTATTTTATTTTTCTGCCCATATTGATATTCCGCTATGGAGTTTTTAAAAATGCACATGCTATATGATTATACACTGTGTAAGCAATACACATAAAATTAATATTGGTCCTTTCCCATTTTTTTTTGTCTGGTCAAGACAACAAATGGTAAAGACTTTTTTTGGTCTGTTTTAATGGGGTAGACTTACTATATTGTTCATAGTCTTAGCAAGTAGCTCTCCCAAATGAAGGTCATGTACATGGGTGTCCAGAACTATAACCAGTAGTCCAGTGTAGCTCTACTGCTATCCTATATACTGACGCTGGTAATTGCCAGTGCAGGCTAAAGTACTACTGTATAAGCAAGGAAAATTGAAAGCCTGAGTGAATCCCCTGTCCGTCAGAAGTGATGTGGTATTTCAGAGTGTGACCACTAAGTATCTAAATAATAGATTAATGAGTTGGGTGTCTAGTCCATAAAAGGACTAATAAAGTCTCAGGAGAACCCCTGTGTACTCAGTGTTGAGAATGTGCAGATCAATTAGTATCAGACAGTGTCTCAGAGGATTCATAACATGACCTGAACACAGAGATGTTAATGAGTGCAGCTTGCATGTATGTTTAATGTACAGATAGAGGAACAAGCACAGATGATTTTCAAAATGTGATTTTCAGAGTCTTTGCTATACAACACAACACAGAATAAAGAAATATTATATGTATACAAAGGGGAGTAGTGGTTCAATCTCATGATGCTGGACACATCTGTGTGACATCTGGTCATCGCTACATTATGCTCACCAAAATAAGTAATATTCATGATAAATATAGTATTGAGCTGCTATGTTGGTAGGGAAACAGGAAAACACACCAGTGAGGTGTTGTAATTACTACTGGCTGACAAGCAAGCCAAACATGATAGCAGCTTGAGTCCCTGCAAACCCACTGCAGACCTCTGGAGAAAAAAGTGGCACCTATTCCTACTAGAAACATCTTACCTCATTTATCTAGGCTCATATTTGCCTTCACAGAGCTTCATTATAGTCAGTAATAATAATATAGAAATTCGTGCTATAAAATATTTCACTTTCTTGTTTTATTGACTTTGGGGCAGTGACTGTCTTTTATATTTGGACTCCATGTCAACAGAAAGTTACCAAAAGGCCAAAAAAAGAAAATAACCCATCACTATATCTGACTAGAAATGGGAAAGAAGGTAAAAAGCTTTAGCTTTCAAAAATACAGTGGTTTGGATTATGGTCTTCTGAAGCCTTAGTTATTGCATTGATGACTAATAAAATTGTCTCAAAACAGCTTTTTAAGTACTTATTCACATATCCACGTTAAGGAAAAAGTCTTAAAAAACCCTGCAAATTAAACACTGTTGATAGACACGTAAGCTCATGAAGGTTATCCACTTGAATTCAAGAGGCTACCTCTGAAAATGAAGTTAAAACACATTGTCCCAAAACAGATTTGAATCATCTATTCAAATACAAATATAATTTGTATTCCACTACATCACGGTGTGAATAATTTCCAATAAGGAAGAAGCTTCAGAAATTTATTTTTGATGCTAAATTTTGATGACCAGTTCTGCAAAGCACAAGAACTGCAGAACACAACTCGCTAATTCTGCCTGGAATTCCCTCTGCTTTGCTGTTTTCTCCTTCGAAACACTGAAAACAGCAAGACTCTGCAGAGCAGTTTAATTCCTGAGGCTAAAAGATGAATTTCCCACCACCTCCAAGCCCACGCAGGCCCATTCACTTGCACACAGACTCAGAACAGATTAAAAAAGTATCTTTCTCAAAAAGTATCTTTCTCAAAGCTACAACCTAAAAGTCATTGGAACACATTTTCACACTGAAAAATTAAGAATAACATGGTGGAGAATGACATTATTCACTATGACATTTTATTAATGTTTCCGTAATTAATTTCAAGATCGAAGTAAGAAATGAGCTAATATTGATAAAAATATTGATTATGGTGTTCAGACAAAAGCCATCTAACTGTCAAGTGTTTAATTGAACCAGCAGTGTCATCTTTACTCTTCTTCTTTTTAAGCAATGTTTTTTTTAATTATATGAATAGCTCAGAGGTCATAAGTATAAAATGACTCATAAGGAGAATTATTAATGCGAGTAAATTGGATAATACTCCATAGAATATGGCAACAATAATTACTTTCTCAAGAACTCTCCACTCATCTCAATATGCACTGATAATATGCTCTCTGCTTTCATTTGTGAAGTCTATGCTTTAACAGGCAGATGCTTCAGATTTTATTTCTTGAATGTGGATACCATCCTGTAGAAATATTTCATTTACCTTCCCATGTAGAAATGTACTTTCTTTTTCTTTCTGCATGCACTTCAAAGATTTATAAACAAATAAGCTTGTGAAACAACATTTACAAATGAGCATGGATCTCTCCTCTGCACAAACATGAGATTAGACTTTTCTCTGTGAGAGAAGTGGATTATCACACAATCACATAATCAATGCAGTTGGAAGGGATCTCTAGAGACTTCACCTAGTCCAACCCCCCTGCTATAGCAGGATTGCCTAAAGCACATTACACAGCACTGAATCCAGGCAGGTTTTGACTGTCTCCAGAGAAAGAGACTCCACAACCCCTCTGGGCAGCCTGTTCCAGTGCTCTGTCACCCTCACAGTAAAGAAGTTTTTCCTCCCGTTTAGATGGAACTTCTTTTGTTCCAGTTTGTTGTGCCCATTACCTCTTGTCCTGTCACTGCATGCTACTGAAAAGAGTCTGGCTCTATCTTCCTTACACTCACCCTCTAGGTATTTACAGAGATTGATAAGATGTCCTCTCAGTCCTCTTCTCTTCAGGCTAAACAGTCCCAGCTCTCAAACTTTCCTCACAAGAGAGATGATCCAATCCCCCAGTTTTCCTCACCACTTGTTGATGAACTCTCTCCAGCAGTTCCCTGTCTCTCTTGAACTGGAGGGCCCAGTATTGAACACAGCACTCCAGATGTGGCCTCACTAAGGCAGAATGAAGGAGGACTTCCCTTGAGCTACTGGCCACACACTTTCTTATGCATCCCAAGATACCACTGGCCTTCTTGGGCACAATGCTGGCTTATGTTTAACTTACCGTCTACTAGGACTCCAAGATCCTTCTCCTCAGGGCTGCTTTCTAGCAGGCCAACCCCTAACCTATACTGATGCATTGGTTGTTCTACCCCAAGTGCAGGACCTTACATTTGCCCTTGTTGAACCTCATTAGGTTCCTCTCTGACCAGCTCTCCAGGTCACCACAGATGGCAGCACAGCACTCTGGTGTGTCAGCCACTCCCCCCAGCTTTGTGTCACCAGTGACCTTGCTGAGGGTATACTGTCCCTCATCCAGGTCATTGAGGGACATGTTGAACAGGACCTGGACACATTTGTGACGCCGGAGAACACCACTAGCTACAGGCCTCAAACTCAGCCCTGCACCAGTGATCATGGCCCTCTAAGCTCTGTCATTCAACCAGCTTTCAATCCACCATCATTTGAGATCTCGTTGCCAAGGATGAAAACAGTGGAGATCTGAGGTAAGTCAACAGATGCACGGGCTGTAAACACTGATGGCTAATCCATTGCATACTCTTTGTTTATCTCTTCTGCTTTATTGTTTATTAATATTTTTAATTGTATTGTCTTTCTAATTGTATCTATTTTCTCCTTCAGGTCTGGTCCTCACCTTAAATATCTGTAAAATGACCTTAAAGGTTTATCAAGCTGTATGTGCTGTGGTTCATATTTTACTGACAAAAAGTGCATCTGATAGATTCAGAATGTCCTAGGTACTACTAATGTATACCCTCATGATGTGCTATAATTCTGAATTAAACTGCAGATGGACAAAATCCTCTGTTTGATGAGCAAAAAGGTCATTTATGCAGTGTTTTTTTACACGTAGATGACACATAACTTCTGCATCTGTTTCACAGGACCATAAAAAAAGATCCAGAGTTTATTATGATAGAAGTCCATGGCTATACAGACAAAGAAAGAAACAAAAATTGTAGTTCTGAAATTCATGCTAGTGTGAATATAGTTTCTTCTTACCCTGTCTCATCCATCTCCTTTCCTTCTCTACAATAACCTTTACATTATAAGGAATGCTGAACTTAAAACATGAACTTAAAAAAATGCAACAGCATTTTTGATTGTTAGAATTTCTGAGGGTAGATTAGATGCACAGAAGCAACAAGATGGAAAATAAGTGAGAAAAAATGTACTGGTTTTGAAGGCTGATCATACTCAAGTGCTTAATCCATGCAAGGTGTTTCAAACCCAGAAGATTATTGAAAGGGTGAAACTGTAAAAATCAGTTAAAGAGCACTAGGGATCATGCGTTCCTGAGAAGAAATGCTTGTTGTAGAAGGCAAAAACTCTCAAAAAGTATGAACAATAAGATTGATTTCCTATAATAAAAAAAAATATTAATTTAGAATATTTTCTGCAAATCTCGGATACATATGCAAACAGCAGATGTTTTTCCCAGATTTTAAACACAGAGGAATTGAGGCACAGAAAACATCTGCCTTAGCTCACCTATTGCTTCAGCAGAAAATCCAGGAGCTGTAGTTAAAGAAATCAGAGCTCTGATGCAGACACCAGAGAGACATTGGTTTAGGGACGTAGAGTATATTGTCACTGAAGAGGCATGCATTTTGAATTTAGCATTTAAAACTTCTGGTTTAGAGACCAAACAGATCTCTAATGCTTTCAGATATGTTTCTTAAGAAAAGGAAAATGAAATGGTATACAAGATATGGCAATTTTTATAGGCTAACCTGTAATTCAGGGAAAATACATTAATTGGTCCCCAAAGGATGCACATGTGCCCTCAAAAGACCAGAAATACCAATACAGAAATATCAGAAGATAAAGAGTAAGCAGAATTTTACATAAAATTTAAAAAAATACAAAAAAGTCCCCAAAACAAACAAACAAAAACCCCAAAACCCTAAATTTTAGCCAAGTAAGAATAAGGTCAACAGCACAGCTGCTATTTAGAGGGGTGAATATGGCCATTTTGTAAAAGCATCAGGCAGTTAGGAAAAAAAAAATTTAAATATCTGCAGGTGCTGCCATGAAATGCATCACCCCAAAAATGTCTTAAGATCCCTATGCAAGAGAATTTCTATTATATTTAAAAAACAGAAAACCAGAAGAAAGGGTAATAAAATATCCTCATATATTCTAAATCTGACATACAAAATAGACACAGCACTTTAGGCACAAGTTGTGAAGTGGTCTGAACAGGAGAAGGAGCCCTCTGATGCTTTATGAAGTAGAGGTGAAACTGAAATCCTAACATACAGGCAAACTGTCAGCTAGAGATGACTCCTAATAACTACTGAGATACAAAGAAAAGCAGCAGAAGAGGTTGGAATTGAGCCAATCTGAAGGAAAAGTGCTGGCCCTTAGCAACGTAGTAATGCTCCAGTAGAGCAGTAATGGTTTAGTATAGCAGAAAGAGTAACTAATAAAAGAAATGTTTAATTTAAAGCATTTTCAAGTGGAAGTTTATAATTTTTTTTCTCACTTAGCTTTTTGTTATAAAGTGAGATTATCCTCCCCGTAGCCCCCAATTTTTAAAACTTCCTCTCTCCTCAATTTTTTTTCCTAATCTCCCTTCACACCAGACACACTTCATGTAACAAACTAGTGGACAGGAAAGGAGAAAAGGGGAAAAAAATCACAATTGCAATCAGAAAGATTGTGACAAATTCTGACTTTTAAAAATACTTTTCATTTGTAATGTAAACCAGGGAAAATCAACACTCATTTAAAAATTACAATGTGTGAACGATTTTCATTAAACTATTTCTTATTTTTCAGTCCTTAATTTGGAAAAAACCTAAATCTTCAGGCAAACAGATGGAGTGGCCTTTTGGGTAAGGACAAAAGAATGCATGGGATACTTGTTGGTATGAGCTACGTTTTGAAAGAGCTCAGGATTACAGTTTCTTAAATACCTTGGAAAATACAATGAACAAAAAGTGTCATAGGGTATGTGCACAAATGAACAAAAATTGCAGAAACAGTTAAACATGACATACTACCAGAGAGGGTTAGGCTTTTCAAAGGAAGTCTTAATGTCTATCCTGGTTTGAATCTAATCAGTATTTTTCATAGAGATTTGAATGATGGAATAGCATAAGCCTTGCAAGTATTTTGTCAATAATTTCAAGAGTAAAAGGAAGGAGACATGACAGCAGCTAATCAAAACCAGGCAACAGTTGCAGAAGTTTCTAAAGATCGCAGCAAATTATTTTAGCAGCGACATCAATTCTCAGTTTTAATAGACCATAACAGTACATTTAAAAGAGAAGTACTCTGAAAATTCCAAATTTGAAAAATTCCTAAACCATGAGAAACGCAACATCATGAAAAGTGTCTGCAGCATTTACTGCTGTGGATTTCAGCAGATGGTAAGTGCAACAGGAGCACAGAAGTGCTCCCCAACTCCCATCCCTGCAGGCACTGGTTGGAACCCGAAGCCACAGCTGCCACAGAACTTGGCCTCAGCATAAAACTGCTTAAAAGTGAAAAAGTTTGGAGCGTGCCCGCAGGCTGTTCTTGACAGAAGAGCAGGTCAGGGAGGATTTTTATCAGCTCAGTTATTTAATTTTTTAATAATAGAAAACAAGAGTGGTATTTAAGATTATAAGCTTAACTGGAAAACCAAATCTTGACACACGGCCTGTGTTATACTATGTGACACAAACAGTTCTTCCCCCCTAGGGAGGACACACGTACCTACACACGC
Source organism: Calypte anna (assembly GCF_003957555.1). Lineage (NCBI taxonomy): Eukaryota > Metazoa > Chordata > Aves > Apodiformes > Trochilidae > Calypte > Calypte anna. The sequence goes on from NC_044248.1 coordinate 22,250,367, forward strand.
TGAGAGAAGGAGCAGACAGGGGACAGGAACAGGAACACCAGAGGATGGATTCTGTGTTACATTAAGGAAACAAAGTATCTCTACTACTTCAGTGCTGAGAATAAAAAAAGGAATTTGGGTTTGCACCACTCAAATGGAACACGCACAGATTACAAGGGCAGAATTTAAGAGAGGTCATAATAGCATATAGGTGTGTTATTTACGCTGCTTCTCTAATCCCATATTGTTTTTAAATGCGAAAGGCCAGACTTGCTCCAAATTCTTCACAGGGTCATTGGCCAACCTGCAGCCATCTGGCACCTATTAGCCAGGACTGGTGATAAATGATGGAGAGCAGCTTAGCCAGTTCTGCCAGCTCCCACTAACTGATTTCTGCTGATGTTTAAGACCCACCAAGTAGAGCCTTCAAATGCCTTCCTCTCTGGAGTAATTTCATTAGTTAGTCCACAGCCCTTTAGGTAGCAACAAAAATATTTTCTGGCAGAGAGTCTTTAACGATGCATAATTCACTAGATACACTTCACAGGTTCTAGCAGCCTTTTGCAGGACTTGTCCCTGAATACACCCACCACTTCAACTCTTGGCTAAAATAGGCAGAGAGGAACTAGGTTAATGAAGATAGCTACAGGATCTGTTGTTCTTGTACTCTCACTTATGGGCCCTTTCTGTCATTAAAAACTTAAATTCAAAACTCACAGCAATTAGTAATGAGCTCATTTGCGTGTATAGAGAGTCATCATCACTGTAGCTGCTGACAGTTTTTAGCACTATTTTCTTTACAGAAAGTAAAGTGCTATTGGAAGGGTCCTGATTTTTGACTAAGTTGCAAGAAAAACCTTTTTTTTTTAAGCTGAAAAAAGCCCTAGCTTTTGAGTTTTTCCTGGTTGGACTCCAGTTCTAAAACCTAAATATGTTTTGTTTCAGCAATATGTGTATTGTTTCAGCATTGTGAAAGAAGTCACATACATTGTGTAATTGGTAAACTATCTGAAATCCAAATTCTCCATGACTTTCTATTGCGCTGAGTATGTTCTCATTACTCTCATAGCTCCTACCTGTCCTCCTCAGTGGCCCTCCCAGCAGGATGAACACAGTTTAGCTATAGCCCAGTATTGCTCCCATCAAACAGGAGTTTCTGCAGGCTGAAGACACATGCTCTCTGTGTGAGTGTGCAGAGCTGTGTGTGCAGGGAAATGTCCTGCCCCGCTTACAGGAAGATGATGGAAGGCAGAGGGAGGGGTGCAGACAGAACAAAACAGGAAAACCAGAAGTCAGAGAGGGTAGTCAAACAAAAGCAGGAGGACAAAAGGAAGGAGCAGACTACTTTTCATAACCACGTCAGTAAAGGCTACTCAGGAAAGTCACTTAGGACCAGGACACTGAAGATTCCACATTCCTCTTCAGCAAAATAAAAATCTGTAGCTTGGGTCTGAAGCACATGTTGCCTATGTCAGAATTAAAGCACGAGTGTAGACCAAATAAGAACAAATATATCCATTTTATACAGAGAACACAGTAGTGCAACACCCAGACTCAATGGTTCTGCTGGACCAGAAAACCTAAGTCCAGAAAAGGCAAAACGGCTAAAAAACACAAGAAGAAAGCCAAAGAGAAAAAATTTTCAAACTCAAGTGCTTCTCAGAAGACCGTAAACAGATAGTGCTAGCAGTTGAGATAAATTCTTTAGATATCCTGGCAACAAGGGAAGTGAAGTAGGCTGCCAGTCTCATCCAGTGCCACTTGAGTTCAAGTTGCTGGCATTGCTATTGGAAAACTTGGTAAGAAACATCACCTTTGTGAAACCACATTAGGCTTAGAGCAGACAAGCTACCAAGCTCACTTGATGTGTGGTTGCACCTTGTACAGCATTATATATACAGTTTTATATTCCACTGCCACCTGTCCTCTCCCTTGTGCCAACACATTTCCCTTAAACTCTTGCCACCAGCTCTAGCAGTACCAGCCAGATTTAATTCTTTAGGAGAGACACCTACTCAGCAGAAGCCAGGGGTCTTTATGTCACAACATGAAGATGCCAGTATTGTATTTAAAAGCCTTGCTGATCAAACCCCATTCTAAATAATCTCTCATCCAATATACAGCTCTACTTAATTCCTTTCATGGAATCACAGAATCAGCCAGGTTGGATGGGACCTCTTGAGATCATCAAGTCCAACCCTTGATCGATCCACTTCTGCTATGGTTACCAGACCATGGCACTGAGTGCCACATCAGTCTCTTCTTAAAAACCTCCAGGGATGGAGAATCCACCACCTCCCTGGGAAGCCCATTCCAATGCCTGATTACCCTCTTTGTAAAGAATTTCTTCCTAATGTCCAACCTAAACCTCCCCTGGCAGAGCTTAAGTCCATGCCCTCTTGTCTTACTGAGAGCTGCCTGGGAAAAGACACCAATCCCCCCCGGCTCCAACCTCCTTTCAGGGGGTTGTAGAGAGTGATGAGGTCTCCCCTGAGCCTCCTCTTCTCCAGCCTGAACACCCCCAGCTCCCCCAGCCCTTCCTCCCAGGACTTGTGCTGGATCCCTTCACAGCCTCCTTGCTCTTCTCTGGACCTGCTCCTGGACCTCAATCTCCTTCCTGAACTGAAGGGCCCAGAACTGGACACAGGACTCAAGCTGTGGCCTCACCAGGGCTGAGTACAGGGGAAGAATCCCTTCCCTGGACCTGCTGGCCACACTGTTCCTGATACAGGCCCATTGGATGCCATTGGCTATTGGCCTTCTTGGCCACCTAGGCACACTGCTGGCTTATGTTCAGCTTCCTGTCAATCCAGACTCCCACATCCCTTTCTGCTTGGCTGCTCTCCACTCTGTGCCCAGCCTGTAGTGATGTTTACTTTTAGAGTAAACATATGGTTACTATGCATAACCAGACTAACTAGATGCATTCACCATTGTTTCTGAAAAGTAAGGATGGCTACTAACTCAATTTCAGCTAAAGAGAGGCTTATGAATTATTGCATCCACAACACAGAAGTAAAACCCAGTATCTCCAGAGAAGCTCAGGATGCAGCGCTGTAGTTCTAAGAGGTAACAGATCGGCTTCAACACCAACTCTTCTTTCATTATCACAGTTCTCCATGTTTCTGCACAGGAATCTGAGGCCAAAGGACAGCTTTCTAGGTGTCTTCAATATCTGAGGGAACAGAACTGGTACATCCCTGGCTGGTTGCAAACTGTCCCTAGAAATTAATCCTCTTTCAGAAACTAAGAATCAAGAAGCAGCAACTTCAGCTGTAAAGATGAGGTGGGATCTTACTAAAGAGATCCTAAAAGCTTAAGTGAGCAATGTCTGAAAGCCAGTCATGAAAAGTTTGTCTATATTTTTACTTTTTGTATGGTGATGTAGAGAGAGCACACACAGAACATATAAACAAAGACTAAAACCTACAACTTTGCACTTCAGAATTGTCAGTACAATTAGGTATTTGGCTCCAGTGCTAGTATACATTAAAAAAATGTTTTTAGGTTCCTCTTTTTCTCCTTAGTAAATTTCTGCACACACACACGTGTGTGATCTAAATAATGCTAAATTCAGAAATGCATATTGATAATAAATTTACCCAAACTAGATTTTTCATTTATAAGAGATTCCGGTGAAAAAAAAGTTTGTTTGATAGATACAAAACTGTGGATTGGCAAGAGCAGGTGCCATACTTTCCTCAAGGAACTGGTATCAGAATAGTATTTCTAATGATAAAATATACTCTTGTCCAATTTAGCACAGAATTATCACTTTCCCTTCGCATTACAAGTGGAAGGGAAAGCAGTCCTCATTATGGTTGCCTACCTCCATCTAGTGACTAGAAAAGGTATATAAATTAACACTGCAACAATCCAAAAATTAATTAATTGTTTGCCATTGGTGAATAAAACATACAAATCACAAAACTCTGTTCCTATGATAGGAACCTCCATAGGAGGTTTATCTTCTCAAAAAAAAAAAACCAGAACAGATTGTCTCTAGCATGCTCAAGTGGTGCAACTGTGCAATGCGTGTAGGATATGCATCTCTTACGAAGACCTGGAGAGGCTAGAAAGGTGGGCAAGCAAGAACAGTATGATGTTGAACAAAGAAAAGTGCAAAGTCATGCATCTGGGACAAAATAACCAAAGAGCCTGGTAACAGGCTGGGGAGCAGCATTACTGAAAGGCACCCTGGGGTCCTGGGGGAAAAGGATGATTTAGCAGTGTGTCACAGTAGCAGTGAAGGCAAACTGGATCCCAGGCTGCATCTACGGGGGCATTACTAGCAGTGACAGACACCATCATCTCACTCTATGCAGCATTTATCAGGCCACACGTGGGGTACTATGCCCAGTTTTGGTCCCCACAATTAAAAAGAAAAAGACACAGACAGACTATAGAAGGTCTGCAGAAGGGTCATGAGGATAATAAAAAGTGTGAAGAACCTGTCCTATGAGCAAAGACTAAAGGAGTTAAACCTCTTCTCTGCAGAGAAAAGTAGGTTTAGCAGTGGATACTGTCACAATATTCCAGTACTCAAAGGGTGGTCACAAAGAGGATGCAGCTACATGGAGAGGTGCACTAGGTACAAGTTGTCTCAGGAAACATTTCATCTTGATGTTAGAAAGACAGTGAGAAATACTGATCACTGGTATAACCTCCCCAAGGATGTGGTGGAGTCCCTGTCTGTGAAGGTTCTCAAGACGTGACTGGACCAGGTGCTGGACAATCTCAACTAAGCTCCTTTTTCCTCTAAAGGTTGAAACAGATCTCTGTCTAAGGAAAGCAGAGACACTGTGTCATGAAAGCACAGACACAATTCCTGCAGCTCTGCAGGCAGTAAGAAGGAGTTGTGGTAGCCTGAGAGAAAAAGAAGGTAGGAGAAGCTGGTTTGGATTAATAACAGGAGTTCTACCTAAAAGAAAAACAACCACTGCTTTGGAGTCAGGAATAGTATTCCAAAAATAGGCAATCATTTCAAAACATTACAGGGACCTTCTTGTTTTAGGCAGACTGCACAGAGTAGTCACAAATGCCATCAGGGGTGAGCAATCAGTCCTAATGAAAAGAAATATCCTTCTCTTGTTGGGTGCATAGACAATGAGAATATGCAGGGCAGCACCTGCAATACAACTTTGATTCTATCCATATATACAAATATTACTTATGACACAAACCCTCTAAATAGTGGGCTTCTATGGCCACTATTTCTCCAAAAGTGTTGGGGTTTTTCTACAACCCATAACACCAAAGGACTTTTTATCCCCAGTATAACATGCTCAGAACTCCACTGTAGTGCTTTTTTGTACAGAAAAACTTATGTCTGCAAAAGTCTTAATTTAGTTCTCTATAGATATTAGAGATTTCTGCAGAAGTTCTACTTTTCCCACACCTTCCTCTTTAAATCTACCATCTGGAAATAGTGGTCTGGCACAGAGAAGACTGTAAAAGAAGTGTTTGTTCTTTGAAAGAAAAATAGAAGTAGGAAAAGAAATACATCATCAGATCTTATTTTGCCATCTTGTTCTGTAACATTAAGGTAAAATCACCTCTTAAACTGGTGCTGCCTAAGTACCTTCAGTGGGTATGCAGGAAGCCTTTGAGAGAGAAAATTTACTTCATTTGCACTGCATGGACAGGCAGCAGACCCATTTCACAACTGCATCATCATCCAAGTGGTTACAGTAGTTTCCTCTACAAGAACGAAAAAGACATTCCCCTGCAGAATACGCATCAAAGCTTGTCTAGCACACAGCAAGCAAGGAAAGCCCCAGAAAAGTTGCAAACGCAGCAAGGCTAATAGCTATGTTCTATATTTAGCCCTGTGTTCCTGTGCTTTGCATAAGCTGTTATCCTACAAAAAACATGGGAAGCCCTGTGACTCAGATAGAGCTGAATGATAAAGCTCCTTGTCATTCATTATTCCTTGCTTTTAGAAGCATACTGTTTATTGTGTAGCAGCAATATCTACACAGGCTCAAATGAATAGAGCAAAAACTATAGGTTTTGCCCCTTCTCCCTTTTCCATGGCATTCACAGGATGCTTTCAAAGCATCATCCCTGCAATAAGAACTAAGTAATTAAATCAAGCTTTTTAAAAAGTGCATTTGGAAATCATTTTCTGCTGTCCCCATGCAGTCACATAAACCTCCACTCAGACCTGGCACCTACCTAACATCTGTGCCTGAAGATCCTGACTGATCCCCTTGCAAGCAGATTTGATTCATCACTGGATTAAGATTTATTTATTTATTTATTACTGTGAAGGAAGTAAGAACACACCTTCCTCTCTGCTTTCTCTACAGGAACACAGATAAATGTCCTTCTCCATAGATTGATTCATTCATTTAAGATACAAAAAGTTATACTCCTTATACATCTGTGTGCCAGTTACCCTGTACAGCTTGTAGCTTTAGGTTATTTATAGAAAGCTACTGGAATCAGCTACTTCTGCAAGATTTACTATCAAGGTGAATTCCTGGCCTGCTCGATGCAATGTAACTCCTAACCCTCACTTAACCAATGTAAAACCAGGTCAAGGAAAGAGGCAGACGTATTTTTCCTTCACTGTGCAGTGTTCTCTGTGAAGTTGCAAAATACAGTTGAACAAGACAGACACCAAATACCAGAACCCCATCTCTTCACAGGAAGAGCCTCTTTAAAAATGTCCATTCAGAGGGATTGTGCTGATAGATCAAGCCTACCCATGCTACAAAAAAAGTACATCAAGAAGCATCTACCCTCCCTTAATTACAGTGCTTTTCATTTTACTTTAGAACAATCAGATATTTCATTCAAGGTACGTGATTGGTATTTTGTCACAGGAAAGTCCTTTTTAATCAATTTTCTCAAAAGAATTCTCAGTCACTTACTGCTTATTTATGCAACACAAACAACTTATCCATTTAATCCCACATTAGGCTGATCCTTCTTCTACACACCCTGAAATAAGGGGGTGGTTGAATGAATGTCCTGGAATAACTTTCTGCCACACAGACTTCTCCAGCTAGTTCTACAAAACTCTGGGTTGCTGCTTATCTGCCTAGAGAAGACAGAACTATTATCCAGCCCCTAAATCCTCACAGCCAAGCTTCAGCTTTGGGTACTATCCATAGCTAGTTGTCCTTCTTCCTCTCACATAGCCCATCACTCTCTTCACACATACTTCTGGAATCCTAACCATGTTTATGTTACCTTAGCCTACTGGACTTGGGGATTTCCAGAATTCTGGCACCTTTTTTGGAAGCATAGGACTTCAGACCCAGATGTCCATCTCTGGAATCATACTATAGATTTCATGTTGAGATATCTGAAGAAGAACGAAGTTGCACATTGGCACTAAAAATCAAGGTTCTGAAAGAGAGGAACAGCCATTGAAGAGACCGACCAGATTGAATACCATGGCTCTCTGGTGCCCTAAGTTCAACACTGAAAGTCCCTGAAGTCCCTTCAATTTATTGTGGCACAGGGCTAGCTGTAATTCTTATCAAGAGGTGAGGCAGAGTGTCTTCAATGGAATGCATGCTGTAAATGCAAACATTACTCTTACATGGCTACATGTCTATACATTCCAAAAGTTCAGCAGTGCTCAAGAAATGCTGCTATTTGACCCAAAGTATTGCAATATCTCAGAGCTGCTGGTTTTGCAATAAATTTCAGATTATCCTATGATTAATGATGAATTTTAACACTTAAGCATTTACCACTTCTAATGGACTCTGGTGAATTAATTACAGTTACATTGATCTCCTCAGTCACAGCATGACAGTAAGGATAATCCTTACTTGATTATTCTCTGTTACTGGAACAGGATTGTGTTTCTATCATGTACGACTCTGGTGGAAGGAGTCTTTAACAACAGATTTCTAATTTTCCACCTTATTTTCATTATCTTTCATTCAAAAATTACTGTACATAAATAATTTCCCCACTATTTCTGCCAATTTATCTTTTGTGCTATTTAAAATAAAGATAATTTTAAATGGAAGAAAAATGACATATTTTCCTCCCACTGTTCTTACCAAGTGATTTTTAAATTAAATTGCCTTGTTATGCAAAAATCACAGGCAACTTAGACAAAAATAGCTGGGGAAAAAGTGTAAGATTGAAACTATTTTAATAGTTAAAAAATGTCAGGAATAAAAATTGATTTACTCTGCTCTTACCTACACATTATTTCTCACATATGCCTTAAAAACTATGATATAGGTGTCCTCATTGAATTTAACCAAAGAATCATAAAAAATAGTCCATTTGCACAGAAATCCTAAAAGTTAATCAAGATTTATGTTCCAACCTGGAAATAAACATGGCTTTAATGACTGACAAACATATCCTTTTTTATTCTTGAATGTTTTTTATCTTTAAATGTTCTTTGATGAAGGAAGCAATTCAGCCTACGTTTGCAACCAAATTTTAGATAGAAAACGTGCACTTCTTAATACTTGGTTGTGCTAATGAAGACATACAAACACCCCAAGCCCACAGGGATCTTAAAGACTCTTGCCTTTTAGCCACAAACCAGCAAGTTATGTTAGAGATCTGCTGGACAAACCAAACTTAAAATCCAGGGAGAGACATAAAGATCTGGAGGCCCATAACATCTACCACAGCTACATCTTTAATACTCCAGGTCAACAAGTCACATTGAACTCTTTTGATGCAAGGCACTAAGATATTTTATCATCCAGTCACAAACACCTCTCATTAAACTTTCTTGTCAAGCTACATAATCCATCTCATATTTTTCTACCAGCTCATCTCCAGTGACCACATGCTACTCCAGGCAGGTTGCTAAGTTTCTTCCTGTTCTCCACTTGTTGCCAGGGCCTTGCTTTTCAGCTGCTATTTATAAGCTCAGCTGTAACTTCTCTTGTCTCTTAAGGAAGCTTCAAGTTCTTACACAGTTAATGAAAATCAATCAGAATGTTATCTTGTTCGTGGACACAGAAAACTTTAATTAGGAAAATGAACTGCCAGCTCCTAAAACACATTTCCTAGAAAAATCAACTTCTGATTTAATTTCCTTTGCAGGTAAAGTTGCTGCTTTAACACACCAATCCATTACTAAGAGTTTCTACTATTAAAATGGTGCCTGGAAAGAATTGAGTTCTTTCTCTCAATGTTCAATGCAAGGCAAAAAGAGGCCTGCGCTGAAGCTGATTATGGCACTTGCTACTATCAGTTCTCATTCTGTGTAATTCCCTAAGAGGAACATAGGAAGCACGTGCATTCTTCCTTTGAGCTTTTGAACTTTAACTCTTCCTCTTCCCAAGATCTGTCTGCCCTCCAAGGAACAACTCTTTCAGGATCCCACATTCAATCTGAAATGGTAAACAAGGCAGCCAGAGAAAATGGTTACAAGTTTGAAAGTGAGCTAGCCAGGAACACTAACCAAACATATTAATTGCAAAGATGGTCTCATCCTGTGTGTCTGTGTCACCCAAATCAAGGCAGTGAATTGGCTGACCATGGTAAATTCTTTTTAAAAAAAAGATACAATTGAGTTGACTAAATAAAAGCTTTCCATATTTTCCCATGCAACTGATGTCTGTGGAATTCACTATTCAGGCATAATTACCTAAAATGACTCAGCCTCTCTAGGCATAATTTTCTGCCCTGTGGTATAATTTAGGGAAGGGCAAAGAGGCAAAAGAATATGTGATTAAAATCAAAATACTTTTCTTCTCCTTAAAAAGACTGCCATTTCTTTCCTTCAATGGCTCACTTTAAAGGAAAGGAAAAAAACAAGTGTGTGCCTGCTGTTACACTGCCTTTGTTATCACCACAGTCACTGTCATAATTGCACCTTTAGTGTCTGTGTCTGCCTCCACTACTGGCACTATTACAAGAACAATTAGAGCAGCATTGACTCTACTACTCTTTTTTTCAGCCTTGTCTGTGATGTGCTTTTAAAGTGTTTTATTCTACCTGCTTCCAGGCAAAGCTAAGCACTTCCCTGTAGGGAAAATAAGAGGCCCAGGACACTTCTTGCTTTCTTCATAGCATGGCTAGCTGAGTGAGGAGTGAGGCAAGCCAGAGGCATTACCAATCAGCTTGTCTTCCTCTCTGCTTATGGACCAGGCAGGGCACAGCTAAGCCAACACATTCCACCACCAGTTACTACTGGTTACACTGGAGAAACCCCTCCCCCCCTTTTTTTTTTATTCTCTTGTGTATTACCATTTTTTCTTGTGTGTAACAACCTATACAATCATCTATTTTTTGCCTCTCAAGGTACATATTTCTAGAAACAGTCTGTACCTTCTCATAGCATTCCAAGCACGTCTTCCATGAGAAAATATCTCAACAGCACACAAAAATTCTCACCACTGCAGGAGCAGTACATCTGTAAAGGTCATTATACAGAGTCATCATCTGCTAAGAAACAATACTCTTTGTACCTAATGTTACTTGAGAAACCATTTATTCTGTTTATCATAAGAGAAGGTAGTAGTAAAGAGGGGCAGACAGTTCAGAAACATGTGCCTATGTCTTCTGCTCTTTCACTTATTCTTTGCTCCAATTCCTAAGATACCCACTATTTTACTAACTTGCTCCTACAGTGACTGTGTATTTGAAGGATGTGTGAGTCACAGTGTGTTCAGCCTCACTACAAGTTCATAGAGTAACATTTGAAATACATGAACATTTATAGTAAAAAAATGTAAATCATAGTGAGAAATTACATCTTCTTCCAGACTTTTCTGTGTATTTTACTTCTTTTCTATCTGCCTGTTTTTTTCCCAGACATTACAAGTGCCTATTAAGTATCTGACATACCTTGTTGCTCTTAGCACTACTCAGAATTTTTAGATCATCTCATTACTCATTGATTTCCGGGACATCCACACTCTCCTGATCGATGTCAAATAATAAAGGTTGCCATAGTTCTCTCTCAGCTGACATGAAAATAACTAATGATTCAATTAATAAGATAGATTAAAGTTAGTGATAATCAGTGACAGCTTATTCTGTAGTGGCATTTGTATTGATGCATCTCTGACACCTGAAACACTTGACGATTTTATTTTATTAAATTAAGTTAAGAGATTGGCAGTATCCTGTTTCCTTGGGTATGTTCCAGAGAGCTCCTTCTAACACTGTAAGTAGCATGTCCAACCCAATACAGTTTACCCAAATCAAATGTTATTAACAGTTAAATGTTTCAGTGAGAGAGTACCACAGGATGTCTGAAAGGCTGTACTGTCTATTTTAGGTTCAATTTCATTTGCCATTTATAATAATAATATAAAGCATACCCAGAAGCTTTTCTGTGTCTTAAAGCTGATTACATCATTTGTGTCTTCCAAGCACAGGATCATTCATTTTCACTTCTGAGTGAACAGCAAGTGTTAGTTATAAAGCTTTGGCTTGTTGCTAAGAGCCACGAGTACACTCAGAGTACAAGAATGAAATGAATCTGGGGAAATTAGTTCAAATGGTGCCTAGACATTTTGGATCTCTAAGGCTGAGAGTAGCAAGCACACAGGCTAAGATTTCAGCTTTCCATAACATACACACACAGATCACAATATTTTTGAATTCTGAGTGTAATCCCTTGCAGCACTGGATCTGACCTTCTGCTTCAGCCATCATGGCTATGAGTCAGTGGATTGCCTGAGTACACACCAGGAGCTCTGCCTTACAATGCTCTAACTTGAAACAGGCTTCCCTTGGTTTCTCTTTATAAATAAATGCATCTTAGAGATATATAGCTTAAAAATTTAGAATTTAGTAATGCTAAAGACAGTTCCCTTATGGTAACTGAATGTCAGGATGAAAAAGAAAACAGTCCTCTTGCAGTCAAATTTTAGACTAATTTTACCATTTAAAAGGCTTTGGTATCCACAACAGCCCTTACAAATGTAATTAAATTTCTAGAAGTTGTACACTGAGAAATACAATAATATAAGCCAGCCTATGGCACTTTTACTAATTCAGGGTCACGTAATTAGTTATGGATGTGAACACACGTTATTATAGTGATGTCCACTGAGCCCTTAATATCTTAAATTATCATGTGTTCTTTGTTAGAACATCCTCTGTCAAGAAGGGTTTGTTTTCTGCTGAAATGGTACTTAATATTCAGTATATAAAAAATGATCCAATACAGTAAATAAATGTTGCTAATGTTACATCAGACTTTGGTAGACATGTTTGTATGAATTGTTAGTAAAGGCCAGCTAAAAGCATTTAAAAAAATATAAATCTTTAACACTTGCTTTTCCAACTTCCAGCAAAACTTGCCACTGCAGTAGATCTATCCAATAAAGGTGGGAAACGTAGCAGAGCAGCTATGGGTAACCCACAATACCTGAGAACATTTTCCAGTCTCTGATCAGAGCTAAAAGCAGAGCTCTGCATCAGGACCAAGTAGCACAGGAAACATGATTTTTGCCAGTATCAGAGAAAGTACCAACAGCTGTCAACGACTGCTGCCAGACCTGTATGTGGTAAAGGCAATAAAGCCCTAGGGTAGCAGTGTATGACAAATGACAGCCCCCTGGGGTACCAGTACCGGGGGAGGCTCAGGAACATCTTTCAAACTTCAGCTGGGAAGCAATGAGAAAGAAACAGACTATGTTAAGAAAATGTACAAAAATAACCCCAGGCAAACCATAGAGCCAGGAGGAAGAACTTCCATCCCCCATGACTTTCATACTCCCAAAGAAGGCCCTGATGATGATCACTCTTTGTTTTGCTGAAAGAAAATCTAGGTACAATTCAGATGTGGTTTGTCTTTCTCCAAAGAAGTAAGAAGTGGTAAGGATGAGACATTCAGAGCACTAGAACCTCAGGATGTAGGACTGTGCATCTAGACATCTAGAGACATCTAGATGACAGAGATGACACCTAGAAAGAGACATCCAGAAACAGCCAGACCAGCTGAAAGAAGGAATTCACTCCATGTAAAGCTTCACCTTTGTTAATTAGACAACTTGTTTGGAAAGAAATTCCCTGCTTATTAAATTGAAAGAGTCAGGCAGGTAAATCTGACTCTGTAGTCTTCTATGCAACACACATTGCCCAATGAGCCAACATTGCTCATGAACTGAGTCCACTTCTTTCAAGTCCCATATAACCATATATCATTTAATGAACATAACATTGGTGACAGCACAGTTCATCTTTCACTGATGCTGTAACTGCTGCTCAGAGCTGTCAGCTATCATCTTGTGGAAGTTTCCCACTTTTTTCCTTCCTTTAGTTGAATACTGCCAAGTCAGTAAAACTCACCTAGGTAAAGCTATTAAACCCCTTGTCTCTGAACAGAATAGAGAATAGCCAAATGAACAGAAGCCTGCAGTTACACAATCTTTCATTCTAAAACTGCTGAAAACTCTTTTTAGTTTCATCTTACTTGTGAAAAATCATTGTACATAGGTTTTAACATCTCTGCATATGCATGGTACAGCAGATTTGAGAGGCTGGACCTATGTGCTTTAATGGGGACTGTTTTCTCCTCATGGAGCTAAAATAAAGTAGCTTTGCTTCAGGGTTGTGCTGAAAGCCCTGAGGTCAGCTATATCCCCTTTCTAGATTTGTCTAAGAGACAGTCACACAGCTACCAAAAAGCAGCTAAATTCTCCTTGGCCTGAGGCTAAACTAAGACTAGCAGGGCTGAAATTCTTCCTTCAGACTGTGGGACTGCAATGAAAGCTCCTCTCTAGAAGGTAGGCTGCAGTTCTGGGCTGAGCTAAGACACTGAGAAAGCTCTGCAAAAGAGGTTATTGTTTGGAGGAGACAAAGAAAGTTTTATGAGGTCGTAGGATGTTCCTAGAAGAGAAGGACAAACACAAAACAGTTTTTAGACATTTACAATGAGCCTCAGTGACACAGCTATTTGTACCATGCTATACTTTTGCAAACTGCAGCTTAAAATATTTTTGCTTTTACTACCTATGCATGCAACATTTTGTGAATCTGAAAGGCAGGAATCATGCTCATTTCAAAAAGTGACAGAAGATATGGCTTTAAGGATACCGAGGTAAAAAATGGATCCTGTCACAGAGGAGAACTCATCAGATTTTACAAACCAGGATGGGCTGTAAGGACTTCCAACCAATTTGTACTAACATTCTTTACCGATCAAAACATCATTTTCTTACCTTTCTGGCAATGGCAATTTCTTCACTAGCAGCCAACTTTCAAGGAAGTATGGCTGAACAACACAAGTTTCTGCAGTATTCTGCAAAAGTGAGAAACTCATTTTCCTTTCTCAGAAGTGGACATAAAAAAATTCATCCTTGAATTCACTGTCACCAGTATGTACAAAACTGTATAAAGACTCCAAAGTTTGATTATCAGCATTAATTTGTAAAAATGGGGCATACAGTGAGAATGTGTCTGTATACCGAAAACTGTTAAGTCTTTATTTCTCCTATAGCCAGAGCTACAGGAGGCCATAGCAACAACAAACCTAATATAGGAGGAGAAGCTGAGGAGTTTCTATGATATCTCAGAGCCAGTATGCTTATATACATGAAACAAAGATTCAACAAGAAATGGAAATAATTGAGAATATTAATACTGAAATTAAATTTGTATGAAAAGTCCTTTCAGTTGGGTACATATCATGACAAGGGGAATCTGAACACGGCCAGGGCTTTGTATCATACACACTCTTTTTCTAGTGAAGAAAAAAATCAGATGTAGCTACATAGATACTTTTTGCAGCTTCTCAAATAGCAAGTTTCACATATTGTCTCTACCACATGTATAACCCCACTCAGCATCAAGATTCAAAATAAAAAGTGAAAAGAATTAAATGAGAACATTGTGTCAAAAGGGGACTGCAGTAGAAGTAAGTCATTTCCTTTGGAATTCACACCTACTTAAATGTGTAATTTCACAAAGATGGAAATTTGCTTGGGTTTAATAAGGAACAGCTCCATAACAGTGATCTCATGAGGAACAAAAGAAAGCCAGTGTGGTTTACATGTACATAAGTTAAATCACTAAAATACTAAGCAATACAAATTTGCATAAGCAGTGGGCTAGAATAGTTATTTTACCATTCCTTAGGCTCTTGCATGCTATTTCAAGTCTTCTAATCTTCCTCATTTAGGCAGGCTCACATGGACAGGACACGTGAGCTTGTGGCATAAAGCATTACTGACACCAGTAAGAACACTTGTACAGAAAAGCAGAGGATTGGCATTTAAGTTCTCTTTCTTTGGCCCTCACTCATGAAGTGATGTCCCCATATTCTCAGTTCATCTCCATTCTGAACAACATTTAAGAACACATTTAGCTTGAAGTATATGCTTGATTAAAACTGAAATTCAAAATTTAATTTGCATGGTCCTAAGCAGAGATGATTTTCTGATGCTAGTCTGAAGTCAGTAAAATAATAAACATCTCAAGAGACCAGCCCATGGTCAAGCAATCAGGAATTCTACCTTTTGGTGTTGCATGTTCAACTTAGAAAATTAGGAGATGAATGAGGAAAAGAATAGCATCACAAATTTCTAATTCCAATTATGAAGTCAACTTAGAGGGCACTTACAAAGATGAAAAAAAAAAGTTATATTTTTCCAGAAATACTTCCTGGAAATCCAAAATTCCTTTTTTGTTGATGCACAAAAGAAGTCTTTCCTTCCACATTTTTACATATATGGTTTAGATTATTCAGTCACAAACTCATGTTGATTTATGTTCCTATGTTACCAGTGCAATGCATATGGTTTCTAAGGAAACAGGTGATCGCATTCCTTGCATTCATAACATGTTAATAACGTCAACACTGAGAACAGCACTGGAATATGAACTATTAATTTATCTGGAAAAATTCTATTTTTTTTTTTTAAATGTTACTCACCTTTTCAAATGATCAAGTGTTTTGGTAATCCCTTGACAATGAATTATTTAACTATCCAAATTCTTAATTGCAGATTGCCAGTACCATTTTTTGGGCTACCTAAGTGCATGTTTCAGTATATTCTGCTCTGAAAACTAGGAAAACAAGTGATCAGCTCACAGCACAAAATAATCTTGCAAGTTATGCTGTGAAAGAGCTGAGTTAGGAGCACTTTATGAGAATAACTATATACTTACAATGTCGCCAGAAGAATTGCTAATCCCAGCAACCCACATTTTGAAGAGAAGAAAAGGCAAAGGTGAGAGCTGTTAATCCCACCATAACACCTTTTTGCAATTAAAGTATTCTGAACAAAATTTTGTTTTGTTAGAAGAAATTTCAAACAAAAAAAAATTACATTTTCTCATGATGCAAAATGTTCTCTTTCAAGTTTTTGACAGTTATAAGGATAGGTTTCTCAAAAGTGAACTCCAGATTATTTTATACCATCCTAGGTTACAAGATTTCATCTCACATGTGAGATTAACATCTGGGGTAAAAATATAGCAGTAACATTCAGCTGAAGGTGTGGATGTAGAATATTACATATAATCATAGCTTCATTGTCCTGATTGTCTTAACTGACTTTACAAATGTCCCGCTGCAATTTTAATTACTGCACTTAGCCAAAAATACAGCCTTCAGACAAAAAAAACCAGAGAAAACAGCAGTGGGAGTAAGCCTGAGAAACAGAACCATCACCCACCACTAGATTTACTTTGATCCAGTATCAAGGATATTCATTGGATGCTTAATTTCAGACTACTGGAGGCAGAGCTAATTCAGTCTCATATACAGCCTCTGTTTTGCCTAATTCTATAGTCAGATTTAAAAAAATAATAGTAAAGATATACCAGTCATAGCACAGGACTTGGTTCTGGATATCAGTCGAGAAATTCTTTTATGGAACTAATTTTTTTAAAAATGCAAATATGAAGTTTATCAATTTGTCTCTTGAAACTGCAAAGACACTGACAAATAGTGCTATCATTATATATTGTGTTAATAAAAAAAAAAATCACAAATTACGGCAGAATACACATGAAATGCAGGAACTTTAACAATGTCCTGCATTTATATATATAAAAATAAATTAATAAAGCCAGAAATCAATCTTAGAATAGGCTTAAATTGTTTTTCCCTTCACCTGATTTTCCTGATCAGATGAAATATGTTATTTTCAACTGGTATCTAAAGTTAACGCAGAATATCATCCAATGCACAGCAACGGACCAGTTTCCCCATAGAAATACTTTGGGAAATACTTTGTCCTTTCAGAAACAGAAGATGTTTAATTTAGCACTTTCTCCTTAGGGATAAACCAGCCTGGTTCATTTTCATCAGCATGTTGAGCCTTTGCCAGGGGTAAGAAAAGACACTGATGTTCCAGTTTAATAGTGGTTGTTGCCAGCTTATATAGCTAAGAACTAATGGAAGTAGGACCGTATTCTGGATATGGAAGGGCTCTTCAAAAGGTTTAAAAAACACAGGTCACATTTTTCCAGGTCTGAAAACATGTCATGTACAGTAAAAATCGGCTCTTGTACAATTTTGGATTGCTTTCCTGGAAATAAGCAGCTCAAAGCAATAACAAAATTCAGAGCCTTGTACAAGTAGAAATAGACATAGAAATAGACATAACATTGTGGCCATGTGCATCTGAACATGCATTCTTATCACCTGTGAAATAATGGTTGCCTGGCTTACAAGGAATTGCCAACTTTGTTCAACTGCAAAATAAATGCCAGAGGCCCTGGGGAGACTCTACAGATGAAGGGCAAACAGGGCTGAGAGACCAGGGTGAAAACTCCTTTCTCATGGGTCTCAAGGCAGACCCACAAGAGGAGACTTGGGGAAGCCTGACCCTCCAGCAGTCTCTCAGTAGAGGAAGTTTCAAGGTGACTGGGGAACGGCAAGCAGATCTTCCAAAACTGCAGAATGAAATATAAGGGGAGAAAGAACATGATGACCATATGGAAAATCAAATCTATAAATGTTCTGAGCCAGACTTTTATCCATGTGCAGGACTGGCATACCCCCATTCTCTCAGTCAAAGTGTAGTTATTATATCAGGTCCCTTTGGCCATTTATTTTTTTTAAAGAGGAAAAGTATCTGACTTGGCCACAGTTGCATCCAAGAAATTAACTTGTCATCACACATTTGTATTACATTCCATTACATGTTTCATTACATACTGAAAAATAAGGAGTACACTCCAGAACAGAGTTACAGCAGGAATTACTTGGGAAACCAGCAAATTCCAGGGGAAACCATGAATCTTTGTGATATCTATGAATGATGAACTGATTCTTAAGTATTCTGAATGACATGCAAAAACTCATCTCACCTCTATCTATAAAATTCAGGATTGCTTAGCAAAATCTGTTCAAACTCCAAAATATTTATTTTGGCAAAGGTCGGAAAAAAGTAAGCATCCATAAATTGGTTCTTGATCCATCTGCTCCAGGAACATTTTTCCATACAGTGGCAAATTCTGGTCATGGACGAACCACACACTCCTATTTTGGAGACCTATTTTCACACACCTGAGAAATATGCAGATATCTAAAGGAAATAAAGTAGCAGATTAACAGAAAAGGGCCATTGTCAGCTCTGCTGGCAGAAATTGCTCCAAATTTTTGAGATCTCAGGCTCTGTGTCTGGCAGAAGCCTACAAGAGTAGTGTTTCACTCATTAGCTCTACGTTCATTCAGTGCTTTAAATGACACTGGTGGTCTTGGTATTTTCCAGTGAATATATGAAAAATCAGTAACTCTCCACAGAAACAAGTGAGCACTGGACAGTGTCATTTTATTCTCTTGATCAATATATGGATATGTCTATAAATAGAGATGGAGCTATTTATAATGATGCTGCAAAGATTATTATAATCAACATAACCAACTGATGTGACATTTACAAGAAGAATACCTTAGAGAGTTTGTTTACTCATTTAAATAAATTCACTGTTGCTTTAAATTAACCAAGTGACAGTCTTGAAGCTGTGCTTCAGACTCAGACATCACAGAACTTGCATCAAAAATAAGGTCATGTTTCAGGTCAAAATTTTGCCTTTGCATCCTGTTTCAGAGAATTTTTTCAGCATGAATTAGTAGTGCCTACACTTCTGATTTAGTTAAAATAGCAAATTACCAAGAACAGCGTTTTAAAGACTTTATGCAGATTAACATTCACCACTAAATTTCTGAAACAAATTTCTGCCATTTTAATTTTGTTTCTTAATCTGCTACTGCATGGCCTTCTGGCCCTTAGAAACCTGTCTTCTAAAATAGTAGATTATGATTTATTCTTTCTACAACAGCTCAAACACAAGTAAAGAGCCGCAAAATTCTTTATCTTGTGATGAAAGAGTATCATGAGATCAATGACTGAACACACATATGGCTATAATTATGTTACAAATTCAATGAAATTATGGGATGAAAGACATGGAAATGAACTTGTGTCCTAAGCCTTCTACAGTTTAATTGATTTAAAAGCGAACATCAGATGTAGAACCATTAGGTCCAGTTTTGCATTAACATAGGTGCAACACATTTTAAACTTCCTTTGCCCTCAGGAAGTTTTAGAAACTTCTCCTTACAAAATAAATGTTCTTCCAGCTCTTCCACAATGGGACTTGCCTATTCTTCACCTCAAAGCATCTCACTTAAAAACATGTTTATTTCAGATTGCCTAGATGCTGTGTGGTTGTTTTTTCCAAAAGCCATCACATCATTCCTGTGATATATCATCCTGTGACCACCAAGTACCGCAACCCCTCCTTGAAGCTGATGGTCAACGTCTGCGGGCACACGCTATGTGAGAGCTGTGTGGAACTGCTGTTTGTGAGAGGGGCAAGGAACTGCCACGAGTGTGATACCCCCCTGCGGAAGAGTAACTTCAGGGTACAGCTCTTTGAGGATCCTGCTGTTGACAAAGAAGTAGAAATTCGGAAGAAAGTGCTGAAAATATACAACAAAAGAGAGGATGATTTTCCCAGTCTAAGTGAATATAATGATTTCCTGGAAGAAATAGAAGAAATTGTATTTAACTTGACCAATAATGTGGATTTGGAGAACACCAAAAAGAAAATGGAGCTGTACCAGAAGGATAACAAAGAAGTCATTCAGAAAAATAAGATAAAACACTTGGTCACTTGGATGATATAAAACACATCAAAAGAAGCAATAAAATACTAGTAAAGAAGTACAGACCCTAAGTCACACTCATACTAATACCTCTGTATTAGTATATTAAACAGCATCAAACACTGGACCATAATTACTCATACTAATCATTAACATATTCTTTGCCATGATTCTGGCCCATGACAATGCTCACAGACCATGCTTGGATGCAGTTCAAGGGACAGCACATCTGAACATTGTTCCCAACAGGCAATTTGGACTTTGTTATTCTCATTTTGAAGCACAGAGAGAAAAAAAGTGCCACTTACCCTAAGGGCTAAGGAACAGTGTCTCAGTTAGTTACAAAAATAAATTTTGTTAGAGAGAAAACTCCAGTCTTTCCTACAGCACAAATCCCAGGGGACTGACTGGTATTATTTGTCAGGAGACAATCAGGTGACCTGCACAACTTGCAACATACTGGAGAAGCCTTTAATTCATTCAAAGCCGTGAAATAAAAAATTCCTATCACACAATGACTGGATAGCCCACTTGGTGCACCCATAGCACCCTGGAACAGCAGCCAAGGGATCCTATTGTTCAGGCAAGGGAGAGGAGCAGTGTGGGCACAGATGGCCACCCAGGCTTGGGCAGGAACCTTGATCCCTCTCAAGCCAGCAAGCAGCCTCCTCTCAGAAAAATGATCAAACCCCAACAGATTAGTCGAGCAAAGGAAGTTATTTCTCTCATTAAGGCCATTGTACCAGATCAAAAGGACCTAAAAAGGTTCTTTGGAAAAGAAAATATGAATCTGACCCAGCATTCTAGTTTTAGGATGCACAGCTGGGAGAAGGCAATACTAAAATTCAGGCTCCCCTGTCTGTACAGCTGATCTGTTACATTCAAGCTCCTGACTGATGAGGAACACTGGAGCAGCCCCAGCCACAGGCACACATTTCTGTCACATGTTCCCCAGGATTCTTGCATCTTCCCCTGTCTGGATGACTTGCAAGGTCATGCATGGCTCCTTTCACCTTTCCAGCTCTTCAAATGTGAACGTTCAAAATATCATTTCTGAGAAGCAAGACAGTAGATGTCAGTTCTCTAAAGCAAAGAAAGAATTAGGGATGAAGCTCATGTCTCTCAGAATGTGATCCTACCAGCATGCCTTGGTACTGGTTACAAAGGAAAGATCACAACACCAAACCTCATAAGAACTCTCTGGTTTGCATACCCAGCTTTCCCTTCCCTATCCCAACAGCCTAAGCCCCTGTAAGAGAGGTACAAGTGAGCAAAAGACCAGATTTTTTTCATTTTGTAGCTCTTAGTGACATCTGGCTCTGCCTTGATTTGCCCACTTGGAGAAGTCTGGAGCTGCCTGCCATACTGGTGCAGCAGTTTGTCTGCTGCAGGGGGCTGCCTGCCACCAGAAGCACCAGAGCCACACCAGCAGCAAAATCCAGACTCATTTCAAAGCCATCCCTTTCCTGACAGCCGTCACTCTCCTACTCTGCAGGGATTTACAGCCTTTTCATGTGATGAAGGCATTGAATCATAGAATGGTCATGGTTGGAAGGGACCTTAAAGATCACCTGGTTCCAACCCCCCAGCATGGACAGGGACACCTCCCACTGGACCAGGTTGCTCAAAGCCCCATCCAACACGGACTGAGGCATCCAAAACTTCCCTGAGCAATCTGTTCCAGTGTCTCACCTCCTCACACTAAAGAATTTCTTTCAGGGCTTTTGCCCTTTTTGGGAACTTGTGCTCTTGGGGAACAATTTGTTTAAGGAAAGGCTGGGTGTGGCACTTAGTGGCATGGTTTAGCTGATGTGGTAGTGTCAGGTGATAGGCTGGACTTGATGATCTCAGAGGTCTTTTTCAGTCTCAATAATTCTGGGAAACCCTCTTGCTTTCTTACAGCAGTCTTCCAAAGTTGTGGGAAATCACATTATTCCCATGAGGGAGTGGGGAGGAACGGTATGACAGCTGCCCTGGGGTGCAGAGTTGGCAGGTGAGACTCCATAGGGGGTGAAACTGGGGCAAAACCACTTGGTATGGTCAGGGCCCAAACTGTGCCCTCAAACTGCTAAAACTCACTGCTGTCTGGGTGTCCCTCCTCCCATTCATGTTCTGGAATAAGAACAACATCAGCAGTAAGTGGTACCTGACCTTGCTGGAAGTGCAAACCAGGGAGAGAGAAGCTCAGACACCTCCAGGTTTTCACCTCTGGAATGCTCTGTTGAGACAGACACAAAAGCTCCCTGGAGGAGGAAAAAAACACTTCAGCACAAAACTGTATTTTCAAGGTCAGTCCTGAAGCTTCAGAATGCTATTTTATGAAAACAAAGTGGAAAAGAAAGATGTAGCAATGAGCAAAATTCACTCTGTGTCAACAAGGACAAAATCGTTATTGAAATCTACCACAAGGGGGTCAGTAAGCCCTACCAGTTCATAGAATAATCATACAATCACAGAATGGTTTGGGTTGGATGCAAAGCACCTTTGTATTGAATGCACAGTTTGAAACATTCAGGGTGCAAAAGCGTCCTGGAAGATGTGCCTGAAAAAATCCCAAAAGAAAAAAGCAAATAAACTCTCTGGTCAGTTCTCATATGGCTTGAATAGCTGTAACCACCCTGTCTCATTAAGGGTTACCCAAGGAACAGTCAAGTGCCACGCAAGTCTGGGTGTTCATCATTGCAGTTGTATGGGGTAGTAGAGCTCAACCTTATTTTGGATCGAAGCACAGGAAAAAATTACAATAAGCCATTTCCAGTGTTCTATAGATATGCTTACATCAATCTGTCTGCAGGCAACCAGCACAAATGGTGTATTACAAGGATTTTAATTATAAACTAGACAAATTATGCATGTATACAGCATGATGCACGAAGTGTTGGTTTAGTTATTTTTTACTTAGAGAATTTTTAACTATCCCAGCTACAATATTTAAGAGTACAGGATTTTTTTTTTCTTAGTTATTTTTTGCCCTTGTTCAAAAGGTAATAATCATAGATTAAACAAGCACTCAGAGATATTACAGAAATCCTCCCACCTCCAGAACTGCATCATTTTCTTTTCAAGATACTCTGGTCAGATTTCTGAGATCACTTCATATGAAATAAGAACAGGAAAACAAACTTTGCTGTAAAAGGTTTTAAGGTTGAATGAGACATTGTAAGAGACAATGAAGAACAGAGAGAAAAGATTGTGTTCTTTAAAAAAAAAAAAACCCAAGAATAGTCACAGAGCAATAAATGATACAAAAAGCAACATGTCAAAAGGAGGACAGGAAAAGAAATGCCAACAGAAGCACACTTATACTAAATGTCCCCTTAGCTGAACTTGACAAGGCTGAAAATAATTTTGGCAGTTTTAGACAAGAAATGTAGGATGACCTCAACTACACTGATTTGAGTAAGCAGCTGTAGACAGATGGCCAAAAGAAAAACACTGGGTACTTTCAAGTATAAAATATTCCTGGGACTGTAGAGATGGCATTGCTGATTACGAATGTGATCTGAAGAGTCAAACTGGATGCTGCAATGTAAAAAGTGACTAACACTATCTTCAGAAAACATTCTGAAATGTGTTATCATAGTCTGAACACAAAAATGTCTGTCACTGACTGAAAGATATCTAGCTGCAATAACTGAAATTCAGACAAAACAAAAGTAGTAAGTCATTGCAATTAAAATCCTAAGTACCCTTTGGTGCAACAGTAAAAAGGATAGATTTGAACGACAGCGGAAATTTTGTCATACATTATATCCCTTTCTGCAATTTAACTAATGCAGAAAAATCACACAATAGTATTGGAAGTCATTATATATTTTCATTTTTAATAAAAAGGTATTGATTCTGAATAAAATAGATTAATTGCTGACAATGGAGCGAAGGAGTGCAACTACTGAAGCACTGTTCTAGGTGTCCTCAGGTATGAGGTACAAGAACTTTTTTCTCCCCATAAAATATCCTTATGCCTTTCAATGATTTCACAGGGCAGTTTTCTTAACCCACACCATGTTTTCTTTGGAAACTGCAGGCTTACTCAAGTGTTTCTTCTGTGTGTATCCCACTGCTACACCAGTAACAAACTCATCACCAAGTCTGTTTAGATTTTGAAGACCTTTGGTGACAGGGGCTTTCATGTTCCTCACGTTGTCAGCAGATACACAGATCAGCTTCAAGATAGGTGGGGACAGAAATGCTATTATCACATTGCCCGGAGGTGTGCAGACTTCAAACAAATTTGAAATCATGACTTCTGTTTTTCTCCTGTCTACCAAGAACTGCGAAGGGCATTTTGTGCTGGAGGAATATTTGGCTTACATTTTTGACTTATTAATTAGAAATTTGCAAAAGCAAGAGAACCACTAAGGCCATTTTTAACATTCAGTTTGCTGAATTTTCCTCCATAGTAGTGAGCCCTCATATTTAATCATTCATTATACTCTGCTCATTTAAAATCTGTGGATGATGCGCCATTACAGTTAGGTTTTTTCCCC
Organism: Calypte anna; assembly: GCF_003957555.1. Taxonomy (NCBI): domain Eukaryota; kingdom Metazoa; phylum Chordata; class Aves; order Apodiformes; family Trochilidae; genus Calypte; species Calypte anna. The sequence goes on from NC_044248.1 coordinate 22,274,856, forward strand.
AAAAGTGACTTGCATTACTAAAAATGTAGAAAAGGAAAAAAATCAATTAATATTTCATCTTGTATGTGGTGCTTTATTTCTGGGGGAAAAAAAAAGTACTGCAGAAGTTGCATACTGTGCAAGTATTTTAAACTTAATGCAAGCTCAACAGCATTTCAGAAATAATTCTGCTTTTCCTTTGATAAAAACACATGAGAATTAGGTTTGGGTACCTATAAAAAAATTGAAGTACTTTTCAGCAGTAGACAATAACTGACTTTTTAGGTCAAGCACCCTTAGGTTTACTTTGTATCATTCACGTGTCTCAAATATATCATCTGTTTAAGCTCCTGGTCACTCTGTCAGAGCAGTCCTACTTTTTCGTTTAGTTCTGAATTAAAACTATACTCAATATGTTACCCTTTAAATAAAGAAAAAAAAAATCTGTACTCTGCAGATGACTAAAAGAAAATAATGTCTTCAGATGTCAAACTGCTGAAGGGTCCTGGACAACCTTCTCCACAGCCATACCAGATGGTATGTTTCAGTTTCTATTAAAAAAGGACTCCATCATGCACACTAAAGCACCTGGATAAGGATTATCAGAACATAATGATGGTCAATGACCCATACTTTTCCCACAGCTGATAAGGCTATGGAAAAGGAACTGTGGAGGTACAGACACATGCCTGCCCCAGTAAAATGTGGAGGAAAGGGCTAGTGCTAGTTTGAATAAGAATAGGAAAAAGAAGCATGGATAAATACCAAACACTGAGCCTATTCCAAAAAATAGAGTTAACAGAAAATACTACAGTTTGCTGTGGGTTTGACATTAATTCTGGTAGTAATATATAAGGTCATATCACACAACCATTCTAGCTGAAATGACCCAAAGCAAGGGTTCTCCCTCCTTTTTCTTTCAAGGGGTATGAAGAGGACAGGAAAATGGAGGATGGGAGGGGAAGGGGACAGCCACAGTTTCAGCTTCATGTCTGGAGTCAAACTCATTTTAAGAGGAAAAGTATCAGTGATAAAAGCCAGAAACTGATTGCCACACATCTGTAAGTCATATCAGATTTTGCTGCTATTAATTATGAATAAGTATCTTGTATGCATGTTCAGAACTAAAATTATTATTTTGCTGTTCTCAAGCTTCTTAGAACAAAGGCTGCAGGGTCTGGCAGAGGGGTGTCCTATAATGCCTAACAGAAAATAAATATCTACATTTCTTAGGCCCAAGAGTGCTCTCCAAAACACTATTTGCTATGCACTTTACATATTGATAAACACATCTGTACTACAAATGAAATATTCTTGTAATTATTTCAGTGTTTCTTTTTATTTGTACCACCCGGGGCCAGAATTTCCAAGTAAACATACTTGTGCTTTGAATTCACAGATTAGAGTCTCAGTACTGCTCATTTTGAATCTCTGTTGCTGTAATGTATTTGAAATTGCTTCTGCTCCAGAGAGAAGCTTTTCTACAGATCAAAAGCCTGGAGAAATTTTCAAGTATGTTATTTCAGCTGTAACAATCTCTTACTCAGCTGTCATTCTCACTCTCCCATATTTTTGTTAGCAAACCAAGACCAATATACATCCAACATCAGCAATTTCTCCAAATATATTCCTGTTTCATAATGGCAACTGAACATAAAAGTCGAATGCTGTAACCAATGGCATGATAGTACAGTGAAACATCCAACCTGTCAATGACACTTCTGATGGCTGGGCCAATTCCCATATGTCAAGAGCAATGTGCAGTTTCTGTCTGTTACACATTTTCATTTAAGAGAAAAACAATCTTTTCCTTGTATCCCATAAAATAGATTTTCAAAGCATAAAACTTAATTTCATCACACTTTATTTTAACATCTGCTGTCAGACTTGGATTTATTGGATGTTTTTGTCTGAAAAGAAGTTTAAAAAAAAAAGAAAAAGAAAAAGAAGAAAAAGAATGATTTGTTGAAACCAATTACCGTTATCTAGAAACTTAAGAAGCCGTAAGAATTTACTTATTCTTGGAAATCAATCAATACATTTTCTAAAATCATGGTAAATAAGCAAATGGTGTATACTTTAAAACCACCTCCAGCAGGAATATTCAGAATTTCGAGTGCTAATCATGTGTGAAGAAATTAACTGCTTCACACATACACATAGTTTTTACCTGTATATGTTGGCTGCTCTCGGTAAGTTTCCACTAAGGAAACTGAGCTACTGAGAAAGATCCATTTTGCAGTGGAGATTTCCAGCTGAAAATGGGATGTTTGTTTTAAGAATTTGTTTTACTCCGTTGACACCACTAGAGGCTTTACAGTCTCAGGATTGTTTTGCCTTCATCTACTTTGCAAATCTCTGAATGAATCAGAACAGAATATTTACTTGAAACATCTAAGTACTCTTCAATGAGTCATTATACAAGTGACTTTTTTCCTTTAGCCTCTCTAGGATAATCCATCCCTATGTTCCAGAAAGGAAATACAGGGGAATAACTTCCTGTCACTATGCCTTTCCTGTCATTATGATGTTGACTTTCATTGTATTTTCATACAGAGGTCTCAGTCAGTGATTACAGGTTTGCTTTACTGAGCACTTACCCAATGTAATACACTCAAATGTAATTCCTCCAATATTTCTCATAGAAACTGGTCCTTTTTTTCATTACATTGTGCTTCAGTATTCAGTTGCTTTTTAACATTTAATGAAAAATAAAAGGGAAAACAAACAACACAGTGCTACGAAGGACTGAAGTATCTTCATCTACTCAGAAAACAGAGGATGTACTCTGTTGCCATACTTTGCCTTGCAAGACATAACCTCACTAATTCTTTGCACCAGGATTAAATGCTATTAATACATTTATTATTATTATTATCTGTATCTTACTGCATAAAAATATTTCCCTGGAAATAGAATAGAATTTTAGTTATATCTAACATCAAAATTCTTAGTCATGCTCACTTCTAATTTCCCAGAAAACAAGATAAATATCTGTAGCATTATGATGTTGTCCCTCTTTAGAGAAATAAAATGCCATTGATTACATCCATTAAAGCACTGACTGCGAATTTTAGCAAGCTTCATCTTAAAAAAAGACCAACATCAAAACAGTTTAAAGAAATAGTATTTTATCTAGGAATCTTTTACAAAGAATCTCTCTATTTTGGAAGTAACCATTGACAAAACCCACTCCACCCCCCCTATTTCCCTATTCTTTTCACTCCTTTTATATTTGTCCTCCTCTTCCCTGTCCTATCTTCTTTTTTTTTTTTGCTATCTACTCTTTTGGAATAACTTTCACCAATTTAAACTGGGTGGCCTTGCCACTTTTTAATCAAGATACAGAACATGAGCATCACAATTCCACAAAGCCTGCAGGGAATAGCCTGCACTACCAAGTCCATATAATAATAACTTGCACTAAACAAAATGGAGCTGCTTGGATGGAAAAATCACTCCTCATCTTCTCCCTGCATCAAAGATTACTTTCTTAGCTTCTATATTGAAGTTCAGCACCAAATATCTCCTCATGTCCTTCAGTCTGGATGCAGCAAACATTTAAATACCTGCTTAACCTTAAGAACACAGTTATTCAGCAGAGTGCTTCACTTCAATTGATTTCTCACTGTCCTGCTCTTGAATAAATATTCTTAATTACATGAGATGAATCAAAAGTGCATGTTACCAGTACTGGCTGAGAGTCCATGTACTCACCTTTTTGGGAATTATAATTTCTTACCACAATTAACTTAATAGGAAATTGCAAATTGAAACAACTTGCCAGTTTATATTGCAGCTTAGGAATTACTGAACTTAAACTGCAGTTGCTCTCAGTTTTTTAATCATTCAAATAAACTCTTAAAGTTTTAAGTCTCACACACACATTTTGAATATTTCATCTATTGATGGTTCAAGTTAGCACTAAGCCAGTCTTCCCTGGTGCATTATGAATTTCAGAGCACTCATTCCAGAAATGACCTAGCAGGATAAATTTGTCATTTTTAAATCCTTCATGCTTTGTGCCTGTATCTGAGAAATCAGCGTGATGCTTCGTCATGGGGGAGGTTTCAAACAACTCTCATGTAGCAATAAGAGGCAATATAAAGAAATTTTCCATTATAGTTCTCTCTGATGCAGGGACAGAAAAAGTCCTGGCTAGAAAGTAATGCACTCTGCCAGCTTTTGTCAGAGTTTCATTGTATACTGAATATGCTCTGATCTTCACAGAAAAATGTCACCTTTCCTTTCCCCCCTAATATTCAGCAAGTAGCACTCCAGACCACCTCAAGATCAAACTAAGAAGCTTCCTTTTCCAGGGGAGTCAAATAAAGCTGCATTTAGACCATCATCTGACCATTAGTCAGATAAAACAAGAATTTTAAAACCTCAAGTTTAAGGTTCCTCTTTATCTGCCAGCTCCTGTCCATCTTTGTTGCAAACCCTTCGGTTTCCTTTGATCCTCACTACTCTCTACCCAGCTGGAAGCCAGAGCACCACTTGACCTGATGTAAAGAGAGTGAGCTGCAACAGAGAAGTCTTTCCTCAGGCAATGTCCTGAGTCAAAATCCTGGCTCCAGGACAGGGTAGGATCTTCTCCTTTGTCACAGGAGAAGTTCTGTAAATGTTAATGATTCAATATCTTTGAGTTAATGACCCCCACAGCTTAGGCACTTCCTAATACTTAAATCTTTGAACAGATCTACCTCCTTTGTCAAAAGAAAGGCAACCAAGCTGGTGAAGGGTCCAGGGAAGAGGTCTTATGAAGAGCAGATGTGGGAACTGAGATTGTTTAGTCCAAAGAAGGGAAAGCTGACAGGAGACCTTATCCCTCTCTACAGTTGCCTGAAAGGAGCTTATAGTGAGATGGGTGTTGGTCTCTTCTCCCAAGTAACTGGTGATAGAGGAAAGAGGAAATGGTCTCAAGTTATGCCAGGGGAGGTTTAGGTTGGATATTAGGAAAAGCTTTTTTACTGAGAGTGGTCAGGCATTGGAACAGGCTGTCCAAGGAATTATGGAGTTACCATCTCTGGAAGTGTTAAAAAACCTCATAGATGTGGCACTTTAGGACAGGGTTTAGCTGGTATGCTGCTGTTTGATTGACAGTTGGACTTGGTGGTGTTACGAGGTCTTTTCCAACTGGTGTCATGAAGATGATGCATTTTAAGGTGACTGTATCTGTAACAACAACATGCTTGTGAAAAATAACACTGTGTTTCTTTCCCTTCAGGAAAACATTGAAACAGAATATTTGAGACTGTATGAACAGAATTTCTACCATTTCATTAGGATAAATCATTAATTCTACAGATTTAGGAGCTTAAATGACTGCAGAAATGCTTAGAAGTTCTTTAAAACTGAACTAAAAAGCAAACAGGAACATCTTAAGCCAGAAACACCAGGAGACAGAAAGAATTCTTCCCCTAAACTCCTCCCCTGCTTATATTAGATCTCTCACTAAGCTTCATTCACTAGAATAGGGCACAAGCCAATTGGGGATAACAATGTAACACAGGATGCAGTGTTGTTATCTATTCATACTCAAGAGATCAAAATACAAAACAGGTCAGGCCAGTAAAAATCCTTAATCAGGTTTTCTAGCTCCTCCCTGCAATGCTCTTATTTATATTATGTAGCATATGCATAAGGTGTCAGACCTACTCTGACAATACAGGAGCCCTTACACGAAGGTCAGGTCTCTGCTTCTCCCTGTTCTGTGAAAGGTTAGCAGCTTCCCTCAGTAACTTATCCTTCTGGATCCAACTGGTTTGTTTCCATATGTAATTAAAAACAGACAGGATGGAAATGAAACATTTTGTTTACCAAAGAAACTTCCTAAATTTGGACTGAAGTTTGCCCTGAATTTTATTTTAAGTTCATCTGCCAAGGGATAAAACCAATTATTCATGCAGCTTTACTCAAAGTAGTTCTGTTGTCAATATAATGCATGATTAACTTTCAAAAAATAAAAAACAAGTATCTTTTCCCTGAGTTTGTAAGACCTGACATAATCCCCACATTCCATGAGAAATGCATATCTTTGATTCTGGATGATTCCCAGAATAAGATATATCAGTTTTACAGTGACTGAGTACTATAAATTGAAAAGTGTTTCAGCTTAGTGAAACAACCAAACAGGCAGTTAAAATAACAATCCTCAGACAGTAATCACCCCACCTCTGACCTCCAAGATCTTTGTACCACATTTACATATCTCCCAAGCCCCCTCAGACACCTCTGCTTTTTTTTCGCCACCTTTGTCTTCCTCTTTCATGAGTCTTTCATCTCATCACTGTTCCTTGGGACTGCACGCCCAGAGCAAAAGCTTGAACTAGAGCCTGGGAACTGGACCTCCATAAACATTTACCAGAACACTTTTAAGAAAAGTCTAGGAGCAAAAAATTCTAACTAAACAGCATGAACTAAAAGAAAAACTATGTTTTATGTCATCTCAATTTCTTTCACTTCTACTAACCCACTCCCATCTTTCTCAATCTCAAGTTCCTCCTCCTACCTTAAATTATATATGTGTATTTAACACATTTTGGTTATAACAAGGACACTTGGTCCTACTTGGTATTGGGTCTCTCTGTGTCAGATTTAACAAAGGTTTTATGTCTCAGAAAGTCTGTCCAAATATTTCAGGTAACTCATCCAACAATATCTATCAGAACATCCTACAAATCTCACATTTTACATTACCTTGTCATTGTGTACAACATGTAAATGTAGCAAGACGAACCTTTCTTAGGGATCGGCGCCTCAAGGTCTTAACCAGGTGTTGTAATAAAGACTTGCAAGCGGTGCTCTAAGTCTATAGCTCACAGAGTGCAACTAGCCTAGATCAGTCCTGTGGCTCAAAGAGCTACCAGCCTCTCTGATGCCTAGCCCAAGAGTAAGCTACCCTGTGGGTGTGACCCTCACCTTTTATTGGCCCCCTGGCCCTGCTCATGCTCAGTAGGGAGCCTGCCCTAACCAGGCACAGGTGGACTTGATACAAGCTCACACCCACTCCTTGGCAATTAGAGGCACCTGGTAGCCTTGTTACTCTACGTGTAAACATGAGGCAGGGGCAGGAACAAAAAACTTGCTTGAATGTCCCACTGTCCTATTCTCATTTCTTCCCCTTCACACTCTTTGCTCCATAATAACCAGCAGCAAAGAGCAAGAGAGACCATACCCCCTGTGACATGTTTAGGGTGTACCTCCCAGAAACAGGGCACATGATTTTGTATGTCTTTTGACCAGGAGGACATTGATTCTGTAACCCATTTTCCAGATGGATGCCCTGATCATAGATTGTTACCCATCACTGCCACTACAAGAAACAGCAGCAAGAACTGTTTTGTGACCAGGGAATATCTAATGGGAATTTGTCTCCAGAGGCAGGCCCTTGAAATGTGAATTTTCCACAGCTCTTTGGTAAAAGTTTCTCATGCACATGTAAGTCTTGTCACATGTGCTTATACTTGCTCTTAAAAGTAAGCCTTGTCAGCTTCAGTCAGGACAGAGGGGCTTGAAATGCATTCCATTTTTGTTTTAACAACTCATAAGGAACAGGAAATCAGTTCCATCCATTCCTGTGTATGTGTATGTGCACTTGGACAATGTTCCTGTATGTGCAAAGTTTCACATTCTGAGTTTCTCAAAGCAACTTTTGTTTTCCTGTAAAGTATTTTACTGGGTACTCATAATTTTAATTAATCACCAACTGTCTTTGCAACTCAACAACCTCTTTCTCAGCCACTCCAGTGACCTTTTTATTGTGCTAAGTAATAACAAAGCTTTATTTCTCAGTGAACAACTGCAAAAGAATGTATCTTTCCTGTGCCTATTACACTCTAAAGAAACCATTTACGAATCAAGGCAATCCAGGTGGATTGATTAAAGGGTTTAGTTTACTAACACCTAGCTGAAACATTCAATTCTAGACACAGAAACGAAATCAAACTGAATTTGGGACTGCAGACTCAGACTTAAAAGATTGTTTATCTAAATTTTAATCTTCATTACAGACAAAAAGTTTTATACTGTAAATGCATAGGATACATCCCACTGCAAGAGTGACCTACTACAGATCATTCTCACAGACTAAATTCTAATTATCTCAGTATTTGGTGTTCTTCTGAAAGCTGGAGTTCTGGTGGGAGGACTGCTTCCATAAAAACAATGCACAAGAATGAAAAGCACTTAGAGTTACCAGGTAAACGTGTAAACACAAACACAAAAAGAAAATTATGATGAATCAACTAGATTTAAGATGAACAGAACAGCAGTATTTGATTTTAAATCCAACCTCAGTACTTTGTGTTATTTTTCCCTTGTGCTGAGAAATGAAAGAACCACTTGCCACTTGTCCTATTTTCAGTCTGCTCTAATCTGCCATTCCATAGGATTATTAAAAAAGAACATCATTTTAAGCGGTAGCCTTGAAAATCATGATTATCCAAGCTTAAATTTTCTACCCCAGGTTCTAATAGTGAAGGACTTCCTACCTCCCCAAGAGTATTTTCAGGAAATTCGGCACTTCCAAGCTAAAACAGACTCCAGAAACATTAAAGAAATTAAGAAAGGCTGAAAAAAGGCAGTTATTTGTATATTGGATCACTATCTTTGTCAATTAAGATTTTTTTTTTAAAGGAACAAACAACTCCAACATTTTAAATTTGTGCCTGTTTCTTCCACTACCAAGGAAACAAACGTAGGAATCTAACGAATGAGAGAGAGTAAAAAGATATTTAGTCAGATCTTTATTCAGATATGTTCACACATTTGGTAAATAAAAGGTAAATTCAATAGTAGAAGGACAGCTTCTTGTACTGTGTAGCTGAGGAAGATTCAACTAAACTAATTGCACAACCTCTAATTCCCAGGGATTTGTAAGGGGTAAAAATATCTGAGTACTGAGAATTAAATTATGGCACGAAGAACTGCCATCTGGGTTCCACTCTCATGTGATCAGAGAGACTTCAGAAAAAAGCAGGCTGTTTCACTCATGGTTGGCAGATTCAAGACCTCTGGCTTCATTTAGAAAAACAACTACTCACATGAGAAAACACAAAACCAAAAACCCAGGATGCACCTAGGACCTCTTTTTTAGTGCTTTTTATATCAGCTGTTTGTCCACAGGTCTCATGCGACAGAAAGACAAACCAGTACACATATAACCCATTGCATGTACTGAAAAACACTGAATTTGGATTTTATGTAACTTCTGTTACATGTAGATTTATATAAAAACAACAAAGTCACTTTGGTTTCCAGTCCTGGCATCCAATAGTTTTTGTATTATTTGTCATGCTGACACTAGAAAAGGGAAGGTAACTCCATGCTTACCCTGCTGGTGCCTGTAGGAATGTCACCAGGATGTCAGATCTGATGCAAACCACAGGATCATGCAAAGGGGGGGAGATCAGGATAGAGGTGCCAATCTTTTTTCCAACGCTCATGTGATTGCCTCTCCAATGCTTCTGGCAGAGAAGTTACTGAAAAGGATTTTCTTTTTTAACACTACAGGAGCTTTCTTAAAAAATAAAACTCTCTTCGGATTACTTAGAATAGGTGTGGACTTTTTGAAAAGAAACACAATTTTAGTTTAAAATTCTGAAGCACTTTCCAAAGCTGACGTGCACAAAACTGGTTGGCTTGTGGGGAGAATTAGGGGGATAAATGAGGCACAGATGGGGATAGGTTGTAGTAGAAGCATGGTCTTGGCCCCTTCCCTCCTCTCCCCCCCCCAAAAAAACTAGAGAAGTGTAAGATGTAGCATGCCTTGAAGTTAGAACTGGCATCACACATCACATGGTTGTTGATACATGAAGTGCATTCATAAAGTAAGTAAATAAGATTTCAAAAAGTAAAAAAAAGTAAGACGTCCAAAATTGGTACATATTTAAAATTCAGTCTGCTATCAATGTACATGTTTAAGAAAGATGTCTATATTCAAAGAGTTTAAAGGCCAGTAATTTATACTTCAGATCTTTTTACTGAGGTGGTTATTTCCATGGGAAATTATTTCCAAAGGAAATAATATTTTAAACAAGCCATGACAGAAGTCCTAAAAAAACCTATTCAAAATAAAATATAATACAAACTACAGAACACCTGTGATTATTTTTACCAGATTAGGTTGCTGTTGCCATGAAGTTTAGAAAACAATCACCTGATAATTCACATAATGTTGTAACCAAGTAAATCTTTAGGATCTCTTTCTAATACTATCATAAAGGTTACATTTCTGAATTTTATTATTAATGCTTTTTAAGCATGCTTAGTGAAATGAATTCACCAAAAAGCCTTCAAAAACATCCATGCTTAACAATCTTACGTTCTAAAACTAATTTCAGTGCTCCTTTATCTGATGAAGTTACCTCAAGTCTCATAATTGATTTTTTTTTTTTAATATTCTCAGTGCACAAATATATTCAGGTATAAGAATAGGTAAAGGATAAAACTGTAAAGTAACTATATAGTCAGAGATGAGGGACCCACAAGCACTTCCAAGCCCCCACATTCAGAAAACACATCCCAGGTTTAGCCTGTGTCCAGGTGAGACCTGAGTAAGGGTTATTCCCTTCTTACCTACTCAGGACCTGGTTCTAGTCTCAAGTCCAATGCCTTATTCAATGTTTCTTCATGCTTTTGAAGATGAGGCAGTCTTGACACAAGCCTCATTAGTTTTATTGCTGGATTAAACCTCAGAGAAGTTAACAATCACCCACCCACTAACTCTGAAGTTAGGTTTATGGAGAAGATCGCTGCTCTAGTTCAGAAAAATAAAATACCCTGGAGAGATACAGAGGCTTTGAGCTAATACCATTAGAAAGAAGTGATACCATATCAAGTGAAGTGTTTACTCTAGCACAGATTATAAAGCTTAGTTTAGAGTACTATTACTCTATCCTGGTGAAGCAGAGCTAGTACCTCTGCAGTTAGGTACATGGCTATTGGTATAAATTCCTTGATTTCCCAAGTCAAGTTGGGCTATGAAGAACAGAAGATATTAAAAAAAAAATTATCTGAGGACATATGCTATATCATCCAGTAACAGAATTAATTAATGCCACTCTATATTCTTCAAAATGTTTCTTGTGCATAAATGTCCTGTAACAGCTCATTCAGCTAAATGAACATCCAATGTCCTCTGCCAACACAGATAATGTCAATGAAAGACAGAAGCTCTGCTGAATAAGTAATGATGAAAGTTCAAGTGCTGAGAAAGAGAACTGATAAAGCCACTGAGGGATGAAGAGAGACACTTACCAAGCACAGCTCCTGGATACTTGCGTAGGTGGTAGGGAAGGTTCTGCTTTGTCAGTGTGCCCATATGGCAATTTAGCACCGTGAATAAGCACCCAGGCTGTGCATAAGCACCAAAACAAAAGAGAAAGAGCAATTAACTCTGTTGCATTAGGACTATGCTGAATCCAGCCTAATTAGCCATATTATTTAGCAGAGCTAATGTACTCTGGAAGAGCACTAAATTGCTACTGGAGGCCATGCGGGGCCTTTGCAGCAGACTGGCGATGCCCGTAGCATCACCCAGACATGCCAGCTCACAGAGACCTGGCTCAGGGACCACTTGAAGGAATAAAGCCCACAGTCCCCTTCTGTGATACAAATCATTCTGTTAACACCACTTTGCAGTGCTGAAGGTACAGCATGGAGATGATACCCTAAAGGAAGAAGCTCTGGCATCACCCGCTAACTTGAAGAGGAACAGAATTTCCTTTTGCTTGTAATGAGTCCTAAGCTGTTCGACCCAGCATCAGCCACTTTTATAGTGATAAGGCTTTACCTCTGAGATCACTGCAGCTGGGCTTTTTTGTTTATGTGTGTGGATCATCTCAGCCTGGTCTGAAAAACTGTGACCCTCAGGGCTGAGAGTCCCTGACATCGATTTAATTCTAGCAACATCTCCAAGTTGTATTTTAGACAGGAAAGTAAAGCAGAATTCTTCAGAATAAGCTGGAAGTAAAAGGTCGATGAGGAAAATGTAAATGTTGCCCTGGTTGAAATATAGCTGGGACGGCTCAAGTTGGCATCTGTATACTTAAAAAAAGTGTCAAAGTAACCACAAATGGTGGTGCTCCTTACTGGACTTCCTTGAACTTTGAATATCCATCAGCAAGTTATAATTTTTATCACTACTCTTTCATTTTCTCTCTGTATTATACCTTTCTTTATTACCTTATAGTGCAGATGGACAGAATCAGGCCTTTGCATTTCCTGTCTTTTTAAAAATTTCTTTTTTTCATACTTATGGAATAGTTAAAAGCCCAAAAGTCAGCAGTACTTCATTTTCTCCTCTTGCTTGCCTTATTGTATGTTTGCATGCTTTGACTGCCAAAGTATATTTAGCTGTCCCAGTCTATCCTTGGTCTTTTTTCTCAGCTATAATTTTTTTGTGTAAGCGCTTTCATCAATCTTCCCTTGAGCCATAAATGTTAATCCTTTCTACAGTTTAAAATTGCACTGGGAGGAAGGACCAGTCTTTCTACGTGCACTGCTTAGCACCAGCACATCTTCCAGCTTCTTTTAGCTTCTTCCCTGGTGTCAAGGATGCAACCTCCTTTTTACGACTTTAATGCATAATTACTCCAGGAGGTACTTGTTTAATCCTCTCACACAATGCTGTTTACCTTCTCTGTACAATCGCATGGTAGGCAGGGAAACAACTTAGCCTTTCTGGAATAAAGAACATTTCTGATATCACAAAAATGGTCTTTGAGTTGAGGGTGCTGGTACCAGAAGACCAAGTGATGATAAATAAAAGAGAGGTTATTTAATGTGACTCCCTGCAATACAGAGTGAAGGAGGAGTTTATCAGAGACCACAATGGCTTAAAAATCCTATTTACCAAACAAAAACTGTGAACTCAAAGTTTAGACCTTATAGACAAACTGATAATCTGACTTTCTACATAATCTTCACCTATATGTGACTCCTTTTTACCAGGAGTCAGCTGTCAATAGCACCAGTGCATATGCATTCTGTGCCTCAGGTGAGAGCTGTTCTCAAGCAGGCTGTGGGATAACCCACAAGTTATGTGGGTAGCTTCTGTGTGGTAGGGCAGTTAGAAATCTTCAGTATTTATAATGCTATATTATGACTGAAAATCTAGGGTTTCTTGCTACCCCTTAGAGGGCTCACATTGTATGCCAGATGTGCTCACCGGAGACTTATGGGTATAACAAAAAAAATTAATATTCAAGTAAAAATGGAAATTTGCCAAAGTAGATTTAAAACAAGATTTTGATGGCATTTCCAAAATATTTCCTACACTAGAAAGTACACAATCAGATGCTCCTTTTTTTTTTTTTTTATTGTTTTAGAGTGGAAGGGTCAAATCAATCCAATTGCTTCAACCAAAAAGCTAGCATATTTTTTTATATTTATATCTAGCTTTTTTAAAGAAATATTTCATATTTATGTATCAAAATAGTCTAAGTTCTTTTTACTCAGAATATTTGTACAGTTGAATTTGCGTTTAATAATGAGAAATTACAGAATGTTATAAAAATTTCAAATTATTAATTTCTAAAAAATACAATTATGTTTTTTTAATGGTTTGATTAGTTCAGTGGTCTGAAAAAGAAAAAAATGAAATTTGCTAAAACTAAGCCCAAATATTAGGAAAATCAAAGTAATCTCAAATGACTACTTTCTTAATTTAATACTTTTTTAAAGCTGTCTGGGCTTTGAATTCATTCTATGTGTTGCCATAACCCCTTTTACTGTCTCTACAATGCTTAGAAAGCTTTTTGGTTCATGGGGAATGTTTCATGCACTAACTGTAAATGAAATGGGCATCAGAATGATCCTAAACAGATTTTAAAAATCTATTGATTTTACATTACAAAAAAGATGCATAATCAACACTGAGCAAAACAGCAGATCTTTTACTTACAAAACTGATCATAGGATTTGAAACACAGTCACTATCTATCTCAGCATTATACCCCAGGAAAGTTCCAGCAGCTGACTTCATTATTAATAGTTTATCTATATTCTTATCCTATATCTTAAAAAAAAAATCAATTAAAATACATACATGGACTAGTTATATTATGCAAAAGTAAAATACACATCCATACGAAAACCTTGTTCATTTATCCTCTACATTTATCCATTACTTTCCTCTCACCTATAAAGAAATAATTTGTTTCACTATAGAATTGTCTATTTTATGAAGGTCTAGAAAATGTAGTTCTTTCTTTTGTTCCTGCAATCTACCTTAAAGAAATAGAACTGCAGCTTTATTTGAAACATCATTTTTACCTCATCAAAGCCCTTCACTGCCCACCCATCTGGCCTTAAAGCATTTTGCAATGCTTCAACTAGAGATGAGCAAAACCAAAATCAAACTGATGAGAGCAGAGTGAGCTCTCCCCATGGAGTACTCAAGTCAGATCCATATCTGTATTTCTTAATATAAGGGGGAATGTTCCCCATGTGAGGTCAAGTCCAGCAGTTAAGCTTAGTCTGTTCTCAGTGGCTGGTTATCCTGTAACACTTAGTACTACAAAAAAATTGGGGTCTTAAAGGCATTTTCATTAGTTTTGTAGCATATAATCTAGATTTTTGATTGAATAAATCAAATGGCATGTGTCAGATATGCTATAAAGTAACCTTTTGTACTGCATCAAAACATAAAAAAAATAAGCTGCATTAATGCCACCTATGACTGCTAGAAGTAAGGTTCTGAAAATAATTCATTGAAAAATAAGTATCTCACTACCCAGGCAGGAATGAGTCATTTCATCTTGGGTATCCCTTTTTTTCAGACAACGCATTTTAGAAACATGAGTTACCTCTCTATAATCGTGCCTGTCCTAAAGTATTGTAGATATGGTCATCACAGTGCCCATGAAACGTGACAATTATGAGTCCTTCCATCAATCAAAGCACAGAAATGTCAGCTGAAAACATTGCTATAATTTCCTAATGATATAACAGTAGCATTATTATTCTTTACTTTGGAGATTTCCTCTGGTCAGGCCAGAGCAAAGTATTGTAAAGAAGCATCATAACTGATAGTCTTGAAGCAAAGAAAGAATAAATGCCATGCTCCAAATAATCAACTCTTTCAAATCCTAGTTTTAACTGCAAGATTACCCTACCATCTCTTTCCAAGGGTGCTTTCTCCTTGGGTCATGATACCTGTATCTGCAGATCTGGCTAGTGTTCACAGAGAAAGTTCACTTTCTCTGAATGGAGAAGTAATAACAGTCCTGACTTATCATCTGTGCCCTATAAACCAAGGGAACATTCAGTTTGGAGTATTTCAGCAGAGAGCATTGATCACTGAGGAAGCAATATCAATGACTTACATAATTTCCAAAAGTCCATGTTATAGATAAAAGGAAATAGAAGACATTCAGGTCAGATATTGGTGAATTTAAATTCTGGTAGAATATTTGGCCTATATTTTTAGTTCAGGAGATTTACCCTTCATCTTGTCTGAAGGTTTACACAGTATTGTCAGTGCCTCAAATGACAACTGTGAGTCAGATCTCTGAAAATATTGAAAAAAGCTTTAGTATCAGGAGGATTTTTGTTCAAAATAACAGCTTGCTAATACTAATGGTAGCTTCTAAGCCTCCAGAATGGCCATAGTTCATGTTTTTCAGCTTTTTTCCTCCTAACCACAAGAGACAGAAATGTACTTTCTATGTAAAAAGGTGACCTTCCTACCCATTCTTATGCATTTATACCTGCAGTCTTAAAAAAACATCAAACACTGAACATTCTGTAGAAAATTTAAAAATAATCAGTATCAACTGAGTGCAAAATCTTTATATATTGATATCAACTGTATTTATGAGGACACTATGAGCTATTTATTTTACCAATTCTTCTCATTATATAGTGCCTGGAGGCTGTCTGAGATGAGTTCCCATTGTATTATGCAGAGCAATATGAGGTTGGAAGCAAAAGGAGTTGTAAATAACTGGTTTTCCTGTTTTTCAATCAGTGGCTGAGAATACTCCAAACTTAAGTTCTGGTACTACTTTGCTATGGTTCTCTATTTTTTCCTTGCATGAGTCCATAATTCAAGGTACATCTCCATTTACTTCATGTCACACTAAAACATCTTGTGGGCAAAAGGGAATGCACTCCACACTCACATTCAAAATGTGTTGTTAATCCAGCTAATCTACATTACCTAATTAACACATGAAAGCTTAATTAAGTAATTCCCTGTAATTAATACAGGAAAATTGTAATAGAAAGAAAATAGCCCTACCTACTCACCCTGTCTCCGGTGTGTGTTTCCTCTTTCCATGTCCCCTTGGGTCCCTTAGGATTCATTGACCCTTAGTCAATGATTTCAGGCTTCCTGGAGGGGAACCCATCACACGGCACATACAAAATAACCAGGTGATCAGGCCTAGTCAGCATGGGTTTATGAAAGGCAGGTCCTGTCTGACTAACTAACCTGATCTCCTTCTACAACCAAACGACTCGCCTAGTGTAGTGGATGAAGGAAGAGCTGTGGACATTGTCTATCTGCATTTTAGTAAAGTTTTTGACACTGTCTCTCACATCATTCTTCAGAAACTTACGGCACTTGGCTTGGATAAATAGACCCTGCATTGAACAAAAAATTGGCTGGATGGTCAGGCTGAAAGAGTAGTAGTGAATGGAACTAAATCTGGCTGGTGACAGGTCATGGATGGTGTCCCCCAGGGTTCAGTGCTGGGATCTCTTTTCTTTAATATCTTCATTAATGATTTGGATGAGGAGAATGAGTGTACTCTCAGTCAATTTGGAGATGACACCAAACTAGGTGGCTGTGTCGATCTGCTGTAGGGCAGGGAAGCCTTACAGCAGGACATGGACAGGTTCAACCAATTGGCCAAGATTAATTGTATGAAGTTTAACAAGGCCAAATGCCAGGTCTTATGCACCTGGGTCATAACAACCCCTAGGTAAGCTACAGACCTGGGAAAGTGTGGTTAGAGAGCTGTAAGTTGGAAAGGGACCTGGGGGTATTGGTTGATAGTTGACTTAATATGAGTTAGCAGTGTGCACGGGTGGCCAAGAAGGCTAATGGCATCCTGGCTTGCATTAGGAACACTGTGGCCAGCAGGAACAGGGAGGTGATCATTCCTCTGTACCCTGGTGAGGCTGCACCTTGAATGTTGCTTTCAGTTCTGGGCACTTCACTATAAGAAGGACATAGAAGTGCTGGAGCATGTCCAGACAAGGGAAACAAAACTCCTTAAGGGCCTGGAGCACAAGTCCTGTGAGGAGAGGCTGAGGGAGCTGGGGGTGTTTAGTTTGGAGAAGAGGAAGCTGAGAGGAGACCTTAGAGCTCTCTTCAACTACTCAAGGGAGGTTGGAGTGAGGAGGGAAACAGCCTCTGCTCCTTAGTAAACGGTGACAGGAGCAGAGGAAATGGATATAAGAAGTAATCTGTTTATCCACTTCTTATCGCAGTCTACTTCTTTCTTGTTGCTTCCCAGCTCAAGTTTGGAAGATGTTTTCCCAGGTCTGTGTCATGCACAAGGAACTCAAGAAGAACAGTATTCAGACTCTGAGAGAAGCAGAACTCGGAGGGGTCTACTTGCTCCCATTTCCTGCCCATAAGGTCAGGCAGACCAGAAGCCCCACTCTCTTTCGCCCACTCCTCTCACTTCACTGATGTCCCCCAGCTCCGTTACCCCCAGCTCACCACCTGCTCTTCAGAATCCACATCCATCGGGTGCTGGGGAAGAGCCATGGAGCCCTCTCCTGAGTTGGTGCTGCCACAAGGGGCCCTCAGGCACCTATGCCTGCTGCTATCAAGATCGGGTTGTATATATATTTGTATATCTTTGTATGTTTGTTTCTTATGTGTTACTGCTTTCCCCTGTTCTAGTAAACCTGTTTCAGTTTCCAACTTCTTTAAAGTTTCTAACTTTAAGTCTCTCGTCCTTGATCCCGTTTTATCTTCCCTTGGCAGGGTGTATGGGTGGAGAGTAATAGGGAATAATTCTGTTCTCTGGTTTTTGGTCCACTGAAACTGCTAAGCTATGTGTCCTGGTTTGTGTCCCTGCTATGTGTCCCTGCTACTTCAGGGGCCTGCTGTTTCTTGCACACTGCTTCCTTGGAGCTCTTTTTCACATCACAGATCAGAAGAGAGGAGGAAGTGAGACCAATGCCATAGTAAAGACACTAGGGTCAGTAAAGGGATGGGAGGAGTTGCCTGAGTAGAGATTTCCCCACAGGCCATGGTGAGATGGCAGCTGTCCCCCTGCAACCCATGGATGAGCACTGTGGAGCAGTCCCTGAAGGATCACGGTGGACATACATGGAGCTGCTGCTGCGGAGTGTCACAGGTGGGGACCCAGGCTGGAGCAGTCTGTGCCTGAGGGACTGCACCTCCTCCTGGGAGGGAC
Organism: Calypte anna; assembly: GCF_003957555.1. Lineage (NCBI taxonomy): Eukaryota > Metazoa > Chordata > Aves > Apodiformes > Trochilidae > Calypte > Calypte anna. The sequence goes on from NC_044248.1 coordinate 22,293,221, forward strand.
TGATGTCAGAGGGGTTTGTGGAGGTCTCTCATGTGAGAGGGACCCCATGTTGGAGCAGGGAGACAATTTAAGGAGTCGTCCCCCTGAGGAGGAGGGAGCAGCAGAAACACCAAGTGGGGAAATGACCCTAAACCCCCCCTGCCCATCCCCTGTGCCCTGAGGGGGAGGCAGCAGTGAAGGGATCCGGGCCTGGGAAGAACAGGGCGAGGGGGCCCATGACCATAATTGAGGAATACAAACCTCCCTGTCTTTGGGTGGATTTTCTCCTCCCTGACCCATATTGGGGATGGGAAGTAAGTGAGTGGAGGCCTGGTTGATGCTGACTGGGCCTAAACCATGACATCACTTTATTATGATTTTAAATGGATTTAAGCTTTTAAACAAATGTTTAAAAAAACAAAACTGCAGGGAAGAAGTTCCAGAATAAAGAATTCTGCTGTTTGCAAGAGGATAGGACTGAACCAGTTAAAAAATGGGTAAGAAATAATATTTCAAGTTCAAAAAGCCATATGTATTATTGTGTCCCAGAGCAAATGATGGAGACTAAAAATTGAGATTTTGATCTCTGCCCAGCCTTGGAAACTTCTCCATTTCAGACAATCTCACTAGAGATTTTTCCAGGCAAGGATATCTGACTGAGAAATTCTTAACAGCTATTCATGTTTGGGGTGGTAAGAACCAGTCATATATTATTGAAGCACATCCCAAAGTTGCTTTAAGAGTATAATGTGCGGTCATGTGCAATGGCCAGGCTCCCTCATAGCTCTCCAAGCTGAGTTTTACCCCAGCTCTCTGATTCAGGACCAGACTGCAGAAGGTGGCTTCAAGCCAAGCCCACCAGTGTGAGAGGATAATCTTGAACCCTTGGCTGTGGCTTTCAGTCGTTTTGGTGCATATTTATTCATTTGTGAAATACCATAGGGCTCCATAGCTGTGGGCATATGGCACTTGCTTATCTTGGTTTTTGTCAGCCTTCATGTCCTACTGTCTCTTAACTTCCCTGGTACCGCGCAGAGAAACGGAGCTAAACATACCTGCTGACTTTGAACAATCTGAGCTCTAAAAGCTAGATGCTGCTATAATTATTTACTATACTTTATCAGCTATAGGAATGAAAATGCCCTTTTGAGATTTACTAATAATACTTTCTCTTATCAGAACTATAGAACAAATTCCTTTTCTCACTATAGCTAGCAAGCTGAAGTCAAATTAGAACAAAAGTGCCACCTAGTGGCAAAAGTCACTGGAATTATTTTAAAATCCATATGAAAACACTTTTTCCCCTGAATTTCAGCTGGAACATGCAGTGAATATTAAAGAAAACGGGAGGCTTACTGAGAGGCCTAAAAGCTTAGCTAAGTACCTTTACTGGAAAGAAATAGGCAGCTTCTTTGTTCCATTTCTTTTTCATCTTTATAGTTATTTCAGTGCTTTCCACCAGCTTCATTCTGCCCACCTTAAAGTCTTGGACTCTCTGAAGTCCAAAGTTTTAGATTATATGGACTCATCCCATATGAAATATGTAAATTTTGTGTCAACTGTTTGTTAACTCTTCACTACAGTTCTTCTAACAAAAGAGTTCAGAAAAGTAGCTGTACTCAGTGATTCTCTGCAAGTTTATGGCTTCAAGTCATCTGCCAAAACAGCCAAATCCCAGGAAGCCCAGAGGAGAGAAACAGCTCTAAGGCTGACATACCTTTGTTTTTTCCCCTTCTGCACCTTCATCCTGTCCCCCATGGCATGTCACTGCTCCTCCCTCCTCCTTCTGTCCCATCTGTTGACTATATCTTGTTCCCTGTTCAGTGTGTTGGGCACAAGTTCAAAACTAAAAAACTCATACTTAATGTTCTTAAATTATGAACCTTGCATAAGGCAAGGAAGGCACAGTTCAGAAACACAAAAGCCTCAAGCACGCTATGCATGGTGTTTCCATAAAAAACACCTTTCCATAAGCAGCACTCAGACGACAGGACTGATTGAAAAAAGTGATGCTGTACTAGGACATGCAGTGCAATAAAACTCAGGAGGGCACATCATCCATCAAAAACCCCAGAATAGTGATTTCTCTAAGTGTCCTATAACAATTAAAATTAGACCATTTTTCACTTCCCAGAATGTGACCTTTGGAGCAAAAAATGAGTAAAGAGAGAACCGGGAGGCAAAACGTATCAGATGGGAAGATCAGTGGAGAAAGGTATAGAAGTACGGACACAATTTGAGCCATTACACATATGCAGTGCCAGGGTACAGCAATGTCATGGAGGGCAGCACTGCACTTCAACTGAGTCTGCAACTTTCTAGCACACCAAGAGCTGATTAGCCCATTGCTGCACCCATATGTTCTGCACCATTCATTAGTCGTCAGGTTCCAGAGTACAGTTTCACGGACCTGGAAGGAGTGCCTGGGTGGTCCATTGTATTTTCAGGTCCAGGCGCCTAGATGAGCACTTACCATCTGGGCTGGTCTTTCTTCATCTTGCAATCCTTGTTTTGTTTGTTCCAACTCTTCTCAATAACTCCAGTTCAAGTTTAGTTCTTATCAGCTCATCGTAATCTCCTCCCACATGCCCTGTGCACATAGCCCTCTTCCTCCAGTGTTGCTACCCCCCATTTCTGGTCTTTATAGAGAAACAAGCTGACAAAAATGTAGGAAATGACTCAACATTGGCAAACATCACACTGTGATATGAAGTGAGTATCAAATGTACTATAGGAAATTTAAAAACCCAACAACAAACCCCTAACCTCTCTATTTTCCATTTCCTTGGCACGTAGCACAAGTAGTGGCAGAATTTAACTGCAGAAAAGGTTATTTAAGTCAGTGAAAAGGAAAAGCTTAGTGGTAAAGATCACCAAGTGCTGTAATAGCTTGTCCAAGGTGACTGTAGAACCTCTGTTGCTAGAGGCTAGAAAAACTCCAGTCATGAATGATATGGGGGTTCTTGGTTGTGTGAGAGAGCAGGATGGTGTACTACTTGATCTCTAAAGACTTTCTCCAGATCTCTTTTCTAATATCCTGTGAAAATGAAGAAAAATTAAGGGGATGCAAGCCAGCAGTTTTATATCTCTACTGCATAACTGTCATGAAAAAATAGTCTTGTAACATACAATATTCTACAGTAACTCTAATACATCTATATGTATCTATAACTTGATTAACAACACAAAACTACAGAAAAAAACCAATTCATATACTATTCCAGAAAATGCTTGACTATAAATATGTAAAATTTCATATCTGCTATTATTTTTCAACAAGAAAAATGTTGCCCCCTATTTGAAGTGGAAATACATTTCTAATATATTATAATGCAGATATTTCATAAACACAATGAACTAGCAGTAATTTCCCAAAGAATCCTCCCTACATTCTGGAAATTAGGAAGGGAATAAGAATCCACAGTTTAATTTAACTGAGTTCTCCTACTATAAAGATCACACCCATTAATTATTTTCATTCTGTCCAGTTCCTTGTTTTTCAGCATCAGATGCATTTTTCATCATAGCAGAAGAAATAATTTTTCAGAGTACAAGTAAAACATACTAAAAGCTCACACCAAATTGTTCTCTCACCCTCTGCTGGGAAAGCAGAGGAAATGGGCAGACTTGATGATATCTGTACATCTTCACTGTAAGAATTTTTAATTCTCCCAGACTGAAGAAATAAGAGGCTTCATGTCTTCTTGTTCCCAGCTCAGGTCACTTCCAAGAAGACCTAACTTAGCTTCAGGCATTAGGCAAAGCATCAGCAATGGTAGGAAACACACTGCATCATCAGTTTAATAGGAAGCTGGTTTTGTTTGGTTTACAATTCTATTAAAATAACTACGGAGAATGCTATTAGAAGTTAAAGAGTCCACTTGAGAAGCACCACAGCATGCCTAACTTTATGAGGAACTAATTGCTCTCCAGGCTTTCACTGCAGATAGAGTGTTTCGTCTGTGTCTGAATAGGACTGTAAATTTCTGTGATCAGGGGCCTTATTTGTACAAAAACTCAGTTCAGACTAATGCTGCCATTCAATACATCAACTGTGGTGCTTGCTCCTTGTGAGATTTCTGAATATATCTAGTGTTAGAAAGTTTATAAGCTTTAGTGATTTTCAGTGTAACTAAAGAGCTGAATATACAACACCGCCAGAGACACTGCCATTAATCAAAATAACAACTGAAGCACTGATGTTTGAGCTCTGTACCTCCATAAACAGGCAGATTCAAAGCTGAAGGCCAGGCCTTTCTTTAACGAGATGGAGATAGGCTTTGTGGTTATAGAGTTCTAAAAATTATTTTGCCCCAGGGAGGCAGTGAAGAAGGGAGAATAAATAAAGGTCATAAACTGCTTCTCATTTAGTGCAAGATATCTAATAATACCAGAGAGTCTATCCAACATAATACGTAGTTTCTGTCTGTGGGTCCAGAAGTTTCAATGAAGTACATATTATGCTCGTGTATATAGCCACAGAAAGGGCAGACAATCCCTCACATAATTCTTCTTAAATGAAATTATAAAGACTTTGTATACCTACCAAGAACTCCTACATTCTCCACATAATATTTATCCCTGTTATTTGCCTTTCGCTATCAGGAATTTGTTACGTATGCACAGACAAGTGAAAATATATTGGAGTAAGATATTTTATTAGGTCAACAGCTGCTCATGAAGGATTTATTCAGTCACTGAGATACCTTATCCTTTCCACAGGGTCAGCTAAGTTTCCTTTGGCATATTGGTCAGGTCACACCTCAAGAATCAAAACATGTAGACCTGAGGTCTACAGAGCACTCCTGAGGTGCCATTCCCCATTCTTCTTCATTATTCCAGTAGCCACAACCTGGAGAGCTGTATCAGAAAACAAAATAAAACAACACAAAACATAACAACAACAACAACAAAAACACCAAACAAAAAAAACAAAGAAAAAATTAATAAAAGGCAATGCCACAAAACAAAACAAAAAGCATATGCATTTTTCTTGCATTTAGGAAAGAAGCTGATGACAGTAGTTATAAGAAAGCATTAAAAGGTTATCAGTTTGACATTGTGTATGCTCTTTAGCAAATACCCAGCTGGTGTATAGACAGAGAGTTATTTTGGGTGGTCTCAAGATGATCCTTCTTAGAGAGTTCCAGTCTGTTTTCATCCTGAAGCAATTCCTTTGTTTCTTCAGCAGCTCTTTTCCAGCTGTCTTCATTCTTTCCCCATGAGGACATGAACCACATTTGAATGCCAGGAAACTTTCTGGGTTTTTTTCATTTTCTATTTTTTCCTACTCTTTCTCAGGCCCTTACTTAAGTCTCTCAGTTCTTGACACCATGTCTGAGATGTGCTGATATTTAGAGCGTTTGTAGAGCAGAGCATGAAAAAGACATCAGCCCCCACCTTTATCTCCTATTCTGCTTCTGCAGTGTTGGCAAAAAATCCCAGTAGAGTGATATTCATTCCCAGTACAGTGATGTGCTTTCCCTCTCCTCCTTGATCCAACCCCCTCACCACATGCCAGACGTCACTTGTGGCTCCCTGAGGAGCCTGCGTGGGGGACTCCCAAAGCAGGAGATTGCACTGTGCACCACCAGTGTTGACAGATCACATTCCTGGGAGCCCACTATGGAAGGCAGCACACTTCTTTCCCAAGATGTGCCTGCAGCAGCACCATTCCCTCTCTCCTCCTGTTACATTTGAACCATTTTCATATCTGCTTTGCATTTCGATTCTTTAAAAACAGACAAAACCAAACAACCCTGCCTTTGAATACAGATTTGGAATTTCAGGTGTGTTGGCTACAGTCATTTAACACTGCACACCTTGAAAAGCTCTTTGGACACTTACCCAGAGATACAACTGTCTGTAAGCTTTTAGTTGTGGAACTGTATTTTTCCAGGGTGTTATTTACAAATAAAGCATAAAAAAAATTAATGCAGAAGTAATTTTTAGCAGCTTGATTGTTTTCTCCCAGAATTTGGCGTTTCATTTCTAACACTATGACCTTATTTACTTGTAAAGCCAGTCCTGCTGTTCACCTCCACAACATACAGTGTGTGTGTGTGGCAGTTATGAGTAGCCCTCCAGAACACATTCCAGCAATTAAGGTAACTGTGATGATTGGAAAAGAGCTGATGAAGTTTGGCAAAGACAGTGCTAAGTCCTGCGCCTGTCTTTCTCATTCAGTGTGAAATGCTCCCTCTCACTATGGGAAAGCAATAAAGCTTTTAGTTCTGCTTCTCACATTACTGTTAATTTTGGCCATGAAGTGCATTTGCTACCTGACACAAAATAAGGAGAAAAGAAAAAAAGGAGGTAAAGGAAAAGAAGAAAGCAGTTCCTTTAATCAAGAGGGTTAGGGATCTGGAAAATAAAAATATATTGTGTTAAAAATCAATGACATAAATTTATCTAAAGGGATTAATCTTTTATTGACTTTTTGGATAGTCTGCTTCAAGGGAATTAGACCCACATTATCAATCCATCACAAAACTTTCCACTAAAATTAGAATAATGTAAGTGAAAGACAGCGCTGTTACCACTTGGAAAATTGTTACCAAAAAACTTGCTGAGGCCTCTGGTTTTGTTCTTTAGCTCAGTACCAACATTTTTTCAGCTAATTCCCTGAGGAAAAAGTTTATACAACTATCTAGGCTCTCCCTTCCTAAGCTTCCTTACCCAAGCCCCTCAGCAATTTTCTAACTGGTTGGCCCATTTCAACCCAATGGCGACAAGGGAAAGAACTCTTCATTGCTGTGTCCAAACCTCAGAAGTCAGAAGCAGTTCCAGAGGTCCATACACTCCCTCCAGCATCATCCATTTGCATTTTATGCTAGCAAGAACAGAAGAAGTCAATGGTTCAGACATTTTTTTTTTTCTCTGCCAAATCAGTGACCACGGGGTTTATTTGTATTATGGCTTTTTATTTAGTCATAGCAAATGTCACTCATTCCTGCTTTTCTCCTGTTTTTTTTTTAATCAAGTCTTATTGCATTACAGGCTAACAGAAACAGCATTTAAAAAGTGCTACTACACTTCATCCCATTGCTCCTAGGGTTATTATTTCACGACGTCACTTTGAGACAGCAGGTTACTCTCATGCTAGTACGGTAGATTTTTGGTATTTGTTTATTTTGCTAGTTCTTTTTAGAATCCGTCCTGGAGTATTCAGCAACTTTTGTGTAGACACCTGGCTGCCTGGGGGGCGAGCGCCCTTACCCCAGCTGGTGATGCCACCAGGTACCACACCTCCTCGTGCTTGCATGATAGCGGCCTCCTGAATCTCCCTGGGTCACAGGAGAAAAGACAGAGCATGCAATGAAGAGCCCACATCAGTAAAAAAAGTGCCTGGATTAAACCCAGCATTATTCAGCCTTAATGCCAGCATAACTCCCTAGACTTAAATAACTTTCACCTAAGGGTAATTAAGAGAGTAGTGAGGAAAATTTTCTGGTTTTCAAGTAAATTGACTTGTAAATATTTTACAGTCATTGCAAATGATTTCCACTTACTATGAAAGCTCAGAACTACTGTTTTGGGGAGTTTTTTTCTATTGGTCTATATTCACTGGTTTAAAACTCAGTGAAGGCTACATGTGCAAGTGAGAAAAACAGTAAATTTGCCAATATTTTCTCTGATGATCTTGCTTTTAGCATGCAAACCTCAGTTATTGATGTGGCCTATGATGTTTCAGTGACCCCACCACCCTCAGGATAAAACTCCTTTCTTTTTTATTTTCCTATTCCTAACTGATCTTTCTGAACATAAGATTCTTTACTGTATTTGTTATGAATAGCTGAGACAACAGTAAATATGTTATTTTTTATAAAATGGCATCTTTCTGGTACACTGTATCAGATAAAGAAAGCTTAATTTGCATAGAGGAAAAATTACTTCCCAGCTCCAAGTATTTTTCTTCCTTATTACTCAATACTGATCATAGTAACAGAAATTTTTTTAACATAAAATTGTAACTGGTAAGTGCTTAAAGTGAAAATACTGTATGTTATAGAAAATTCAATCTTATTATTCATAGTATTTTCTTCTTGCATAAATTAGCTTCAAATATGTAAATTAATGAAAGTGTATGAGTTTACACAAAAACAGATAATTTGTCTCACTGTTGTGACATTTTCAGCTCTTAACAATGAACACGCCAGTCTGCTCACCTGTTTGCCTTCCATTCCCCTTGCATTTTAGTAGTATTGTTAGCAGTGTCCCTTCTGGTTTGTACCCAGTGAATACTCTAAAATAGGCTTACTTATACTGTATTTCATGTCAAGAAATAAAATCATCACATAGAATATATGGGTTTTTGAGAAATACTTTGAGATGCTATACTTGCTCTCTTTGGATTTCTGATACTCTGAAGGAATACTGATTTATTCCCAAAATATATGCTTATTTATATATACACACACTCCGAGTTTCTTATCCAGGGAGCCAATCCCTAAAGATTTCAGTGGCACATAATAAGAAATACTTTGTATATACCTGGTTTACAGTGCTTTTGACACACAAAGTGACAAGTTAATCAACTGCTCTATTAATAACCATATTTTTCTAACTGCAATTTAGAAATACAGAATTCAGTTACACATTTGAATGAATGTTTGGAGCATATTGCTATATCCTAGTTCTTTTCATTACCTTACAAGCATCCCTTCCACCTTCATCGTATCCAGCACAGATCACTTTGTCACCTATTCTGTGCTTCCGGTACCTTGCCTGGCATTCTTCTTTTGACATGAGGGGAACAGTAGCCTTCTGAAGAATATCTCCTACACGACCTATGTAATAGGTGGTATGAACAGAGAATATTTGCTTATAGGTAATAAAGTTAAAATTAGTTTCTAGAAATGCCCATAGAGTAATATGACAACGAGGCCACTGCTTTTGGAGTGATTTTAAATGTTAATGACACTGCTTTTTCTTTTTTTGTATTAGTAAGCAATCTGAATTGTCTGCTATTTTGAATGTTTTTATGATGCCATTCCAGGTCTCATGACTGGGCCAGCTTCAAAACTCCCTTGTAATTTGCAATGTATACTTGTACTATAGCTGTTAGTACGACCTTTGGAACATGAATGCCCATTAAGAATGTTGCTTTGGGTTATTAACAAGTATTTCTTAGTCATGTCTTACAATAGATTTGGAACCTTCCAGCTGCCAAATCTGTGCTGCTCCATGCCCTAGAAGTTTACAGGATGGAGAAATTTGCACGTAAGGTAAATAACAGTATTTGAGAGCATCCTTTTAGTGGAAATCAACAGAAGAAATCAGCCCAATATGCCTAAACTTTTTAGATTTCACATTGAACTCTAACCTGAAAATTGAAGGTGTATGAAGGAAAAATGCTGTTTAAATTAGGTGCGTGTGTATGTATATATATTATTATGTATATACACACACACACAATACTACACATAAAATATAAATGAATAAATGCATGTAAAAACAGACTTTGATAATTTACAAGTATTTGGTCTACATCCATACAAATCAGAGGAGTTTAAATCCCACCTGCTATCAAAACACAAAAGCCAGTGGCATTTTTTATGATCAGTCTTCAGAATCATAAAAGCAACATACTTCAGTCTCCAGTTTCTAAAGTCATATGAATACAACCACATAAAAAAACCCAAAACCTGGGTTCTGTGCATACTATAATTCAAAACGTCACAGTTGAGTGTTAGGCCAGTTGTCTTTTTTCAGCTGAGAGCATGAAAAGGAGGATATGTACTGTTTTTGCAAACAGACTAAGCTAGAATCTGTCCAGAAATACTTTAAGAAAAAAATTTGATTGCTGTACAGGATATTTTTAAGATTTCATTCTTACAGATTTCAAATTATTGTATCAAGCAATTTAGAAAATCTAAATTTTGTCTCAGAGCATGGGTTATTACATCTTCCTTATATGCTTTATGATGTCTTACTAGAAGTTAGGAATTACATTACATTAAAGTGCTGACCAGATAGCAATATTGTAGACAAGAGCATAGTGGAATTTTCTATTAAAAAGAAAAGGGGGTTCTTTTTTTTCTTTATTTTAGTTTATGGGGGTTTTTTGTTGGTTTTTTTTTTTATTTTTTAGAGGGGGAGATGTTGGGATTTTTAACTACCTGAATTTTGCCAAATACAGAACTCACTGTTTGAATATTTTTGTGTACTTTTTCTTTACTGTACCCATCCAGTTATCCAGCAGTCATTATAAAGTACATTAGTGTCTTCTTTTGATGGCAGGCAAATAGGTAGTTGAAGATCTAAATATGATTAAAATATTAGTCTGACCAGCAGAGACCAATTGCAACATTGAGGTTTTGTGGGCACATATGTGACCCCTCATGATAGCCTCCATGTTATTCTGTCTTCCTTGCTATATTACTCTCACATTCCACCCAGTTTCTTTTCAAATTCTCCTCTAATAAGATTTACCTCTAAATAAGATCCCAAGTAACAGCAATTAAAGGAGCAGTGCCTGTGTGTCTGAACATTTTCAGAATTTCCTCCGAAAAACACCACATACCAGTGAAATTCATAGGCTTATCAAGTTTCAATAAAGCAATGTCATATCCAGTCTGTGCATATTTATACTGAGGGTGAACAATAATCTCTTCCACCTTGAAGAAGGGTGTATCCTCATTTATTTCTGATTGTTTTAAAATACCAGCATAAACACGCCAAATGTTGGGATTCTCAAGGCTGAGGGAAAAAGAAAAACAATAAATCTGTGGCAAAAGATATGCACTGATTTAGAAGTTGTATAAAGACTGAGTGTACAGTGAACTGTTAGATTTGTCTGTTTCCGTCATGTCTTCTTCTACCTGTTCCTTTCCCTATTCATATTTTCATCCCTACGTCAGTTTTCTCTTTCCTAAATGTTCAGATCAGACTTCCTACCTTCTTCATCCTCCTCTACCTTCTGCCCTCTCTTATTCTCTCTCTTTTTTTTTTTTTTTAATATGTATATACCCCAAAGTAGAAAGTGAAATTCTTTCCATCCATTCCAACACAACATCTTTTCTACAAATTAAAATAGGGTTGGGAATATAAGCTCAAGCAGAGCCTATTCTGACACTTACTTGTTAGGGAAATGACACTAGCCGTGTGTCATACTGATTAGAGCATGTAATTTCATGGGCCTATATGAAAAATTCCAGTTAATCTTTATTATTTCAACCTCACTTTGAGTAAGTTTACAGGATATTTCACTGTGATATTCTACCATGATCACAACATAGAAGTTTTGGCACATGCAATAGAGAAGATGCAAAACTTGTCTTAATTAAGCTTTCCAAATATATCTGAATAATTTCTATTACTAAATACCAACTAGTCTTATTAAATTCAAGTTTGACAGAAAGACCTCTGAGATACATTCTTTGAAGTTCTTTGAAACAGATTTTCCTTGATAGAAGGTACAGTATTACAGTAAGAAAAAGCTTATATTGCCTGAGAATGTCATCTATCTTGGTATCTGCTTTATAATTTAGTCTTCCAGATGTATGCAAATACTTTATCATCAGTAGGACAGTGCTGTGTTACTGTGTACGGAGTTCCAGTTACATTAAGGATATGAGGTCTACCACAGAAGCTACATAAAAGAGCTTCTTTTGTTCTAGTACTCATTTTTATTTTTCTGAAAGGTGGATCTCAACTTACCTCACACACTGGATGAAATTTTTGGTTTTATTTGTACCTGTCCATTCAGGCCTCACCTGATGACACAGTGAGCAGCTGTAAGAATCCAGAGGCTGCTGATGATAGAGCCCCCGCAGAGGTGTCTCCGGCGAGACAGCTTCACATGCAAGCTGACCTGCCAGGGCCATTCCCCAGGGGAGGAGTCTGTCCCTCCAATAATTCGAATAGTTCCTGCTGCATGCACACTGCAGAAATAATTTAAAACTGTGCTTAGAGATAATTTGCACTCACCAGTGAAAAATGCAGATGACACTACTGCTGGACACTGAATAGGGACTTACCTATTTCAAAGAAAGTGATACCCGATCCATTACAAACCTTTTATGATATATGATAATGAAGTTTATGAAAACCAAGTTTACAGTGTTATTGTTGGTGTTTACAACTTGCAGACCTGTCTGTCTTCACTTTGTCAGAACATTCTTTAACTTCACAAGGTGACCCATTGTGACAGGGCAACCAATGCAATACGACCAAATAATAATAAAGAAAAACTCTACTGGAGTCACTTAAGCCCTTTTTTACATGAAAGAGATTTTACTTACCAGTACTGGCTTTTTTTTTACATAGTCTTAGTGAGTATCCAGAGATTCTTCCTGGACCGTGTACTATTTTCACTGGAGATCCATTTGAGGACATTCTTAGGTGGCACTCACACTTTCTGGCAATAAATTTATATAAATATTTTGTTTGTACTTTTTTTTTTTTTTTTTTTTTTTTTTTTAATGAAGAACACACAATACTCCTTCACCAAGGCAGTAATTTGAACATTTTAGAAAATATGTCTCACCTTTCCTCATTGCATGAATCTTGGAGTGGAAAGTAGGTAAAAAATTGGCAGCGGATCATGTCTGTGCAAAGCTGCTGACAGGCCCTATGTCCTTTGGCGTAAGTGACATTGAGTTCATGTCCCAAAAAATCCATATGCACGTAAATGCGAGAATTGCAGGCTGTAAAAATGAGTGCATTCCAAGCGTCAGGAAGTCTATTGATTTGATTTATTCAAAATTAGCATTTGAATTGTAATTTATTGTTTACCCGGAAAGGATCTTCTGCAGTTTAGGAGACCAAAGCCTGATACAGCATTTTCTTGTGATACAAGTGCCTCTGGTATCCCACTTGTTGATGTCTTCAAAAGGCAAAGATTTCTAAAATTAAATTTTTTTTTTACAATAACTACATCTGTTCTCACATCCTGAAATAGATTGTTTAGGTAGTGGTAAGGGAAGGTTCTTCCTTAAATGTGTTTTCTCTCCCAGGTCTCAACTTGTGAAAGTATTTCATGTGAAAACACGTTCACTAAAGTTCATTAGTTCACAAAACTTCATTGAATTCACTAGTAAATTTGTCGTTTTGTGAAATGACATGTGACTATACTGCTAAAGGTTGTACACTATTTAGGTATATTTAGAAGAGGTTACTTCAGATAATACAGATCATCTCATCTTTGCTTCTCCCTGAAATTCCCTTGAAACTTTATTCTTCTGTGTGGAATGCAGATTTTTAATGATTCTCTCTCTACCAAGTCTGAAGGAAAGAAACTCAATAGAAACATTTTTAAACCTGTTAACTTCATGGAAAATCTTTTCAAGTAAATAACTTAATACTGCTAGGAAAACCAATTACTCTTAATAACTTAATGAAATTCAGCTTTAGGTCTTTAAAGCAATCTGGAGGCTGACTCTCTCTTTGATGTCTACAATTCTTTTCAGGTTGACAGCAGACATACAGCTGCAAGACAAAATGCCTGATTTCACTAGAGAACAGATGAAATGCTCACAGGAAATTCTAGACTTAGGAATTCAAACCATAAAAAGCTCTGCTTTACTGAAAATAGCCTTTTAACAAAAATATACAATATATAATGTATCAGAAAATAGTGGTTAAAAAAAACCCTGTGTGGTCTTTAGAAATAAAAAAGACTACATAAAGAATTAGTTAGTTAGTGTCGTAGTCACCTTTGGGATTCTATTTGCCATTCCTTGGTAAAGAATGTAAAGAACAAGCACTTTGGAAAATATGTACAAATAGTTTGGCAGACAGAGATATCGGGAGTGAAAAAACTTGTAATATTCGTTCCTGAGAATTCTTGATCTTCAAAAATGTCCATTTGACAATCTGTATAAAATAAGAACAAAATGTAAAAATTCTGAGGATTTTATTATTTCATCATAATGCTAAAGTTTAAGGGTGAATAATTTTTATTCTTATTCCTATTTTTCTTCCTTTGTGACAGATAGGCTAGAAATATAACAACACATATAAATCAAAAAATATGTTGCAAGAACATTTCTAAGTCTGCAAATTCATGGAGAGGATTAAGAGCAGGTAGAATTTTGGTATAAGAAGTGACATATAGAACACAGAACCTTGCTAATCCAGAATGGAAGGCTTTAAATTAGTAATAGTGGAGATCAGTGTACAAATTCTAATGTTAGGAATAAATAATATTAATCTAGGCAAAAGGCAGGAATACAGACATTTTGGTTATGGATATGCAATAGCACGTGTGCATGAAGACAAAGTCAGAAAGGCAAAGCACAAAATAAAAGGCCAAATCAGAAGGGATAAATTACTGAAAGAAAAATATTGAATAGCATTCAATTGTATTAAGAAAGGAGTTTAAGTTTGGCTAATGGGAGAAAGAAAGTTAATGGCAAAGGGCACAAGAAAGGCTAAAAGTGCTAATCTTTCTTTCTTTTTTCCTCTCTTCTTGTGAAAAAGGCTGCAGTTAGAATGGGTCAACAGTATTAGCATTACTGAGCAGAGGGGAGAGGGAACAGTAGAACAGGAAGAGAGAAGTCTGTTTAATATTGGTATTTTCAGTGGTCTTAGACTCTAACTGAAGCAATCTCAGTTTTTCTTGGTTCAATCTGGCTTTTGGTTGCCTGTGATTTCAAAAAACTTTGACAGGAATGCCTCTATTTTTTAAAGTATTACACTGGAACATATACAATGTAGGATTACATTGTATCTGAATACAGTCATAGAAAACCTAGAACAAACATTATAATAAACACATTTCGTATGTTCACCAACACAACAAGGCACAGGTGGTACTGACTTTAATGACTACATTTGGCAAATCTCTGTCTGGACAGGTATAATTGATCTGTCTTGGATTAGGACAGATAACCCTCTTAGATGACCTCTTTTATCCATTAGTACTGTCTAGGCTTTTATGATCCATGATTTATTTCTTTTCTCTCCTCTTGCCTTTCTCACAAGACACAGAAAGCAAGGATAGACAGGGAACAAGGGTGACATCCAAGTTGTTTCAGAAATTCTGGTTTGATTTGTGATGTATCTGTACTGCCATGTGTGTTAACATGTCATAAAGTGTAAATGTCTGATAAAAGTCTCAAATGGCTTTTAATATTTTTTTTTTTTATTAAAAATGTATAGTTTATACATATGGTACAGTGCCCTGATTCTTCTCAAGATCTGGGAGCAGGACCCTTCTGAATACTGTGATTTCATTTGGACAATAAATATCTGTCTTTCTAGTAAATCTTAATGCTGGATTGGAAAAAATAATCCTGCCTCCATTCTTTTTCATACACATTGTGAGGAAACAGCTATAATTGGTTTATTCTCTGTAGAAATTTTTCTTCCTTTCCTATTTTTTATTACCCTTCATTATTCTTTAAGTGACTTTATCATACAGATCTGAACACAACTTCTTTTTCAATAGCCTTCCAAAGCTTATTCTTTCAGTAGGACTAGCAGAGGCTGAAGAAAATATATTGATACAGAGGAAAAAAAAAAAAGGTGCAAAATCTCTACAGAATGTGTGCCAACGGGCATACGAGAGTATCTGTGAGCTAAAATAGGGCTATATGGAAGCACCAAGAACATTATCACTACTAAGAAGGGAAAAACACTGCACAGGATGGGGTAGATTTAAAAAAGGGAAAAAAAAACCCACAGAGAAAAAAAAACAATTCAAAGATGTTTCAATTGGGAATAAGAAGGTGTAATACAAAGTGTTTGATCTTGCACTCTTGAGAGTTTTGCCTGAGTAATGACTGCAAAAAGAAGCACAAACACTGCTTTCAACACAAATCATCCACAACACAGAATACATCCCTTCCTCTTAGCTAGTTGTATTAGAAGGCTGCAGGTCTTCATTAAAATTTCTAAGTGCTTACAGAGTATACAAACAGAAGTTAGAAAGCTTTATATTCCTCCTGATCTTTGACCTTTGATGGGCTTTTATCTTTAATTTTGTATCCACACTATAAAGATAGAATTCAATTTCATCAAGCTAACCTTATGAAAGAATTCTTTTAGATCTTCAAAGAGGGTAAATGTTTTTGTGAGACAAAAGATAAAATGGAAAAATTAAAAAATATCTGACCTCCTTTGTGCCTGAGAGTACTAACAAGATTTTCAAGAATAAGTTTATATTTGAATTATTTTACATAATGAAACTTTTATATGTCATGGATAGACTGCACCTCATCATCCATAACTCTTAAAACTAAACTGAATCAGAGATTTTAAATAGTTACCTATTTCAGAAAGCTGGCATGGCTTTAAAGAGAATCCAGACACAACCCCATCAAGGACCCTTATGCTGGTTGGAGTTCCTACACTGGTATGTTTCAAGAAGCATTTTTTACTGAGTGACAGAGAATAAAGAAAGTGGTAAGAGAACAGGCCATTTTCTTTGGTCTACACCATCCTGGCCCAATAATTCCTACCATGGTGCATGTTCTGGCCATGAGCCAGAGCAATCTCCAATCTCCAGAACAATCTTTAAATGAGGAATAGGACTGTCAGAATGTTGCTTAACTTGTAAAATTGAGCAGATTAATGGCTCAAAAATAGGCCTGATAAAAATAAAAGGATTTCTCTAGCTGCTCTGATGATGCTACTTTAGGAGCAATAAGCAGAGCAAGATTTAACAAAACAGTAATGTTGCCCACCTGCCAGTATAATTTGCATTTCAATATCTTCAGAGTATTTTAATCTTTTCAGTGCTAATGATAATCAAGCCTTATCTTTCTCACTGATGGAAAAATGAAAACCAATTTACTACTGACATTTTTCTATCTCTAAGTTTGAATAAAACATTGAAAGGATGACAAGTTCAAGGAAAAATTATTTCACTGAGTTAGTTCTCACACCTTAGACTGCTCTGAGATTTATTCTACTTAAGCACAGTACTCTCCATGGAAAGATATCAAACTGTATTTACCAAAAGCTTGCATTGTGAAACATTTCTGAGGCATATGGTAAAAAAATGGCAATGCTTGTCATTAGTACACCTTTTCTGGCACATGTTGATAGCTGTCAGCCACAGTAATAATCATAAATTTCCCCTTCCATATCCAGTCCTATGTGAACATCTGGGCTGCAAGCTGTGAAAAAGAGAGATGAAGTTCTGAAAACATGCTTGGATTCTTTTCCCCACCTCACACCCAAGTTGCTCAAAAGAGAAGACATTGTATGACACAGCCCTCGTAATCTAGATTCCACATTCAGTTACATCATACTGCACATATACTTCCAGTAACAAAATCAGAAATACCTTTGACAGTACCTGTGCCTACATAAAGGAGGAGCTCTGACCTCTATAGCCGAGAACATGATCATCATTAAAGCAAGACCTCATGATTCATACTGAAACATTCTCACAGAGTGGCTTGAAAGGCAAAATCTGTCCTCATAAGCAAAAGACACCTCCCATTCAAGTTAGAAGATTTAATTTACATTTCACAGAGGGAGAACGGTGACTGTGGGGTTTGAGCGAGCTATCCCCCATGAGGGATGCAGGGTTTGCCTCATGGTCAGTGGGGTCTCTTCAAAGAACATGAGTCAGTCATTGGTGGGATTTTTAAATGTATATGGTTAGGTTTTCATTTCAGTGATGTTAGTCTAATTCTAGAGTAGTTTCAGTACCAAGCAGTCCCATATAGCATGAAAGTAACATCTCCCTGAAATGTTTTCCTGGGACAAAGCTACTCAGAATATAAACGTAAAAGGAGTTGGCAGGGGAAGAGCATTTAAAAGTCCTGCTCCGACTGCTCTGAAAGCCAAGTGGCAATCAAAAGCAAACACAAGTTATTTGTCAATATCTGCAATGGAGAACTTGCATATAGTAAGACCCTCAATAAGCTCTTATTGAGGTGGTGTATCAATAAAACTAATGAATTAGCCAGAAATTCACAAAAGACACAATTTCTCCTCAAAGTCAGGAAGTGAATTATTTTGCCTTATTCTGTTTTCCTGCAGTATCATGTGATGCTTCAAGCTGATCTCTTGATGACATCAGATATGAGTTTAAAACATTTAAAAAAAAACATTTAATAGGATTTTAAATAGGTCTGCTGATAACTCACACTTCTTTTTCAATAGCCATGCTGACACAAAGACTCACTGCACAGCAAACATACACTAAAAACGGAGCTGCTGATGAACTCTTACAGAGAGTCATGATGGTAGCAACATGACATAGCAGTCACGTTGTGACAGTGCCCTTCTGCTTTGCTGGGCATCTGCTCCACAGAGTTGTAAAGCAGGGTCACACATACCATGTGAGCAGGTTGCTGGGAGTGGAACTGTAGCAGTAAATTAATTAATCTTTAGAACTGGAGCTACCAGTTAAGGCATGTGCTCCTATCTGCCAGTAGACACCAAAGTAGTGACTGGAGGAGTGTCCTTTCCCTGTTGCCTCCTCTGGGAACATCAGTGAGGGCTGGTGGATAGTTGGGTGTGAAGGGTGAAACCAGTGGGAGGTCTTGTAAGATGTGTTTGAAAAAGATCTGGCAAAAACCAAACAAACCACTGCTTGGCTGCTTCCCTGATTCTGTTACTGTTCTCAAGATGCTAATTCTCCAACATCTGTTAACATGATACAAAGCATAAATGCATACATGTGAAAAAATGTGTCTTACCACTAATTTGGATGTCACACTGTTTTAAGGAATGTTCCGGAAACAGGCTCCTTCCATACCCACTTTTGGCCAGCATTTCTGTATCACTGTCTTTTAAGTAGCAGGAAAACCTGTGTTTTAAAATGCAGCAACTCACAGCTTTTGCAGTGCAACACAGACTTTTGATTGCTTCTGGGGTGAAATGCAAAGCTGTCCAATATCCCACAACATTAAAATTTAGAACAACATGTGCAACATGGAGAAAAGGCAGGGTAAAGCTGTGTCTGCTTCATTGGCACTGGGGACAGATGAGCTCACTCAGTGATATAGGAGCTCCAAGAAGTCTCACTAAAGGAAGAAGCAGAGCCAAGGTTTGGAGGACAGAAATTACACTGTACATAGAGAGGGACAAGAACCTCAAACCTCTCAGGCTCCTGAAGCTCTTATATAGGAGAAAAATATGGGAAAGAGAGAGGATGGGGGACAGTGGAGGGGACCATTGGAGATGTGAAACTGCTTGCATTGCTCCTCAACAACAAATATGTGGCACAGTCAGTTCCATCTCCTTGAAAGGGCTGGTATGTGGGTGTGAAAGATTAAGCATTACCACATTATCTTTAAATTTAAACAATATTCTCTTTAGATCACTGGTTTTAAAGATACTTGACATTGCTTTACATAGAAAACCTGTAGTTTTCCTAAAATTAGCATAAGAGACCAGCAAAAGCCACAGAAACATGAACATTTTACCTTTTTGCAGGATCTTTAGTCCACCCCACTGGCAAATAGGTGAAAAGCAGACAGGTAGGATGATAAGTACACACCACCTGGCAATAATTGGCATTTGGTGTAAAAACCGTGGTGAGGTCTCCTCCTTGGAAGTATGTATTTCATAGATCTGAGTCACACATTCTGACACAGAGTAACAAAATAGGTTAATTATTAGGGATGGGAGCGCACACTGTTCACTAGGAGAGGGTGAAGTCACTGAACCTCTTTGTCACTGCCTCTCAGATGGTCCTTTGTCAGGAGAAGGGGGTCAGGGAGGTAAGTAACACAGTTCCACTGAGAGTCTCTAATTTAATCTCCACCAGAAATAAATCTCCCTGGCATGTCTCCCCCTGATCCCACCTTGTGCCCGATGCTGGCGCTGGAAGCTTGAGCTGAAGCAGAAGGTTGAGCAGAAGGATGGGCCACAGAGCAGACTTGCATGGCAGAGAAAGGAGAGACCTTCTCATGACAGGCCTCAGGAGCACCAGAAGCATCTTCTGAGAGAACCCACCCATGCTGCAGAGCCCTGCAGTGAACATCCCTAAACAACAGCGTCTTCCCATCGTTCAAAACAAAGGTGCTAATAAGATCTCTTGGTAAACACACAAGAGGCCTGACTCTACAGACAGGCCTACTCTTGAAGGTGACCTCTCAGGGGTAGCAAATATTATCTGATAAAGTGCTTTTTCTTAGCTAAAAGATAAAGAGGAAATACTGTTTTTACAGGGTAGAAGAAAGCCCAACTGAACACATTTTGTTTAGCTGCTTAACTTGTTACTCTAGAACTACGGTACTGTACCAAAAGCTATTTACAATAAAACAAATGGAACTATCATATTGGATTTTACAGCTTTAAAAATACCGCAAGTCAATTTTTTTAATTAATGTGATTATAAGAGATACTTAGGTAACTTTGTTTCCTGCACAGGGGTAAAACATAGAATGTATCCTGAAGAAAGTAAACAGGAAGAAATTATTAGACATGTGTGCAAGATATGCTAATACCTTTTAAAAGCTTGTTTCTTGTAAATACAAAATTTGTAGGCTATGAACATCCACATTTAATATACATTCAAGATCTTTCTTTAAAAATTGGTATTTTCTTTCTTTGCATAACTGTCATTAAGAGAAAAGCATTTTCTATTACTTAGAATATTAAGTGAATTCTAAAGTCAAAAGAATACTGCAATGATTTGCTGTATCACATACTTTCTATTTTATTTACCTTCTTTTAGTATAAATTAACACCAAAGAAACCTTCATTTATGCTGTAAAACTATGTCCATAAAAATGTCAGTACTGAATACTGAATAAAAGCATGTTTTCTAGGCCTCAAAATGTGCCATGATTCTAGTTTTGCTGAGAATTCAATGCATGTAAACAATTTCCTTAAATAATACCTCATTAATCAAACAGATTTTGCTAAAAGCTGAGTTATCTAATTGCCCTCTGAGAAATAGTTAATACATCACTGAACATAAACCAGTGTTAGGTCTTAGCTATCAGCACAGGCAACTTCAGGGAAATGCAATGCAATTTTTGACTTGCTAACTGCACGAGGTAAATCATTAACACAGACTGACATTGAAAAATGTACACAATCACCAGTTTTCCAGAATGTCAAGAGCATTCTAAAAAATAATTTACAATGAAACAATTGGTTCTGGAATTATTCATGCTTATGGTAATGCTCTTTAAAGCATGAGGGTAAGCAGGTTGTACACAGATACTTTAAATATCAGTAAAGGCAATGGGTGAGTAAGACTGAAGGGTGCTGAGCTTTTTTTATTTAAAAAAATGAAAATAAAGAGGGGTGTTGGCTCTGAAGCTCAGCTGCTGTCCTCATGTGAGGCTGCCTGGGGAAAGGGCCGAGGCTCCAGCAGGCAGCACACACTGCTGCAAACTTCAGAGAACTCTGACCTGTGCTGGGAGGGATTCAGGCGAGAGGAAAGTCAGAGGAGAAGCACAGGGCATCTCCCTGCTTACTGGGCCCACCATCAACTGCAAAATTCTCCTTTTGTGAGCTGCTGCTAAAGCTGCTAACCTTGCTGTTGGGTGCAGGGCACTGAGCATCACTGATTTCCCAGTTACCATCTGAATGCAGCCTCAGACAGGGAAAACTCCCCCAGCGTGGTTGTGGCTGAGGCAACAGCACGGGGGAGGTGGCAGGGGCAGCATCAGTGAAACCCCATTGGAAAGATCCTGGTCACAGGCAGCAGGGCCATCTGAGTTACCCAGACTTAACTTGGAGTGCAACACAGCAGAAGCATGACAGCTCTTGTGACTAGGCTACAGTTAACTCCCCTTCTAGAAGACCTGTACTGCTCTGTGTATCTATCTTAAGAATTATATATATATTCACTTACCACTTTCAACAGAAGCAAGTAAGAAAATGAAAGAAAAAGTCTGATAAATCCAAATCATCCTAAAAAAATATAAAATCGTTCTTCAGGATACATTTAATAAAGGGCATATAATTAGTTTTATAAAGCAATGCAAGGCTTATCACTTATATAGACTTTTACTCTTATATCACTAATTCAATGACATTGAGAATTACAAATGACAGCTTTGATGGCATATATTAAGTAGCATAGAAGTGCAACAAAGGTTTTTCATTTACTTACAGTTGCAGGAAGCAATAAATTTTATATAAACAGTTGGAGAATTTCAGCTTCATTTCACAGCAGAATATTTATTCTTGCTTAGACTGGGAGCAATATTCCATTAAAATGTCATTATCAGTCTTGACTCTGTCCTGGTAGTTGAGTTGATACTATTATCATAATAGCAAACTAATTACTTGCACTCATTGCTTCTGGTATATTAGAATTTTTAAACTTTTTTCTTTTTTTTCCCAAACATTACAACTTAAGCTGTGAAAGACTCAGATAAATTAACCCGACAGCATAATCCATAAATAGATAAGTATACACTGTCTTGTTGCTATGAAAACTTTTAACTGAATATCAGCTGCAATATTAATTACATACCTGAACATAGAGTAGTTCTGGATGAATGGATAAGATTTATGCTCTAAGAAAAAACAAAAAAACCAACAACAACAAGCATCAAAAAAGAAATAACCATCCAAACCAACAGGTTTTGTTAAACATTACTGTGCCTGCAATGTTAACTTATCTTTAATATTTACTTTGGGTACTCTTCGTGTCAATATTGTTACTCACCTTCGCCCACATTTTCAGAGAATACATCATTCAGACTGCACTGAAATCCATGTCAGGTTTTACACCATATCCGCCTCTCAATGACATTTTAAAATAAGAGGCAAATCCCTGTTTCAGAACAGCCAGAGTATCTGCTACAAGCACAAGAACCTATATCGATGGGAATTGAGATTCATCTCAAGCAAATCCTGAGCCAGGTTGAGTGGGGAAATCCACATGAAATAACTAAGACAGTGACTCAGCCCCAAGTAAATGATAACTCTTCACACTCTTTTTCTTCTTTTCTTTTAGATTGAATATGCTGGAAAGACAGATACATATGCTCTACTCAAACGAAAAATCAAGATCAAAACATTTCACCCATGACCCTTTTGAGCATCCTGACGATTAAAATGACTTCCCCGTGTTTTATGGGCCAGCAAGGTCTCCAGCTCTTTCTTACAGAGGAAGAACTGTCTCAGAGATGGTCTTCATGCTCTCCTATGTATCGATTTGTTTTGCCCTGATGTGCTTGTAGGAGAGAACTCTAATGTTTTCAGTAGAGCAGCTTTCATTTTTATGTACTCTCTTCTGTTGTAAATGTGCAACAGTAACAAGGGTGAGTGCTAGAAGGCTTTGCTGCAAAGCACATTCCTGGTTTATTGCTGTAGAATGAAGTGTTTTGAGACTAAAATGCTTGTACAGTTCTGACCTTCAGCACAGAAGAGGAGATTTTCCATCAGCCGCTGTGTGGTACCACGGGAGCAGAGCTCTGGGAAACCACACCAGTCCCAGTAAACAGCATGGAAGCCTTCTGTATAAACACACGTGTGTCTCTTCTTCTCTCTTTTCTCATCTATAAAATTATTAAAATACATTATATCTCCGGTAAAATATCACATTTACTCGAAGCTACAGAATTTTCATAATCCTGAAGGTAATCACAAAACCTACCATGTATCTGACTATTTATAAAAAAAAAAAAACAAGCTAAAATTATTAGATTTTGTGTTGCTAAACCCACACTACTTTTTAATTTTATTTTATTTTGTGTGTGTGCCTGTGCATTTCATTTGGTGGTACAAAGGGATTAGAACTCTCCAAGGGCTTTTAATATCTTCTCTTAAGTTTTCATCTGGGCTTTCCAGCTCAAATACTGCAAAGTGTTATTCCAGCTCATTATTGGCTTATTAAAAAAACCACAAAAAATCCCCAATAACTAATAATAATAATAATTTTTAAAAATCTCCACCACCACACTTTTGGAAAAATATTGGAAAAAGGGTTACTGTTCAAATTGTCAAAAAAAGCCAAGGTAGATTCATAGTAACGTGCACCGAGATCATGTGTCTCAAAATAAAATATGAAGTCAGAGCCATTAATCAGAAGTTTCTGTAGGATTTAATTTCTGTAATCCATTATCTCTGTTTCAGACGTTTTTGTCAGGAAATGGAATTTTTTGGTTATAGCTGTTTGTTTCATAAGCAAGCTAATATGGGGAAGAAAAAAAAAAAAGGAACAAAAAAATACTTTCTTAAAGCTGCAGTTCTCAAATTTAGATACCACAGTCCTTTCAAAAGCATGCATGAGTTTCACTACATCTGCATGGGATATCAGTAAGTTCACAGACAACACCAAGTTGGGCAGAAGTGTTGATCTGCATGAAGGAAGGGAGGCTCTACAGAGAGACTTGGAGAGACTGGATCAATGGGCAAACCTCAACACTATGAGCTTCAACAAGGCCACGGGTCAGGTCCTGCACTTGGGCCACAACAACCCCATGGAACACCACAGGCTTGGGGAAGCATGGCTGGAAAGCTGCCAGGCAGAAAAGGACCTGGGGGCTCTAATTAACAAGCGGATGAATGTGAGCCAGCAGTGTGCCTGGGTGGCTAAGAAAGCCAATGGCATCCTGGCTTGTATTAGAAATAGTGTGGCCAGCAAAAGCAGGGAGGTGATTGTCCCCCTGTCCTCAGCACTGGTGAGGCTGCACCTTGAGAATTGTGTCCAGTTTTGGTCATCTCAATCAGAGATATCGAGGTGCTGGAGTGAGTGCAGAGGAGGGCAATGAAGCTGGGCCTGGAGAATAAAAGTTATGAAGAACAATTGAAGAGATGGGAGTGTTCAGTCTGAGAAAGGAGAGGCTGAGGGGAGACCTCATTGCTCCCTCTAACTACCTGACAAGACACTGTAGAGAGGTTGGTGCTGGTCTCTGAGGCAATTAGTGATAGAACAAGCAGGAATGGCTTCAAGCTGCAACAGTGTAGGTTAAGACTGGACAGCAAGAAAAAATTTTTCACAGAAAGTGGTCAGACACTGGGATAGGCTGCCCAAGGAGGGGTTGAATCACCATCCCTGGAGGTGGTGGCCTCGATGATCCCAAGAGTCTTTTTCAAGCTGAAAGATTCTATGATTCAATGATTAATTGGATTTGACAGTAAAACGAAGAAATAGGGCAGCAATGCTGTTCAAAAGAATCATAATGAGCTCACTCACTTTGGAAAATAAATGCATTTTCTTTCAGTGAGTCTGCTACTCAGATGGCAAATCTTCCCTTGTTTACACCCCTGCACTGTGGCTCCAATCAGCATGGCTGTGCCTTCTGTATAGAGACACGAATGCTTTATGAACTCTGTTCCTGAATTATTGTTTATTATATATTTGCATATATTTATTACGGAACAAATGACACAATATGCTGATACACAGCTATTATCACTGTTTACTGAATTGCACTAGAATCCAAAGAGTGTACATGATTTAAACTAGAAGAGCTAGAAGTTTAAAATGCATAGAATACCAAAACCATCTGGCACTCCTTAGGCTCATTAAGTCTCTACATGTAGAGCTTTGGTTATCTGAAACCCCTTATTGCATTTATTTAGCTATCAATTATACTTTGGCAACTAAATCAGGATACTGAAATTAAGATTAGTTATTCAGATGGTAGAGTTGAAACTAGAGTTCATGAAGTACATAATTTGGGGTTAATTCTATGAAACAAAATGGGGTTTCTGCTTCTGTTTTGATGGTTTCATTTTAACTTGGTATTTAAAATAAATAAAAACCTGCTTAAATCCAAACTGCCAGCAAATTATGCAAGATGAAATCTCCCTGGCAGTGGAATTGTCTACTAGCTTGATGCTGCTTTCTGCTGATTTGCACCGTAATTTATGCAAAATCTCACTCATCCATATAGGTGGCTGGAATTAACAAGTTGTTTCACCTCAGGAAATGACTACAGTCTGGTCTAGGTCTAATTCTGCCTGCCAAAACAAAATCCCCCATTTCTTAAGACAATCCTATTGGAAAAGTAGCATCAACATGGGAGAAGATTGGAGCCATGACATGAAACAAGGGGAAGAGCAACTCAGAGGGGATGAGGGGAGGAAGGCACCAGGAAGACAGGAACAACACAAGTTCTCATTTTGATTTAGCATTGTGAACATCCTTCCATCTGAATGAGGATGCTATAGACATATCATGAACCTAGTTCTGAATGCTCCAGCAGAAAAAAAGCCCAAATATTCTAAAGGATTCTCTGTGTATCTTTAATCCTGCATGCTTATTATTATGTGTATGAGAAAGGACAGAATTCTAAATACTGACAAATGCTGCTAAAACAAGTTCTGAAAATTACATCTTGATCTTTCCTTCTTACAATGAACAAGCTGGAGCTTTTTCAGATGACACCATCTGAGTGAAGAATTCACTTTCTCACTAGGCCAAAGTCTTCCAGTGCTTGACCTCATTCACCCAAAACAGCTGCAAAAAGATGGCTAGGATAAATTATTCACTGATTTGTGGAAAGTGCTGGATTGCATACTGTATTGGAATAAAAGCAGTATAGTAGCTCCATACTCTGCAGTTACATGTCACCAACAGGTTTCCTAGAAACATAGCCCAGAAATAATTCCACATCAAAAGTCAAGTAAGAAATAAATGCAGATCAAATTCAGTTTCATATTAAAAATTAGAAGACAATTGCAAATCTTAAACAGCAAATTATTACTTTTTTTTTTCTACCAAGGCCTTTTAAAACACTTTTTTTTCTTATATGTAGATACATTTTTTTTCTTAAAAAAGGAGAATAACTTAATTGCCCACGGCCTTGCTCCCTGAAGCTAAAACACCTGATGCTGGTTATTGCGGGACATCAGAGAAAACAAAATCTTTTAACGTATTAAAGCATTCCAATGTCTTCAGCAGGCCCTCTCAGCTGCCAAACATCAACTCCTGAACAAGTTATGTGTGTTCCTGAACTACTAGCCTGGAGCCAGGTCAGAAGGTTTGGCCATAAAGGTTTTTTGATAAATTCCTGTCTTTCTTTATGCAAAATAATTTGTCTTTGCAATGAACACTTTCTGTCTCTACAAGCTACAGTCAAGGCAAGCATCAAAAAAGTCTGCTGGTAAGCAAAAGATTGAATTACACTTAGCAGAGAACTCACCTTTTTACGAAGTATCTCAGTATTCTTTTTTAATTTTTTTTTTCAGGAGAAGAGTTAATTTATTTTTTAATCCATGGAAATTATGAAGATGATCTTCTAAATATGACCTGTGAACTGTGGTAGTACTATCCTGGGAGGTTTGCCAATGAGTAACACCAATACAGAAATCTACCCTGCAGGTAGAAAGTTCCTGTTCTTTCAGTATCAATTTCTTCAATATTTACTTAGTAGCCTTAGGTTGCTTCGAAACTAGTTTTCACAACAGGTGAAGGGTCACTGCCTTTTCAGAAATGCTCTGAACACAGAGACTACAACACCAGTAATCTTGGAAAAGATGCTGTGTACATCATTAAATAGGGATTTTTGGTAGTTTGCTTTTGTAACTCTGTGCCAGCATTTGAACTTGTGGACTTTCAAAAATATTTTTTTTTCATTAAAGTTTTGTGCAGTTTTTCTCTCAATTATTTTTCTTGTTCCCATTAGGCATTATAAAAATTTACAATTTACTTGGGAACCCACTACATAAGAAGCTATCATATAAAAAAAACCACAAGCAAAAATAATAGTTGGTGAGATGTCACATAAAATTACTTCTTTGTGGAGATAATTGTTGTTTCCAAAAAACAGATGGAACAGAAAAAAAAAGAAACAAAAACATGTAATTTGTTTTATCTGAATTCATGTAAGAGGGTAATCTTGAAAGTTTTACCTTATCATAAATTACCTTATCATAAAGTTTTACCTTATCATAAATTACCTTATCATAAAGAATATAAGTTTTACAACCAGCCCCATAAACCTAAACTCTTGCTATTAACTATCAAGGAAACCTCTTTGAAATGAATATTTGATTTATGTAGACTAAGCAGTTCAATCCTCTCTTTATAAGATCATCAGAAACCGGTAAAACCTAGGTTTAGCAAAATTTAAAGAACTTGTCATGTTCAAGGAAACCTCTAGTTTACCTGGAAAACATAGGAATTATTGTCTCTCTATTCAGATGTCCTACAAACCACAGCAGTATCCCAAGTACTAAAACACTGAGTGTTGTTAAAAGGGCACAAGGAAACAAAAAAAGCACAGAATTTGTAAAGATCAACAAACTGAGTAATGACAGATTACTCCTTTCTTACTTTACTTTCTTACTTTACAGTAATGACAGATTACTCCTTTCTTACTTTACTTTCTTACTTACTACAGATCAATCACTAGAGGAGGACCAGCCCACAGTAGTTGTATCAGCTCTGACCTCCAGCTTTTTAACCCATCATCCCTCTCTGCAGGTCACCCACAGCCCCAGAACAACCTTAAAGGTGATAGCACACCTAAAAACCCCACCAGCAGCCATGGTGACAAGAGAAACTGTTGCTTCAGCACATAAACAGAATTATGGCTATTGGAGTGCACCCTTCTTGGTGAGGACCAGGGGTCACACTGGGGCAGTGCACAGAAGCCAAAAATAGTGCCAGAGCATAGGGTAGAAATAAAGGGCAGCTAGAGGACCTCAGCTTAGTCTTGCATCATCACCTTCTTCAGTGCTTACAGTGCTGTGTGGCTTGTTAAAAGATTCTGATCTGTCCTGAGGGTAAAACCAGAAACTTTCACAAGAGCTTCATTCCATCACTGTAATTCCTCTTTAATGTCAATTAGTAATTTATTCTCTTCAGGACCCTAGAAGGCAAGAGCAGATTGGCTCATTGTTTCAGCTTCAACTAACTGTAAAATATGGTTGACTTGACAATAAGATTTTATTATCCATCAGTAATTTACCTGAATCCAGGCATGTAATTTTTACAGACATAATTACATTCCATATTGAGGCATGGTAGAAGTTTATTCTCAATATTTGTAGCAATAGAGTATTTCTGCCATTATGAAATCCTGTGTGTAATTTGCACACATGGTATGATTACATAGGTTAATGCATATGGTACACTTTGCTAAAAAATAATTCAGAGCACTCGTGACTAAAGAACTACTGTAAATGGTTACAAAGGAGTGACATTATCAGAAGATTTCTGCTTTGTCTTCACATATACAGCTATTGCCAAAACAGAAAAAAAAAACATGTGCCAAGTGGAAGAATTGATCACTTGTACCTCTCAGAACTCAAGTATCCTGAAAACTATACAAAGACTGAGACCATCCATTACTTCACAAATGCTATGGGATATAACCAGATCACTCCACCACTACAATAATTTAAAGGGTTTTTACACTGTTGCAAGAGAATAGTTTCATCAGAGTAGATAAGGCACCAAGATTTGATGTTTAAAGACTTGCACTTCAAAGACAAACATGAAGTTCACATGTACTAGAAAAGTAGAGCAATTTAGGGCTATTACAACATCTTCTTTAACGAAATGATCAGTAACAACCTTTGTTTCAACACATTGCTGGACTGCAATCAAAATTTGATTTTAAAACATATCTCAGTCTAATATATTGGGTGTTTTTTTAAGAATGAAATCTTGAATTTCCTTTCATTCTGATCCAGTGTTTGGCCTTCTCTTCAGCTTAACCCAGATGCCCTTATTTGGACGAAGAATCAGTTCTCCAGTTATACGAAGCTCTTCTGGCTCATGACACGAGTCCACCCAAAAGCGCCGCAGGATGAGGGCTAGAAGAGTTTTCTCCTCCATTAGTGCAAAGCGCTGACCTGAGAGTTACAGGGCACCAAAAGAAAAAAAAAGATGGAACATGTTCTTGTCAGGTAGCATCAACAGCTGCTGCATTTGCATGCTCACAGTTATACCTCACAGGAACACAGGACAGCAAGGACTGTGCATCTGTCTTGAAAACAGAACTGGTCAAAATTGAGGTCACACAGATACTACTGAAACTAGCACCTCTCTCTGCATGACAACTCTGGCCTTCCTGGGACAATCCACAGCACACCTTCCTTCCCATAGTACACAAAACTCAAAGACCAAAGAGAAAACAGTCAACACTTTACATGGAACTCAAACAAATGTAGACTTGTCACATCTCTCAAATGAACTAGGCAGGGGGGAATGGATGACAGAGCAGCACAAGAGAAAGTGCAGCACAGGAACTGTGAGGAGAGACAAATCCCACTGTTCCAGATATGTAGAAGGGAGCAAAGGAGATACAACTGCAGAGAATTACAGAAAGACCTTTATTCAGTGAACGCGA
Organism: Calypte anna; assembly: GCF_003957555.1. Taxonomy (NCBI): domain Eukaryota; kingdom Metazoa; phylum Chordata; class Aves; order Apodiformes; family Trochilidae; genus Calypte; species Calypte anna. The sequence goes on from NC_044248.1 coordinate 22,323,325, forward strand.
AGCATCACACACCCACTGATGACTTGGTAGCAGAGAAGGCAAAGTTCAACATCTCAAAGAAAGGTGGAGGAGGAGAGGAGAGAACAGAGAAATATGAGGGAAACAAAACCAAGTCACAACACAAGCAGTTCACTCAAACTGAAAAGGGGAACAGGACATAGAACTCAGTGCTCAATATTTTTTCTGCAGTCTCTGTGTAATAGGCACAGGTGGATGTCTGTACACATGTGCACAGTGATGATGAACATGATATACACAGGATTAACAAACCACCTCTCCTGCACATGTTCTTGTCGTGGTCCAAGAACCAGCTAGAAATGTAATATTAAATTAGATTCCTTTTTGGAAAATGGGAATATCTGTTCTGCTGTTCTTATGGAAAAGGCACTTGCATCCAATGAGGCAAATTAAAAAAAAAAAAAAAAAAAAAAAAGAGAGAAAAAAGCAATGCCACCCCCACCAAAAGAAAACAAACAGAACCAAAATCCCCAAAGAAGTTTTATTTCCTATTATTGTGAATGGCCTGGCAACTGCTGAATGTTCCTTATTTGCACTTAAGATCAGTGCAGGGACAGCCCTTCCATGTGCTCTGCAATGTGAACAATAATGCCTCTTCTATAAGCACAGATAAATGTCAGGTGTCTCGGTGGCACTTGAAAAGCTAACAAGTTTTGGGATGACAGGGAAAACACCAGAGCACCAAAGGTCTCAGAAAGAGGGAAAGAATTTATCAGTTGCAGAATGCATATTTGGGAACATACATTCCAGCCACGATCATGAGATTGACAGACAAGATGTTTCCAGAGCAAAACAAGTGCAGGACATTTGCTTTCTCTCATGCTGTCTTGCCAGCACCAAGGATGACAAATTTTAAGTATTCCTGTCCTAACATAGGAGCTCATTAAAATGCTGCCAGGCTGCACCGACAGTGAGGAGGGAACACCAGTCTGATCAACATTGGCTCCTCAGAAGAAAAGAAACCCTTGGGAAGAATCAAACCATGGCAGCCCAAGCACCTGGCTTGCAGGGGAGACTGTGCCCAGAATCTGAGTGGAGGGCATGAGGCAAGGAGCCAGCAGGTTAAGGCATCTGATACACTCACAGCTGCCACACATTTACCACACCAAAAGCAGCACTGTCACATTTCAAGGGCTTCCTCTTCAGCCACCTACCAATACAGTTCCTGGGACCAGCTGAGAAGGGCACATATGCATACGGGTGCCTTCCTTTACAATTTTCAGGGAAGAATCTCTCGGGTCTGAACTCATCTGGGTCAGGGAAGATTTCGGGGTCTCTGTGCAGGGCATAGGTTAGAACAAGAGCAGTTGTGCCTTTTGGTACTTGAAATCCTCCTGAAGAGAAAAGGGAAAGGGAGAAGGGTCAAAACAAGAGCAAGTGACCTTTTATACACAAGAGCACAGTCAAAAATAAGACAGTGCTGCCCTCTGCTTGGGAAAGCCCTCCACTGAGGTGATGCTATCAGGACAAGAAGTGGCAAACACAGGACACTACTTACTAATACAGCAATCCTCTCTCAAGGCACGGGCAAACATTGGAACTGAAGGGAAGAGTCGAAGGGCTTCTTTCACAACACACTCAAGGTATCGAAGGTTCTTCAAATCATCCGTTGTAACAGGCCGTTCAGTGTTGCCTGTGGAAAAATAGGAGGATTAGCAAAGGCAAACTACCTATTTTTTTGTTAAACAAACTCATCCCAGCTCCCTCCAGGAACTCTCATCACACACCAAGATCACACAGAAGAGGGTTCTACACATACATCAGACTTGCATACTTGACTCAGAGACATGAGGTTGTCTGTGCTCTCCTACAGCACCCATCCCATGCATCTGTAGCTGTTGAAAGCTCCAGAAGGGCCAACAAAGCATGTTCCCACCTCCCTTTCTACATCTCGGCTTATCATGTACCACATTCCCATGTGCAAATGGGATCGACACCACAACCCCAATGAAGAAGGGAATTGTAACATACCAAACACCTCATCCAGTTCTCTGTGGACCTGCTTCTGGGCTTCAGGATTACGTCCAAGTAAGTACAGGGCCCAGTTCATAGCAGCTGCTGTTGTATCATGGCCCTGAAAGTCCAGATTTAAAAAGACATTTCCTTTAAGACTATCCTCGTGCAGTTAGGTCTCATAAATACTTAGGAGTGCAGGTAGTATGGAAAGTGAGATTACTAGTTCCACAAACACAAGAAAGAAAAAAAAATAAAATCAAGGGTAAAGAACTCCATCCAACTCATTAATTATCAGGATGTAAGATGACCCATCATTCTGTCAGGTGCCTGAAAACTGACCAAAGGGAAAATGTTGAGATAATCCAAGGAACAATTAATCTCCTCTGTCTCCCACAAGATGCATGAACTATCAGTACCTAGGCAGTGAATCCGATGCATACTCATTGGTTTTGTACTGTCCAGTGTAGGGGACCAACAACTACTGCAGCAGAGAGACAATAGACACAATCTATAACCTTTATAAAACTTCCTAAAGAAGGGTGTATGAAGACACAGTACAGGGGCCATAGGAAGAAATACTCCTTGGTTTCCTACAAGAAGGGGATCAGCTGCTACAGTTCTCAGTACCACATAAAATTTAGAAAGGAAAAAAAAATAAAAAAACAAAAACAAAAAAACACCAAAACAAAACAAAAAACACCAGATAACCAAAACACACAAAAAAGAGGGAAACAGAAAAGGGAACAGTTGACCAACAAAGGATCACAGTACCAATAAAGCACACCTGTTGTATAGTTTAGAATGCTGCATCTCTTCAAAATCCAGCATGGAAGAGTTTATCTAGGCTACAACAGCAATAATATAGCTCTGATTTATGCTTTTTTGAGAAAGAGTTGAGGTCTACCTAATAGAATTGTGCAAAAAAATTTGTATTAGTCTTGTGGAGACCCTTCACTGGACAGGGAACCAGACATGACAAGACAGTATACAGCTGATGACAGAACTAAGAAGTTACAGCCAACACGGCAAGGGACAAACCATGAGGACAGCTGACAAAATGAAAATCAAAACAATGAACAATGAAACCATTTAGAGCTCCCTTTAGCATTAATGAGGTTTACAGCAGGAGTTGACAGTCCATGGCCCACATCAGCCATTAAGCTCTTATTAGAGCTTGCATTAGAACCTGCTTGCATGGCAGGGCCTGCCACCTGTAATGCCCAACACTTTGCCAAGGCACACAATTCTGGATCAAATGCTTCTATCCTACAGAAATTTCCTCTTGGCTTCCAGGGCTAAAATTATGTTAAAAGCAACCTCCTTAACTAAGAAAAGGAGGAGTCACCACCTGCAAATGGTGAATCTTGAGTTCTGGGAAAACCACAGAAAAAAAAAACAAAAAACAACAAATCAAACCAAACAAAAAAGCAACAAACCAACATGTTCCTTGGGTACCTCAAACATGAAAGTATCCACTTCCTCACGAATGTCCCTGTAGCTCAATTTATTCCCTTCATCATCTGTTGCACACAGCAGCATATCCAGGAAAACTTTTCTCTTTCTGAAGCCATTTTCTTCACAGTTGCCATCAGTATCACATTTCATTTGCCTGGTGTTTTTGAGTTCTGCAGCTTTTTCAGCAATGACCTGAAATTAGAACTATTACATTAGATATGATGCATGCAGCACATGTGCACAGTTTAATATACAAACATTTCTGCAGCTTATTAAAACAAACATCCACCTGTAGCAGTCCACATGAATAAGTTAGGATAGCTGTTACCATTAACTCATGAACTTTAACTGACTTTTTGTGTTAGCTTGTGAAATACAACCAACTGCTCTTGTTGTGAGCAACAAACTGAATCTTGAACAGCCTTTATGTGACCAAAAAGACAGTCAAACTATGTAAATATATGTAGAATACCTGGAATAAGCCAATAATGAATGCCAGCACTAGCAATAGTGAATTTAAAAATATCACCACAACTTGAAAACACTGATCACCAATAAGATATTCTGTAAACTACCCAATAACTAAGGAAAGGATCTCATCTCCAGCCTCTGGGGAATCCAAGAGATTGAAGAGAAGCAATGGCACCCCAAAACCCTGCCTTAGGACTACACCTAACACACCTAGAACCACTATGCTAAAGCTTTCCAAATTTTCTTCAGTATGAGAGCAATGGTTGAACTTCCCTTTTCTAGGTGAAACCACAGCCCCAGTGACAGACACAGATTTTGTGCTGTCACCACCACTGTAACAGCAAAACAAAACTCTGCAATGAACCAGTATGGCTACCAGCAAGAAAATAATAAAGGCTCTAGAGTATGCAATCCTGTTCAGAGGAAGCTCTGAACAGGAAAAAAATGTGTATTGCTCATGAAATGAGTTTCCCTTACTGGACTTACACAGAGACACACATTAAGCCACCTTCTCAGTGCTTTCTCTCAGCACTACATGAGGTGATATTACTATTACTGTTCCTTTGTCACATATTCAGGACAGCAACCAAGCATGGGAAGACAGCAAGTGTTACTGTAGGTCCCTTTAAGAGCCTCTCTCAATCCCAGTAAAAAGAAGCAAAACATCAACTACTTAAGAACAATGCAGAGTAATTGTGCGTTATTATATGTAGCGAAAATTCAGAGATTATTTCCTTTGTTGTGGGCATTGACACAATGACATCACAGTGTACATACCTGTATTTCAGGGAAAGCAGCCTCTCTAGTAATATCCTAACAGTAGCTTTAGAAGGGCAGCCACTGGCATAGGAACCATTTGGTGAGAGAAAGGGGTGTTACTTGCACAGTCTGACACAGCACAAAATGTGTCAATACTTAAATGTGACAGAGCTGCTGACATAGAAGTCAGTTCTTTTCATCTTTTCAGGGAATTCCTTGGCATCCCAAAAGAGATAATTTTCCTCTTAGTAGATATGTACAAGGGGAGGCTGAACCTCATCCCCATTTGGAAGCTCTCTACTGAGTGTAACTTTGCTCCAACAACTACAATGTACCATTAAAAAAAAAGGAAAGTAAGAATCTATACTGTATCTGTAAAATTGTGAAGGATCTTGAGGCTCCTCTCATGCTCTCTTCCTTCCTTTAACCGCATATATACAAGATCAGGCCAGAGCCAAGGGCTCATCTGTCGCCGTTGGATTAGATCGCTCATCCTAGGGGCACAACAATTACATTGTGTAATGCAGAAACCAAATTTATAGCAGCACACTTTCAAGAACTATAGAAAGAGTTATATATGCCCCAGTGGAGCTGAACTTTACAACTGTATAAGTTTAAAACAAGACATCTCAAGGAAAGTATGTTCATATTTGTTTTCTGATCTAAACCATCTCAAAATTTGTCACCTGCCCCAACTTCACAATTTCTATCTTTAAGTATCGATCTCCGAGATGGAGAGCATGATTTCATTTAGTCAGAATCCTCCTGAAACAGACATACTAAGTCAACCAGTCCAGTCCCACTCCATTAACCATGCTGAAAAGACATTTACATGCTAAAAAGACTACTCATGCCAAGGCTCCAAAATACCTGCCCTGAGACTTCCAACACCTACTTGACTGTCCAGGTAACATGTATGCTAGACGGCACACAAAAAGCACTTAAAGGAAAAAACATTAGATTTCAGGTGTGTTCAAACACAAGTATATTGCATTTGGAAGGGCTGATTGTCATTGATATGCAGTTCTTGCACATGCTTTTTGTTGCAGAAAGACTGAGGAGTAATTATTACAGTTAGGCCAACTTCAAACTCACTTGCAGGACAATTTGGGAAAGGTCAAGGAGCAGATGACAATTAAATCCTCAAATTCCATCCCTTTTTTTGTAATACACCTGTCTCAGAAAACCCCAAGGGCTAGGGGTGAGATGCCACAAGCAGCTACATCTCATCTAGGCTGACACATCAGCCTAATGTCCTGTATCAATGGATTAACTGACACCTCATCAAAACCTCAATCTCCCATTGCATATACTCGTATGAGAAAATACATCAAAATCTGCAGGAGTTCTTCCTGCTTTCTTGGCTTTCTTTCTACCTCCATCTGTGAGCTTCCAGCTCTCCTTCCTGACATGAGCAACCCTGAACTACAAAGTGGCCAAGGAAAATTTCTGTTTACCTGTAGACAGCACGGACATACTCAGAATCCTTGTTCTGCTGAGCACCCACGTTCTTGCCCATTGCCGTTTCTAGAAGGAAGAAATGATCAATGAATCACAAGTGCAAAGTGAAATGCAGTGTGCCTATACACAATGAATTACTACTTCTAGTTTCTGTCACCACACCATCCCTTTGATGGGTGAATATACCCTTTCCAGGTTATGACCTCATTAGTATTTCCATTTTCAAGAACCCTGCTTCTCAACATGACCTCACTTCAGACTGCTACCTCTGCCCTGGCCATCCCCCAAACTCACCTGCCCAGAGGCTCACAAGATACACTAAAGAAAAGGGTGCCCTTGGAAGGATGGAAATGCATTCACTCAATACACAGAGACATTCCTCTTCAACTGTCTCCTCAGTCATGGAGCACGATACAGCTGTACTGATGAGCCTCTGCATCATTCACAGCCCCACCACAATAACTGAAGAGTACATACCACAAATGATATCAAGGGCACACAGAGTGATGTCCAGAAAGATATCAAATGGTTCCTTGTCAACATGCTCCTCGAGTTTCTCCAACAAAATACCTCCTTGTTCATTCATAACCTCTAGGAAGTCAGTTAAGATTGCGAAGTGGAATGTGGGAGTTATCATTTTCCTACGTGACCGCCACTTGTCCCCAGTGCTGTGAAATTAACATGGAGAAGGGAGGGTTAAAAACTCCAATTCAGAAATAAAACCCTCACCATCACAAGAAGCACATAGTAAAAACTGCAGACTGGAATACCTTCACAGATAGACATATTGTACATGATCCTTCAAACATTCCACAGAACTCCTCAAGAAGAGTAAAATGGAAATATTTCTTGCTCCCACACCTCTGAAGCACAAGCCACCATTTCTATAGCTGCTCTCAACAAAAGGAGGTGTCAACAAGCCTTTAGGCAACACAGCTTCTTGGCTGCCCAATGCATAGGATCAGAGGGATAGAGCAGAAGCCATCTACAGGACAAGCTGGCTATACAACAGCAAGGTCTTGACTCATCACACTGTTTCTGTGAATCAGTGCCAGCCTTCACCCACTGACCAGGCAAAAAGGATTGCAGAGAAGTAGGGTCCACAGATATTACACACATGCCTGCCCTACTCTGTACTTTCATACTGATTACTGTCTTAAGGGCCATGAATGAAACTCGGCATAAAAAACATTTCTAATCCCCTCACATAAACTTGCACATGCCACACCACATGATCACACCTAGATTTCACAATACTGTGACTCCATCATGAAGCATCAGTTCACCTCTGAGGTTTCCAAACAAGCAACAAAGCTCCACTGCTAACAGGGGGACCACCTTCTTGCAGAAAACACAGGAGATGCACAAAGGCACTGGAGCCACTCTACACTCAGCTTGCTCTGACTCTTGAATATCTGCAGCCTCCAGACCAAAGATTCTTTGACAGATCCGGGACTGGAGAACACCAGATCATTAAATTACTGCTCCTCCCTTTGTCCACTCCTGACTTGTGCTCTTACCCAGTCTCACACCTTATGAACCTCCACTTCATGAGGGAAAAGAAGGACAAGGTGCAGATACTCTCCCATCCTACCCCAAAGCATCACCAGCCTTAGGCCCATTCTACTGATCTGCAGCATCACCAGCTAAGACAAGTGATACACACAGTCACAATTCTGCCACATTCAAACCACTTGACACACATATCAATGTTAAAAATATCCAGTGTGCAGAACTGCAGACTAAATGACACCACTTGCCAGAGGATACAGCTTGCCCAAATTCACATTCATTTGAAGGCTCTGGACCAAAAGGTAAAAAAAGCCAAATTTGCCAATAAACAGACAATGCCAAAGGAAAGGTGGGCCCATGCCAACCTCATGAAGTTCAGTAAGGCCAAGTGCAAGGTCCTGCATGCAGATTGGGGCAATCCCAAACACAAATACAGGTCGGGCAGAAGACATATTTGGAAAAGCCCTGAGTAAAAGAACCCGAGGGTGTTCGCTGATGAGAAGCTCAACATGGTCCAACAAGGTGAACTGAAGCCCAAAAAGCCAGCCCATAGCCAGGGCTGCATCACCAGCAGCATTGCCAGCAGGTCAAGGGAGGTGATTCACCCTCTCTACTCCACTCTTGTGAGACCCCACCTAAAGTACTGTGCCCAATTCTTGAGCCCCAACGCAAGGAGGACATGGAGCTGCTGGAGTGAGCCCAGGAGGCTCACAAAGATAATCAGACAGCTACAGCACATCTCCTGGGAGGACAGGGCTGAGAGAGTTCGGGTTGTTCAGCCCGGAGAAGAAAAGGCTCTGGAGAGACCTTATAGTAGTGCTTCGGTATATAAAGGGGGCTTAAAGAAAGATGGGGACAGAGTTTTTAATAGGGCTTCTAGCAACAGGACATGGGATTATGGTTTTAAAGTGGGAGAGGGTAGATTTATATAAGATATAAAAAAAAATTCTTCACTGCGAGGGTGGTGATACACTGGAAGTATATCTGGAAGTATATACTGGAAGGCTGCCCAGAGAAGTTGTGAATGCACTCTGGAAGTGCTCAAGGCCAGGATGGACAGGACATCAAGATAACTGGCCTAGTGGGAGGTGTTCCTGCCCAAGCAGAGGGAGTTGGAACTAGATGATTTTTAAAGTCCCTTCCAACCTAAACCATTCAATGATTCTATGACTTTTATTGGATATTAGCTGATAAAAAGGAACTAAGAGCATTGCAAGGAATAAGATTTCTAAATCTCTATCCAGGGACACTCACAGCATCTTGACCAACAAGCTCTCTTCCTATTATATAGCCTATGAATTTCAGAAAGATGGCAATGCATCTACATTTCACTATACCTTGTCAGGAGTCCAGTGCCCAGCCATGGATGCATGAATGTATACAGGTAAGATTTTTCAATATGTTTTGAACTATTCAGAATAACCTGTCAAAAAAAAAAAAAAAAGTCACTAGTTAGGTAGAGAGAGATTTCTTCAGATGAGATTACTTCACAAAACCTCAAGTTCCTTCACAAAAACGCTGTAGTAAAATGCACAGTATTTCCATAAAACCTGGTACATAGGGGTGTGTTGGGTTAGTGCAGTGCTGTTTGGGAAGTGGCGGGGGGCACTGAGGTGGCTCCTGCAAGACGCTGCTGAGAGCTCCCCTAGCTCCAATTCTGGACCTGCCTCTGGCCAAGGCTGAGCAGATACAGGAAGCTGGATGTGCTTTTGCAAGTAACATATTCAAGAAAGGGAAAACAAAAGTGTAAAAATAAAGAAATAAAGACCCGCAGAGCAGAAGAAAGGAGGAGGTGAAAGCAATGTCAGAGCAAAGACAACAAGGTGAGTGAGGAAGGAGGGGGACGAGCTGCCTAAGCAGAGATTTCTGCCTGTGGCGAGATGGCAGCTGTCCCCACACAGCCCATGGAGGACCACAGTGGAGCAGTCCCTGAAGTACCATGGTGGGAAACGTGTTTTTGCAGCCCCCAAAGTATCGCAGTGGGCATATGCAGAGCTGCAGTCTGTGCAGGATCATGCAGAGGGGCAGATATGGATCTGCAGCCATGGAGGACCCGGTCCCAGAGGAGGTGACTGCTCCTGAGGCAGCCGTGACTCTCTGTGCAGCCCAGGCTGGAGCAGTTCCTGAGGGACTGCACCTGTGGGAGGGACTCATGTCAGAGGGTTCATGAAGGACTCTCCCATGAGAGGGACCCTGCGTTGGAGTGGGGAAACAATGTGAGGAGTCCTCCCCCTGAGGAGGAAGGAGCGGCAGAAACACCGTGTGGGGAACTGACCCTGACCCCCCCCCTGCCCATCCCCTGTGCCCTGAGGGGGAGGCAGCAGTGAAGGGATGGGGACCGGGAAGAACAGAGAGGTGGGGTGAAGGTATTAAATCTAGTCATGTTTTCTCTTTCTCCTGATAGATTAAATTATGGTTTTTTCTTCCTCAACTGAGTTGGTCTGGTTTTGCCCAGTGCTGTAACTGGGGAATGCAAACCCCCCAGTCCTTGTCTCACTGAAGGAGCCTTTGGGTGGATTTTCTCCTCCTGTCCCACAGTGGGGATGGGCAGTGAGTGAGGAGAGTCCTGGTTGGTACCGGCTGGGCCTGACCTGCAGCAAGGGGGGGGGGGAACACTGAGTTCACACCCTCAAGTCTTTCATCAAATATCCTAGCCCTAAGAAACAATGAAATACTAAAAAAACTATCACTCCCACTCTCCACACCTTTCCGAAAAAAATAATTCTGTATTACAAAGTCTGAGGCACAGCTCAGAGAAAACATAATGGTTTCCAGTCTTAACCAAACTCACAATTAGTATCATCCCTTCATCAAAACCTTCAACAGAGAAACAGCTCTCTTTTTCCAGTTCCCAGTTTCACTGTCAGCAGCAAAACTAAAGATTACATTTCATAGTATCAAGACAGATCCATTAAGTTCTCATGCAGAATTCAGTCAGACTCAAGCACTGAACCTGAATTTCATAATGTTCTACCCCTATTTCAGTGGTGCCATCTTCTCCTTTCTGACCTTGGGAGAAACAGCTTTCACTCATGTAAAAATAAAACTAACAAAGTTGTTTCTTTGCATAAAGCACACAAACCCACTGCTTTCATTTGTTGACAATCTTCAGTATTTATTTTTTTCCAAGACTGGCCTTTTTATATTCTTCCACTTTCAGCCTCTCTTTAGCATCGGGCCAGAGAACAATCTCAAGTAAAATCAGTCCAGATCCTTTTTTGCAAAAATTACATTGAGAGAATCAAAACTAACAGGTTGGACACTGCTTTGCCTGGCAGCAGACAAACATACTTACCTCCACACTGTCAGGGTGATACAAAACCATGACAGGCACTGGTCCTAACCAAAGTTTGAACAATGGCCTACTTCTGAACTCTTCAACGTAAGTCTGTATTTGTTTAAAAAAACCTGGAATAAAAAAAGCAGATGACAATTTTTTAAAGGAGCTTCTACTAAGTAAGCAAGACTTCTATAATGAACTGTTTTCCACCATTTATATTGTATTTTTATCATGCTACTATGGCCAGCATATTTTGCACCTACCTATTAGCTGTACTGTAGGAGCATTTCTTCATGGCTACACTCTTGAAGGTGCTCTATTCTAGAGAAATCCCTCTAAGCTGTAAGGCAGTTTGATTCAACTTGTGTCAAAACACTGCATCATGAGCCTTCTGTGTTGCAATGGTCACCAGTAGAGCCAAATCAAACTTTATTAGGGCTATGCTTACATTCTGGCATGCCTGACACTAGCCAAAATGCTGTAAGCAAGATGTTTCCTTCCTTTTCAAGTACAGCACCAAGCCTTTACCATCTAAGACATCAGTGACAAGTACTACATTTGTGGTGCACACACACGTGCTGCCATGCACAGCAGTAGCAGAGCATTGTGCAAGAATCAGTATCACTAGAAATTGCTGCTTGCTGATAGCTGCACCTCTGAAGAAGTCTTTTGACCTCTTATACTATTACTGTTTCTCTGCAAACAAATTAATTCTCACTCCAACATGCTTAAATCATCTCACTCTCTTGCAGCCCTAATGATCAGTGATGGTATGCAATTCTAGACAGAATTAAAGTTCATTCTTCTCCTTTTAGAACCCTTGCTGAAGAGTAAGTCACCACTTGCAGAGCCACTGTGGATCTGGCAGCTCATGTCCCCATCTCTAGTTGCACAAAGACTCCTAGGATTATTTATATCATGAGTTACCTGAGAGATACCACTATTGTCCAGATGCCAGTTGGACTTCATACCAGTGAGCTCAGCAATCCAGTGAGTTCTCCAATCAGACAGGAAAGCTGGAAAGGGACTTTTTACAGGGGGATGTAGTGATAGAACAAGGGGGAACAGTTTCAAACTGAAAAAGGGTAGATTTAGATTATGTATTAGGGAGAAATTCTATACTTTGAGGATGGGGGGACACTGGCACAGGTTGCCCAAGGAGGTTGTGGATACCCCCTCCCTGGAAGTGTTCAAGGCTAGGTTGGAAATGGTTTCGAACAACCTGGTCTAATGGGAGATGCCCCTGCTCATGGCAGGGGGTTCAACTACGTGATCTTTAAGGTCCCTTCTAACCAAAACCATTCTATGATCCCATGATTATCCAATTTCCCAGTCCACATCTTGTCAGTTTAGCTATGCATAAAGCATGGGAGATGGTATCAAAGACCTCACTGAGTCAAATCAAACACCATCGACTGCTCTTCCCTTGACCACATATCCAGTTACCTCATCACAGAGGGTAATCAGGTTCATTCTGCAATTCTAGAGGAAGTGGCTGCTATCAGGATGTTCAATGCCTTCGCCCTTTTAGAAACCAGACTAAACAATAAATTACTTCAAGGGAGGCAATAATTGAATTTTCAACTCTGCAGAGTTGAAAACTCAAAGGTCCCCAAATCAAAGGGAAAAAAAAAAAAAACAAGTGAGAATGAAAAGAACAAGATAGTTTCCTAATAGATACCCAAACACAGCGTTTCCTAGACTCAGGTGAAGTTATAATGACAGCACCCAAAAGTCATGAGTGTCAATTATTTTGGTGCTTTTAAAGTATATTTTTCCAAACTTTGCTGTGATTAAAATATCACAATTTTCAAGCATTTGCCTACTATTATCAATAAATAAAATCACCAGATGCAACAAAACCTTATCCTTTTTTCTGAAACCTATTTTTAGGGGTCACATTTTTAATGAAAAAATATTAGAAAGCATAAACAAACAAGAACAAAGATGAATGGTCACAGACTCAACTAAAGTTTGGAGGCTGTGCGGCTCCTGCTAATAAGTATTATGTAACTCCACAGAACATAAGAGTCTCCATCAAATTGCTTTCTGGAGAGAGAAGCAATTTTGGGTTTTCTGGTTGGTTTTATTATTTAAGGAGAAGAAAAAAAAAAAGGAAAAAAAATTTAAAATAGTAAAATAGTTTGATTCTCAGCTCATATACACACCGTCACTATTATCCTGCTACTGTTTCCCCGAAGTCAGCTTCAGGAAAAGCTGCTTGCCCTTGCTTCCACCCAAGAAAAATCTCTTCTATCTATATTGAGATACAGGGATGGATCCAGAGGAAACAGGTAAGCGTATACCCCTGTGAAGAGAGGACCATGTCTCTGCATGTGTCAGCAGTGGGCAATAAGCACAGTGCTGCAGTTGTCCCTGGCTGCATCATACTCCCATGACCCAGTTCTCTTTCAGTGGCACACCTGGCAGCAGAGCCAGAACAGGCATACACAGGGCAGCCCGCTTTACACGGCCATCACAAACACACCCCGAAGAGTCTGCTGGTCCACTGACAGCACAGCCAGAGGTGCTTTCATACCACAGATTCCTCAAGAAATGTACTCCTGTGCAAAACCAAGTACCTATCAGAGAGGGAATATGTAGCACCCTTGTGCGTTCTCAAGCACCTGGCAAAAAGGTACCACTGATCAATGTAAGCACAGAAAAGTTTGCTTTTGAGGGATGTACTGTAAATATGCAGCAAGTTCTTTTGTAGCTAATGCATCAACCTAAGGCACAGCTAATTCCAAAAAAACTACCTGATGAAGTTCTTTGCACATGCTCACTTGGGGAAGATCATTGTTTACAAAAGTTTTATTTCTTCCCAACCTAAAAGCCTTCTTCACATGCAGCTAGTAGACAGAGGGACACAGTATTCTGTCTTGTGAAACAGCACTTCCTGCAAGAGCACCCAGCTCGCCCCCTTGTCCCAAAACTTTCCACAGTACCCATGCTCTATCTCACCAAAAACTGGAAACAGGTCCAAGTCCAGCAAGAGCATCTGGAAGCCACTAGCAGACTGATCCTCTAGCTAATCTTTGATAATAACCCTGCATTTTTGCAGTTCCTTTCCCCTCTGCTGCCCACTTCTCTCACAGTTCCTCTCTGTAGATAGCCCACAGCCCCAGAGAGACCTAAAGCCCATGCCAAACTCCCTCCCCAGCTCAACCACCCAAGCAGCTCACCAGCTCTTCCAGCAAAGCCCCATGCAGCGCAGGGACCTCTCCAGCGGCCCTTACCTTCTCCATCCCGCTCTAAGAGTAGAGCATTTCCCAGCACAGGATAGCAGGGACTGACACCGGGAATCGGCTTCATCATCCTCCATTGCCTCCAGTAAGCCATCAGGGACGGCAGGGCACACGCAGCCACAACCACCAACAGCAGAACGGCAACACTGGACCCCAGGTGCAGCAGCTGGGGTGCCGCAGCGGATCCCTGCAGGACCTCCATCGCCGCCTTCCCGCCTCCTGCTCCGAGCCTTGATCCCTCAGCTGCCTGCTCCGGGCTCTGCCTGCCCCGGGCTCCGCCTGCACCCGCAAAGCAGCGGCTGCCCCAGCAGAGTGCGCCGGGACCCGGGCAACAGGAGCGGGAGGCGGAGCTGTCACGAGGCCCCGAGACACAGCTTACTGCCAGGAAAATAAACAAAGATATAAAACACAGACACGCAGAGAGGCTGCCTGCAAGTACTTGATGGCAGCAGAGCGGCTGCAGGGAACAGTGCCGTTTCCTTACCCCCACTTGGCTACTCTGACTCAAGTGAAGAGCGAGGAATTTCTCCACAGGCCTGTGCAATACCTCAGAAAGAAAAGACAAACCGCTGTCAAGAGAAAAGCCATCTTTCTCCTGATTTGGGGAGGATGGGTTTTCACAACACTGCCTTTTTCCATCCGTTTTCAGATGTTCAGGAACACCACCACATTGCCATACATAACTGCTTCAGTGCTCTCCAACATGATGCATGAAGGGTTTCAAGTGCTTTGGATGGAGAGCACGTTCCTTAAGCTGGGGTGACGATTCAAACGGGTTACACAAACCACAGCCCATAGAGACCCACGATCAAGAGCAGCACTGCAAAGCACACTGATGCTTCTCTGCTCAGCTATCCTTTTCTGATCTCAGTGTTAAACTCTCAGTCACAGCCTACTGGGTGCCAGCAACACAACTGGCAGCACCAGGACATGTCACAACTTGCGAAGTGTTTGGGTAAAGGTGGTGCTACCTGCCACAAACCCGGCTGCCCTTCCTGTCTAAGGACGTACACCAGGGTTTCTTCTCAGTGCTGCAGGGCTGCTTAGCACCCGCTTCTCAAAGCATCCAGTGATTAGAAACCTTGTGGTCAAACAAAGACCTCTCTTCAGTGGTCAAACTGAAGATGCAAACCCAATTTACAAAATTTCATCCCCTAAATATACCATAGAAGCTTCTTATAGCGATGGTAATTTTTTTCCCCTATTTAGTACCAAAATTGACTACACCAGCATTTTTAGTAAACAAACAAACAGCATAAATAAAGAAACTAAGACAGAGCACTGGAACATGCTGCCCAGGGAGGTTTTTGAGTCTCCTTCTCTGAAGACATTCAAAATCCACCTGGATGTGCTCTTATATGGCCTGCTGTAGGTGACGCTGCTCTGGCAGGGTGGTGTTTGGATTAGATGATCTTTCGAGGTCCCTTCCAACCCTTAACTTTCTATGATTCTATGATAAGAAACACAAATAGAGAAAGTTCAGAACATCAGAAGCTAAGAAGGGCTGATGACCCTTGGCAGCAGAGGGGAGTAAATTTTGGCATTTCATTTCTGCAATCTCCTAGCAACCACTTTATCGTGAACACTGACTGTTGCATTTTTCTGGATAGTAAACAGCTAGAATTGAACTTTGCTACTCCTGCTGTTATTTGTAATGGTTTATGGCAGAAATTAGCAGATACATACTCTGTCTTGTAAACACGTGAGGCAAGCTATGTTGCAATCCATCTCTTTTGTTCGGATGACATCCTGCAAAGGAAGCAAGCACAAAGGACTAAGAAACTTAACTTCCGCCTTCATAACATGAAAATAAGCTGGGAAACTATGGGCTCTTCTTTATAAAAACCTTGCAGTATTTTGTCTTATGGAGTTGATAATTACATGAAGAGGAAAATTTTAAGTCAAAATCTGTGTTTCTGACTGCTGATAACTTCTTCAGCAGGAAGAAGTGTAAAAACCAGTGAAACAGTAGCAACAAGGAGAAAAGCCACAGGGAAAGCAATAAGGAACACAGTAGAACAAGCACTACAAAATCCTGCCAGCAGCTGGCAATGGTGAAGCTGCTCCTAACAAAAAGCAGCAACTATGCTGGAATAAGATGTAAAAGATATATCGCAGAAAGAAGAAATGAGAGGTCGGGCATCTCTTAGGCTTAATTATGTCACCAAGACTCACTAACATCATAAAACTTGGAGGATGTTCTGTAGGAAAGGAGTCTTCTACCAGATTGTGATTAGCATTCCTTTTTCACACAAAAAGCTATTTGGTTGGTATTGAGTTTCAGCGGGCATCCCCTTCCTCATGAATCTTTGCTTTTGTGAATGTGTGTAACATTGCAAATCTACAGTCACCTAAGTGGAAGCCTATCTGCCACGCTGACAGAAGGCATGCACCTTGTCAGGTGGCAACATCAGCCCACATGCATAGGCTTGTGCTGCTCTCTATACTACAGGTCTGGATGCTTTGAAGCCAATAAAATCATCATTATTGCAAGGAAAAAAAAAAAACAAAAGCAAAGCAAGGCTAAAATGGGTCTGATATAACAGAAGGACAAAAGAGAAAATACAGAACTGAAAAAACGTGGTGTACTCTTTACATTAGTCCTTCACCTCAGCCAAGACATACTTCAAAAAACATACAGCATCCAAACTAAGAAAGACTAATCAGCTGCTAACTTAGCAATGACTACAATTAATTTGCCATTAGGGAGGGTTTTTCTTCAGAAGACTTTCCCTCTTTCTCAACATACACAATTACTACGTGATTAAACTTTCTATAGAAAGTTACCTGGACTGGAAAAAATAAGTCAATTTGCAGTCCACAACAATGATTATCTGCACAAAGAAAATATACCACAGCATGTCTCCATTTGAAAAGACAGCACCAGTGGTCACCAGCTCAGAGATCTACCCCATCCTCCGTGGAATGTTAGGGCCCAATGCTGAACTTCACACCCCTGCAGCCCAAAAATTTAGGCTTCTAAGCCCAAAGCTTGTGGAAGACTCCATTTTCTATGGATTCTCTTTCCTCATACAGGTAAAATAGATCAACTGCACTGGGGAGACAAAGACCACAGCTATGTTTGTTTTTCAGAGCCAAACAGATAGCTGGAATGCTCTGTCAAGTTCACCTCAGCCTTGCAATGGTTTCTGCAGCCTGGTCTTCACTGCTGTGTTCAGTGGCTATCATTTGAGACACTTTCACATCAAATTTTATGCAAATGAATTATCACAGAATACAAAAGTTTTGCTGACCCTTTAAGAAATCAGAATCTTCCATTCCAGGAAGATGCATGCCAGGATAATAACATGCTTTGTAACACAGCAGGTTGTAACTTGGGCCACCACCCGTTCCCCAAACAAAGCCTCTTGTTGTAAAGCTATTTTGATAATTCCCCAGGGATGTTGTCATTAATACTAAGCAGCTAACAAAGGATCACATCTGTGCTTACCATTTGTGTGTCAGGGGAAACGCATACACCCAAGTTAGATGGCTGCAAGCCATTGCACAGTCACAGGTGGAGATTCTGTTCATTGTTCAGTGGTTTGGCTAGATTCTACAGGGTTCCTCCTTGCTAAACTCTACCGAGTTTGAAGGAAACATTTAGCAGCATGCTATGCACCATGAGGCAAGCCAGAGGTCATGGAGCATGAATAAAGGGTCAGCTTAAGATATGAAGATATGAAGAACTCCTGTGTCTGGGTTCTGGGGGGGTTGCCCTTAAATCATTTTCACAGAGACACGACCAGCCTGGCTGATAGGCCAGTCCTGCAGAAGGTCTGTGATGGAGCCTGGAACTGGCAGCATTTCTCACAGAGGCAACCTGAGCAGCAACCCTGCTGCCAACACTTTGCCACCTACACCCAGCTGAAAAGCTTAATGCAAAACCACTGCAAGACTGACAGAGAAAATGGAGGTGAAATTTTCTCCACATCACTCCTTAGTGAAACCAGAGACAACAGCTACAAAAGGATGGCTACATAGAAACTATCAACAATGTTAATCATCTGGAAAGTATACCTTTCCTTACAATTTTTCAGGGAAGACTTGCTCAGGCCTGAACTTTTCTTTGTCAGGAAACATCTTGGAGTCTCTAAGCAGGATATACCTTACAACAAGAACATCTGTGCCTTTTGGTACCAGACCTCCTACTGTGCAGAAAAGGGAAAGTGAGGAGAAGCCTAAAAACAGCAGCAAGTAAGTGACTTTCTGTAAGTTGCTACCCAGAAAAAAAGAGAAAATCCCTGCCCTTTACTTGGGAAACCTTCTCAGTTATCTTCCCTGCAGACCCTCCAGTACCCATCCCAAACACCTCTAGCTATTTAAAGTGCTAGACTGGCCACAAGACAAGTTCCTACCTCCAGTTCTTCAGCCTTGATAAAGGAAGAATGGAGTATGTACCAAACACCTCATTCAGTTCTCAGTGAACCTTCTTCTATGCTTTAAGATTATATCCAAGTGAGTACACAGGCCAGTTCATAGCAGCTGCTGTTCTATCATCATCCTAGAGGTCCAGATTTACAAAGTCATTCACTTCAACACTCTTCTGGTGCACAAGCAGGCTTCATAAATACTTGGGTGTGCAGGCAAAGTGAGATAATTAGTTCCACAGTCACAAGAAAAAATAAAATAATGAGTGAAGAACTCTATCCAGCTCATCAGGATGTCAGATCATCCATGACTGTCAGGTGCCCAAAAACTGACCGAAAGGAAAAAGTGTTAAAATAGTTTTGGCAGTCAGCAAACATTCCTCTTCCCTCTCTGCTGCCACCTGAGGGCACCCTTTTGCAGCTCTACTGATGAGCGAATCCTTCCTCTCCTTCTAAGCTTCAGAAGCAGATGTTTGTTGCTCTGCTCTTCTCTTCATTCAGAAGCCCAGTGACGGAATTCCAAGGCTCTGCAGTGCCTGGCAATCTTTCCTTTCACAAAGTGCTAGATGATGAACCACTCTCCAGTGTGTGGTTCCCACTTCGGCTGTTACAGAATCAAACTGTCACATATTCATCTTTTCATTTAGTCCACAATTTAAGATCTGGGTTGCCATGAAGTGCCACAAGATGGTGAGGGACACATTTTGCCATCATTTCTCTGTATTCATGTCAGTGTCCATGTAGTAGAGGAGGGAACATTTCTGAGATAAAAATTACATTTTGGACATATCTCTGAAGAAGATTTAAATGCGAATTTTGAATATTTTGTCATCTTTGACCCAAGATTTCTGAAGAAGCTGCATCACACTGACCTGCAACTACATGAAATCAACCTGCAACTCCAGACCAAAAGCATTCTGGTTTCTCAGATAATGTATCACAATACCACTAGTGAATGAACGCAGTATATGCAAAGGAGAAAAATACTAAGCAAGTAAGTAAAAAATGCTTTCATTTACTCAAAAGAATGAAGCATTTGATGACCATTTACACAAAGCAGAAATTTGATAAACCATATACATACAAAATGTATGTTACAAATGCTTTGCCTTGAATTATCAGTCCTTGAACATTCATAGAAAGAAGTGAGGAGAACTGGGAAACTGCACAACTTGAGCAAATAATTCAAGCTTTTCTCCTTCTCCCTCCTTTTCCCCTTCAAAAGCTCTTCAAATACATCTACTTAAACTGCTGGCTATCTGGTGCAAAGAGGAACCCCTGACTGCAAATGCACACAAAATGCCACTCGCTAGGGACCTGATCTGGGATGTGATCTCTGGGCAGAACGCGATTTCAATCTCCTCTTTGATCTTCTCATTTGGGTCTGCACAAAAAGGTATTGTACACTGCTTTCATCAGTTAAGTACATATTTCCACTTTAAAACTTCAAAGGCTTGGATACTAAAAATTATGATTAATTTGTACATAAACATGGAGTTTGTTATAAAAAACTCAAGGAGTAGGAATTGTCTTACTGACTGGTCAGCACACGGATTCAGTTGTTGAGAAGCTAGAAAACCCATTTGTCCTGACATGGAAAACATTGCTTCCTGTATAAAGCATATTCCAGCAGTTCCCATAATAACTGATGAAAAAAACATAAGCAGAAGCAGTGAATTAATTCCATCTCACAATAATTAAAGAAAGAAAAAGATAGGACAGATAATATTTAAGAGAACAACTGCAATAATTAGACAGACTGAAAAAAGCAATATATATTCAAACAGAAGTTAAATACCACAAACTCCCTCTTAAAAACATAGATTTTATATAGGATGGACATTTGGATCAACTAGAACATCTTTAATGCTGAGGAAACAGAAAAAAGTGGGAACTTCACAGCCTAAACATACCTTATTTGCTTCTGCAGGCAGAATAACAATTCCCTAAGAAAAGACAGAAAAAGGAGGAATGCCTGAGAAGAAAGTACAGCTGCAGCAGCAGCATTTTGACTCTGTAAACAGAAGTGATGCCCAAAACTCTGGGATCTCAACCATTTGATTTTATCTTTTAATCTGGTCAGGTAACTTCAAAATAAGGCAATGTAGGCATCAGGAGGATTGCAAGGCTCAGAAGAAACCAGCATACTGCAGATATTCTTTGCTACACAAGATACTAGCTGGCAAATTCAGTGCTTCAGTCTCCCGGTCAGTGCAGAGGGGAGTCTGTTTCTTCATCAGCTGGGTTAAGAAGCAATTGGAAATCTCTTCCTTGAGGTTGGAGGATTTCTCTGAAGGGATCTGTAATAATGGTGTGAGCCTAGAAAACATAAAACATTGTTTGTTAATTGTGGTAGTATCACAAAGATAAGGGGGAATCCTTTTCCTTCCCAGGCATCACAAAGCTTTGCAGGGTTCCTAATAGGGCTACCTCAGACCAATTGAAATTATATTTCAAAACCAAACAAGTGATTTTGCCAAGCACACCTACTCTTTCATGCCAAGATTGCCTTCCCTTGGCACTTCTCAGCTGTACTATGTTTTGTTGGCCTTTTCCCTTTTAAGTGGTTCTTACTTTGCCTACCTATTAATAATCCTTGACCTGTCCCTCTGTGGTTATCAAAATCCTTTGGAGTCAGTGATCTCTTCTGAGGTATGTCTGTCTGTAAAAAGGAAAAACATGCTGTCAGCCAGTATGGTATGCTTATCTACTGTTGTTCTATGTTGTATGCTTATCTATGTTGTTCTATCTACTGTGATCTATGTTTGATCACAGTTTTTATGATACAGTCCTAGAAAGCTGCCAAGCTTCAAGCAGTATGAAAACTTCACACTTCTAGTGCACAGACACCCTCAAAAGAACTTCCTGATGCATTAGACTTGAAAAAAATCCCTTCTTCATACACTAGTTGTCCTTTTAAAGGTTACCGCCCCCTATCAAAAGCCTTTCAACATTGTGCTCTCTACAGGTAGCAGAAATCCATGTACACCAGGAATCAGAAGAGGCTCAGTAAATGAGACCCAACAGTGGGCATAAATGGAAGCTTCTTCACTTTCCCATGTCTCTGCTTACACTGTAACATACCCTGAATGTGTGAGTTGTGCTCGGCCTTGAAAATTGAGCAGTAACAACAGTCCTTCCCCTGAGTGGTCGTTGCTCTGTACCACCAGGCACCGCACTTGACACTCTGCTGTGAGCATATTGTCCCCGACACTGAGAGAAATTAAGAGCATTGAGAAAATGTAGCAGTTTAATTGGTTATAATAGCAATCTTTCCACTGCCATACCAAAAAATACAAAATAAGTACATTATAATTTCACTAACCAAAGGCACCAATTTAAGGTAATTTACATGTACTAATGTTTTTAAACAGATTTGAGACTGCTCCCTAATACTAGTCTATAATCCCAGAAAGACATATTACTTAAAATAATAATAGCCTTTACATGTCTCTCAAATCAAATTATCATTCAGAGGCAAAATATCAAAATGCCAGTTTGCTTTCACTTGGTGACTTACTACTTCCTTATTCTTACAAAATGTGGAAGTATCAGTAAGATTTATATCCATTTCTCCTTCAGTCAAGACAATTTTCTACTTCTTATAAACTAGCATTGGTGAATAGAACACTAAAAAGAATTATATAAATTCAGGTGAGTGTAAGTGTAAGGTCCCTATCTGGTTGGGTGGCTGCTTTTCTCTTTTTTTTTTTTTCTAAACAGATTTTTCTGTTTTCAGTGTTTTCATTCTGATGTGTTTGTGACCTGAAGCTTTAAAGTGTGTCCTAGTGGTACCCCAATGTAACACATGAGAGCATATTAAGACCACGTATTTAATACGAACCAACACAAACTGTAAGATTGCTCATTTCAACACACAGCAATTTACCTCCAAAGAGCCTGAAGTTTTTCACCAGTACAAAAGTGAACAGTACTTACAGTGCTCTGCTGCCATCGAGGTAGTGAAAGACACCGTTCAACAGCCTCTGAATTTATTGGTGGCAGCTTGTTCTGGGTTGTGGGTGTGCGAGCAGAAGATAAACGATCTGAGCTGCCAACCCTACAGAATTTTAAGAGTTCCACTTTTAGGAAAATTCATATTAAAGACCTCTTCACTGCAGTAATATGAAGTTATTAAACAGTGCAATTCTTTATAGAGCTCAGCTACAGAAAGTAACAGCAACTAATATAACAATAAACCTCAAACAAACCAGTGCCTCTCCTCAAAAAATATTATTTTGCTTCCTTTCTTATTCCCTCTCAATTCTAGCATGAGTAATTAACCCCTGGTTAGTTCTCATAAATTTTGCAAAATCCTTCACTTGTAAAATTTCAGTAAAGTTATGAGGAAAGCAAAGAATAAAATGAAAAAACTCACAATTTAGTCCCCCTAAGGATTTCATCATTGTATATATTAGGAGCTTTTGAGGAGAGTTGGTCAGAAGTGAGAGAAGGTAACCTACAATGGTTTGGTAGCTTCCTAGAAGATGCCAGCAGCACCCGAGACGATGAGAGAACACCATTATCTGCAATTCTACCCAATCTAGTGTGCACTGAATTTGGAGCACTGGAGACAACACTATGCTGCTTGTTTTCTTGCTCATGCCTAGGGAAAAACAAAGAAAAACAGGATAGGGAATGAGGACAAAGACAAAAAAAGGAGAAAAGATTTTATAAGAGGGTCTCATTACAGCTTCTACAATTTAATGTCATATCTCTGTTTACACACAGTACTGCCTTCTTTTTGTAACTGTAGAACACCTTTTATATATTAAAAAATATGTCGCATGTAGTGAAATGAGGCAACCAGGTGCCACTAATTGCCAGGGAGTGAGCATGAGCTTGTGTTAAGCCCACCTGTGCCTGATTAGGGCAGGCCCCCAACTGCGCATGAGCAGGATTAGGGGGCCAATGAAAGGCCTAAGGGTGAGGCTCGAGTGGCCGGTTAGCACGCGGTATTTATACAGTAAACCTGAGCAATGCTGAGGCTGGGGGTTCGAGCCTCACCCTAAGGGTGAAGAGCTCTGGTGGCACAACCAAGTTAGTGTGGTGCTGAGACAAAGCTCCAGTGTTGCAATCAGGTTAGTGCGGTGCTCATAGAAGCAGTAGAAAGCCAAGCAATGCCAAGGTCCTGAGATCAGGAGTGAGCCAAGCCTGTGCTTCAAGTCTCACCTTTTACTGACTCCCTAATCCTGCTCATGCGCAGTTAGGGCCCGCCCTAATCAGGCACAAGTGGGCTTAACACAAGCTCATGCCCACTACCTGGCAATTAGTGGCACCTGGTTGCCACATTTCACTACATCGCATATTTAAAATGTCAGTACCAACACCTACTGTACTTTTTCTGCTATGGCAGCATGCCTCTTCTGGAGTGGTTTTGCTTGAACTGTCATCACACCATTCAAATCAGTACATAAATTGCTGGAGAAACGATGAACCTAGTAGAAGCAAAAAATACACATTAACCACAAGATTTTTTTGAAGAAAGACCTCAAAAAGTCCACAATTAGCAGATATTTCCATTTTTTCTTAGGAGAGTTTATGTTAAAATGATTCAGCAGAATTCTCAGCACTAGGTGGAGCAAATAGGTTATTTTGCTTATTTTAAAGATATTCCTACAAAGAAAACTTGGGCAAATAGGTTATTGAATTAGAACTCTATTTTCAATATAAGCTTTAGTTGAAGCCAGAGTTCGGATTCTCCAAAATTTCACTCTTGCCTCAGCATGGCACAGATCAGGGGCACAAAGCCTGGGCACTGCTTATCTAAACTTTTACTTTTGGCTGCTGGGATCACTACAGAACCTAGAACACCAACAGGGAGCACCAAGTTTGCTGTTAACTGGAGACAGGAGAAAAAAACAGATTAACAAAACCCCAACAAAACAGAAGCAGTGGCTGAAAAATTAAAAACATGCACAATGGGAACCAGGGAACAGAGGAAGAAGGCAGCAAGCAGGACCAAAAAGGCCATTTTACCAATACAAACATGAGCTTCCACAGTGACAGGTAAGGCCTAGTGCCAGCAAGCTTCTAGACATACATCCATGTCCCCTTTTATAAGAGACAAAGGAAATGAAAAGGAAAGTCACAGGGTTATGAGTAAAGCTCTCCACATTGCAACTTTGTATCACTGCAGTTCACAGAAGAGACTGATTGGTTTTCTTAATTCTACCAAGAGGAATAGGCTGGACCACATCAGAAGCAGAATTATGTTGTAAAGAAAAAACACAGTCTAGCAAGTGTTTATGGTAAGCCAAGTTGAGTAATACCTTTACAGTTCCTTTATGAACCACCAAAGAACACGAATAACAAACAAGTCATGCACATTTAATGAACCTTCTTTTTCAATAACATAGAAAATATTAACTTTACCTAACTGGAAACTAAACTAAACTAATGAAAGCTTTTCTAGTTTCAAGCAGGACTCTTGTTCAAGGTTAGCAGACAAAAGAACACCATTTGAAAGAAACATATTTTTACCTGTGAAGAAACAAAAGATACAGTTCGCATTTCAGAGCCTCTGGAAAGAGGAATGATTCCAGCATCTGCTGTAATACGAATGACTGGCAAATGGGACAGTTTTGTTGTAAGAGCTTTCAGTTTTTCCATCCCTTTGTCACCATAAAACATCAAAAAAAAGAAGAGAATAAGAAGTATTTTGTACATTTACCAGCCATTATTTGGTGGGATTCAAACAATGTAACACTTCACAGTAAATGAAGACTTTCATATAGTTTAAAGTTTCCACGATATATAAAATCTATCACAAATGTTTTTCTGAAAGTATTCCCATTTGATTATTCATTCTCTGCCACTGACAAACAGGTTGGTTCATATAGGTAGAGTTGGAAGATGTTTAAGAAAAAAAAGCCTATTGATCTTATCCTTATCTGACAGCAGCTACACCCTCTTTCATTTTGGGTGTATACCATCATCTCATCTGTATTATAAACCCTAATTTTTTTAACATTCCTAGTTGATATACTTTGGTTATATATATTTGGTTTAAGTTTATGCCCTTCATAAAAGATCACAACTACCATAAAACTGCAAAGCTATCCACCCTAAAACTATAATATGGAGTGCAACAATTCACTTGTAAAGAAAAAAAACCTTTTATATTTAAGTAAAACCTGAAATACTAGGTTCTGATGCTGCAAGTGTTCTGAGAAATTTTCATAGAATCATTTGTCATTTTTTCCTTTGTTGTAGACTTACGTTTGAGGATTAATGTACCTTATAAGTGAGATAATTTCCAAAACCCACCCCCAGGCATTCTTTTGTTACTGTCCTCTCAAAATACATTGAAAGAAGAAATAAAATTTGTTCTCAGCTTTTACAGACAACACATGCACACTTACTAGAAATTCACTTCTAGTTAATTTGAGTCTTTTGCTTATCACCACAGTCCATTAAAATGCAAAATCATAAAGTAAAATTACATGCACTATCGTTTACTCATTCTCTAATGAACTCCTGCACTGTCAGCAAGGCTGTATTTCTCATTTTAACAATCTGACTACCTAAGGGTTCTTTTCATTAACAAAGCTCACACAACAATGACTAAGAGACTTTGATTCCTAGGTTCCAGGCTCAGAGGTTCAGACCATGCTGTTAGTGATTCCCTGCAAACAGCATCAATTTGCATCCTGAGCCAGTGATTAAGAACTATGATTTTTAACATGCTCTTCTATAATGCTGCTCTTTCAATCAGTATTTTAACTCTTTGTTTGTTTGTTTGTCTTTTGTTTTCTTGGATACCTCTCACAAAAAACTCCAGATTTCCCAAACTTCAATTAAGGGAGGGGAGTGGGGGAGTGGGAATATATACAATTAAAAACAAACAAACAAACACTTTTCTGAGTTAAGAGTCAAAAAATACCATATCTGAAAATATCAGGTACCTGTGAGACTAGTTTCCCAATTTTTTTTAATCAATTCCTCCAATATTCCAATTACAATGCTCCAGATATGATCAAATATTTCAGAAGCCACAGCATCTTTCATACAGGCACTGGGAGAAACAGGGGGCATGCCACGCTTACTCCTCTTCTCAGCGAGACGTATTTGCTTTTTTTCCCATCTCTCGTCATCACTAATAGAGGAAGGAAATTCAAATTAATTTCCGTTGGTTTTTACTTCTCTTTCCCCTCCTTCTAGCACACCAAACAAACAGAAACATACATATGGAAAAAAGCCAGTCAGGTGTAGATCAAAAAAAATCCAATTGAAATGTACAGAGTACTTATGGGAAGAGAAGCTATCCAGTACATATGATTTCTTTTTTCTCTTGCTAGCAGGTGAAAAATTAAAAACTCCAGTCAGGGCATTACCACAAAAATCTGTAGCTGTAGAAGGAACAGCTCTCTATGTGGTATTTAGTCATTTGAGACTAAATTGTATACTTTTTACCATAAGGGAAGTACTGTCAGTTGCATTTGACAGGAGGATTGTCACATAGAACATTTATTTTTTATCACATCCTGTGTGCTTGCACACATCTGCAACACTCTGACACTGATCAAAGACAAACAACTTTAAAGGATTTCTGCGGCCTGACAAGAATAGCAGAGCTCATGGTCCTACACTCAACTATTCCCCTTCTGCTACTATGTGGACAGTTAAGTTTTTAATTTTATTCACACACACACACACACACACACTGCCTTCTCCCTGCCTAGGATGCTTTTCCTAATTTGCTCTTCTAACACACCTCTCAGCAAGAAAGCTTTCACCTATTTCTTTTTTTAATGCCATCATACCTCTTTCTAAGGAAATGCAATTTCTTTTTTTTTTTTTTTTTTTTTTTAATTACACAGATGTTCCCAAATTCATTCTGGTTTCTACTATCTCCCTTTCTCTTCTCAGTGACTTCTTCCTCAAATTGGACTGCAGACTTCTTAACTGTAACTGGGACTTTGCTGAATGTGAGCTGGGGCTCACAAAATGATCAACCTATTTTCACATCAGGCTTTGTAACACCTAATGTTTTAGTTATGGAGAATGGAAGGAAGTTTCAGAATGGAAGGAAACACAGAACAACACATAAAGGAGGCCCAAAGGAGAGAAACACACCTACAGTCAAGTCTCTCTTTCAAATTCAGTTAGCTTACTTGGCAAAATGAAGAAAAAAAGAATCCTAAGAAGATTCTTAAATCCAAATCCTTTCCAAAAACAGAACCACCCAGGTCCTCTTTCAAAAACAGGCTTGAAGGCTCAGTTTGGTACTAGAGTTCTTCTGAACTCTTTTTCCTCCAATTGCATCAAGCTTTAGCACAAAAAATAATGCTTTGCACCCCACTGGTCCTACAGCACATTGTGATTGGTCTTCCATCCAATTAGCCTATCTGCTGGAACACTCAGCTGGCTCATAGGAAACCTAGGTTGCACTGTCAGGATGACAACTGCATGACTCATGTCACTCACAAGTGTGCTCTAAATGCAGGTTGTATGCTGCACCTCTTCTCACAAAGCTGTTATATACTGCACAGAGAGAATTTAAGATCTGTTTAGGTAGAAAATTACAGCATCCATAGAGTAATGACCCTAAACAACCTGGTGGTCAAGACATTCACTTGGGGACAAAGGATTCCCTTCATTCTACTCCCTGTGTCAAACTTTTGTATTAATTTCACTGAATCTCCATTCACAAAGCACCTCAAAACAAGTAGTGGTTAAGACACATGCCTCTGACACAGGAGATGTGAGTTCTGAACCACTAGAAAGTCAACATACCTAATCTGCTACATGCCCAGTGAGTGCTCTGACCACTGAACTACTGAAGACAGGGAAAGAAGGCTCTGTACATTACAGAAGAGATATACAGTTTATGAACCTTGACTGGTTTCACTGATAATTTTTCACTATATTTTTCAAAAATACATAGATCTGTTATTTACAGCTCCTTGTTGTCAAAGGCAAGATATTCTTCTATTTTTCCATCCACATCATAGATTTCTTCTTCCAGGAATAAATACTTGGATAAATCAGAGGCAGAAATCCCAGTGGAGCTTGAACCTAGGGATTTATGTGCTGGAGATACTGTTGGGATCAATTTAGAGCCTGAAATGCAGAGCCTGAAAAAATATCAACAAATGACAGTTAAATATTCAGAGAAAGAAGTGTATATTTAATTAAACTGAAATGTTTCAGTAATACAAAGTATTTGTACACATTTCTGAAGAGGGAAGACCAAAAAGAAATCTTAAAAAAAAATTAACATACTCTTTTATATTACTAGTACATTCACGGACGCCAGGTAAAGACTTAGTATCCACACAGGTATCACTTCTGTTCTGAACATGCTGAACACCTTCATCATTTGGCAATAGAAGCTGCTTTCCTAGAACTCTGAATGCAAAAAGGAAACAGTGAGCGATATCTTAGATGGAAATCCACTTTATATGCAAATATCAAGAATACAAATACCTGCAAACAGCAGGCAATGAGAAAGTACACTTCACATTTGCTTTCAGAAAGCAATTTAAAGAGGAGCCATGGCCTTATGTAATACATTAACTCTGCCTGGTATTTCAGTCATTAAATTTAACACTGATTTATACAAGATGAGATTCCAGCTTATAATTTTTAAAACCAGCCAAACTTGTTAGGTTGTTCTAAAGGCAGGTAAACACACTTCTTTTCTTATCAAAATGCCCTAAGGAATGTTTAACTGGATGCAAAGGACAAATAACATCTGTTATGACTTCACTTATACAACTCCAATATACATCAATTTGAGCAGAAGTTCTAATCCAAAACATTTACATAAACAGTTAAGGCTGGAATTAATGCTCAGAAAATGCCCCAAATCCAACATTCATAATGCACAGAAGGAGACAGAAAAGGTAAAAGCAACTTTATTAAAATGTACACAAAATTCCTAAGTTTTCTGAACACATCACCTTTTATTGAACTGGCTTTCACTAGAATTCACACAGGATCTCCAACAAATTTGCCAGTCGCATGTCTAGTGCAAGCAGGAATGTCCAGACACATTTTTTGAGACTATCATTTAAAGAACAGCACCTCATGCCACATGAAGCTGTAAGCAATGGTCTTTTCTACGTTCTATTTTGTAAGCCAAGAGCAAAAAGCTTTGCTTACAACAGATCTGTTCTTTCTCTTTTGATGACAGTACTGAAGTATATTTATTTCTACATGCTGAGCTAAGAATTCATATATCAACATACCAGGTTTTCAAATAGTAAAAGACAGCAAGCATGGAATTTGAAGCACAACTCTCAGACATAGATCTGGCATCCAATAAGCTGTTGTTTTGAGTAACTAGTCAACACAAACTGAGTTCTAAGGTTCAAGCTTAATAATGAAAATAACTTTCCTTTTTAATCCACAGGATTCACTATATTTTGCACCAAATTACAGAGCTTACAGATTGCTTCAGTTCACTTTCAACCTCCTGGACCTGGTTAGAACTGCCAGCACTAGATTTGAATCAGAAAATTTTAAGTACAGGAATCACTTACTTAAAAACAAATTCCAACTAGTGAAAATACTCTAAAAATATAGTGAAATGCCTTAATGTTTTTATTAACTACATAGCTCAAAATCCTGTCTCCATTTTATGCACATCCTATTATATTTCACAGTATTTTAAAAAAGGCAAAACATGTCTTAATGCTAATGCAAGTTACCTCAGATTTAAAAATTCTATCTTGTTCCTGAAAAAGCATGACAAGCCTTGTTGATTTGTTTATATTTGCTATTAATAAGTCTACACATTACCTAAAAGCACAGAAAGCATACCAGTTATTGACAGCATTGTTTTTGATGGTATTAATAAACTATTGACTAGAACACTAGTCCTATGTTTAGAACAGCTTAGAGCCATGAAATCTCACTAAGAATGACATGTTATTATTTTTGAAGGCAGGACAGTACAACCCAAAGCCTCTGTCCCTGTGTTACAAGAAGCAGTCATCAAGTTGCCTAGACAATTTGCACATTTATGCAAAACAATTCTCATTAATCATGCTTGTATCTGTTGAACTAGTTATTGTTACGTGAAAATCACACATTGTTTTACACTGACTTACACAGCTTAAGAAGACATTATGGCTATGTAGTGGATATTAAGCATTCAGTTGCTTTCATTTTTCATTTATTTTTAGAAGAATCTATAACAGAATTAACACTGAATTTCTTGGAATTTCACAGCTTGTCTTCACTTACAAGATTCTTTACAAGATGTACTCTTTAATTAGAAAAACTCTTTATAAAAAATGGTGCATTATTACTTTCTCATTACATCCTCCTAAAATATCTTTGCCTGCAATCATTATATTAAGCAAAATAAAGGCATCAGCTGTTAGTACACCACTCAGGCTTGCTCTGTAACTATGGCACAGCTACATCACAGAGATCCAGATCTGAACACAAAAGTATTTACTGATGCCATACATCAAGAGCAATTCATGAGGGTACCCCACAAATTCTAATTAAAGTGATAATTGATATCAGCAAGACACTTCCTTACCTTAGATGAGGAAACTGTTTAATCCAGTCTGCACATTCTGCCTGTAGGTTCTGAGTTTGGGAGGTCACTTTTCCTTCAAACAGCATTTCATCAATCTCCCAAAATAACTGATGCACTCTCTGGGTGCTTGCTTTATCAAATTCCTAAATATTAGAAAATTAATAGCTGTTAGTGAATATGTATACATATTTCTGCTAAGATCCCCAAAATAGTTAAAGAACAGGACAATGCAGACCAATGTGGGGACACAATTTCTATAATGCAGCAATAAAAAAAGCAGGTAGCTGGCCTGAGCAAAGTGCTTTACCAAAAAGGAACCACCTGCCTAGGACCAGCTGACAAAAACCATCAGTTATAAGGTGCATGGACTGCTGGCTCCCTCCCTGCTCCAACATGAGTGGGGCATGCACAGTGCACCTCTGCCACCCACAGCACCAAAGCTCCCTGCTCTTTTGAGCAGTGCCTTTCTTTCCCGAGTCAAAACAAGCTAAGAGGGGCAAGAGGGGGCACCTTCCTTCTGCATTACACACTCTTGTGGTTAGGAAACAACCCTCAGTGTGCATCATGGCCTTCCACACTTGCTTCACTGAAGTCATATCTCAGCACGAGCAGAAATGGGCAAGTGCAGTGGCACATGCAAGTAGCAGGGAAGTGCCTGGCTTTAACTAGTTATATGAAAAAGTGCACTTGGCTGAGGGTTCAGCTGAGGCACTGCTCATAATGACATTTGGCTACTTGTATTAGACACTTGGAAAAACAAAGAGGTAATACTCAATGTTCAAATGACATCTGTTCACTTCCAGCTGAGTACCCCAACCCAACTCCTTCAGCATACAGAAAGCATCACACTGAAAAGGAATGGGAAAGTAACTCTCAACCAGGTTATCATGTGAACCAGGGTCAGGCTCTCTGCTGGAGGACTGCAAGTGACCATTGGGGTCGGTATCTTAAAGGTTAGGTATGACAGAACTCCCACTACCAGCTACGGAGAGCCTTCTAAAATGCAAGTGGCAGTGATCCCAAGGATTTATTCAAACACTGCCAGCCTGCAGCACATATGCCTCAGAGATTAGGGCTCCATAATGGGATTAACCTCTCTCTACATAATCTACAAAACAGAACTGTGTTTGGGTAAAAGCTAATTATTTACTCTGACTTGGACATTCAGATGCATGCTCACGAGTGTACTTTATGACTCAAAACACTGAAAAAAGTTAAATTTAGATACTACCTATGCAGTATTTGAAAACATACTTTCTTGGACTCATAAACCTAAACTTACCTTCTTTAGTTTGCTTTCTCCAAATTTTATTTCATATTTTAATTCTATTTTTCCTTGTTATGCATCACCTGCACTGGTACCCACTTGCAAACAGAACTATTTTTTAAAAGATTCAATTAATATACTGAATCATTAGACTACAAAGAATGAAAGTGGCTAACTTCTACAGCACACATGCTGCATGTCCATTTTCTGAAAAAAAATAGTGATCATACTGCATTTAGGTAAAGTGCACTGTAAAAATTTCTGTGACATACATCATCCCTCCAGGAGTAAACTGAACTTCTTTCAGTAGACAAACCAGTAGTATAGCTGTTTATTCCAGACCCAGAATTATTCAACTCCGTGGGTGTTGTATGACCACTGGATGAAACCGATGTACCAACTTCACTGTGAAAAGAAGACAAACTAAAATAAAGACCACTATGCTTTCCTGTAAAAAATTTTTAAATAATGCAACTGATCATATTAATGGGCAAGCAATACATACTCCTGTTGGATGCAAGATTTTCAGGACATGCTGTTAGAATTTGCAGACGTATGTGTTAAGTAGAACGCAATGAGTACATGCCCCTATTTGTAACATTTACTGCCTTAAAAGCTAGTCTTCCTAAGGCATTTTGTTTATATATATATATATATAGTCATAGTCATAGTAGAAGCCAGAAGCAAAGTTCAAACCCTCTAAACAATGGGT
The DNA here is from genome assembly GCF_003957555.1 of Calypte anna. Classification (NCBI taxonomy): domain Eukaryota; kingdom Metazoa; phylum Chordata; class Aves; order Apodiformes; family Trochilidae; genus Calypte; species Calypte anna. Next base: position 22,356,333 of record NC_044248.1, read on the forward strand.
TAGGTCAATTTATATTCTGCATTATATCCTGCAGTAGCTCTCATCCATGAGAGCAGCTAGAACCGTGACTAGTGAAAATTAATACCAATCCTGAAATACCTATTAAAGCCAAGAGGCCCTTGATAAAGCACTATTTGAGGAGTGAATACGTACCAAGTATAATTGTCAATGGCTTCCTGTACATTTCTCTCAAAAACTGCTGGAAGAGACTCTCTACTTTTTCCAGAAAGACACTGATTTGTGGAACCTCTGGAAAGTCCCTTCCTAGAAAAACAGAAATACATTATTCAGTAATATTAAAATAAGATGAACTCACACCTCTGCTGGAGGAAAAAAAAAAAAAAAGATATTACAGCAATTCTGTTGAATTTTTGAATTCTATCCATCACAACAAACATTTGCTTGAAACATACTACCTTGTTTTAAAATAGTTTTTAATTTACCTTTTACTTACACAAGTATTTTTCAGGAAAACAGACATTTAATCTAAGACTTATTTTAGTCCACAGGCATTTTCCTTCAATTTTGCACTTCTAGATTTGCATGAAATGCACACAAATGAAGCAGTACCTCATTATTGCATGAACAGAGCAAAGACACAAACCAATAACTGTCCAGACAGTAGTTATTTAACCATGGCTTTCTGTTTAATCATTAACGTATAATCTGTTTTCTCAGATATCTCTCTGCATAAAAACAAGTTACAGTTATGACACCAACCAATTGGTGGTCTTCACTAAAATATGAACTTTAAACTTTAAACTGGTTTAAGTGAACTGAGATATTCCAGTACATCAGGAAACCTTTTCAATTCATCTAGAGGCCACAAGGCATCAATTCTGCCAGTGCCAAAGGCTCCTTAACATCATCTTAAAAACCAAGCCCCAAACTTTCTAGCATTAAGCCTTTCCAACATAAGAAATGCTAGAAATATTGTTTGTCCATATAAATTAACACATGCTCAAATTTTCAACTGTCTCCTAATAATCACAGGAATTAAGATGCAGTAAGTCACAGGAATGTCTTTTATCATTACCCTTAAAGGAATACCTTTTAATGAAGAGACTTTTTTTAAAAAACTGTTTAAAATAATTCATTTTCATAATCCTCCTAAGTTATCATAAATATGTTAAACCACCTCTAAAGAATAGATATATACAGATGTGTTAAAACATTCCACAGAAACACTTTTACAGCAACAGACTACTTCATCCGTGGACTCTCCTATTTTCATCCCATAACATCTCATGCCCTAACTTTGAATAGCTGCATGATTGTATCACAGTACATTTGTGAATGAGTAACTGTAAGGCAACACCTCACAGTCCAGTAAGTCTAGTGACTTCCTTAGCCAAGAACTGTAGATTGGCTTTGCAACAGTTCAGATTGATCTGCCTTCTTCCTATCCTTTCTGATAATTATCTTGCTTTTACACAGACTACAGAGATGCCCATGTCAAAATCTAAGCCTCCACTCGGGTGATAGCATACATCCTACTCCTACGCCTTGGTTAATAAGGCACCAAAAACCAGCACCAAGTTTAAACTTCTCACCACAGATCTTGAATTGCAAATTCTTGGAGGCTGATACAACAGCAGGGGAAAGCATCTCTATGTGTTTGCTCTAAATATCCTCCCTCTCTCCTAGGCATGTGCTTTTGCCCACTATCAGAACAAAGAACGCCTGTGAAAAGAGGTGCACACCAGTCCTAGGAAAACTTCATTTTTTCATACACTAGGATCTATCACCCAGGCTTTGGTGAACTCAAAGCCCATCCTCTACATGGTAAACTGGTTGCTTCTGTTTAGGTACACAGGTACACCACCACCAACCCCTGCCATTTTGTTTGCCTTGTTACTGTCCAGGCAGCCTTTTCTGGTCTCTCTCTCTCTCTCTCTCTCTCTCTCTCTGTTTTTTCTCCATGGCTGACTCTTGTCCTCAGCATTTTTTCACGAATATTACCTCCACACCTTCTCACTTCACTGCTCACCCCTTTACCTGGTCACCTTCCTCAAACTGCCCAGGACAGACCCCTACAGAACACCAGTAGAGAAGGAAACTGCTACCCTCAGTTCCTCACTGTAGTTATTTGCCTGTTCAAGAACACTCCTTTGGTATTCCTGCTACTCCATTTACTTGTCAGACTTCTGGCAACCCAAGCTAACTATACTGATGGGATTCCCTGTATAAAGCTTCCTGACTTCTCAAAGATCCCTAAGTGGGGTTCTTTTGTGGCTCTGAAGGAAACCTGAATCTCCAAACATGAAAAAAACAAATACCTCCAATAAAATTTCACAGACTTTCTCTGAGAACCAAGGCATATGCATTTTATTTAATGGCATAACACATGACGTGATGATGAAGCAAAAATTCTGCCACACCATCCCACTGCAGGCTGCGAGACTACTCCTCCTGACTTTTTTGACCAAATGCCATTAGAAGATGAGCTAGGAAACGACTTCAATAAAATAAAACGACAGGAAAAACCCCTCCCAGGACACCCATACCACACTTCCCCAGCGCTGGCAAGCGAGCGCCAGGGACCGCAGCAGCCAGCTCCCCGCAGCTCTCAAGCCCCAGCAATCTCAGGCATTAAATGCTGTGGCTACAAAACAGGAGCCCTGCACACCCATCCCCGCCGGGGCTCTCCGGGAGCCGCTCCGGGAGGGTTGGCCAGCCGGCCCCAGCCTCCCCTGCAGGGGGATGCAGCCCCCCAGAGCCGGCTCGCAGCCCCCCGGCCGCCCACACTCACCCCACCACAAGGAGCCCTCGGCCGCCTCCGCAGCAGCCGCTCCGCGGGCCGGCGCGCCGCGCCCCGCGCATGGGGGGAGCGGAGCGGAGGTTCGGGGGCCCCCGGGCAGCCCCTCGCACCGCCCCCGGCGGTTTCAAGGAGGCGAAGAGGAGGAGGAGGAGGAGGCCTGGCCGTGCCCGCCCCGCCGCGCCTCCCAGCCCGGCCTTCGCCCCCGCTGGTCGGCAGGGCCGAAGATGCTGTGCAGTCGATCCCCCGGAGGCAAGGGATGGCTCTCCCTGGGGCTCCCGACACAAAAATGCCGAAAAATTAAGTGGCCCTACGCCCTCGGTCTTAATGGAAGATGTGCACGACTCCCCCGCCTGAAGGCGCAGCCGAAGAAGGCTCAATTTGGGGCCTTTCTGCCCGCAGAGGTTTCCCTCGCTTTTATAGATGATTAAAAAAGTGACCCAGTGCCGGACAACTGAGTAAGAGTTTTCCCTGTTAATTATATTAGAGTTCCCCTGAAAACCATCCCTGCACAAATGACGGCTCTCCCGGAGCAGGGGTGACAGGGCAGAGTGCTGCAGGCTGTCAGCTGCAGATTGACACGCTACACATTCATCTCTAACCACAGTATATAAATTACGGTGTCTGCATATTTTGTTGATAGCCTCTCTCAGAGGAGGAAGTACAACTGTCCATAAGATAAAAAGAAGTATTCTTCCTGGGAATGAAAAAAGGCCACATTAAAAATGCTGAAATTTAAAACTGAAAAAGTATGGTGTATGAAACCTCTTGTTACAGGGGGGAAAAAAAAAAAATCAGCATTCATATGATATTTAAAGTTTCATGACCAAAAAAAATATTAGGAAAGGTGTATGGAAAATAACTATGCATTTTTTCCCGTTATCTTTAAAAGACTTCTTGACAAATAGCTTTTAGAAAAAAGGTTCCACATTCTTCTGACCAAGTAGAATTAAGAATTTGCTTCAGTGTGTGTTCTCACAGTCTTCCTTGTCCTTGACAATTGTTCTTTGACAACAGGTTTGTCAGGAAACTCAAACCCATGAAGAAGACTGACATCCACTGGCATTTTCTATGCTCCAACTGACTGCTGTGGTTGCCTCAGCTTTCTCCCTTCAAAACATAAAAAACTACATTTCTACAGTGGAAGAACTCCATTTTTGTGTTACCTCCAGAAGCGCAACACATTCAAGCCAGCACTGGCTGTTACTTCAGCTCAGCAAAAGACATTAGAAAGGGAACATACTAGCACAAACATGGCAGCGGGACAGCCTTTTCTAGCTGAAAACATGAAAACAAGCACATCTACAGTGCAGACAAGTGAGAAGAAAAAGAACCCAGTGTTCTTTTCCCAAAATCCCTAAAGCTTGTGGGACAACCATTTCCAGTAAAAGCTTATTAATAAATAGGCATATAATATAATAATGAAGTGTGTTTGAACTTGTTCTACTACATTTAATTTGTTTATTTTAAAAACAACATTCACAGCAGAGGCAATATACAAAAATAATCCTACACTATGCTGAATTACCCTCAATCAAACTTCTGGGTCTACTGGTTTTTTCAGACTAAATCACCACACTTCCTTACAGGAGATAAAATAATAGTCTCTGAAGCAAAATACTGTCAAAACAAAGAAAAATACAAGGCTGCTCATGAGATTGAATGATGTGAAAAAAAGGTTCTTGACTAAAAGAGCGTAAAATAAGAACACCGAAGAGTAAAATGGAAGGTCTGAACATATGAAGCATGTGTCTTCAGTCATATTTTGAGGTGGTTTTGTGCATTGAAATGAGAGGGAGAGTCTCATGGGCAGTAAAACAGTCTTAAGTTTGGTCCATCTTACATTTATTTATCATTATTTATCATTACAATAAACATTTGATTTCCCCCATCCCTTACCTGATGCAGCACACAATTTTTTTCTAGTTGCTATGGTCAAAAAGCAACAAAATATAATGAGCCAGCAAAGCACAAAACCCACAGTTGCATTTAAAGGTCAAACTCTGCTACAGGATTGTTTATACCATTACCTCACAATGCTGTACAGAGGTAAGAGAGCCCTTTGGTCTACAGTAAGAAGAGAAAAGAGCATCAGAAACAAGGAAAAGTAGAGTGTACTGGAAGAAAAAGTAAATGTGTGCAGACAAAAACCCCTATTTCTTTTTTAATGAAACATTATTAGACCTTCAGGTTTCCTTTCCCATTACAAGTCAAGCAAAAAAAAATCCCATTACACAAGAAGAGCTTGATATGAAGGCCTAACAGCAATTTAAGAGAGAAATTCCAAGTTTAGGAGAACACAAAGGCAAGAGAAATAATGAATATGGAAGGAGAAATGTTTTGAGAATAATAGAAATATATAAAGTATTTACTATAAATAAATATTAGGATATGAAGGAGACCTGATAGAAGATGTACAAGCCATTAGCCTGCATGAGGTTTTTAAGACCAAGACCTTAAAGATGATATGGGAGGCCAGTGTTCTGAAGGGAGATAGGGCCTATCATGTCATCAGTAGCAGATTATTTTCACACCTAATTTGAACGGTAACCAAAGAGGAAAATACAAGATGTTAGATACAAGGGTGTCTTCCAAAGTCAGGAAAAAACTTGAAATAAACAGCAGACTGTGAAAGCCCTCACTTCTGCTCTCCAGAAGTCCTCCAGTGTGGCATCCTTCAAATGTTATGTGCAACTCACCTTATCTCTCCCCTCTAAAAAGAAGGGAATATAAAACTATTTTACAAAGGTTTACTTAATGTTATATCGATTTTGGCCTTGGAACATAGCTCTTAGCCTTGGAAGCTCTTTCCACCACCTCTGTGTACTCACATGCATATACAAAGCCTTTTAGTTCAGTTCCTCCTAGCTGTAACTGTTACCAAGAAATGCTCTACTGGATCAAAGTGATACTCCTTTTACTCCAATATTTTGTGTGACAGCAACAATAGGACATACTGTTTAGGGGAAGCACATAAATCTCACTTTCATCTACAGTTTATTTTCTCTTTCTCCAGCAGTGTCCACTGTCATGGGTTAACAAATGTTAAGAAAGTACATTCCTGCTTAAACCTTTCATATTCCTCTGTGGCTTCTTGTCCATCATTTTCTTGCAAATCTTTCTGTACATACTGATACTATTTGCCTCTAAAACCTCCTGCTGCAATGAATTCCAGAAGGCACTGCCACTCTGTTAAAAAAAAAAAAAATTGAGAAAAAAACATTTCCCCTGAGTAGTTCAGACTACTAGTTTTTCATACATGCCTTTTAATTCTAGTATTGCAGCACCTTATGAGTAAACAGGTTCTCAACCTGGGTGTCCAGCACACAACCTCCACAGTTCTGTGAGCATCACATCTGTAGTAACCACATCCTGAGCTGTCTTTCCTCAAAACTGACCGGTCTGACTTCATAACCTCTCTTCTGAAAGCAGGTAGTTACTTCCCCCATAACCCATCCCAGGTGCCTTTCTTGAGATGTGAAAACAGAACTGCATGCAGCACCCAAGATGTAGTATGCTGTGGTGAAACAGTCCTTTCTACTCTATTCTTAATGAGGAACACGACTTTACTGCTTTTCTGGATACCACCATCCTTCAATCCTTCACAGAGCTCTCAAGGCCACTGCCAGGATCTCATTCCTGAGTCATAACTGCTAGTTAACTGCTAGTTAACCCTAATGTCAAAGGTAATACTATAAACTGTTAGGGACTATTTTTTTGTTCCATCCATCTAGAGTAATATTGACTTCCATAGTACCATGTAAAATTAACCTTTTCCTCTAAGGTAATTTACACTTTTTTGCAAAGAAAGAAATAGGCCATGGCAAAGCACCACACTACATTTACTCTATTACATTTACTCTATTAGACCAGTAAAACAATGGAAATGAGAAGCTAAGTAACACTGCAGTGCTTTATCTAGGTTAGTATGAATTACAGCATGAAAGAGATCTATTGCTTTTAGTAGTCAAAATAGGAAAAAAGGACTCCAAGTTTCCATCATCTTCTGCAGCTCATCAAGTTACTTCTATCCACATTTTCAAAATCAATTGTATTGAAGGCCAAAGCTTGGGCTAGAAGACACTGACATTTTTACACCATAGATAAAGCTACCCTTCTTGTACCGAGTGTTAGCAATATCCTGAAAATGGGGAACACTGCAATTAAACTCTAAAATATTACCGACTCTTAAGCAACATAACTTAATCCTTGCCCACTTAATCTTTAGATCAGCTGTTATCTCATCTAGTTATTGTAATATATTAGGGCATCAATAATATTGTTTGTTAAAGAGGAATTACATATTTTGGTGTCACCAGCATATTGTGGGAGATGTAGCATAAGACATCTTACTGTTCTTCCAAGCAATTTCATTATGTTATAAAGCTGAATATTTTTTTTTCAAAGAATAGTAATAAAAGGGGATTTCTTTCCTCCACTTGAAGAATTTTTTTTTTCATTTCCATTCCTTCAATTTGACTAGAAGGATATAAAATCACTGTAAATAAACAGTAACCGTAAAATCCTACAACATACTGCTATAGCTCAGCCTTACACAGTATTAGGAGCAGTTGTGTGTAGTTGCAGAGCTCAGAAAATTCAGACAGAGGAAATACAGGAAAAAAATCTGTGCCATATTTTCACTATTTTACTCTCTCGATGTATTTTCAGTTTGTCAGCACCTGAGAAAAAAACTGTAAGACATATTGTAGATTCTTTCAGTTATTAACCAATTACTCCTAGTTATATTGCTAGTAATGAAGGTACAGTGGTCATCGACAATGTCTTATGAAACATTTAAACACCAATAAAACTTGTCTCAGAGGAATTTCATTTAGGTTAAGAAAAACTTCCTATGTGTATCTATCAATGATCTAATATCATATTCTGTAACTCACAAATTCAAATCTGAGCTCTAGGCAAGGAATACTTAAGTGTTCAATATTTAATTAAGATGCTTCTTCTAAAAGCTTAAGTGGAACCATCTAATTAAAAAATGCTAATGTGGAGGTATAGACTTTCCTTGTCAAACTGATGTATCTTATTCCTGCTTCTACATCTTTCTGGTTTGGTTTTGTTTTTTTGAAGACACACAATACCTTATTAGAATAAGCTTGACTGCTATGAATAAAATATTTGAAATGCCACCATGCATACAAAAGTATAACTGTTAGGAGATAATAAGGGGATATCAGTTGGAAGTGTTTCAATAGCAAGCTGAAATAAACATTTTGCCGCACAGTTTTAATGAAATAGGGCTTACTTTTCATCCTAATACAATCAGATAGTTTATTTTAGAAGTGAGTTTCATATATTAATTTTTCTAATTACAAAAGTCATCAGTCCTTCAACAGGAGTATCAGCTCATACAGCATTATACTCAGATTTACTTCTGGTACTAAAAAGAAAAAGAAACAACTTAGTGGGAAATTACACACAAAAGAACACAAGATTTTTCTGGTATTATTTATATACAGCATCAAATGCCTTCTAAACAGAACTCTCTCATTACACCTCATACCAGAACAGCTAATTTTCTATACAGTTGCAAGAAACACGTAAGCCCGAAAGAGATCACAATTTATTCTGATGTAGGAGAAAACAGAAGTAGTATATTAGGGAGGGCTTGTGTTCATAAATCTCACAGTATTCCATAGTTTAGTTATCAGGCAACTAGAGTATTTCAATTATTTACTATTTGCCAAAATAAATGTACAAATATCTAGATAAAAGTATACTTTTATAAATACCTACCAAATCCAGGGAAAAATTATCTAAAAGAACCTTTACATGGTGCTGACATTGGGACTGGCAGTTATAGGTCAGACAGCAATCCTGGAGACATCATGGACTCTATACAGTAACAACCAAGGTCATCAACAAAAAGTTGGTCAGCATCAGGAAAGCACAGAGACAGAAATGGTAAGCATCCCTTTGCCACTATGTAAAACCTTACTGTGTCCACAAACTGAACACTGCAGATCTTGTGCCTGCAGCTCTAGAAAGATGCACTGGAGTAAGAGAAGGGCTACAAACACAAGAGAGACACTTTCAGAAGCGAGGCTAAAAAGGCTGGGAACTTGGATCAGGTTAAGCAATGCTTACAGTTTACATGAGGTAGATAAATGAGAATGTGAATGAATAATTACTGCACCTCACAACACAACTACTAGATACATGCATTGAAATCAGCAGATCACTTTAAAAAAGCATTTTAAAAAAGACAACTTTTGTTTTCAAACCAGAGTTAGCAGTGACTTTGACATCACTAGTAAAACTTAGAGGCAAACACTACCAGCAGATTAAAAACCACATCAGCCACACTGACAGACATCAATCCCATAAACTGATTCCAAAAGGACAAGATAGGTGCCTACCTTCTAACACATCTACTCTAATGATGCTGGGGTGCTGGATGCTGGGGAATGAGAACAATTTCTCCATCAGACAAGAGCTAGAAACTGATTAAAAAAACCAGAAGACTGCTTTCAATACACTACATGGAAGCTATATGGAAAACAAACTAAAAGTAGAGGTTCTAAAGTTCATCTTAAAGTTTAACAACATAATAAAGAGGTATCAGTCGTGAAGAGATAAAAACTTTCAAAAATATATTCAATCCTATTGGTACCTGGCAAAATACTAGTGTCTTTTCTGATGATCAGTAATATAAAATAGCATAGTTTAGTATTACAGATTATAGATGAACAAGTAATATATACAGTGGTGCTTTGTTTCGGGTTTTTTGGGCGGTTTTTTGTGAGTACAAAATAGTATACCAATACAACTATTATTGACTATTACTGACTCCAACAAGTTCTCCTGCTTTACATATACTAAGAAACTTTCAACTTTACTATATATTTGCTTTAACAAAACATCACCAATTGAATCCTATAGCGGGTATACCTAACATATACCTATACCTTCTTTTACGTTAAGCAAAACCGAAAGACTCTCAAGGTGTAGCATGAAGATTAGGGACAGAAGCACCCGAAGTTTCATATCCCCCATATATCCCTTATTCATATCACTTAACATTTTTAAGAGGCAGTGACCAAATGTTTGCTTTGATGCACCGCTGCAACTTCGGGACGGACTCACACACCTGCATGCGGTACCTTTACGATTCCTACTCGAGCTCCGCACCCCTCCTGGCTGCTCTCCCTACAAGCCCGGGGCGTTGTTCCCCCGAGGACAGAGCAGTTTTTTCTTCCATTTTCACCTCCATTCCCCTCAGCACCGAGCCGTCCGCCTTACAACCGGGATCCCGAGCACAGCCCAGCTCTTTGCTTCCTACCGGCTCCGAAGGCAGCCGCTGCGCACACCCTCGCTGCTGCTCCTGAAGGTGCTTCCGTAGAGCCCCTGAGCGAGGAAATGCCCGCCTAGGAAGGGATGGTCAGAACCCCCCAGGACACGCAGAGGCGGAAAAGTCTGGGTGGAAGGGAGGTACCTCATGGAGAAGGAGAGGACTCGACAGGAGAGTGCACACCTTCCCCCCGCCCCAGGTTTCAGGGGACGCGCACTCACCCGAGGCGCCGAGGGCTGTAGGGTTGCTCCTCGTCGTCGCTCTCCGCCGCCGCCGCCTCCTCCCCGATGTCGGGCAGGGTGATGAGCAGGGCCTTACCGCCCGTCCGACCCCCAGGCTCCTTGTCTTCCGCAGCCGCTCCCGGGCGCGGGGAGCGGCCGCTTGCTGCCCCCGGCGACACTGCCCTGCCCGGGGCGCAGCCCGCGCCGGACGTGGGGCGCTGTACGGGGGGCGGCGGGGCGCGGGGGCCGGGCGCGGCGGGGCCACGGCGGAACTTGGCGAGGAGGGCGCCCACGTCCAGCGCAGCCACCTTCATGGCGGCAGGGAGCCCGAGGATCTCGCTTCCCGCCCCGTAAGCCCGGCTGGAGCTGCCCGTCCCGGCCCCGCCGGCGTTGCTAGGCTAAACAAACCCCGCCGAGGGCGGTGCGCGCCTCCGCGGGGTGCGAAAGGCCTGCGGGCCGCTATCAGCCCACGCTCCCGAGAGTCCTGCGAAAGAACAGGGCAGGATCCTCTTGCAGCCTGTGAATTAAGGATCTAACGCCTGGCGTGTTTTCTTTCAATTAAAATCCCACCTAATATTAAGGGACAGAAACCAAGGGGAAGGGCCAGGGTGGCACACTCCTACTCCGCACCTTCCTCTGCGTGGTGCAGGCGTTTGTGTGCCGAAAGGGTTTGGCAGAAACCAGGAGCCAGATTGACCCAGTAAGGCCTTTTTGCACCACATCAGGTGCAGAAGGGAGCTGCGAGGACGAACAGCCGCGCCTGGAGAGATGCTACCAACAATCCCAAGCAGCCTGGAGACCAGCAGAGGGTCAAAGTCCCTTTCCTACTACAACTAACAGGTAGCGGGCAGGTTGGGACACACACAAGCGTGTACAAGATTGAGATTCATAATCAAGATATCCTCAGCCTTTTTTCTTACAAAATGAAATCAGTACATTCTGACCAAATCTCATGGCACAAACCCACGTAAATTTAACAGCAGTATGAACTCTGTGTTTACTCCTCTTGCTGCCAGAAAGCCTTGACTGAGACACAATGAAAGTAGCATAAGAAAGTTTTATATCAAGTATAATTGATGATTACCAATGGCCCTCTGCTTATTGCTTTTGTGGGTTTGTTTAAGATCAGTCTAATTCTCATTGCTAGCCTTTATAATGTCATTTTCTGTTGTAAATTATTTTAAACATAATGTAGATACTAAGATACCTGCTTAGAAAGCATCAGCATTTTTTTATAGTTACAAATTATTTTCACTCAGTAGCCAGTCCCTTTAGTTAGTATTCTTAGCAGTTTTAGACAACTTTGCATCCATAACACCTTTTCTCAAGATTCTGAGACTAATTTTGGTGGCATTAGTAGTAATTAGAAAAAAATCTTCGTAAAATTTAGACACACTGCCATTTGTCATGGCTTAAGGGCTAGAAAAAGACATTTGATCTAGCCTGACCTTTTTTACCACATTTTACCTCAGCATTTCTCCATGTATTCTCTGCATCTTTATGTATTTTTTAATATTCATGTGAACTTCTAGCATTTTCTAGCAATTTATATTGATGTGGAGTGAGAAATTCTGCTACTATAGATTTAGGAAACCTGGGGACCGTTTCACATGTTAGTCTTTAAATAAGAGAAAGAACAGTCGACATGATGCATACCTGGCACCCCATCCTTAGTGATTTGCCTCCTCAAATTTCATGGCCTAAGCACAAAGGAAGAATTTGTCACTTCACTTGTAAAGGTCAGAAAGATGAGATGAAAGCATCACAATGGGAATAATCCTATTACTGTAATTAGGGAATCATCATCTATCACTTCAACTGCAAACAAAGCCCATTTTGTTTTCACTCAGGACTCCTGAGCAAGTGAAGACAGTCTATACACCCTTCACTCATCTGGCATATGCAAAATCTATTTCATTAATTATTTATCTCATTTACATTTTTTGTCACACTAGGATGATACAAACCTATTAAAACCTAACATTTTTTATCTATGCATACAACAAATCATGCAAAAAGCTGCTTAAAATGCAAAGTTTTGGACACTCTGAGAGCTGTTTTCTAAAGCAGTAAAACAGCATTTTTGGAGTAATGGTGGTACTGAAATTGATGAGGGAAATACTAGAGAAAAAAAGCTATTTAAAAATATTCCTGAGATACAGAAAGATTGCACACCTGCTAGAAATTGTTGATGTTTTATAAGGTCCTTGGAGAAGCAGTTAAATATAACAGGAACATATAAGTAACAGTTTAGTGTCTAATTTACAATAAATTGTGCTCAAACACTCTAATAGATTCTACCAGTTACAAACATTATTGATTGTATGGCTGAACCTTAGTGTTCTGGCACTTGTCGGCTAGACTATGTTTCTGTAAAGTGTGTTAAGGAAAATCAAAATAGGTTAGTATACAAGAAACTGAAGTACAGAATTCTGATTTCTTTACATTTTATTTTTTTAGTTGTCAAAGGCAAAACTATATGCAGTCATAAAAAAAAGGAAACAAAAATTTTAAATCAGTCTACTTTTGAATTTTTTCTCTCACTCTACCTGTAACCTTACAATCACTAACATTTCTGATATTCAGCTTTTAGAAGAATTTGTATTATCTTTTTACCTTTCTCAATGACTTCTGTTGCTGTGTTACCCCACACAATGATATTATCAATGTACTGTAGATATTCTGGAGCTCCACACCTTTTCAGGGTAGCGTGTGGATCAGTCCATGGCAGATGGTAGTGCTGTATTTCCTACCCCTAGGGCAGCCAATTCCAGGTGTACTGAACACCTCTTCAGGTGGCAGCAAACTGTGACCTACATTCTGGTGCTAGAGCAATATCAAAAGATGCATTAGCAATGTCAATAGGAGCCTATCACCTGGCTGCCTTTGACTCCAGTTTGTACTGAAGTTGTCCATGTCCAGCACAGCAGCACTTAGTGGTGGTGTAACCTCATTTAGTCCACAACAGCTCACTTGTGGCCTCCACGCTCTGTTAGGCTTTCACACTGGCCATGTAGGACTGCTGAAGGGTGAATGAGTCCTGCTGATCACTCCTTGGCTCTCTAGTTGCTGGATCAGCTTGTGAATGGGAATCACAGCATCTCTGTTGGTGCAATACTGCTGTCAATGCACTACTGAAGTAGCAATTAGCACCTTCTGGTTTTCAACTTTTGGCAACCCCACAACAGGAGGACCATCTGAAAGGCCAAGCAAAGTATGCAGCTCTTCTGTATTCTCAGCCTTTACAGCTGCTACACTGGAGAACTACCCTTTTGGGTCCTTGAAGTCATGTCCCTTGAGGTAGTCTACACCAAGGATGCACAGCAGCTGGGCCAGTCACTACAGGGTGCTTTCGCCACCTTACTCCAGTGAGACTCACATCAGCCTTCACAATACTCAGTTCTTTAGATCCCCCCATTGCTCCAGATACAGTGTTGGATTCTGTCCCTTTCTAATTCAATAGCATTAGGGTGCACTGTGCACCAGTGTCCACCAAGGCTTTATACTTCTGTGGCTCTAAGGTTCCAGGCCATCAAATCCACACAGTCCAATAAGTTTGGTTGTCCCTCTCCTCATGGCTGAAGGCAGGGCACCTCTAAGCTTGAGCACATACAGCACTGGCAACACATGCATTCCTGGGGCTAGCATCCCCATTACTCATACCTGAGATGTGTAGGGATCTTGAGTCACCAACATACTCATATTGGGTAACTCCATAGTGGAGACTGGAGCAGCTGTCATTCTAGAAGGACCTCCTTTTTTAGTTGCTTTACCTACTAGCTCACATACTTGTGTCTGTAGAGCAACAGTAGGTTTCTTATCCCACTTTTTCATTTCCTCACCAAACTGAGGATTGACCATAGAATACCTCTTGCAGTATTTTGTTTCTCTCAATTTGGTCTCCTAGGAGGGTGTTTCCTCTTAACGGCTGCAATGTGTCCTCCTACCCCTGTTTGAGAAAAATGGGGTAGGCATTTCCTTTCAGTCATTTTCTTTACAGCTGAGACTCAGGCCCGACAAGAAGCTGTAACAGCATCTTCATATTCTGGTGCTGCTTTAATCACATCACCCACAGTTGGTTCCATGTCTCCAGGAACCCATAGCATTACCAATAGTGTATGGTTAAATGGGGATGGGGCAGTATGCACAAAACTTTGCTTCATTGGCTTAGGGCATGGCATATGATAAGGGACTAGAATCTCATCCATATAAATTATATCTCATACAGCTAAATTCTTTCAGCTATCTGATAGCTTTATCACACGTGGCTACCTTGACCTGTGGACAGTCTATTTCCTCTTTATAGGGATATCTCTTCTTTACAGCTGGCAAGTCATCTTCATAGGCTGGTGGTTTTAGCCTTTTCACCAACTTCCCGATCAGTACCTGCATCTTTGGCCAGGGATCCCAAATGCCTGGCTTCTCTCTGAGTTAATGTTACGGTACCAGCCTCTTCATTCCAGCATCAGAGTAACCAACTGAGGAATGGTTCTCCTAAAAGACGGCCAAAATCCTTTCTCAGAGTACACAGGTCCATCATGGAATAGGACTGAACGTATACTTCTGATTCCGAGTCCTCCTCCTCAGGTAACTCTGCTTTATCTCCTTTACGAGGAGAGGTTATGTCCTCTGATCACCCGGTCATCTTGTGCAGACTTTGAAGGATTAAGGCTAAAATCTGCTTTCTTTTATTTTACTTTTCTCCTAGTCACAGGGCCGATGAGTAGCTGTGTGGATTGAGGGGGAGAGGCTGTGGTGTTTACAGCGGTAGCAGGGCTTGCTTTCTGAGCAGCAGCAGTGTCTGTGTGTGGGGGAGGCAGCAGCTGCAGCAGATGGGCTGGTGATGCTCACCGGCCATGTCCGAGTTGTGGCTTTGCCTGTGGGGGCAAGCAGTGGCTGTGGAAGCAGAAGCAGAAGCAGCAGTGCTCTCTTTACAAGGGGCAGCTCTTGCTCTCCGAGCAGCAACTCTCAATCTCCAAAGAGTTCTCATAATTCTCATAATTATGGTTTTTGTCTTGCTCCTCAGCACCATCTGAATTATATTAATAGTACCCACCAGGAGGTTCACAAACATAAAGCAACACTAATCCTAGCTACAAAGGCACGTATCACATACCCTGAATAGCAAAGGTATAGCATGATTGGTTTAATTTCCAACCCTGTAAAATTTCCAAAGAAAAAGGTCTGATTCCCACCCAGTGAACCCATCTTGGTATCCTTCCACTGGAGCTGGAATTCAAACTATTCAGGTAAATAAGTCAAAATTTTAACTGGGCTCAAGCTAATTAGCCTAAGCCATGTTTGGCACCATAAATCTGTCACAGTTTAATGCTGGGCTGGCAATCAACTGAATGATAGATGCTCTCTATTTAGAAATCCCCCTCTCCTCCCTCATAAAGAAAGGAGAGAGAATAAAGGAGAGAGACTTATGGGTTGGAAACTAAACTGTACAGCTTTAGTGAAACTAATAGTAAAGAAGGAAAAATCATTAAATATATACAAATATACAGAAAAGCAATACTAGGTTCCTCCCCCCAATAACTCTCACATCACCACCAAGGCTGCAGGGCAGCCCTGGGAAAGTCCAGGCTGGACTCCTGGAGTCATCAGCAGTCAGAAGCTGGAGGCAGGAACACACAGATTCAGCCTGGCATGGATCAGGACCACAGGCAGACCAATGGACATAATCCTCCCAGGATGTTAAAATAAACAGGAACAGGTGAAGAAGGGCGAAGGGCAAAACGGAAGGCACAGAGGAAAGGGCTTGACCCTTGTGATGCCTCAAATTTGTACCAAGTATGACCCATATGGGATGGAATACTCTGGTCAGTTCTGGTTATTTCTCTTGTCTGTTCCTCTCTAAAGGAGGGTTGCAGGTGTGACTACTACACTCCCTTTCTATTTCCAGAGCAATGGCTTTGGTTTTGAACACCATTCTCCATCTGTAACCCTAAACATCAAAAGTTTTCAGTCCTAAAAGCAGACACTGACTGAGAAACTTGCTGTTAATTTCAGCAAGTGCAGCTACTTATGAGACACATCTGAAACAAAAATTACAAGACAGAAAATTAGCTCTATCCTGGCCCAAACCAGGATATGCTTTAAAACTGCTTTGGGGGGATGTTTATTATTGCTGTTTCACCAGTAACAAAATTTTCAGTAATGAAATTATAGCAGCATCACCTTCCCCACAAAGTTGTTTTTTGGTTATGCTACCTAAATTTCTGTGCCTTTACTCCTTCTATATGGAGGCACCAGCTGTTCCTTGACCACATTTTATATTGATTCCTAGTTCTGTTTAATGCCCTGAATATAGTTTTATGTGTATTCAAAGAATTATTGGATATCTCTCAGTAAAAATATCCTTCTACAAGCTCTCTGAATTTCAGTATTGAAGAGTAAAAAAATTTTTTATCATGCCACATTTATTAAATCAGTTACCTCATTAACTGGAAAATGTGTTTTTGATTGTCACCAGTACTAGCTTACACAGAAGACATAAGTGTGTTCAACTGCATGTTCTGAAAAGCCTGATCATATGGTGAAATTTGTTTCTGTGGCTTTCTCTTAAAGGTTTTCAAACTCTGCAACTCTGATGCATTTCTGGGTTTCAACTATATAAATAATTTTACATGTTACTGTGCTTCACATGGAAAGCTTTCCAGTTTGAATTTCACTGAGTCTCCCCTTTTGTTATGAAAGCAAGCAGTAGTGTCCACAATATCTTCTACACAGAATTCACTGTTTTATGATTATTGCATTCTCTTTTACATATCCCTTTAAAGCAGAGAGTCTGTGTCTCTTCTGGACTACCTCAGATGGACATTCTTCTTAGAACATTGGTCATTCTCACTGATTTTCTGAATTTCTGCCACATTTTCAGTACACACTGAACTTACTATCAAATCAGAATCCATTTTATCATGACACTTCAGTGCAGGTGAATTAAAATATCAAGAAGCACATTAATATAGACAAGTAAATTTAACTTACAGTGACGCTCATTTTTCTAGCATGACAAACTTCTAAAAGTTTTTTCTGAAGACTTGATAGTTTTTCAGTAGTAGAAAATATGCAACAAAGGGAGTCTGTAGTTCAAAGCTCCGTTTCAATTTCAATTTCAATGCACTTAACTATTAGATTTAAGTGCTATCAGTAATTGCTGATGAAATGCACCAATTCGTTCTTTCTGGACTGGCCAGTTCAAGATGCAACGAGACTTGAACATTCCTCTTCTCAGGTGAAGTGCATGATATAATCGATAATCTTGGATATCATGAAGAAAGATCAATATAATGGAGTCTCGACTTTGTTCGATAGCTTGCTGAAGAGCATGATACACCTTAAAACTGGAGCAAAAATAAGACAAAAATGCATGTTTTCTTTCATGTAGAAGGAAAAAATAACAAAGTTCTGATAATTCACATAGTAGCATATTGCTAATTCAAGGACTGAAATTGAACAGGGGTCTTAATATTTACTCTATGCCATTAAATTGTCAAGAATGATGTTAAATTAGTTACCTTATACCTAAAGAAAAATAATCCTCTAAAAATATAAACTGAGACTACTGGTATTGATATAACCTTATTTAGCAAAGTTTGTCTTTTCAAGATCAGTACATACGAATGGTGAAAGGATGTGTTTAAAGACAAATACAAGTAATATTTGGATTACAGTGATCTCACCCATTATTGCTCCTTTTCAAACCTGATTTTAAGGAAAGCAATATGCACAAGTGACATCCTGAGCTTTTGAAAATAAATACATTGATTGAGAGATCTCCATTGACAGAAATTTCCATTAGTGTATATGTGGAGCAATTAACTATTAATTTAGGAATTATCCAGAAGTTATGATACATAAGTAAATATATTAAGTAGATTTTGCATGGTATTTTTTAATAAACAGTATTTTTAATTAAATTACTTAGCAATAATAATTTCCGTTTAAAAAAAAAAAAAAAAAAAAAGTCTTAGAAATGTTATCCCTTACATGTAAAATTGTATATTCTACTCACTTTTTGCACCAGGGATCCTCTAAGAGGTGTTCAGTCACAACAAAAATAGTCTTTCTGCTCATTCTCATACTGTTAATTATGGCTTCAAATTCAGGTATGCCTGCTTCAAAGTCTCGTTCTTCTAAACAAAACTTAATTTGAAAGTGGTTATTTTTTTCCAGAGAAATGAAATTCTTAGACACCCACTTCTTGTCCTGTTCTGCATGAATAACTTAGGCATCAAAATAAAAATTTTCCTGTTTTCGGTCAAGTCCTTTAAAACCAAGTATTCGATTTACTAAAATATTCCAGTAAAAAGTTATTCTCCACCCTTCAAAATGGATGATAAGAACAGAAAAATTACTAGCATCACAATGGTGGTAGTGATCACAAACAGAAGTTTAAATGGAGCACTGTCTTTGCAGGCTGAGCTATCAAAATGCAGCACCAGGTTACTGTGATATTTAGGTGGAGTGTTGCAAATGTACTGAGACCTCAATCCAGGTATCTTTGCTTGGGTCACATTAAGCCAATCAGCAAACCAAGCAATGCTTTCACAGGTACAGTCAAATGGATTGGAATCCATCTCCAGTATTCTCAAGCTCTTGAAAACTGGGCCAAACACTTTTTCTTCGACTGAGGTTATCAGATTTTTCTGAAGGTTCAATGACTTCAGAGAGGCTTGGTCAGCAAACAGAGTTGCTGGAAGCAAATTCAAATTGTTTGAGCCTAAATCCAGGTTTTTTAATTGAAACAGACCCTTGAAAGCCTGAACTGGGATCTCATCAAGCCCATTTGATTTTAAATTAAGAATATGCAAGTTGGAAAGATGTTTTAAAAAATTAACAGGGCCACCTGGATTTGCATGTTTCCAAAGTCGGGCTAAATTATTGTGCTGCAAATCCAGAATATAAAGTTTGTGAAGTCCATCAAACAAGTCTTCTCTTACGTTTGCTATATTGTTATTGCTGATGTCCAGGACAGTCAGATTTTGTAGAGGATGAAAAGGTGAAGGGGAAATTGCCAGGTTACTGCAACCTACTTTCCTCAGCATCAGTTTTCTAAGGCTTGGGGTAAAAATGAATGATTCACTTTGCAAAGTCAAGTTTTTATTATAGGAAAGATAAATATCTTTGATATTAGTGAGACCTTTAAACTCATGACCTGTGAGCTCTTGACTAATTTCATTGAGACCAAGATGAAGAACTTTCAAGTGTGCCAAGGAGGAAAAAGCTCCACTTCCTATTGTTGAGATTCGTGTTTTCGTGAGGTTGAGAACTTGCAAACTGGAATTAGCAAGTGATGAAAATGTTTGTTTTGTTATCCTTTGTAAGTTTATGTTGCAGTTACAGAGACTCAGGTGTTTCAGTTTGTTCAGGCCTGTGAACGTATTAGTGGTAATTCCTGGAAAATTGTTATTATCCATTACAAGGTACTCCAGGTGGGATAACCAACTAAATGAAAAATCTTCAATTTTCCCAGTAACTGAATTTGTCAGATCCAGATGTTTGAGGCTGGTTAAGCCGTAGAACAAACGTGAAGATACATGAATGTTATTATGCTTCAGGCTTAAGTATTGCAAACTTGAAAGCCACTGAAATGAGTCATCTTCAATCAGAGACAGAGAATTTTGGGAAAGGTTTAAAACTGTAAGATTTGTTCCATGGAGTCCCTGGAAGGTTGACTTGCCAACATATGAAAGCTTCACATGGCTCAGTGAGAGGTTCTGAATTGTTGTATTTGATAATTCCATACAAAGTTTCTTTGTGTGATTTTCACCGAGTTCAACGTCATTGAGTATGAGGCCAAACAGATCTCCAATTGCATGGAAACATCCTCTGTGAAACTGAAAGGAAGAGAGTGCTGACTTAAACAAGGAGATTTTAAAAGAAAGAAACTCTGTAAAGCCAACATTTGGAAAGGTTTTCAAACAAGATTTTCAGAACATAACTCCTACACATATTTTTCCTACAGCCATCTTCAACCACTTCTTGGAGTTTATACTCACTGTAATGACACTTCCAAAATTTATTACATGGTTATCTTAATTATGATTATTATTCTTTTAGAAGATAGAAAATTAACTTCATGAGATGCAAGTTAATTACAATTGTATCTCCAGCTAGTAGAATTCTTTCACTAGAAGTAAAATCTCTTCAGCTTTCTTATACTGGTATCTCCTAGGGATACTAATATACTACTGCAAAACAAGGAATACTGTAAAAAAAAGTTATTTATACCTTAAGACTGAAAAGAAGAAAGTCATTGGGATTTTTTGTTTGGTTGGTTTTCAGGGGAATTTTTGGGTTTGTTTGGTTTTTTTGTGAGGAGAAGCTACACTCATGAAATGCGACACTACACACTTGCTTCCCAATATAAATCACAAGCTTCCATCACAGTGCTGGCCCCTCATTTGATTCAGTAACCATCTGAATGCTCAAATACTCAGTTTTTTACAATTATTCAAATGCATAAATCTTCTTTTCACCTAACAGTACTGTCAAATCAGAGCAGGTTAAACCAGCATAAAGTAGCACTACCCAAAAAAGGAGCAGTCCCATCTACTTACTGCTACCATGCACTGTAACTTTGTGCCAGTCAGGCCATACATGCAGTCACAGGCTGAACCAGGCAGAGAACAGCCTGACTACAAGCTAACTGAGTCAAGAAGTCTGTAGAGTTTCTCCAGGGAGCAGGTGCATGGCATTGTTACAGCTTGTACCAGAAAGAGGGATGAAAGAAGCCAAGGGTAAGAAGTATTTACAAGCTTGTACCACTGTGAAGTATTACTTCAATATAAATGTTCTTTACAGATCAATAAATTAGGGGTAGGGGATGGGAGAGTAGGGGCCAGGAAGGAAAAAATCCACAAAAAACAAACAAGCAAGTTTAATGCAAATTCAATCTAAGTTCTGTGTTCATATCCTGAGGGTCAACCAGTCTAGAGCTGCAACACTTACCATTACTCTTCAAGAATTATATTCCAACACTGAGAAAGGGATCAGGGAGAACAGCCTGTGAGGTAGGTGGCAGAGAAAACACCCACTTGTTTTAAAGAGTGAGTATCCATTTCTGCAATTATTATTTCTCTGGGTACCCCACAGGTACAACTCATAAACTAGGAAGTGAGACCTAGATTGCATAACCAGCCTAGCACAGAGAATAAAATGTACGTCAGAATAAAATGTTCACCTTCAGCATCTGCGTAGAGATTACTTTGTAAGGACTTACAGAGCTACTTGAGCTAGCTCTTGCTTGAGATCTCTGATCTGCATGGAACCAGCTCTTGCTGATTTCAGTGGAAGAAAAATAATTTTTTCTGCCCTCACTGGAGGTCAGGAGCAATGCTGTGTACAATAAAAGGGTTTTATCTTTGACCTCGGGGGAACAAAAATGCAATGTAAATGTCATTCAATCAAAGGATAAATCAGGATAGTTCCATTTCATACTTCCAGCTGCTGAATTTTTGCCAAAATGCTTCCTACCTCTTTCAATGGATTTGATGACACATCAAGTCTATTCAATGAGGTGTTGCTAAGAAAACTGAAGTCTTCCCTTTTTAACACAGTGATTTGATTTCTATTAAGCATGAGCTCACGAAGGTTCTTCAACTGCTGCTGCAATCCTAAGCTTGCTGACTTCAAAGAATTATGGGAGAGGTCCAAAGTCCTCAGGTTCTGGAGAGAAAATTCAAACAGAAAAATATAAAAGTCTTTTTATTTCATATAATATGAAACCATTTTGAAATTTTGTATTAGACTATCATTTATTAGAAATGAGTCGCAATACTACAATTAAAGTAACGTTGTGATACAGAGATATGGCAGCTTTCAAGCTCCTGCAGGAAAAAGCCTTCTATATCCTCCACAACTATAATTTTCATTGTGTTCAGTCTTAACCTACTAAGTATCTACCGCCAAACCAAAGAATTACTTTATCTAAAACTCCTTAACTCACTGAAGGCCCTCCTGATCCAAATAAGTGATAACAGCAAAATCCTAGAGCTTGCTGCAGTTAAAATCACTGCAGTATTAAACCTCGTCTTCCACCCCCATGAATGGAAGTGAGGAGGCTGCACAGTAGCAGCCTATGGACATTAGTCCCCTAGGCCTTGGAACACTCCAGCTTGTGCTCAGGTGCTCAGGTTCCTCCTGCCCCTGCAGGGAAATGCTATCCTAAAGGTGACTCCACAGAATGTGTGTGCCCTGAGGTGGCCCAGGCCTGGCCTTCACCAGTAGCAGGACAGCAGCAAAGGGAGGAAGGCCAGAACTTTAGTCCTGCTCACAGCACTGAAGGTGGCTGCACTCGTCTGGACTCTGCTGAGATTCAGCAGCCCTAAAATGCAAGCAAGTACATTCTGTGCAACCAAACTGGAAAACTGAGTTTAACAGAAAAGTTCAAACTTGTTCAAAACAACATGGATGCTCATTAGAACACTGTAAAACAATTAGTAACCACACATTGTTTCTATTTTCTTTTATCCATAGGCTCTTCCTTTTCCATGAGTCTCTGCTTGGTGCAAAGACAATGCAATAGTCTTTCCCTGCCTCCTGTGCTTCTTCCCCAACCTCATAGGTGCTACAGAGAAAAATATTTCACATGTAAAGTCCCAGGAAAAAACAAAGGTAGAATAAAAAGGCTTTTACTCTTTCTAAATCTCCAAAGTCCTGAGAGACACTACATTCAGCCTAAGCACTGGCCTTCGTGGTCCGAGTAATTACACCTTGACCTCGAGGATTTAGGCTAGCTACCTCTTTTGGACCACAGATAACTGAGATTCCACACCATCTACTTTGCGCTATACACCATCTGCTGCTCCTATTCTCCCAGCACAAATCCTAGATGGAAAGGATGTAGGGAAAAGCTCCTCAATGGGATGCTATAGGGATGGAGAGCATTAACTTATAAGGATGGATGAGACTCCAGCATGTACTCACAAGAAAGCACAAGGCTTTTCTTTAGAAAAACAATGAAGGTTATATATGCTGGGTATTTCAGATGTAAATAGCCAGCTGTACACACACTAGAAAATACAACCAATTGCCCAATTACTTTTTTTTTTATATGAAAAGGTCCATTTCTAAAAGCTTACCTCCAGGGTTTTGAAAGGTTCATTTTTTATATATATTCTGTTGTATCCTAGATAGAGCTCAGTCAGGTTGGTGCAGGAAGCAAAGGCTCTTTCAGGGAGCTTATACAGTTCATTATGTCCTAACTTCAGAATCTGCAACAGGGGCACATTTTGGCACAGTTCTGGTTGCAGTTTAGAGATGCTGTTGTAGCCTGCATTCAAGTAAACCAGCTGGCTGTACTTGGTCAGATTTGCAGGACCAAGCTCTCTTAGCTGATTATGAGAGATGTCCAAACCCGTTATATTGTCTGGGAGATCAGAAGGAATTTGAGTCAGCTTCAGGTGACTGCAGTCAGCCATTTCATTTCGGATCTGACATTGCTTTCCAGCTGATGCACACAGCAAGCAGACAGACACCAGTCTGACAGAGAAGCTGCTCCACCAAAGAATGGCACTTCCCATTGTTTTATCTGCAAAGGCAAAAATAAAATTTGCACAAATTACAGTAATTTGTAATTTTAACAAAACTTCTATCTTAAACTGAAGGATATGCAAACCAGGCTCAGGAAAACAGTTTTATAGTGAGCAAACACTCAGTAGTTTTCACCCATAAAGTAGTGACATTTCTGCATGTCTTGGGTTAGTGCAATTGTGTTTTAGAAGTGGGGGGCTGGGGGGCACAGGAGTATAAAAATGTCAGTATTTCCATTAGGATATCAACCTCTGTCCACTGGTGCTCTAATCTTCAATGGTTCTGCCTATTCAGACATCACATTTTTGTTTAATCACAGACTTTTTCATTGTTTACTCAGTTTTGATTTAGTATCTGTAAGATTTAAATTCATCTAGTGATCTTGTGATACAGATTTACTGGATAAGGGAGAAAATTCCTTACAAGAATAGACCTTTAAGAGTTCAGAAAGGTATGACTGGCCTGATGAGTCAGAATTTGTCTAATTAAAATAGCATTTCTGCTAATCAAGAGAAGAGTCCAAGGTATCTTCCATATCATTCTCTACTGAATTATTCTTTAATAGAGGGAGAACAAATACTTTGTGAATGCTTGCCAGAATATTTTCCATGTAAAGCAAAACCACTAAGCTTAGGCTCTTCTGCTTCATTTTTTTTTTCTTTTTGGAAAAAATAAAATGCTTATATTTTCATCTTTGAAGCTTCAAGTGACTCCACAACCTCCATATACAGATACTTGTATGGTCTTCTGCTAACAAATTTGGAACCTACCTGCCAACCTCAGTTTACCAGCAAGTTAAGCCTCAGCTTCATGGGCTGCCATGTAAGAAGACTATCAGTGCCCCACTACAGAAAAGGCTATAGAAGGCAATGTTATCTTACTAGTTTTATCAGGAATCTACAAGAGCTTCTCTGATGACAAACTCCTGGGAACATGACATTTCTTAGTTGTGCAGCTCCCCTTTTCCTTTGCTCATAAGCTGTGTTTAATTAGAAGCATAAAATCAACATGATCTAGCTTTGAGGACATTGGGTTATTGCTCAGGAGCAAACAATGAAACAAAAAATCAAACCAATACATCTGTACAGAAAATAACTTTGGAACAGATGTTTTCTAAGGAGAAGTTTTCACTACCCTAACAAAACACTCTGAGGAACAGACACTGCAACCTGCAGACAAAGGGAAGTTCTGCAGGTCAAATCCCAGAGGAGTTTGGCTCCATAAGTGACCTGCCTTTTCAGAAGGCACTCATTAGGACCACTGCAGTAACAAAAAGCAACATGGTAGTGGCCAGAGAGGAACACTGTGTGTCTCTGGGGGAGCAACCTGGCCAGCTAGGAAGAGCCATCAGGAAAATCCACGTGAGTGGGGAAGAGGGGCCTAAAGAATTGCAGAGGCACACACAAAGGACTGCAAAAGATGATTTACAATGAATCTTTATGAAAAAACAATTTGCTGTTGGACTCTATATGTGAACCTGTCCCATCTCCTGCAGCTTACCCAGCCTGGGTCTCCACTCACCTCCCACCAGCAGACACAGAAGGGGACAATACAGCAAAGACCTGAACCTGATAGTCCTGCAGACAGCTTGACCTGCTACAACTGCTACTGACCACAGCGTCCATGTCCCTGTAGATGAGCAAAATAAATGACCACTTGTCCTGCCTAATTTCTCTGCACCCAGGCTGCTGGAAGAGCTAAGGAAGACAAAGGGGGAGTTTATATGTAATGAAATTCTTACCTCTGGCATGCATCCTTCCAAAGGTTTGTTTTAGGGAGATCAGAGAGAAGCCAGACTCCTGGGCAGCAGTTGACAGCTCATCTTTAAGTGTGAAAGACCTAAGAAACTTCCTGCAGAAATACCAACCTTGTTCTCTGTCTGACTTCCAGGGCCATCTGAAGGACTGCCTTTTCCTGTTGTTCATTGCAGGAAGTCTAGAGTCACCTTCAGGTATTTTATGCTTTGCTTGGCGATCCACACATCCATTATCTGACTTAAGGGACAGCGTTACAAAATACTATTCCACAGACAAAAGAAAGAACACCAATTTTAGTGCTACGAGCAAGAACTTTGAAGAGCTGGAGAATTTAGCAAAGGAGCCTCCAGCATCTCCAGCTGTACTTTAACTTTGTACCCCTAGCATCAGCATTTATTACCAAGAAGCAAAGAATGGCATCCACTAACTGCTACGGGCTTTACTTGCTTCAGTTTGGGGACTTCAAGAAACTTCAAGAGTTTCTCAGGAAACTAAAACCATGAAGAGAAGTGCTTCCCAATGCTAGCAGAAGTGAAACCGAAACTGTGGCCAGGCTGTCTGGAAAGCCGGGGGAGTGGCGGGGTCAGTGGGACCAGCATCCCCCAAACCCAGGCTGCCTCCTCTCCTTCCCACATGGGCTGTCCTGTACCGAATTCGCTTGCCCTGAAATGTTTCAGAGCTGGTGGCGGTGGAGATGTCTTCTAAGGTGAGGGTCCAGCTGGCACTTGTGGTTTGCTGACAGAAAAAGATTTAAGGACACAGATGTTGCACAGATGAGCAGCATCATACAAACCTACTAGTAACTCAATTACAATTTATTTCTAGCTAATTCTAGTTTCTCTGTAAATCCTTGGGGACGTATCCCAGAAGCAGATACGCCAAGTGACAGATTACTGACATAGGAATGCTCCTTTTTTAAATATAGAATCATGGCACCAATACGTTCCTACTGAGCTACATACAGCATCATTTTTACACAGGAATTTCTTTATGTGAGAATGTAATGTATTACATTCTTAAGAGAGATGATAAAATATCTTCTATTGTATTAAAATAAGAAATTGTTTTCAAAAGTCCAAATAAAGGTTTTAGGTACAGTTTTAATATGCATCTCCTTTTCATACACTGGTGAATTTGCATGTCCTTGCTTTCCCAGGGACCTGACCATCAGTGTCTTGGCTACAACAGAAAGTCCTCCTGCTGCAGCTTGAGCACCAGTGAATGAATACTCTACAGGGCTCATCCAGACATACCTAAGACACAATCACAGCAGTGAGTTCTGCTGAAATTTTTAAGTAGTAGTGCCCCTCTTGAGTAGAGAGTGAGTGTCTGGAAACTCACCCTGAAAGTCAAGCAACCCACATGTCCAGAGAATAAATTAGGGGAAAAAAAAGCCAGCACAAAATTTAGTCAATGTTTCCACAATCACAACTGAGGAAAGCAACTTGAGTTGGTTCTGAATGGTGACAAAAGGCAGCCAGATAAAATTCTGAAGTTGTAACTATATCACATTTATCTTTAATAGCAGAATAACCAGTTGCTACACAGATCTAGTTTACGCTTATCCAATCTGTAAGCACTGAAGGGTGGGGACACCAAGTGCAATACCTTACAGAACACCCCCAGAGCAAACATATCACAAAAACTATGGGCAAAAAGGAAATCTACTGATCTTAACTGGATCTCCAGATATAAACAAGTTAATTTACTTAGCACATGCCTAATTGGACTTCAGTATTCTTGTAAACTGCAAGTCAGACTGCAAGCATCAGGCATAAGACCCAAAATAAAAATACCCATGCCAACAGTTCCCATGGTTTTCAGCCACTCAGACTGTGAAAGCACCATATGTTGAGGGTGGATCCAGACACCCCATGCAGCAATAAATGGTTCATGCAAATAGAATTGAAAGGTACCTGGAAGTAAGTCTAGCCACCAGGAAAAAGCCAGGAAGATCAGAAAGCTGAATAGTTAAGATTTTAGGCAAGTCCCGACAAAGGGACATCCTGCAACATCAAGCCAATATAAGGGAGGACAGTGTGGCAGGTGAGTAAGCTTGTATTTACCTCTTGAGACAGGAAAATAGATGCTTATTCTGTGTTGCGACCACATGAATTCAGCCAAGTTTAGTTGCTCTGTTGAAAGAAACCAACAGATGAGGTGCTTGTTGGGTGCAATAGTTTCTCTAAGGCTGCTTACCCATTATTGATGATTTAATGGTTGTACAAAACTGAATTACAATAGGGTTTTTGTGGGAAAAAAAGTGGAAAAAGGTATCTGAGCAGACATGCAGATAAACGGTAAGGAGGTCTGTGCTCCTTGGCATTCTCCCAAATGTCTGGGAATGTACCATGGTGTACATTTTCCTGAGATGGGTTGCACTGACTGTAAAAATCAACTGCAAAGCAAGTTACGTTATCTGAAAAATTCTGTCACAAAAGCTCATTTTGGCATGATTAGGTTGCTTTCCTTCGCCTCACCAGTACATGTGCTATGTTAATACCTTTATTTTGCCATCTATGGAAATTGCAATTTCTGCCTCTATGACTTCACCCCCAAAAGTGACAGCCTCTTGAACATCTTCTCCACCCTTCTAAATGCACAAGCATTTTTCATTTTCAGTAGTTTGTATTTCCCAGCATCTCCCCATAGTATTTAATTGTCTGGTTTCACAATCCCTTCCTTTTTTGCTGTTCCACCTTTGTCTGGCACATTTTTGTGTGTTTTCACCGTATATTTCCAACAGAAAATCTCTAACCCAATGCAGATCATATACAGTTGCCCCCATAGGAGGTGATTGCACTGTGACCATCACAAACTTTAATAATATAGTAGAAATGCCAGCATTTTATTTACATTCATACTTGCAATACAGACAGCAAACACAAGCAGAAGTCTGCTACTCTTAGAAATATTTTCCCACTAAAGACTATGCCTTCGAAGGCAATGTGATCTCCAGCTTCTAAAGATAAGCTGTATTTAGGAGAATCACAGCTGCATTTGCACTTCCCCTTTAATAAAATCTTTATTCAATTGTGTCCAGTATCTTTTTGCATTGCATCTTTTCTTCAGCAGGCACTGAGACTGGAAGCTCTAAATACTCAGAGCTCATAGAAGGCAAGATGCACAGAAGTGAAGAAACATGAAAACACACCCTCACAGTCCACCCTTTTTTCTTCCCCACCCTCAAGAACTATTTGGCTATGCGGAAAATTAACTTGAAATCAAAAATTTCTTCTTTATGATGACCCCTGCTGCATCTCTTGTCCACACCTGTTCTCTACTGTCTCTCATGAAACTATGGAAAGAGTGGAAGTAAGTTATTCTTCAGGTTATTTCTTTTCTCACTAGAATAAATACATTTTCAACTCTACCAAATGTCAGTGGTATGAAAGGAGACCCCATTAGCTACCAGAGATTAAAATTTTCTAAGATGTATCACAGTAGCCATATATACTAATTGCTCCATTTAATTTCACTAACAAGGTACCAGACAAAGCATGAACATGCTGTTAAATGCAATAAATATTCATTGCAAGCCTTCCAGAAATATCACTGCTTATGTGGTGCCAGTACACCTCAGACAATTGACTCTGCTTCTGTATATTCTGCATAATTATGGGGGATTTTTGGCAAAGTTCTGTCTTATTATGAAGGATCCAGAGCTAGTTATGCACTGCTCACAAAAAGATTTTTTTAACACTTCATAGACTAGCTAAAGTTGTATTATGTTGCTTTGAGTAGCTACAGCTTTCAGCTTGCTTAACACTACAAGAAGAAATTATAACAATTTTCAGAAAACCAGTTGTTTTCAGTTGTTTTATGGGAACAACTAATTGGACAAAGCTTTTGAGTAAAAAATGCCAAATAATTTCAACTTCCTTATGTAGTTTTGAGAGGCTAAAGTAGTTTAGTTTAGGAAACATGACTCCTGTATTTCAAATGTAACGAGCATAATACAAAAATGATTGATCTAAATAAAGGTATAGGATGAAACAACAAAATTTGGCATTCTCGAAACAAAACCTCCATTCCACAGGTTTCTAATTTCTGTTTTTGATTCTGAACTGGGATGAACACAACACCCATTGGAATCCAGTCAACAGTGCCATTACGTAGCCATCGTTCTTTACAAATGAAAGGAGCAGTGAAAGTTACGAAAACATTTACAAAGAAGAAAACCAAGAAAGGCCAACTGTAACTGCTATATAAAATACCAGTATTTAATTATAATCTTGTTAAATTGATATCTGAGCACTGAATCCCAGCACCAACACATTAGATAGTTACCAAGTTCATATGCAGAACTTAAATATCTGTTGCTATTAAGAAGTTATGATTGCGAAAGCTTTTATCTATAAATAAAGTGTGGAACAGTATCTTTCAATTCCTTCTCCTAGCCAGACCAAAGGAACGAAGAAAAGAGAAGTCTATTTAATTTTAACTAGCTAAAACCTCACTAACTTGATACATATTTACCCAATTCCGTCTAATTTGTAAGGCAAATTTTAAGTATTGGAAATATCACTATTTTGAACAGCAATTATATCTACAAAAATCTGAAATACAAGAAAATATTTTATAAACAAAATGTAAACCACTGAGCATAATCTCATGTCTAGAAATGAGTGTGTTTTAATTTTTTCTGTATTGCACAAAATGCTTTCCCTTGGGGTCAGTTTCTTTTTGCCTACAGCATAATGCTTTGAGCATACAAAATACATTGGGAAACATTTGTTTGCAAATGCAAATTGGCATTTGCCCACAAATTACATGAAGCCATGCATGGTAATAGCTGTGCTGTTCTCTATTAGGGCACTTAATTATGCCCCAGTCACTTGTCTATAATTTTGACCCAGTGGGGAATATGATAGAAATGACATTCATTTCTATCTATGACATTCAGATTGATTTGCATTAGGGAAAGTTAAAACTGCAGAACAATGTTAAGGAAGGCTGGGTCTCTGTTCAGCACACCTAAACCAGCATGCCTATAACTTTGGAAACTGGTTATCCGTTGGGTTTCTATATTCTCAAGTATCTCAAGTGGATACTTGAGGATAATATAAATAGGCACAGAAGACAAAAAAAAAAAAATCTTCCAGTGTGTTGAGCATCAATGCAGCCAATGAAAGTGAGATATAGAAATTATACAATTAAAGCATCAGCCCTTCCTGTATCAAATGAGTCTTCACCTCAGGCAGACATAAACCCAGAAGCATAAGGACCAGGGATCAAAAATGAACATATGAAAAAAATCCCATCTAAGACTGTCATCTTGTCCCACAGCGGGATACACTGGGTGAATTCTGACCTAATTTACTAGAAGTAATGATTTATCATTCACTGAGTAGCACAGGGAAGATGCAAGATTACAAGGAAGGACACAGCAGGGATTTTTTTAAGTGTGTCTAATGAGATGCTAATATCCATTTGAAACTTTGTTGTATGCAATCAATTGATAATTTGAATGGTTAATTTAATAGATACTGAGAGATAGAAAGATTCTGCAAGAGATGGTTTTACATTCTGCAGGGAATCCTACCAAGCAACACAGCCAAATAGAGACCTGCTTCCTGCTTTTACAACTGCTCAAAAATAGTTTATATCAGGAGGATCTACAGAACATCTGCACATGCCACTGCCACAGACCACAAAACATGAAGTGCAATTAACTTAAAACCTGGAGTATAAATTAAAAAACAAAATATTACAAAAGTATAGGAGTGAGAGCAGTGCTGGGGATAGTGTCCAGCAATCAGAAAACTTGATATGGGACTATCTATAACACATACAGGGCAAAGAAGTGCAAAAAAAAGCTAAACACCTTACCACAGGGCTTAGCTCACAGCAGATGGACAGTACACTCCAACCTGGGAGAGCTCTATGAACTCAAAGCAGTGTATCCTGCCTGAACACCAGCAGGGACAAACCTACAGTGCTTAAAGAGACAGGAAAATCTTCTGGGTTCTGAACATGTACATATGTGAAAATGGGACTTTGGGACACTAATTGCAGGCAAACTCACTGGCAGTCTAAATTTACAACATACGCCAAAGGTTTTTTCTTAGGCAGTAGGAGCACTGTAAATCTTTGGCCTAATAGTGGCCAATAACCAAAACAAGTTAGAACTTTCTTTTTAATTGTCCAAAGATTGAGCCCACCATTATAAATCTGCCATTGTATGCATCTGTCTAGCTAACAGCTCTATTTGGACATCTAGGAGTTTAAGAGAAAAATTAATTTTCTATATGTCTGAGTCCCCTGTTGAAGTTCATCATGGATGGCCTACCATCAAGCGTAAGGTATAATACATATTGGGAAAGTAAAGCCCATGTTATAATGCTCAAAGTGACATAACATTAACTTGACCTTTGAAATACATCCCAGGTTGCATATTATAAGGTGTTCTTTGTACCAGGTTGTTCTTGACCACACTGGGGAACCCATTATAAAATGAAGGTCACCGATCTATGTAGCATGACCACAAAAGTCAAGTTCCTTTCTCTTCAAGTGAAGCCTGGAAAAGAATCACAGGCCAACAGGAAATCACGTGTACAGAGAGATTCAAGCTCTGTCAGTAAGAATGCTTCAAAGGGCGCACATCTCAAATGCCTCCATGCCATTGCACAAAGCATGGGGAATAAGCAAGGGAAGGTGCACATATCTGCATACCTGCAGGGTTATGGTGTTATTCCTATAGCCAAGATGTGTGGGATGGCTCCCATGACTGGAGCATGGGGATGTCTGGGTATAAATTATTTAGGAAAGAAAGGAAAGGCAAAAGAGGAGGGGGGGCGTCACCCTCTACATCAATGAACAGCTGGAGTCCATGGAGCTTCACCTAGGGATGGGTGAGCTGGCAGAGACCCTGTGGGTTAGGATTAAAGGAAAGTCAGGGACAGGTGATATTGTAGTGGGAGTCTGCTACAGGTCACCCAACCAGGATGACCAAGTGGATGAGGCCCTCTTTAGATACATAAAAGCTGCTTCACACTCGCAAGCCATGGTCCTCATGGAGGACTTTAATCTCCCCAACATCTGCTGGAGGAACAGGACAGCAGAGCTCCAGCATTCCAGGAAGTTCCTGGAGTGCATCAATGACAACTTTCTCCTCCAAGTGGTAGAGGAACCAACCAGAAAAGAAACTTTGCTAGACCTTGTTCTCATGAACAGCATCAGGCTACTGAGTGATGTAAAAATTAATGAAAGATTAGGCTGCAGTGACAATGACACCGTAGAATTCAAGATCTCTAGGACAGTGAGAAAAGTGTGAAGTGAGCTGATGACACTTGATTTTTAAAGGGCAGACTCTAGTCTCTTCAAAGATCTGGTTGTTGGGTAGAATCAGGCAAAGCCCTGGATGGGAAGGCAGCCCAGGAAAGCTGGTCCATTGTCAAGTATCATCTCCTGGATGCCCAGGACCAATGGAGCTCAAGGAAGAGGAAGGTAGGCAGGAGTGCCAGGAGGTTGGCATGCATGAGCAAGGAACTCCTGGACACACTCAGGAGTCCAAACAAAGTTGGCAGAGAATGGAAGCAAGGACAGATACTCTGTACTTGCCTCAGGGTAAGACAAGCAAGCTTTCAGGTTAAGAAAGCAAAAGCACAGAGAATTGGATCTGGCAAGGGATGTTAAAGGCAGCAAGAAAAATTTCTATAGGCATCTCAATGATAAGAGGAAAACTAGGGAAAATGTGGGCCCATTCCAGAAGGAAACAGGAGAGATTATCACCCAAAATATAGAGATGGCCAAAGTACGCAATGACAACTTTGCCTGTTTCTTCACCAGCAAGGAAGGACTCTGGTCACACCCTCCAGGTTACAGAAGGCAAAGGCAGGGGCTGGAAAAAGGAAGACACTCCCACTATAAATGAAGAGCAGGTTTGAGATCACCTAAGAACTTGAGGAAAAACAAGGCCATGGGACCAGGTGGAATTCACCCACAGCTCATGAAAGAATTGATGAATGGAATGGTGGTGTATCAGAAGCTTTACATGAGCCATCAGTTTGCACTTGAAGCCCAGAAAGCCAACCATGTCCTGGGCTGCATCAAAAGCAGCACAGACAGCTGGTCAAGAGGCCTTGAGCAACCTGGTCTAGTGGAAGGTATCCCTGCCCATGCAGGGGAGTTGGAAATAGATGATCTTTAAGGTCCCTTCCAACCCAAACTATTCTATGATTCTGAGGTCAGTACCTTTTATTTATCTGCCTAATATCAGTACCTATAATGAAGACTAATGTATAGGTGTACAGAATCAGCCAAAGTGTCTCAAAAGCAGTTCTTTTATCCCCCAAAGCACACACCTAAAGTATCTACTTTGGAAGTGATTTCTCTTACTATACTTTGTAAAAAAGCAGTATATACCATGCATCTCTTCTGATCTGAATTCCCCACGTTAAACCAATTGAAAAAACAAAAGCTTTAATTAAAAGCACTGAAACAAAAATTAAATTTACAGTCAGAGAAACTATAGGACACAACAAAACTAGATTTGATTATGTGAGGTACTACATGGCCAAAAACAGAAGTAAAAATACTCAACAGCTTTTGAGACCCTTAACTGTTAGCCAATGATTTTAGGGCTAATAGTTAGAACTAAAATATCATGATACACACCCAATGTATGCAGAGTATTAAATGCTTTTCCACTATGTTACTTATACATTGATCTAATAACAGAAATGAGAGAAATATTGTATTTTAGGTACTATAGATTTAAGAAGGGGGGAATAAATGCATAATTTATCATTCCTACATAAGATAGTAAAATAATTTGAAAAGTATAGAATAGTTATTGGTACTATTTTTTCCACAATAATATTGGATTATAATAGGAAATGTCACAATTTAGTAGATTTTTTTAAAGGTAGCTTCAAAGTATTGGATCAGCAGTCACTTTTTCATTGTCTCCAAATTGTCAGGTTCTTTCTACATGCAGAAGCTACCACCAGATGTCAGCATTAACTTTCGGCAAAATACAAACGAACTCGTTAGTTTCTGTTTAGGGATAGATGCAAACCTAAAGATTGATCCTGCAGCTGGTTCAGCATCATGGTTATATGAGCTATATGGTTAACATAGCTCAGCTTGCTGAACTAAATGTAGATTTACAGACATTCCACGTTCATCTTCTTAATAACTGAACATTTAATACACAAGGCATTTTATTCAGCTGCAGCCAAGAAACCCAAGCCCACAACTTTAATGAATCTGGTATGTGTACTGCAATCACTACTTATAAGCCTGCTACTGAGTTTATCAGAATTTTCTCTAAATAACATAAGGATTAAGATATGGACCTAACCACATATTTAACACCTTTATAACAGTAATACCTGCAAAGCTCAGTTGCATCATTATAACATCAATGAGTTACCTGAAGAACAGGTCTTATTACTCTTAAGATACAAGCCTTAACCTTCCTCAATCCTGCCCACAAGCTATTATTTATCATGTGAGTTCCTGATCCATTAAAAATAATGTAAAACCAGAAAGCATTTGAAATTTATTTGGCAGATGAAAAAAAATCTGAGAATTTCTCTCCTGATGCAGTCATCTCTTCTATCTGCTTACTTTGCTTACTGCCATGGATATAAATGGCTGACTAAAATGTCTTTGCCCTGTTTGTTTCTGAATTCTTGCACTTACTTGTAGAAGCTGGCAGTCTGAAAACCAAGTATAAAAGTCCCCAGTAAACGAACACTGGTACTGGGGATCAGGACTTTTTCACTGTTCCTCAAAGCAAGCTACAAAGTTGTATTGAGTTTGCAGTATCCAAGTCCTTTTTTGGACTTGAAATCTAAGACAGATATTTAAGAGACTATGGATTGAAGGGAGCAGTGCTAAGTAATTCTGGGTTAACACTTCTGTCTCAAACAATGTCACTAAGATTCATGTTGTTAATTTGATTGCTGCTGAGGGTAAGAGCAGTGTGTTGCAAATAATCAGTATACAATTCAGAAGGAATTCTATCCTTTTATATTCTCCTAAAGTGTTAGCATGTACAGGCTATTACAGTACCCTTTTATCCCTTTCATTTTCCTACAAGTGAATGTGAATTTCATTTTTAATTTTTAGGGAAAACTCTGGTATCTGCAAATGAAATATACTGCCTGTTATCATCTGTGTTTGTAAATGCAGTTACAAGTCAACAGCCTAGCATCTCATTAGTTTTTCAGATTGGTTCTTCCTAGGACATTTTTATCACTCGTACTAAAAATGAGCTGACCATGAAATTTGTAGCCTTAATAGCTTCCCTAAGGAAATTAATGTACTGCTATTTTCTTAAGTCTCTTTTGTTCCATTGAAATGGTTGCTACAGGCAGTTGGGTATTGTGTGAAATAAGTTTTGAATACAGGCACAGATGATGCACAAGCAGCATCTGAATTTATGTAGCACTGAACAGCCTTAAACTCTGGGCATTACCATAGTGCTAGTTGAAAGGTTCAAATTTGAAATTTAAAAAAAAAAAATCTGCAAAAGATGAAGAGAACAAGTTCTACAGTCCTTGAGTACTAGAACATCTCAAGGTGTATAAAAGCACTGCACTGGTTTACCTAAGTTAGAACAGCTGGATGTGTCTAAGCACACAGCAAAACTGTCTGAAGCAAATGGTGCTTTTTTAAGCTACACTGTTTAACCTCAAAATCATTTCTGCTATCAAGACTTTTAACATAGCTACTCAGGAAACTATAGGAAAGGGATGACAAATCCTGGTAAAATTACTTCTATCAAGTAGCAAGACAATTGCCAGTGCAGTTTTGTTAAATTGCACACCTTGTAGATCAAGTCAGAGGTGCATTCCACAAAATAAAAAATGAAAAAGGCAGACTAACAAAACTTTAGGGATTTGGAACTAAAGTTAGTGTCATGCCCTTAAAGACAAAACTTTTCAACAGGTAATTTTTACTATAAGTTAAACAAATACAAAAAGAAGGTGCTGCAGAGCAACACATTTCACCAGTATTGCCAATTGCAACCATTACACTAACATGATCTGGATTCCCAGAAATCCTCAACTTGGCTTTAAATTTACCTTACATCCAGAATAAAACTTCAAGGTAAGAAAGCCTTATTACTTTTGCGTGCTAATTAAATCAAGTTGACAAATGGAAGCTGTTACATAAATATAGCAGCTAATTACCTTCCCTCTAAACAATGATTGCTTCAAAAAGGAAGAATACACGAAGACATAGCCTTAAGAACAGTGAGACAAGCAAGAAAGCTGTGAATCAGAATCACCAAGTGCATAAAATAATTTTTCTTTTTTTAAAACTTCTCATATGTTTCTCAATTACGTCATGCCTCCTGTTACAGAGATGCCAGTTTGTCCATTCTCAGAGTAATTATTCAAGAGCAATTTCTCTCCATCTGAAGCCATGTTTCTCACAATATTGACAAGGTCAGCAAGGTCCACAGGAAGTTATTTGCTGAGTAAGTGCTAGTCATGCAATTTACAGCTGCTTGGATGAGCAGTTTTAATTTACAGCTCTTTTTTTCAAGTTGCCAACCTGCTTTAGGGAAAAACACCTGAATTGTTCCCACCAATTTTGTTGTATCCTCTCCATGAGAACTTTTAGTGATGGATGCAAGCAGGATTGTGCTTTTATGTATCCTGTGAACAAAAATGGGATGTAGGCCCACTTTATATAATTAGACACTTTTCTTCCCTGCCACATGTAATATGAGATTAAGAAATAAGAAAGAACTCAGAAAGTAGTTCAGGAACATAATTGAAGCAATGATTAATGCAGCTGCACAGAAAGGATCTTAATAATTTAGATACAGAATAGATCAAGGCTCTTTAAAAATACTTATAGTAGATGTAAGAACACTGTTCTCTGCCAGTTACCCTGCCCCGTTTCACAGAAGTTTTACATCAACAACTTTAGAAGTTGAAAAGAGGAAAAAAGAAGGTTAAAGGATATCAAAAAAGTGATTTGTTCTCCTAAGCAAATAAAACATTGTGTGCACAAATACATTCTTGTACAGTGCCTGGAAACACATCACAGAAGGGTTCTCTAATAAAATGATCATATTATTCATTAACATTTACAAACTCTTCCAGCCTAGTGCTTTGTGGTATGTTCTCAGCCTGCGTTGCTGCAGTTAAGAAAGAGGTCCAAGGTTCATAGGGGAGGGCTTGTAAGCAGCTCACAAACAATGTGCTTGAAATTCCTTCCTTTTGTAGCAGGAGTGCAAAACTACAGTTGAATAATTAAGCTATTGAACTAGGATTTATGCCGAAAAGACTAATTTGTAAGCTGTGCCCAAAGTGTCTGGGTTTGAAGTGATTTGCATATTTCTTCCTCTGGTATTCTAGGAATGCTATGGGAAACTTGCTACCCCAGGTCTCAGCAGTAGGTTTCTCATGCATACCTTTCCAAACTTGTCTCTGAAACCATGAGAGTAACGAGTGTGACAGGCATCAGTGTGATATTTGTGCAACTTATGAATACAGGTATTCATGAAACAGGAAGCTAGCCTGAATTTTCTTACAATGTACAGTGAGATTCTGTTTATCTAGGTTACATTAAAAATTAATCCTAATGATTTATGCAAAGCATAAGGGCTCTGATAAACATAAGTAATGAAGTCCAGCCAAATGTTTATTTGCCAAGATAAAAAACAGACTTTATAACTGTGAAATAGGAAATAGTGATGACACTGCAAAGAACACAGGGTAGCTCTGAGCATTTCCCTGCACACATTTGTTATGCAGTACTGCCCTTGTAGCTGAAACTGAGCAAAAATAGAACTTGACTGTGACACCTCAGTATTCAAATCATTTACCTTATTTCATTCTGTAGTAAATTCATTAATTTAATCATGGGAAGTCATTAAGCTATCTGCTTCAAGCATGCATTCATATGAAATTACTTTTAAATGCTGGTTTAAGGAACACATATGAACCACGACTCAAGTGTTATGTCAGATCAAGTCAAATGATATTGAATGGGAAAGCTAATGTAATGCAGTGGCTACTGAGGTTCAGTACAAGAGACAAGCAAACAAGCTAGGCACTAAAGACACTGTTGGATAGAAATAAGTTTTTACCACAATATCTTCTTTCAAGTTTGACATTTTTGTTTCTTCCAGGTTTTGACATTTTGTGAGGTTTTTAAATTTCGTTTTGTCTTTGACATATTTTTTTAGTTATTGTGAGAAGAATTATTTTTGTATCCCTTATACTGACCGAAGCAGACTCCTTTGGAAGAAGAGTGGAAGACATGCTCCTTTTCTAAGGAGCAATGTGCATGCCTAAGAGAACCACTGTTCAAGCCACTGCAAGGAGCACAGCAGAAGCTCTGAAGGCATTCAGTGCTGCCAAACCTCAGGAGCAGTGAACCTTTCTAGTTTCCATAAGTGTGGTGGGGAATGCATTCAATCATCTTTGGCAGGGCCCTGAGATATGCTGAAGAGACAGCATAACCTCCATCCACCATCAGCCCTGTTGTACAGTAACAAACCTGCTACAACCGCAGATCACCAAGAAGGATGGAACTACATATCCTTAGCTCTGAAGCATAGTACCTTTAAGTTAATTCACTTCAGAAAACAATCATAGTAAGCCTTACACTGTAAAGGAGCCTATAACTAAAATAAATACAGCCTATTAGCTTGTTAAAAATGCTTTTTTTTTTCTCTGCATCTAAAACACTGCTTTAACATTTCTGTTTTCTTGGTACCATTGCTATTTTTGACTTCTCAATATCCAGAAAGATGCTTTCACAGAAGTTGAGACCACATTTGCCTGGAGATGACAGAGGTACATAACAGAATCAAGTTCTTTGCAGCTTGGATGGTGTTTCACAAATACTTGCAGTAATTAGGGCTGCAGGTTTTTTTATTAATCATCAAGTTTTTCCATGATACTAGCTACTTAACCAGACTTTTCCTACTTTTTGTCAGTTGATAACCCACTGAAAATGATTTAGGGCTCCAGATAAGAGCAGCCATCTCATTTCTTCACAGCAATGCAGCCGTATTTTCTCCACAGCATTCCTATGCAAACCTGACACTGCATGAAATGCATATGTTGTGTCAAATGCAACCTCCTTAAAAAGCTGGTCTTTAAACTCTTAAGTTTCATTGTGATGCTACAGATGCTCTTGCAATAATGCACAGCAAAGAATGCTTTTACTTATGGCTATAGTTCTGATTTTTTTGATACTAGGCAAATGAATTACTACTCTGCACTAGCCCTTTTTGTAAAAGAGGGGGAAAAAAACCTTACAGGTACATGTAAATGGAACAATTTTCAGCAGGACTAAGGGAAAATACAGAGAGTGAAGACAGGAGAACAGTGACATTTCAGCGAATAATTCAGAGCAAAAGCATAGCCTAACCTCATGACCAATATGACCTGCATGAAAAAACAGGCTGATCTGGGGAAAAAGTCTAAATACAACACACATCTTTTCACCAGCAACCTGGAAGGACAACATGATTATACAGAAGCTTGGTGGAATTTTTAATGAAGTTACATAATTTTATGTTACATAATGTAACACAGGAAACTAACCACTGCAGTCAATAATAACAGGAAAGAGACCTTAGGACATACCAAAATAGGACATTTCTAATTTTTCAAAGCTTTTTCTGGAAAATCAACAGTCAAAGATCATTACTTGAATGGATTTTGTCAGGGTCAAGGCAAGAGTCCAACAGTACATACCACTGCTACCACTGACTGCACTACACAGCTAAGGTTTCAGAAAATAAAATGTTGAAGAGACGCTTCCTACAAAGCTACCAGCCCTTGCATGGAAACTGCATTTTCTTGGAAGGAATAGGCAAAGGCATGACAAAATTAGGACAAAGTAACAGTTTATAAGTCTGTATAAACTCATTTTACATCTATACTTAACAAAGCTTTGGTTTAAAATTGGGACTTTGGTTTAAAATTTAGACTTGACAAGCTATGATCTATTTTTCTGTGTCTCATAGCCTTGCTCAAATCCAAGCCATCTTGTCAATGAAGCCCAATTTAAACTCAAAGAAAAACAGAGGTTTTAGCAGACATACTTTTAAAGGCTGATCCTGAAAAACCAACAGGTTACAAAGGGAATGCAAAAATCCTGCACCCAAAGGGGAACAAACCCATGTACCCACACACAAAGGTGTCTATCTGGATGGAACGTGGCACTGCAGGGAAAACCCTGGAGGTCCTTGTAGAAAACAACTTGAGCACAAACCCGAAAACAACCAGTGTAGAAAAAAGCCAACAACTTGGGTTATATTAGAAAGCAGGCTGATGGAGGCAGTTCTTTCCCCTATATTTAGCACTGCTGAGACTACATATGGACCACTGACTATAATTCTGGGCTCCCTGGGTAGAGGAGAGATATAGATATAGCAGAGCAAGACCAGTGGAAGCAATTGGGGTATTTTTCATGAGACTGAAAGCACCATGATTGCTGATCCTGCAGAAGAGAACAATCAGGGAGGATCTCTGTATGCATAAGTATCTGATTGGAGGAAGGAAACCATCTAAGCAGACTCTTCTCAGTTGCACCCAGGAAAGAATGAGGCATTGGGCACAAAATGATAGACTGAAATTGTTTAAATGAGAAAGGTTTTACAGGAGTGAAGTCACCCTAAGAAGGGTGATGAAACACTAGAACAGGTGGCTCACAGGCTGTAAAGTTTTCATCCTTGGAGGTACTCAAAACCAGACTGGACATGGCCCACATCAGTGTGCTCTAGGTGATCCTCCTTTGCACAAGGCTTTCACTAATCAGTCTCCAGAGGTCACTTCTTAACTATTTTATGATTAAACAAAGAATCAATGTGACCTCACATCATTCATTTCAAGGAACTAAGGCCAACCTACTGCAGATCTTTACAAAATGCTAATGGGAAACCAAAACAACTTGTGTCAAGAATGCATTTAAGCAGAGCTAGTGTA
The DNA here is from genome assembly GCF_003957555.1 of Calypte anna. NCBI lineage: Eukaryota > Metazoa > Chordata > Aves > Apodiformes > Trochilidae > Calypte > Calypte anna. The sequence continues at coordinate 22,397,834 of NC_044248.1, forward strand.
GATTATGCAATACTGAAACATCCTAAAAAGAATTAGTGCAGAAATGCATGCTCTGTATATGCAAACTTTCAACTTGAAACATAGTTGCTCACATTCTAGAAGGAACAAAGTAGAAGGGCTCTTTTTTAAATCAGGAGTGAACAACTGCTCCAAATGAGCCTGACATTTTGCTGCAACCCATATGTATTGTACTGTTATGGTGCCTCAAAGTGGAAAAATAAATACTCCTTCCAGTACCTGTCTGTAGGTACGAATCAGAAATATGACCTAGAGTATGATCTTCTGTTTCACAGAGCTCTGCATTGACTAGAAGAGGAAATAAGTTATGTAGTGCTGGAGTTTTATCAGCCAAAGACGTTAAGAATTGCTGAAATAAGGAGTGCTGCTGACTGCTCTGGCAGAAGTGCTGGGTCCAAGATTACTTTGCCTAGAACAGTTTCTGCTCAGTGGACATTGCTGTGACTACAATTGCCTGCAGTCATTAGCATATTGTCTTATAATGTCCATCACCTAGAGGTCTTCAGGCTCATCAAGAAAGAAATTCAATTAAATGTTTAAGAACATACAAGTTCACATCATTAAAAATAGGTACGGCTGTCATTTTCTTGCTTTAAATTATCATGCTTGGAAAAGGTGAGGAGGCAAGAGGGATTCCTCCACTGTCATTTGTCAAATAATTTTAGCTTTCAACTAAAATAAGGAAAATGATAGTGTATATGCTAAACCCACAAAATTATTATCTATAAATCAGTATTACAGAATTTGAAGTCTCTTGGATTTTTATTACTTTTCTAATTTTTTTTTTTTTTTTTGGTTACATAAAGCTTGGATTTCAAATTATTTCTAACAAACTGTTACCCATACCTTTAATTATCCCATCCTGAATTAGTCTACTTTTCCCATATGTGCCTATGATCATGTGCCTGAATAAAAATATATTGATGAAGACAAAAAAAATTAGTGAACTTTATACACCTGGTTTTTCAGTAGAAGTAACCAGTTTAAGATTTTCCTTACAAATGTTTCTTACTTCTGAAGAAATAAATTAACTCTTTCAGAGACAAGCATGTTACCTTCTTTGTCAACAGAAAATCCTGACCAGTCTACCATAAAGGACTAGGTGAGCACATGAAAGCCAACATTTGTTTTCTCTTCAGTCCTAGAGGCAGAACACCTGTTCCATCTAATCACTATAAGCTTGACCTGGGAATAAAAATACAGGAAATAGCTTTCCTTGGGGTTCTGCTCACCTAAAGCTTCATGAATGCTCCAGCAAATGAAGAACCACATGTAAAATTACTTGCAGTATTGACCAGGCTGACAATACTTACTGAGCACAGGGAAATTAAACCAATCTTTATTCAGCATCTAAAGTTTGTTGCAAGCCATGGTATGACAGCCATGAAAGAATATTTTGCTAGACTCCTTTACAACAAAACCTGCAACTGGGATAGCAACAGCTCCCTACACAACATCTTACTGTATTGTAAAGGCTCAATGGAGCAGTGTTGGAATCAATGGAGGTTATGCCTATTTGAATCAGCAAAGGATCTGGCTGCAGCTATTTAGGGATCAACAGCACTTCAAGTGTACTCTAAAGAATCAGTTTGTTTTGCAGTCTCCTGACTGTGAAAACTGTTCAGTTCATGTATAAAAACTTGTATTGTTCTAGAACATGAATCTGCTTGCACGAGGTGACTCATTCTTTTGCTGGGGACAGCATTAGAAGTAGAGCAGGCTGAACTTAAGTTAGGAAGGAAATAACAAATACACTGACAGACAGGAATAAAAGGCTCAGTGGTGTCACACTATTAAGTTCTAGAAAATTACTCCATCATTCTGCCATGTGAGCCTAAGATTCTTTCCTTTCTTCTTAATCTCACTCTCTGGATATTATCCAGCTTACTTGATTCACCTCTCAACTTGTAGCCTCTGTTGATCTTTGGAAAAATAAGCTCTTTGGATTTTTTTTTTCTTTCTTCTTGTTGCCAAGGCTTCTGTTTAGAAAGCATGCTTGCTTGACTTTCAGGAATTTGCACCAATATAGAATAGTGATGAGTTACAGCATGTTCAAGAAATGCACACACTTCCAAGCACAGAAAGAACTGAGGACCAACAATGCAGCCATGGTGCGCACCATTTACTTTTTTATTATTATTATTTGAAAGAGTTTATAAATGTTTAGTTGTATTGGTTTTAAAACCCACCAAGATCCTAATAAGCCCCACAAATGTTTCTGTGTGTGTTATCAAATAGAATACTACAAGCCAGGTGGATATGAAAAGCATATCTGGAAAACTGTTAAGTTTTTACTTAGAAACAATACAACAGAGGATTTCAGTAGAAACAATTTTTCACTCTAATACTCACAGCAACTGGAGATGCTGTCAAACATTAGCCCTCAAGGTTACATTTCTGTATTTTATATTCTAGGACTTTTCATTAAGCAAAAGTATAAATCAGACTGTCTTTTTTGAAAGGATGTTTGAGAAGAAATGGAGAGAGAAGCATCCTTCCTTCAGTTTTTGCATCACCTGGGATAGCGACCTCTGCCATCTACAAACAGGCATCTATTCACTACTCTTGGTTAGCATTTCTCCTCATGTCTTCTTCTGGAAGAATTTTTCCTTGACTAATTACTAAATATTCCCAGAAGGAATGACATGAGTCCAAACATCCCAGAATCCTTGGCACAGCTTGAAATTAGATTAATATTCTCACTAGTCATTATTTTATTTCTGACTATTGCTATCTTGGCTCTCAGACTTTCTTCCTTGTCACTCAAACACTTCCTGAAAAACAAAATCTATGGTAAAAAGCCCTTTTGAATTTTAAAATGCAATATTTTCTGCTGAAATTCTCAAAAAATACTCCACCTGCTCTCTTTATTAAATTCAGACTTTCATGCCATGAGGAAAAAGTGCTGCTAAACTTCAAATGAAGTTTGGTTTTCAATGTGCTGTTTCTCCAGTTACTCCAATATGTGAACAATGTTGTCCAGGCTAAATGTCAATACTACCCCTGCTGCTTAGACAACACTTCCTGTTGTCTTGCTTTCAGCCTCTAGATATGTCCAATAGCAAATGCTAGGCTCATGGGTTTAGGTGGAAGGAATTAAACATAGGGTGGTTTGGGTTGAAAGGGACTGCAATGATAATTCAGTCCAACCCATCTGCCATTGATACAACAGTCCCTTCCATAGCATTTATCTTTCTGCAATACTGTTTAAAAATAATGCTTCAGTTTATGGTATAATGACAGTGTTATTTCACTCTCAGGTATGTATAAACCCTCCACCCCCTCCTCACCCCAAAAGTACTACATCAGTAAATTCTCTTCATGGGAACACAGTTTTAAGGTGATAAAAGCATTCCCTCAGAACACACACCTTCCTAATCAATTTGTCATTTATGGAGATTGGAATACTACTGAATCACAATTGTTTTTGTTGGAAAAGACGTTTAAGATCATCAAGTCCAACCCTTAACATAGAGTCCCAAGTCCACCACTAAACTATGTCCCTAAGCACCACATCTACATGTCTCCTAAGTACCTTCAGGGATGGCGACTCAGCCATTTCCAGGCAGCCTCTTCCAGGGTGAAAGTAAAGAAATTATTCCTCATACCTATTCCAAGTCTCCCCTGGCACAACCTGAGCCCATTTCCTCGTGTTCTATTACTTGGGAGAAGAGACCAACATCCACCTTGCTACAGCCTCCTTTAAAGTACCTGTAGAGAGTGCCAAGGTCTCCCCTCAGCCTCTTTAGTGTCACATGGAACAACCCCAGTTCCATTACAAACTCTACATAAGACTTGTGCTCTCAATGCTTCAGCAGCTTTGTTTCCCTTCTCTGGACAAGCTCCAGACCTTGATGTCCTCCTTGTAGTGAGGGGCCAAAACTGAACACAGCACTCAGGGTCTCACCAGTGACAAATATGGGAACATAACACTTCCCTAGTCCTTGTGGCCACACTACTTCTGATAGAAGCCAGGATGCTGTTGGCCTTGGCCACCTGGGCACACTTCTAGCTCACATGTACCTGGCTGATGAGCAGCACCCCCAAGTCATTTTCCTCTGGGCATCTTTGCAGTCCCTCTTCCCCAAGCTTGTAGCATTACATTAGGTGGTGGTGACCAAAGTGCAGGACCCATCACTTGGCCACTTTCTCCAGACTAAACAACCCCAGTTTCCTCAGATGCTCCCTGTAACACTTGTGCTCTAGATCCTTCTCCAGCTCTGTTGCTCTTCTTTGAAGAAGCTGTAGCACATCAATGTCCTTGCAGTGAGGATCCTTAGTCTGTCTCCCATCATAACATAAACTACTAGGCAAGTACAGTAGGCATAATACTTTACAGAAGCAATGCATTTACAGCACAAATCACAAAGCTCTCCCCAACTTCCTTTTGCCAGGGAGACAAGACCAACAGTCCCTCCAAATGATAATTGAAAATAAGTATCTTCCATTAGAATATTGATTTGGCCTGTGGCTCATTCCTTTGCTGGGCCAAGAAATTCTTGCATGGTCAAAAGCAGGGTGCAGGCCAGGTGAATTGCCTTGGCAGTCTGAGACTGAGCCCACAGACTATATTTATACAAGTGTAATGTTATGCAGGGAGAGCAAGCAAACATTTGTGCATAGATAAAGCCTGGTCAAAGCTAACATCATCTTTCACTTTTTGCTGTACCCAGAGCTCTCGTATTTTTCCATGATTCAGGCTATTAACAATACTCTAGATCCACAGAAACAGATTGCCCATGCACAAAGATATACACAACAAGGTACCTTACCATACTAGAACTTTGCATACTAACTCACGGGCTATTCAACTACATCCAGAAGCAAGTCTTAAGCTGTTTTTTTGTGTGTGTGAAATGCGTATCAGTTCTCATTGGGCTAATGACTTTACTTTAAAAAAAAAAGACAAAATGCTTTGAAAAATTCAAAACAGCTTTGAAGTAACACACTGTGAACAACACCTAATCTGGTTTTGTTCTGTGCCAACAATCAGTCTGGAAAATATTGAGGATAATATGCCCAGCTGTGTATTAGATAATAATTTAGGATATTTTTCTCAAATGATATTGAGAGTCATGCCTAAGGGCATGCTCCATAGATCTGAAGGAGCTAACTATGGAATCCCCTCTAGATTTGCTAAAGAAAGCAAACAAAGACATTAAATTTAGTCAAGATGGACAAGAGGTAAAACTATGGTGTAACTCAGAACAACAACAAAATTAAGATGTCTCATTTTTCTTTAGTGGGACATTTGCAAGCCACCATTCAAGATTAATCCATCATCAGTAGATAAGTTTTATTGAGACAAGCACTTACAGCACAGTCACCTTTATCTTTCATGGCAAGAAGGTCAATTGTGTTCAAATACATCACCACCAGTCAGTCATGTTATTAGTCTAAATATCCCTGGACCTTGTTTCCAAGTACCACATTTTTAAATATACCTCAGCAAAACACAGCACGATGTTAAGCAAACATTATGTCTGTTTTAGAGGTTACCCTGGCTTTCAAAGGCAATGTACAACTAAAGGACTACTAGTAAAGTAAAAGATAGCAACGTAAAGGTTAAATCACTGTGTGCTCTACTCACTTTTTCCCCATTGTGTACTTTAGATGTCTCTCCTATTACTTCTCACACTAGGAGTTAACAGTAAAAGCAAAAAAAGGTAATTTGGAATTTTAGGCAAAGGGTCTATTGGTTTCTAAATGCATAACTACATCCAGCCTACAGATTTTATCTCTAATTATAACACAACTGCATCCTTTCTATTATGAAACATAAAAACCATGACTTAATTGCAATGTAAAAATTCTTAATCAAGCACAAACACTTGTAAGTATGAACACCAAATTTAGATTCTTGTAGATTCTACTGCTTCTGAAATCCTGTGTGTATAAGGCACTGTATCCACTGAAAGGTAAGGCTTCAATAATTTCTCTTCAGATGAGTCACTAATTGTGGTACAAAAAGCTCAATCTGGAAGTGAGACATCATATATTTGAGGGCAATGATGCTTTTCATCCAAATTCTACTAAAAGTTTAAGCAGGACAGAACACAGGAGACTTTTCAGTTGAAATAGAAGTGGCTCAAATTCAGCTTTCTATGGAAGCTGCATTAATGCAGATGTAAAGAATCTCAAAGTCTACATCCAGCTCAGAAAGGATTCCTTTAATCTTACTTGGCATCAACAAAAGCAAAATGGCTTCAGAGGAAGCCTGGAGAAGAGGAGGCTCAGGGGAGATCTCATCACTCTCTACAACTCCCTGAAAGGAGGTTGGAGCCAGGTGGGGGTTGGTCTCTTTTCCCAGGCAACTCTCAGCAAGACAAGAGGGCACGATCTTAAGTTGTGCTGGGGGAGGTTTAGATTGGATATTAGAAAGAATTTCTTTACTGAGAGGGTGATCAAGCATTGGAATGGGCTGCCCCGGGAAGTAGTGGATTCTCCATCCCTGGAGATATTTAAAAAGAGACTGGATGTGGCACTCAGTGCCATGGTCTAGTAACTACAGTGGTAGTGGTTCAAGGGTTGGACTTGATGATCTCTGAGGTCCCTTCCAACCCAGCCAATTCTATGATTCTATGAAGACAAAATGAACCCTACTTTCATCTAATGCAAATAGTAGCACAAGATAGGTAAGTGCACGGCACTGAAAGGAAAGATGCCTTCAAAAGCTGGCAAAGATCTCTAAATTTCCCCAAATAAGTTTCAAAGGTGCTCTCTGCACCTTATCCTCATCCTAGTCATTGTAAAAGGGTGAAAACTCCTGCAATTTTGTGCTGGGTCAGGGAGAAAGTCTGATTATTGCAAGTCATTCGTTGCTACTTAACAACAAATTAAGAAAGGGTTTAGGCATCTTCAGCACTATTATTATTCTTACTATTTACCTCACTTCTTGGCTGTTCTCTAATAAGACTGCTGATGGCAGCAATATCTCTCCTTTTCATAAACTCCTTTTTTACTGTGGTTCCAGTTGAGTCATCCACAGACTGTTTTCCTGACAGGCAGCAGCAGACCCTCAACAACTGGCTCATAGGTTTCTATCTGACTCAATGAGAACCTTAAAAGTATAATGAAAGCAACAGATTGTTCACTCTGCTTCTTTTCAGACATAAAACTCTTGATGAGGAAAGCAATCTCTTCCCACAAGAAAATTTCTCACTTAAAAAAACCCCATTGCAGATCTTCCTACTGATTGCTATATCATGAACTGTATCTGCAGCCACTAAAGTTGCTGAGCAGATGCATGTGTAGGTGTACTCACAAGCAAAATTACCAAGGCAATTACAGCTCCCAGAAGTACTACCTTGAAGGCAATTAAATATAAGCCTGTTTTTTTAGTTGTTGTTGAAAATAAATTTAACAGAGCATGCCAATATCACAGCAGTCCACAGTACACAAAACCAGGCAGAGTCAAGCTGAGCACCTCACAGGACACTTCTCTCCTTCAATAAACTGGGTCAGCATCTGCAATTTAGAATCTAGATCTATAAACCCAAATAGCTGAGAGAAGTCTTCAAAATTGTACTGCTGAGACCAGAACACTGAAACTCATTTCTTAAAGATCAGTGGTTATGGAGTAGATATACCACACCCTTACCTGCTGCAGCATATGTCTGTAATTACATCTAAGAGAACTCTAAATAGCCATAAAAAATAACTTTGTGGGAAATACTACTATCTTTTAATGTAACCCTTACAGCAGCATACACAGTACCTTTCAAAAACAGCTATCATGGTTTTAGACATTCACTGGATTGTGACAAATGCCCTATTATTCCCTACAAGAAAAAAAAAAAAGTAGGCTTAATGAGGTAGTAATAACTAATTGCAATTGTAAACACAAATACATATACATGGAGCTCCCCCTCCTCAGCTGGTAATTACCTCCCAACCAGAAAAGTCCCATAGTATGGAGCTGCAGATGGGGGTGCCCAAGTCCAGGGTCTCATTAGCAGTCTGCAATAATCTCAGAACAACAAAGGCAACCTAGCTTGGTGAATGGTGTCTTCTCTGGGGAGGAGACAAGGAATGGCAGGCAAAGGCCACCCTAAGCCAGCGTTACCAGAGGGCTCTCCTCCAAGCCATTTTATACTGAGAACCATGGGAGGGAATACTGTGATTGGTCCATTTGGGTGACCTGACCCATCCTCTCCTCCCACAGGCTCAGCTGCTCCCCATTATCACTTCCACATCACCAGTCTGGCAGCTGCTGCTGGGGTCCCAGGCAGTGTTTTTCTATCCTGGTCTTGTCAAACCAGGACACCAGCAAATGAAAGCAATATGAATTACAGCTTTCAGCATAAAGATTCTTTGTAACAATTCTTCCAGTGCTATATTTTGGTTGGGGTTTTTTTTGGTTTTTGGTTGGTTTATTTGTTTGTTTTTTTGTTAGTTTTCAGGATGAACTTATAAACTATATCTCAAATAGAGAGGATTTAGATGTTAAAGCACCCCACTTGTAAGATTTTTCCCCTTCTCATAATTTTAACTTTTGGCCACCACCTCTTTCCTCTAAAGCAAACAAGAATTTGGACATTAATCAGAAACCTTTGCCCTGACTATGAATATCCCAAATGTAACAGTATGCTTGGCACAGTGGGCAGTATTCTGAATTAAAGTAGCTTCATACCAATCAAGTTAAATTATAACTTGGTGTAGCCTCAGTCCAAATTTAAAAAGACTATCAGCATCAAATGGAACAAAGTCAGGGATTCCTAAACTGGGAATTATAGCCAGCCATAGTACACCCATAGAGCCCTTCAGGCATCACAAGGCTTCAGAGAATCATCTTTGAAAAACCTAACTGCTCAAGTTCCTCTTCCTGGTTCTATCTGGATGTGGCATAAAGGCAGCCATGAAGAGATATCCCTGCTGAGTTGAAGAGAGTGGAAAGAGGTAGGTGCTGAGAAGGGATAGATGGGAAAGGGGTGGGCAATGTAGATCTTGTGCCTCAGCTAGGCAGTATTAAAGTAAAGAATGATGGGAAAGAGAAATGAAAAATCAAAGTGTAATTGTCCTAAACCCAGGTATTCTAAAGCACATAGTCAGAAGAGAGTAGTCAGAGTAGGTGTGATGAGGTGGCTTTGCTGTGAACTTGTTTCAAAGAGGGGCATGAGAGGGTGGAAGGCTCCAGGGAAAGCTGCTTCAGTATAAGGTGCAGCTAAAGAATAGCAGCACTGAAAGAGCCCAGAGAAGGTAAGATAACGTGGGATGTTAACTGTTGCTAAGGTTGCTGCTTACTTTACTTCTCCCTGTTATTAAACCTAAAATGTGGGAAAGGCAGGTGAGTTGTAAAACAACCCTTACTTGATAAGGAGAAGCAGAGAAGATAAAGTTATTGTTCTTGCAGATTGTGCCATCCTTGCAGGCATCTGCAACAGCACCCTGGCTTCTATCACAAGTAGTGTGGCCAGAAGGACTAGGGAAGGATTATGTTCCCATATTTGTCACTAGTGAGACCCCGAGTGCTGTGTTCAGTTTTGGCCCCTCACTGCAAGCAGCACATTGAGGTCTGGAGTTTGTCCAGAGAAGGGAAACAAAGCTACTGAAGCATTTAGAGCACAAGTCTTATGTAGAGTTTGTAATGGAGCTGAGGTTGTTCCATGTGACACTAAAGAGGCTGAGGGGAGACCTTGTCACTCTCTACAGCTACTTTAAAGGAGGCTGTAGCAAGGTGGATGTTGGTCTCTTCTCCCAAGTAATAGAACACAAAGAAATGGGCTCAGGTTGTGCCAGGGCAGACTTGGAATGGATATGAGAAAAAATTTGTTTACTGACAGATTGTCATGCATTGGAAGAGGCTTCCCAGGGAAGTGGTTGAGTCACCATCCCTGAAGGTACATGTGGTGCTTAGGGACACAGTTTAGTAGAGGACTTGTCAGTCTGCTTGGTTAATGGCAGGATTCAATGATTTTAAAGGTCCTTCCCAACAAAAATGATTCTATGATTCTAAGCTTGCCTAAACAAGCTTCACTTTGGTCATGATGCCATTACCACGTCACGCTCTTGCCCCCTGTATCTCACCTCACAATCCCCTGCTGCCCCTAGACAAGGCTCCTCCCAACACACTTCTAGAATTTTCTTGAGGAATCTAACCCCACCCACAGGCCCTTTTTGTAATAGGACATCAAGCCTGCTCAAACGGAATATGCAACCTTATGAACACTGTTGCCACCACATCAGAGCCACAGCAAGCTGAGCCTATGCACTGGCATTAACGCTTAGAGAAGGCTCTCCCTCAAAGACTTGTTCACACAACATCTCTAAACATAATTGAACATGAAGAATTTTTCTTGTCAACACCATCACCAGTGCATGCTCCAAGTTCCCTTTTCTCCCTCAGAGATTTACTGTTCCAAGATTTGACCCTTGGCTGAAAATGCCCTGTTGAGAGTATGAGCACCCACAAACATCACTCCCTTTGCTCCTCAGTCCCAGTGCTGCCACACATTACTGCCATCTATGTCATCTTCACAGAACACATACAGTCTTCTGCTTCACCTAGGTGACTACTCTCCACCTAAGGACTCCTTTCCACAAGGTTACAAGCCTGTTAAACACAAAGGAAGTGCTTAGCTCACAGGTAACCTGTCTTAGAAGACAGGTCCACTGAAACATGAAGCACTCAGCTCACGAATATCATCACTGCACTCTCTTGCCACCCCCACCACCTCCACACCATATGGAAGCCACACACATGCATGTGTGAGTCTTACTCTGACTGCCCTCCCCCCAGCACCTCCCTTCACAGGGCTGCCTGAATGCCTCAGCCCATGAGGCTGTGCTGCTCCAGCACACTTCCCTTTGCCACCCTCAAAGGCATCTGCTCCTTCTGGGAAAACCTCCCCCTCCCATTACAGATCCATTTTCCAGAGACTGTAAGCCCACCCAAATGCCTCTCCTACAAGGTATTTTGCTGGTAAACACTATCACCACTGCACATTTCTGCCAGCTCTGCTGCCCCCACAGACCATTTAAGCCTCACACAGGCATCTGCCCCTCCCTGGGGAGGTCAATCTTTTCTGCAGAGGACACTTTGACAATAAAACCCCATACAAATACCAGTTCACAAACATTGCACCCTAACTCCTGCCACTTTCACAAATGGCAGCAGCACTCAGGTTTCTGCCCCTCACCCCACCTCCAACCCCTGTGACAGGTCCCTTCTGCTGACATGAAGCCACCTAAACATGAAACATGCAGTCTGCAAATGCAATTGAATGCTCCTGATGACCCCATCACTCTCACAGCACATGGAAGCCATGCAGGCATCTGCAGTCCCTGGACAAGGCTTTCTCCATCCTGCAAGCTTGGGAGATTAAGCTCATCCAAATACCACTCAAGCCAGAGGAACTGCACTGGGAAAATACTATCATCTTTTCTGCTCCACTCCCCCCACCCTTAGCTTCCTCAGTGGAAGATATATCCTTTGTCTGCACCTTTTCTGTACAATGCTTTCCTGTCATCCTCCAGGGACTACTTTCTCCATAAACCCAGAAATCTGCTCAAACAGGAGACAGCCTCTGAACACTGCTGTGGCCACACTCCTACCCATCCCTCAGCAATGGAAACTGCTCACAAGCACAGGTCACTCTTGGGCAAGGCTGCACTCTTTGCTAGGATCTCACCTCTCTCAAGAGTGCAACCTTACCCAAAAACTAGTCCCTTACATTATGACAACACCAGACACTCTTTCCACCTGTGACACCCACACAAGCATCTGCCACTCCTTAAGAAGGATTCTCCCCAACCCCCACTGCACATACACTGTTCCCTAGACTGCAGGCTCCCTTCAAAAACAAGGTATTTAAGCTCATAAGAGTCATTGCCACCACACACTCCTACTTTTCATGTTGTCTTCATAACATACAAAAGCTGCACATAGGCACTGTCCATCCTAGTGAGGCTACACTCTGCCCAGGAGGGCTCCTTTTAAAAAAGGCAGGAGCCCTTCATTTCCTTTTTTTGTTTCTATTACTCCACAATTTGCTTCAGCTGTAGATGCCTTCACACCCTGGGGCCACACCCACAGCAAACTCAGGCCATTCAGGGTCTCCCTAGCTAAAATCCTCTACTCAAGGTTTTTCTCCCACAACACATACCCACACTAATGTCTCCCAACACTAGGACCTTAGCTCAAGAGCACAGGCTGCACCACACACTGTTTCTGACAACACTACTGTCAAAGTTAATTACAACTCCCAGGAAAGGCTCCCCCTACCACAGGGCCCTTTCTGCAAAGATTCCAGCTGCCAAGACACCCCCAAAGCATAAGGCAAGATGTTTGTGGAACCACTCTCACTGCGCACTCCCTCTTCCTCACCACCTTCAGAGCATACAGGAGATGCCCATGTGCACTTCCCCTTCATAGGAGACCTCTCCTCCTACCACCCTTCAAACTTCCATAAGTACAACTGCAGGCTTTATAAGCAACTCTGCACCCTCCTGCATAACTAGAATAAGTTCATCCAAATACAGCTGTGCCACTTCCCCAGCAAACAGAGGCAGAGCTCTAAGGAATCCACCAAGCTTGGGCATAGCTTGGTTGTTGCTACTAGAAGTTGCCTTTTTGTGTCATCACAAGAACTTCTGAAGGTACTTTGTCTAGTCAGAATAGATCCTCATACTCTCCCAGCACCTTTCCAGCAAGCAGGATCAGGCACAGGTGCCCACCTCAGCCACCACTACCAAGGATAACTTCTCAAAGAGCCACAAGCCCACACCAACAGCCCCCAACACAAGGACCTTTACTCAAGCACACCACTCTTATCACACTCTTAAACTCACCTACCACTTCTATGAAGGCTCCCCATGCCTTAAGTCACTTTTCAGAAAGCTTTGAGCTATGTAGGCAGCTGTCATTCAGTCTGCAAAAGCTCCATGCCAAACCCTCACTCACACACTCCAGCACCCTCCTTCCCCAATGAGCCTCTGCATTAACAGACTGCAGCCCCCAGGAAACTCACCCATAAGAGTGCTGTGCTCAGCACCCTGCTGCAGTCATGTCCCCTATTCCCAGCTCCTTCCTTGCAACAGACCTGTGTGGGGCTTGACTTCCCCTTTAGCTTTCTGAGAGGACTGATGGCCAAGGCACCCATATCCACTGCCCCCACAGCTGCCACCCACAAAAAAACAGGTGCACAAATCTTCACCTGCCCTCTTATAGCTGACCTCCCCCTCCCCTGCCCCCATGGATCTCTTCTCACCAGCTTACATAGTGATGTAAACAGCCTTTACAAAGTGCATGCTGGCGGTTGCTGCCCTATGCTACAGGTAACCATCCTGATACCCCCTCTCTTGTTATGGCAATGCATGCCCTTCATTCTGCCCATCTTCTGGTGGACTTCCTCATGGACGCCCAAGCCTCAAAGAGCTTTTGCTGGTATGTAATTTAGTTTCAATTGTGTAGGGTATTTTATGTTTAGTGTAGGATGGCAGTGGAAGTTCTAGGAATCCGTGTTGGTTTTAACTAAAAATAGTTAACATTGGTCGTAGGTTTTTTCCCTCCTCTGTTTTTTTGTTTTGTTTTTTTTCATATGAAAAGGCAGGCTATTTCTGGTAGAAAAGGTTTATGATTGTTGGGGAAATGCTTCTTATAGCTACCTTAATCATACAGGCCTATGACTGTGGTTCTGGTCTGATTTAAGATAATTTTAAAACAAATTGTTGGCTTAAATAGACATGGGCTATCATGGGGTTTTTTTTCATGTTTGGTTCCTACTATTACTGCTCAAATTGTTGAAGATGTTGAGGTACTGCTTCAATGCAAATTAATTATGTAGGGCTTTTTGTTGTTTCTGTGTGTGTAGTTGTGAAATAATCATGGTTACAGAAAGCACAAGAAGTGAGGCAACTGTTAATTTTCAGCTCTTCTTGGCGTGCTAATGAGTAATTCTTTATGTGCCATACCTCCCCCTTAAAAATCTTTAGTACAGGCCTGAGAATTTCAGAATGGAAGAGATAGCTCCTTGATAACTGCTATTGAGCTGTGATTTTACTGACTCTGACAACAACTGAAAGGAAGTAATCAGGATAGACAATAAAAGCTTGTTTTGGAGAGTACTTTATCTTACTTCATGGGAAGGTTCCAACACCACTTCATAGCTTGCTTCTTCTTGTCAGCTTTCTGACTGTTTCTTTAGCATTCATGTGCCAAGGCTAAAACATTGGCTCTGGTTAGAAAGCATTTTTCTGACTTTTTATCCTTTTCTTAGAAGCTGGAATCCAGCAGTGATGTGAGGGCCTAAGACTATGAGAAGCTTAAATATAAGGGAAGATATACAGGTATTGTTTGAGATAAGGGGCCAAACCAATTTCTATAATCTAACTGTATCCTTTAATTTCTGAAAAAAAGGGGAAGTGAACTTGCATTATCTTTAAAGAAAGGTGACATATCTTTACCTCTAGCAAAATGGGATTTCTCAGTGAGGACTTAGTGGGTGTTGCTGCAGTGTTAAAATACAGTACATGTTCTATTCTACCACAAAGCAGAGCATTTAACTTGGTGATATTTGTTCCTTGTGAAAATGAGTTTAAATGTTTTCCCAATAGTGCACAAATTCCAGAGCATGAATAGCTATGAAAGCTTGGTTTCAAACCTCAAAACTCTTAACCTTGTGATTGAATAATAGGTATAGCAGAAAATGCAGCTTTTACTGTTGCTCTAACTGAATTCTTTAGTGTGAATAAGACAAGCTTGTTTCTGCCTATTTCCTTATTTTTCAAGTTATTCGTCTGTGTAATTTTATTTTGTAGGGTTTTTTAGCCACACCTTCTTAATTATGTTGCTGATGAACTTGAATAGTCTTGCTTTTCTCAGGAGAAAAGCCTTTATGAATAAAAAGTTAAATGTATAGCATAGTAAATTTTTAATTTTCTTGCCCTGGTAATTTGACACTCAAATTTCAAATGCTTTATTGAAAGCAATCATTGAGAAATTATGTGAGTTTTCAATGCAATACTGAATTGGTGATAGAATATTTGAGCTGAACTGAGAACATAGTCAAGATGTTGAGGTTTTATTTTCTTTTTTTAAAAATTTGAGTTTTGGGGTTTTTTTTTTCCTTTTTTTTTTTAAAGAAAAAAACACAGCAGAAAACGCCAAACAAAAACAAACCACACAAATGCAGCTTGTATGAGAACAAGACCTGCTTCAGTATCTCTTCCAGACTTTTCCTAACCCTTTTATTGCTTTCATAATATTGGGTTAAAGACAGCAGAGTCAAATAAAAATACCACTCTTTGGATACTTACCAAAATGTAGTAATCCAAATTATTGCACAGAACAAGACTATTTCACACTAGTAAGAATTTAGTACAGATAAAATTGGTGTAATCTATCAAAAAACAGTCAATGTTGTAGTAAAAAGTACAGCTGACTAAAGCATCTGTAGAAAGCAGTTTTGTTTACCAGTATGGGCTGTCTGTATATTCTGTGGCAAATGTGTTTTAAAAACTAGCTGATCATTGCTAGGAAAGTGCTCTTAATGCCTATGGCCATTATAAAGCTGAACAGATGTTTTAGTGTTTGTGATGCTTATAACAAAAGTGAGGGAATACTAACAGAGCACTCTTACTGTGGCAACTTAGTGAAAATGTGAGCAATGCTTGGCTCATAAATGGAGGCAGAAGTTACCCAGACTGAGAGGCTCATGAGTGTAGCTCATTTTTTATCAAGTAGCTAAATCTTAGTGGAGAATGAGCTGGAATTACTTGCATGATCTTACTTGCACACAGTTAGAGAGGAGTTTGGTTTTCGTGGCCACTTCAGCTTTGGAAGAGATACAGAATTGTTCCTGGATTTCTGGAGAATGTCTGACATCTTTAATATTTCTCCTTTTGTGTAGGCAATGAATCATTTCACTGCAGATTTTTAAGTGTAGTGTATGTGCAAAAATACCAAGCCAATCAAATACCAGCTAGATGCCATGCTAAATTATAGTAACAGCTGCATCTACTACAAGAAATGTAAAAGTGACCTTTCAAAAAAAAAAACAAACAAAAAACCAAAAAAACCCCACACGAAACCCAACAAAAGACCCCAACCAAAAACAAGTGAACAGCCTCTGTAGTGGCACTCAGAGTAGGTATCTTTAGATATTTCTAGGTGTGTATGGCTTAACTCAAGATCCTCCAGCTCTGTTGGGAATACATTTTCAGTCATATTGCTGTAACCAATTTAGCTGCATGCTATTTATTTCTTGGGGGTACAGTTTTGAAGTGACAATTGTCTTGGTACAAGCCACAATGAGGAACTGAGACAGCAAAGAGTCAAACTGCAATGGTAAAATAATTCCATATTAGATTTGATAGGATGAGCAGTTACTGTTAAGTCTTGGAATCTGCCACAGTGTCTGCTGGAGACAAAGGCAGACTTTGCAGTCCTGGTAGCTTCAGATAGATCGCTTTTGTTCAATAATGTATTTAAATATTACAACTACATCTTTCTCATTTGCTGCTTTCACGAATCCCTTTCTTGAACATCACCTATCTCCTTAGAAACTTCCCATTTAAAACATTGAGAAGCTGCTGAACAAAGTTCCTGCTCTTAATCAGGAAATACAGTTCCTGGCAAAAGAAATGCCGAGTGTCTTTTGTAGTAAAAAATGTTATTTCAACACAACTGCCTATAAGCTTCAACTGATACACCACCAAGGTGTTCCTAACAGAGACAAAGTACTAGAAATAGGCATATTTTGAAAAACATCTTTCACTCGAATAATGGAAATTAGGGGTGCATAGAGATTAATATACCAGCTCTTTCTATATTGAAGGTAATGGTAGTGCCTTTATAGATAACTTATTTTTTGTCATGATGTTTGATCTCTATAATGAACCTGCGAATCTAACATTTTCTTCAGATTCTATAGATGTTGATCTTATCTGAGCAAAGCTTTTTCATTTCACTTAATGTACTTGCTTTGCACTATGGGTGTTATCACCGGACAATACTGAACTTCATATTCTGCACTGCAGCTTTGTTGAGTGAATAGAAGTGCACATATAATCTACCAAAGGCATATTTAGAAGGCTAATGCTAATCCCCCTTCTTTCTGAGAGCTGATGGAATTCAGTCTTTGTGAATTGTACCCCTGTTAGGTTTCAGTTCAGTTACTTTTAATCCTGCTGGACAGTCAGAATGTGCCCAGCTGTTGTCAGTGCCCTGCAGTTTGGCAAATGTGTCCAAAGTTTGAAACGGATGCCAGCTGACCCAGCACCGCTTTCTTTTGCATAGATGTGCAGGGAAGCCTTCAATTACATAGATTTGTTTAAATAATTGATTGCAACTTGTTACTACGAGGTTACTACGAGGTTACTAAAATTATTTATTAAATCTTAAAAAGGCAAGGAAGTAAACAAATTGACCTCTGGTGACCTTTGTGTTTTCTAGTTCAGCAGATCTAATAAAGATGTCGAAGTTATTTGTCAGTTGTACATTAAAAATAGGTGTCTGTTCATTTACTTTCAAAAATTGAGATGCCGAAAGATTTTAAATTTTAAAACTGATGCTTACAAGGACAGAACTTTAGATATCGGGTGTTTCCATTGGATTAAATTGACATTTGTTTCAACTTCATGTTGGGAATCCTTGTAAGTAATTTCCAAGGTGGTTGCAAAATGGGATTTATTTGAGTATAGACATCTAAATTCAGAAAAGTGATGCTGGGAGCCAGAGCTCAGCTGTTACTTGATCTTCAGTTAACCTTGGGAATTGGGATTTGCTAGTCTGGGGATTATGGAGTGGAGCAGGGAAGGGTTAAAAAGGGCTATCATATGTCTCTTGTGCATACTGAGAAAGCATTGTAGCTTTGGCAAATCTTAGCCCAATATCCTCAATTCACACCAAAACTCAAACAAAATCCAGAAATTGTTTCTCTGCCTGGAAGGTGGTTCCAGCATGTTTAACACTACCACCTGGCTGTGTTTCTAAACACCCTGATGTTTTCCAAAGGCGAAGGTGTATATAGATGCCTTTGCAAGATAGTCCTGTGCTAAAAATTTACCTAGTGTGTATGGGTTGAGATTTTTTTCTCCATCTGATACGGCGAGGCACTTAACCGTGTTCCCACTTCATTCGTGATTCCATGCTCCAGCATTCTGTGAGCTGTTCTGGCTACTTGCTCAAAATTTTTTTAATTATCTGAAAAATATTTCACAGACAGGAGCCAGAGTATCAGTACAGGAGTAGAGGCTTAAGTTCTGGTTCCTACTCAACTTGTTGTGTACCTCAGCCAATGTTGATCATAGATTCTTTTATCATAGCTCCTGTGGCCAGAAGGAGCCTTTAAAAGTAACTGTTGCAAGTATGAAGATGAGATGATTTTGGTTTCAGTTTACAAAGGTTCATAGTAGTGATGTGTTGCAAGCTTTGGAGGGCTTGGACCTTTTAGGGTTTTATGTACCTCTGAGAAGTCTACACCAGAATGCAAAAGTTTTCTTGGCAGAATTCTCATTCTCACTAAATAGATGCAATATGCTAATTTATAATTTGCTGGTATATGGTGCTCGTTGGTGAGCATTCAGTACATACTGCAACATCAGGGGAACGATCACTTTTATTTTTAAAAGATCTGTATGAATGCCTGTTCACATGAGGAAACATTCTGGTTGTTCCTCTCAGAACCTAAGGATAATAGATACACATTATACACATGCCATTTGTTCCATTGTGTTGGTAATTTTATTTAGTCTTAAAATCTAAAATGGATACAAGAAAGCTATTCTTGTTTAAGTGATGCAATTCATAATACCCTTCTAAGATGGATTAAGTAACCTTATTTAACTCTATCCTCTAGAGGTCTTTAATAACCTTAACATATCTGTCATTCCCATCTGTTTTAATTTAAGGCTGATTTTGCTTACATGCCTTAAAACTGGAAACCACCTGACCATTCAATATTGTTCTAAGCAGATACAGCTTATAGTACTTTCAGAATATAAACACAAAGCTTACTATTGTGACACAAATTCATTTTATTAGGCTTGTCCTTGTTTAGTCTACATGTAAGCTTGGAAAGCTATTAACCTTTTTTTGAGAGGCTTTTCTTGGTGTGGAATTTCCCTTCCCCCAAACCAGCTCTTGCCAACCTGCTTCTGCTCTTGTGACAGTTTTCTGAATGTGTCCCCTGGGAAATAACTGAGCCCAGCTGAAGAGTAAGGTGGGAGCAGGGAGCTCAGCAGCCACCCAGTCAGACTTGAAAGAAGGTAAATATTTGATGCTTCCCAACAATAACAGATTTGATTATGCTTCTTCATGGTGCATGAATGCAGCAGAAGCATACACCTGCTGTATATGCCTTACGTATACATCTGCTGCCATGCAGATGCTAGAAGAAAGGGCAACACTAGTGGGGTGCAAGTTGATGCTGTATTATATAACCCTATAGATGGACTGCAACATTTCCATGCTGAATTGTTCTCATTTCAAGGTATTGTTATTTTCATTACAATGAAGAGCTTCATTGCAAATGGAAGGGTTGCAGGGATAGTCACAGTATTGATGCATTAGGGTAAGTGGTGTATTTCAAGAAATCACTTCTGTTAGGTAAACAATCAGTTTTCTAAATAGCTAAGTTACATATAGTGGTAACTCTTCTCCAGTGACTGTTTTAACTTCTGAAATTAAAAATAAGGCTCGAAGAGCTGGTTAGTCACGGAAGTCTCTTGGGTTTGCTGCTTTTATAATTTGTTTTTGTGTATTTCTGTGGACAAGAGGCATGCAGATGTGTAAGCGGAATGAAGAAGAAACTTCTACTATTGCAAAAAGACATCTTATTGCTGATCTACATGAGTGTATTTAAGGAATGGTGAAAGGGTGACTGTAAACTCTAGTGTCATGCCTGAGTTCAATCATCATGTTTGTACAGTGGGTCACAGTTATGCAAAAGGAAGTTCTGTGGAAATGGACTCCTTTAAATATGCACAGTGGTAACAATGAGCAAGCAAATATGAGAGTGTTGAGTATTTTTGTTCTTTCCAGGACAGTTTAAAATACAACTGAATGAGCTAAAGGTAAATATCCACAGAAATTTATTTGACCAGGAGTGCAACAGGGTGTTTTTTCTCTCAGTGAATGTCATCTTTTGTCTTCTGCCTGTAGCATCCACCTATCAGCACAGATAAGTGTAGTGCACTTGAATACAGTACTTTTAAACTAAGCCTGATACTTCTTTTTCTGATAGTTTTGTTCTGGCACTGGACAGAAATAACAATTGTATTTAATACAAGTGTTTATGAATAAAACATGATATATAGTAAATTGCATTGAGTCAGTCTATGTGTGCTACAGCATGGGTTGTGGGTAGTGAGTTTAGGTACAATACAGAAACTGATGACATATTCAGAAATTATACAGATAAATCAAGAGTTCTGATCTTTGCTAGCTTGCTATGATTGCATCTTCTAAGCTTGTCAAATGTGTATCTTATGGGTCCCTCTCAAGAGGCTCTGCTCAGTGAATGGCATATAGAACAGCCGAGCAAAGATGAGGAAAATGTTTTCTTTATATGAACAGCAAAACATGCAGTAATGAGGCGGTAGAACAATAATAAGCCAGTATTCATTTAATGTGTTTTGTAGATATATGAAGGAATAAATTGGTGAACTGGTTGCATCCATTATTCACTCTCTTCTTGCCACAGCGCTGGCATCTCTGAAGCCAAAACTCTTACCACACGTTTTTGTTGCCTTGCTTTACTTTTGCTGCATAACCATTTCCTCTTGTTCAAGTACTTATTGCTTTCTGCATATTTTTATTCGTGGATTCTCTGCAGAGGGAAAAAACAACAAGAAAAAAACCCAAACATACAAACAACACCCCTCCTGCAAAAAAAAAAACCCAAACCAAAAAAACCCCACAACAAAAAACCAAAAACAACAACAACAAAAACCAACCAAACAAACAAAAAAACCCCATGGTGACCGTCTCATGCTGGTAGTAAAGGTACAAAGAGTTAGAGATACATCAAATAAAAAGTGTGAGACTTAGACTATCAAACTGAGTTAGACAGTGAAACCTAAGTGTTAAATTTGTTGCCTTCAAATATTTTTAATTGTTAAAAAAAAAAAAAAGTGTTTCAGTGTTTTAACAGCTGTTCTGTAACACTTGGACTATTTCTGTTTCCCCACAATGGAAAAAAAAAATATATATATATTGAAGACATTGAGATAGCAAAAGGGCTGAGCAAGTACTTTGGTACCTTTCTTTTATTATTATTCTATTTTACTGAGTTATCAGTGATTTACAGTTAAGAAAAGCAGTGCTTGGAAGAAATTTCTTGAATTTAATAACTTCGAACTGCATAATTATGTGAAATAAAAGTATTTTCTTTAAACAAATCCTTGATGCTTTTCTTCTCAGAGTAAAAACCTAATCTTAAACACTAAGCAAAGTTCTGCATAAGCCAGAAAACTGATTTCCTAGGGTAGTTGTGGTAAGAGTGAAGATGAGTTCTTTAGGTAGACAAAGATGAGAAAATAAAAGTACCAATATTATATAGAAAAGTTAATGTACTTAATTTTTTAATTGTATTTCTCTTGAAATGTTTTTCTTGGCAAGGAGACAAGGTTCATGGCAAGTTACTTCTGGGAAAGTTCAGAAGACTGATAGCTCCTAGGTGAGCCTTGGCAGGTAAAGAATCTTGAAGCCACTGCTCTTATTAAATCTGTAAATACTAAGAGCAAAAATGTTTCTTTATGGAGCTAGTGAATAGCAATACGAATATGAGATCCCTCTATGAAAGGTACATAAAAAATATTTCATAGAAAGGCTTTGGCTATGTCTCCATTAGTAAGTAATGAAGCTAGACAAGATGGATCTATAGAATCAAATACACGATGCCATGGACCTGGTATCTGCCCTGCACATAAAGTGGAAAAACTTCACAGGTTCATGTTAGAACCAGCCTGACCTGAGTGTCTCTGGAGCATGTACAGAACTTTAGTGACCTTGTGTCTGCTCCAGTGTGATGTGCTGTAGTGGGATCCATACCCCATGGCTATGTTTGAAAAGAGAAAATGTTGCATTCTGTATTTCTCTGCTTACTAACTTGTGAAACTTGGATTACACTCAGACCTTAGATAAGCATTCAATAGAACCCTTGCATTTCTCTCCCCAAAAGTATTCCTTGCACTGTGGTAAGGTATCAATTTGTCTTTGCATAATAAACTGAAGAAACTATCTTTTCAGGAAAAACTAAGCCAAAACAATTTATCTACACAGAAAATTCTATAATTTATGTTTTTGAGGGGTAATTATCAATATTAGATAGTAAATAGATAAAATCCAGACTTCAGAGCCTATCACAAAATAAGGAAATCTAGTTCTGGTAAAAAATAGTCTTTTTAGATTTCCGTGTGTTTTCTTGCGTGTGTACACCATCAATTATATTATCACTTGTATCTCTATATTTATACATATGAGCTGATATATCAGAGACTAAAGCCTGTTTATAGTTGGCAAATCTTTATGTAACCAAATTAAACATAACTCACAGGTGATCTCAGTTTAGTTGTGGTAGCTACCTAGTTTGAGGGGAGATACAAATAGATGGCCCCTAGAAATAACCAAAAAATAGCTTCTTTTTATGGTAGTTTTTCATACTTAGTGGCTTTGCAATGCCTTTGTAGTGCTTTGTAAATGCCTTGCTTGACCAATACACAGTTTTTAAGTAATTTGTACAATTAGTAGTTAAAGGATAATGTCAGCTGGGGAAGATTAATCTTTAGACAGAGAACTTAAGTATCCATTGCCTTGAGGCTTTCAAATAAATACTTTACCTCAGTTAAGATGAAGCTAGTTTTTTAATAAAATTTTCATTTTAATTTCTAGTGCTTACAATTAAATCAAAGTGTCATGTATCTGTATATACATGTGTATATACATATACACATTGTGTGTATCCTTATTTGGATATTGAACACGTGTTCTTTTTCTGTCAAGATGTGGTTTCTTGCAAGTCTGACTGGTATGGCATACAAAACGTGCCAAGCTGGTTTTGTATGAAGGCAGTGATTACAGCTCAGCTTGAGAACTGCACCCTGTGTTTCATGGCAACAGGCACAGAGGAAACAGAGGTGTGTAGCTCTTGCCAAGAACTCTGTGAAACACACAAAATATATCGCAAAAGTATGTGAATAATATTTATATAGACCTAGTGCTCTAGTGAGTCTGGAGATCCTTTCATAAAATCCTGTTTGCATTGGACACTGGTGACTCTGTAGTGGTAGAACCATCAAAACTGTTGTTTTGATATCAAGGCATTAATCCTCAAGATTAGTTTATGGAATAACTATTAGGAATAATGTGCAATTATTTATATTCAATATCACTGTAGCAATGAAAACTTAGGTGCACCATGGAGATTTAGCCATAATAATCTAGAATCTAGAAAAACAAATCTACTTTAATAGTCTATGAAAGTGCTGTGTGCTACCTGGGATAAAACCATGAGGAAGGTTGCCAGTATTGGTCAGAAAATTATCTGTGTCTAGGGATTCTCAAAGTATTTCTCAATTGTTGGATCACTTTACTCTATTGGAGTGGTTGGGTAAAAGTGTATTTGGGAGGAGCAGCGAATGAATGGTGTTCTTGATGAATGGTGTAGCAGTTCTTTCAGTTTTCCCAGGTGAGAGATGATGAGCTTATCTTGAGCTTTAAGGGATGTGCAGAATGATTCAAATGTGACATAAGGTGTTGCCATAACTTGGTGGAAAAAAAGGTTGGTGCTTGTACTACATTTCAAGGATTTGGGGATGAAGGGGGAGGAGCAGCAGGCAGGGGGGAAGGAGTACAGTGTTGTCATAGACACCTTAATTCTCTGCAAAAGTGTAAGTTTAACCAGTCTCCAATGAAGTAAGGAGAGCTTTCATTTGAGTTAGCCTAATGTGTTAGCTCAGATTCTTGAAATAATTGGAATTAATATTTTGCTGAAAGTCACAATCCTTGCAGTATTGCTGAGAAAAGCTAAAACAGACCGAACTATACAACAAAATTATAACAAATGTTATGGTTAACTTGCAGTACACTGAATATAATCACATCTTGTCAAATTAATGGTCAATGCTTTCCTGCAGTTTTCTAATAATCAGGTTGTTTATTGTTTAGTTTGCATTTCCCCAGAACACATTTTTTCCTTATGCTGTGTTCAGAAGTGTATAAATTGTGCTCTGGCAGGAGCTAGCAAAAGTTACTGTAATGTATAGCAGACTAAGCAGTAACGTATTCCTAGCCTCACTGTTAGATACAGCAACATCACAGTGATTCAGGCTGGTGTTCATACATACACTGAGTTTGATTATATAGGTTCATATACATTTTATGTAGTTTGCACTGGCCACGTGCAGGCTGTGCACAGGCACAGAAGTTTCAAGTTGTTGCTCTTCCCTAATGTTGCAATGCCTTATATACTAAAAGTTTATGCCTTGCTTGTAAGTCTTCAGTGAAGTATTTTACCAAGATAGGAAATCAGAAGAAAAATTAAATAGAATGTGCCATGTACATGTATACTGGTTTATGTAGATCCTGGTAGTTTTGTTTATAGAAACTTTCTAGATCATTATTAACAAATACATATCAATGTAAGGCTCGGTTTTTCTGTTGGAGTAATGAATGGATGTATAGCAGCTACCCTGATGAAGTTAGATGACAGTTTTGATTAGAATAATTCTGTAGAATACTATAGAGCTCACTTTCACCTCCACCACAGCATTTTGGACCTAAAACCACTGAGGATTAAAGTCACACAAGAGGGGGGAGCGTTTTCTGATGGCCTAGTAGAAATGATTTTATCTAAAATAACTGACCCTCAGCATCCTGTCAATATGTTGAAGTGATGTAAGCACACTGTGAACATCATGTAAAACTGATTAGATTTTTTTGACCAGAAATGCAGAAGTATACAACTGGCTGAAGGTTAAGGGTACTAGTGACTAATGGCACTAGTAATTTCCATTAATGTGCAAATACTGGTTTGTAATGAATAGTATTTTAAACAGTTCTCAGAAGCTCAGTTTAGTGCTTTGTGATTTTTTTTAAGGGTTATTATTTTAGGGCTTTGGCTTCTATATAGCTGTTGATCTCAGATTTATTTTTTTTTTATCTCCCCTAAAATTTCACACTTGTTATTTTAAATTAAGTACTTTAACTGATGTAATTTCCTATGGTTATTTCACTTTAAAATACTGGAGAGAAATAATATTTTGCAGGCTCCCATTAGATGAAAGATAGTGTTTTGGAAAGCTGAACCTGAAAACAATTTGCTGCTTTCAATGAATTGTGAATTGTTGGATTCAGATTACTTTAAGTAGCTGTGTAATATGTTGCAAAGGTGGAGTGCTAATGAATGCACAGATTCCAGGACAGAAGGTACTGTGTGCTGAAGTAAACTGATATTCTCCAGCTTCTATTAAACTATTGCCCTGAAAAGACCTGAGCTAACATCAGAAATGGTGGGAACTGGCCTGTGTTCAGGGTTTTGTTCGGGTCTATTCATATTTTGTGAAAAGGGGTGGATTGAGAGAAGCTTTTGTGTGCACTGTACTGGTTTACCCACAAGGTATGAAAAATGAATAAAGATTTATTGAATTGAGATTACTAAATGAAAATACATGTGCTTTTGAGACTGACAGTAGCAAACATCTTCTAGCAGTCAGATAAACTCAGAACTAGCCAAGCTTCATACAAGCTGACACAGGACTAGAAGCACTTAAATAGATTTTATGCTGTTCTGCTGCTAGATCGAATAGTTTTATTGACATCATCAGATGCTATCCAGTCCCTGAATGTGTCACCTCTGAGAACAAGAGGATAGGTGACTCTTTGGAAGGAGTACTGTGGAGATTCTCTCTTCAATTATTCGGTGCTTGCCCTCAAGGCGTACCATTAATCAGGTCAAAACCAACTACTAACACTACCCATTGGTGCTGACTCATTGTTTTAGTTTGGAGCATAAAAAAACCTTCCAGTTACTTAAGGGAGCTATTTTGTCATTCGAAGAAGGCAACATAAATGATTGTTTCACAATATGCCTCTATGAATTCATGAAAATGTTTTAAATCAACAGGCAACTTTACACATGTGTAAAATCAAGGAAGTAGGTATAATGTTATCTTGAGTCTGCTGTCTTAAGCAGACTTCTGTATTTAAATATGATAGATTTGTTTTAATGAGTTGGATTAATTTAATGAGTTGAAGAAATCTTCACAATGGTCCACTTAGACATTTAGGCATTTTATTTTGGTCTCACTTTATCAACATGATTGTTTACAATTCTGACTCTAGTAACAGTGGAGCTTTTGGTAGGAAATGCTTATTGGAATGAGGATATTATTTTACTAAATCTGCATTTACCAAGAGATTTATTGGTGTGAGTTATGTGCTAGGAGTGTTGATTATTCTGTAATCTGATATCATGCCACCTATCATCTTCTTAGTTTAATTCCAACTATATTAATTAGCTGCACATTGTAATAGCCATGCACTTGTGTGTTTCTGAATAACATCATTAAACTTAATGTCACACCTCACCTCAATGTCCAGATACAGTGTACCTCAATTTGTTCTGTAATCAAGTCTTAAACAGGCAGGCTTTAATGTTCAAAAGGGAAGCAGAATCTACACAGTTGTGTATCTATCATTAGATTTGAATTTTCTTCATAAATCCTGACATTCTTAAATTAGCTAATTTAAAAAAACAAAAAAGAAAACAACAACAAAAGCCCCACAAACCAACCTGGAAATACATATAACTCATGCTGAGGGTTTTTTCCTGCAAAGGGTATAAAATCTACATACAGCTTTCTGAAGTATACTTACAACTTTTCTAGTTTTAATTATTTCTACTTCAGGGGAATGTGTATCTTAATTGCAAAAGATGAGTACAGTAGAATCAAATTCCTAATTCTGCAGTGCTAGGTAGGGGGAATGGGTTATAAAGGAGCTGGTGATCAATGGTGTCATGAGGCTTCTTTCCCCTGGATATTCCCTCCAGAAAGGTAACTTGATCACAATGATGATAGCCCTTCAAATGCACTAACTGGAATATGTTTCTGTTAAAGAGAGTGACTTTTGGTGTTATTAGTAATTTAATTCAAGATCAGGATTATGTTGGCTTCTGCTGCTTCTGACAATGAGAGTACAGCAGAATCTGTGAAAACTAATTGAGACTGTGGTAGACACCTGAATGGCCTTTTACTTTCTCAGTTAATTTTCATGCAATGATTTCAGCAAAAGTGGAAATTGGGCAACTTGTAATTTCCAGCGCTAATTGTAATCAGTTGAAACGTACTCTTTTTTTCCTAATGTGAACAGGTCCCAGAAGATAGGAGGCTGGGAGAGTTATAATCATAGTAGACTAACACAGAAATGTTGGGAATGGGAGAGAAGGGAATTTATTTGCTTACATAACTTGCACTTTTCCAACAAATTTACAATTTCCCATCTGCCTTGCATAGCACTGAGCAAGTTGGGATCCATAAAAAAACGTAATAGAAAATGTATCATCAATAGTACATTGCTTCAGGGAGTAACTAGCTGAAAGGTAGTGCTAAACAAATATCCTGCTCTTCAGTTTTCAAATTTATGCTCTGCCTCAATCACAGTGCTTCCTGTTGGTCTTAATGCTTTCGCTACCCTGTCCCATCTTTGCTATCTGTTCTCTGTGACCTTGGTTATCCTTGGATGAGCTTAATGCTTATAACCTTGTCTCATATAACAGTGAAGTATCTCTTTTTATGTCTATTAGTTTTCTTTGACCTCATTTTAGTATTGTCTTAAAGATTTTTCTGTTGTATTTTTGCACAACTCTTATAAAGCTGTTTCAGTTGGTTTTGTTATTGCTAACTGGTCTGTAGCTTTCCTGCTAGCATCAGTGTATGTTAGGAGAAAAAATTGTCCTACCTTGAATATGTGGCCTGTATGTCCTGAAATGTAATTCCTCTGCCTGCTGTCTGATTATCCTAAACTTAAGACTCAGTTGTCATTTGACCAAAAGATTTTGAGTACTTCCCGTCCAAAACAAAGGGCTAAACAATGCTGTTCCCTGAAAGGATATTCTGTTAATGCCTTATATGAAGGTAGAGCCATGAGAGCAAGAGAAATCTAAACTCTTCTTTCCCCCTCCTGTGGGCAGTGTGCTGCTCAGTATTGTTCTCACAAAACAGAAACACAAGAAGAAGGCCTGAACAAGGCCATGTCCCAGGTTCTCAGCTGTGCATGGTTAAGAGTCTAATTGGCCATTTGGAGCTTTTTAACCAGCAGATGGGAGGAACTCAAACTTTTGTGATGGTTGGAGGGGCTGGAAACCTGTGTGACATAGCTGCTGGTAGGGAAATGGGCAGACTTCTACTGGAATCTCTTTTTGATCTGGGGAAGCTCATCAAGTTCAAACTATTACTGTCAAATACCAAGGCATCTACTTTCCTGAGTAAGAAACTAATTATGCTGGAGAACAGGTATTTGAAGATATTCTTGGATGCTGATGTGTGCTATTTACTGATTGAAATTTGTACTTCTTTGAGTTTTCATGCTGCCTTATGCAATATAGCTCATTCTGAAAAGTTCTCCTGCTTACTTTTGACCCAAATAACTCTTTGGTATTGCTCAAATTCATGAGTTAATTCTTCTCTAGCATAACAGTGGATTTAAATTGAGCATTTTTCTCATGTTCTATTTATTGTACAACTCCTGCAACGGCTTAACTTTTTAGAAATTATCCAGAACTTAGTTTCATTTTGATAATCATGTCAGCTTTTTACTGGAACTCAATTTGTGTTTTGTTTTACTTTCAAAAAATCAGTTTCTGACTTGCTGATGTCATTTTGACTACTTTTTCAAATGAGCAAAGCAGTATCTGAAATTAAAACTCGGTTGCATTTTACAAAAACCTCAGTTTTTTCCTTGTGTTACTCTAAGAAATGAGGTATGTAACGATAAGGTCTTGATAGCTTTATAAGTGAAATGAAGTTTCACTGAAGTTAGTACTTCCAGTATCCTTCCATGAGTTTGTATAATCAAATATTATCTAATTAGAAATGTAATACATAATTTCATTTGAAATTATGAAAACTGCTATACAGTTCAGAGGTCACAGCATTGTAAAGGCAGTCAAAAGAGTCTAAAGCATAACAACTGCTAAAGAAGAGAGATTCTGCTTAACTATTTTATTGGCTGGTTGTGGTTTTTGGTTTTGTTTTTTTCTTTTTCTCCCCACAAGCCACCCTGAAATGGTGATTATATACTTCCGAAACATTTGACTAAAACTCTTGCATAGACAGAAAAGTTTGGATTTTTTGTAGAGTATTAAATAATTCTTTTATTAAACTGTGCATTTTTTTTTTTTGCTACATATAGAATTTAATATTTGCAGTTAAAAAAGTTTTGACACTGAGTTTTGTAGCTCTGTTACCACAGAATTTTGATCCAGCATGGAAAAGTAGGAGCTTTCACAAGCTTGGGTCTTGGGGCAAAACTAACCTGAAGTATGAAGCAACACTTTGCCAACTTCAGTTAAATGGTTTGCTAGATATTTGTACACTGAACTTGGCAGCTGTCCTTACAATCAGTGGGTCAAAGTATGTTCTTGGCTATGTTGACCCAGCTGTGTGCTGTTACAGCATGTGTGCAAACTTGAAGGAAACAATCCCATTACACACAGCTTATAGAAACACTGCACTTCAGGCAAGGGACTCGATTGCCGACGCCTGCTTCTTCACAAGGTGGATCACAGCTACCAGAGGGGTTAGAAGGAACAGGCCTTAAGAAAAGCCAACTGCTGTTGAGGGGCACAGATGTCTGCTATGGTTACCATTGCTGACTGGATGGATTTTCCTTCTGATCAGTTAGCCAGCTGTAAAGCATATCGTAAGTATTTTTATTTTCAGTATACTTGAGAAATTATTTTGCTTAATGACTGAAAAACTAAATAAATATCCTCCAGTTATGCTCACATAAAAGCAGTGATTTGGATAATGAAAGTAGCTCCAAAATAAAAACATGTCACAGAAGCAGTTACTCCAGTGTATGCCTGTTCACCAAGTGTTGCTGCAGGGGTGAATATACACAACATAGAACTTTTTGGAGTTTGGGTTGAAGAAAGGTTCACCAAGGCTAATTAAAAACAAACAAACAAAAAAGCAAGGTAGGCAAGGGCTTCCATGTGGAAGAGGTAACCATGTTGATGGCTTAATGCATTTTCCCTTCCTGCATTTGAACACTAAATCCAGGAAGGACAGATACTCAAATAAATCAGCTCTGTGGCATGCTAGTAGGCTTACTTCATAGTACATTTATAAGTTAAATAACATTAATCTTGTGAAGGAACTGTATGCTGGTGTCTAGCAGTCAAAATTCAAGTCCCCTATGTTTTCCCTTTCTGTAAACAGTAGGTTTCTTTAGGCTGACATTTCCAGCAATGAAACCAGCCTGTTATTTTTGCTACGTTCTTTAAAATATGATTTCTCTCTGACTCAGGTTTATCACAGACATACTACTTCTGTGAAGGGATTCTTTGCTATAGGGGCCTTTTTCTGTAGGAAATAAAGGAAGCCAGAAACTAATATTTTTCACTCTGGTGTGGTATCTTATCTTTGTGTGGGTTGTAATGACATGGGTGGTTTTGTAATGATGTGTGTTGCACTGTGTTTGCAAGAGAAGATAGGAGGCAATATTAAGTAAACTTTTGTCTAAACAGATATATTTAGGCTTACCAGTAGGACAGAATATGAGAAAAGGCTGGCAAATGGCATAGGAGAAAAAAAGAAAAATAACAAGTCAGGAATTTGAAAAATATAATTACCTTAACATTTAATAAACAGTGGCAAATGTACTCAATAAAGAGGTTGCTTTTGTTTCATAATCAGGCTTTTGATTTTAGTTTTTTATACTGCATATTAAGTTACACTTGGTAAAAAGTCTACAGGCCCCTTTCATCGACCTATATTTCAAGGATCTCTTGAATCCTTCTCCTGCTTTTCCCACTTTTCATTATAGTTCATCTCTTATTCTATATGGCTCTTAAATTTGCATCTTGTCTGACCTGGATTATAAGAGCTTTTGGTAATGTCTAAGTGTCAAGAATCCTCAGTGTTTACATGTGCTCTATAGGTGTATATTCCTTCTAATTCCTTAAGAAAGCCTAAATCTAGTCCTGCTCATAATCAGGCTTCACACAAGCAAAGCCAATATGGGTACAGTACTTTGCAAACAGTGCAAAATTCTTCATGCAATTTATTTGTTTTAACATTTACTTATCCACTAGTGTCCCTTCAGAATCTTTAAAGACCCAACTGAAGTCATGTTGAGAAGAAACTTGTCAAATATTCTTACTACTGGTATTACACAGCCCTTCAATTATCCATGCACGTTTTCCCTTTCCAAAACATGAAAATCCCACAGCCTTTATCTGTATGTGTGACCAGGCAAACTCCAGAGGTACCCTTCAGCTGGCATTTCACTGACTTGTTCTTCAATTGCTGCATTGAGGGATGCAAAAACTGCTGGTGAAAAATACTCATACTTCTGTATGGAAAAACTTAGCAGGGCATGAAAATACTGATCTGATAGTTTCAGTAGTACTTTCAGCTGGTTATTGCTAAGTGGATAACTTGGGAAAGCCATAGGAGCTGCCATAGATACTTCATAGATAATGAAATAAATGTTGAAAAATGTTCAGGAAACCCTGACATAGTTCTGTGGGGTTTTACAGAATATTCTCTTTGAGTGAGTAGCTTAAATGCTGTAATACTTCAAGCAAAACTTACATGCTGAGTTTGCAGTACTCATGGTGAAAAATATTTGCAGTAATTGAGCCTTGTTATTTTGTTGGTTATCCTGAAACTTTTACACATGAATTAGAAGGCTCAAAAAATCAGGCTTTTATAAAGGCTTAAGAAGTTTTGCTCTCTGTCCTTATTTTGTTTAGTTTTGTGTGTGTTGGAGCCTGGTGCTTGCAAGCTGGAGGGCATGTAGAGGTTGTATCAAATACATGCCTTTTTGCAGATCAGGAAACCTTACCTATGCTTAATCAAGTTAGAAAAAAACCATTTTTTGCAAGTAGACTTCATAAAATTGTCCAAAATTGCTATCCCACAGCTCTAAAAAGCAAAGTATGAGTTTGCTTTTTTCCTGCAAAATTACTCACTTGCTTCAGAAAAATATTTTAGCCACTCAGGACTCAGAACTTTTCAGCTAACTTCATGCTGTAATGTGATAATTATCCAGGTCAGGCCACCGTGTTTCCTTTGCCTGACTTGGAATTAGTCCTGAAGACTTAGATAAATTTCTTTGGATGAAGAAAAGTATAAACGTAGATGTGAAGCTGTAGATCCTGTTCTGGAAGGTCTGCTGCTTTTACAGAGCTGGAAGCCATTGAGGAGAGTACTCTACACAGCATACACAAACACAGCAGTCACTCTGCTTTGGCAGCTGGCAGAAAGGGATTTGGGGAGATGGCAAACAGTTACCAAGTGTTCTTTGTTAAACTTATTGCAAACAAACAAAATAAAAAATGCCTTCTTCACAAAGCTTCTGCTGTTTTCTTGCTGCCCTTCGCACAGGATTTTTCAACTATTTGTGGTTAGCTGAAGCAAGTAATTTGTAGGTGGTGAATTGTTTTAGGCTGTGTTCATCATGCTGGAAGGTGCACCTGCAAGCAGCTGGCTGCATATGGGTTTGTTTATTGTTATTCTATGTTCTTCTCCTATGCACTTTTATGTTTCTGTGTTTAACATGTGGCTGATTTAAAGGCTGTTATGTAGCATACTTGATCAAACAAAATATGTACTTGGTTCAGTATCTGGCTTCTTAGTGTCATGGGCCATCAGGGTCATACCTTCCCACTGCCTTTTCATCCAAGTTCCTTCCATAGTCACAAGATATTTCCAGCAGGCTGCATTCACACCACCAGCAGGAACCAGCTCAGTGTGGAGCGCAGGGGTTTTCCACCTCTCTTGCAGAAATCAGACTTGCTGTGCCGTTGTGAACGCTTAAAAAAATAAATGGAGTGAATCCAAGTGCTCTTTCCTCTGTGTACCTAAACTATACTGTATTGCAGTACTGAACTCTTTGCTTAATGTTTAACTATTTCAATTTTGTACCTGGTTTATTGACTATATAGGAGGGTTTACTGGCTGAAGATTTAACTAATAAGTGAAGTGAACTGAGGGAAGTAACTGGAAGATGAAATGGTGAAATATTTTAATTTTATTTCTTTCTTTCAACTATGGATCTCTGGCTGATTAATAAACAGTGAGCTGATTCTAGCCTGGTAAAAATTCTTTTAAAAGGGCACTTCAAAAAAAGCAATTTTGGAAGCTGTTTCTCACTTAATCCAAAATAGCTCATGCATCTTGACCTTTGGAGATCACTGCTACACACACTACTCACTTCACTGAGTTTTTTGATTAATGGCGATTGATGGGACAGTACTGATCATGTAATATTTATGAAACATAATTGGTAAATATAACAAAGACAGGAGGAGAGTGTGAAGTGCATCACTAACTGGAAAATGTACTGGAATATAGAACAATTGATTAAAGTATTAATATATTACCTCTTCAGAAATTATTGCATTAAGCATGACTCTTGCTCTTTTTATCACACCTTGTGCTTGGCTACCCCAAATTTCAATTCATTGCTTTCAAGCTAGTTGCTTTAAAAGCTTTGATTTCATAGTTCATCTCAACTTTCTTTCTAAAGAACTAATTTTTTACTTACTAATTTTTGTACTTACTAAACTTTGCAAAATTACACTTTGTTTTTTATCATAAGTAAAATATCTCTACTTCTGACACTATGTAGCTATTTTATTTCAGCCTAAGCAGCCTGTGCATTCTCCGCTATGCCTCCCATAAATGGGAAAAAATTATTTTAATCTGTAGTTTCTACACTACTATAGTATTCCCTTTGGCATTTTTAATTAACTTTAGAAAGCTAATTTTTTACCCATCAGTTCTTTGGCTATCACTTCAATTTGTTCTTATTTGTCAAAAAATATCTGTGAAATATGAAGACTGGTGTTTGAATAAAACATTTGCTCACTCTTCTTTCTTTCCTGGTGCTGATCTGAGTTTCAGAAATTGTCCAATTCATTTCAAAAGCTTTTTAAAGATACTGTCAGTGGTCAGCATGGAAACTCAAGTTCCTGATAACTTCTGTGGTTATGAAGGGTTATGAAGGCTTTCTGAACTTCATTTAATGTACAATTTTATCTGTAGCCTCTGAAAAACATGTTTTAAAAACATGTGTTACCATCCAACAAAAGACAGTAACCCTTGTGGAGTGTATACACCTGGAATAGTCTTCAAGTATAGCATGGCTGCCTGAGATGGGACTAAATAGACCCTTTATAAGAACACAATTATGAGAGTTTAAATAGCAGAATAGTAGAATGATTCATAGCATCAAAAACAAAGACTGGTTTCTGAAAACTTAAGGAGGTGAACTTTGATCTATAACTGCTTTAAGTGTGTGACTACATGAGCTGAGGTACTCTTATCTAATCACACTTCAGGTGATTTTCCAGGGGTAGTCACAAACAGTTTCTCATAGTTCTTAAACTAGAGTGGACAGATTTTAGCAAAGATTCATAAACTGAAGTGGAAACAGTTTTTTGCCTTGGATGTGTGGCCCAGCCTTGTGTATGGCTGTTAGTGCCCAAGATGGGAGGTCAGATGCTGAACTGAGATTTACTGTGTCTTGACAAGGGTAAAGTAGACTTAAGTTTTGTGTTGAAAAGATAAGGAAAGACCCTGGCCTCAAGGAAAGTCTGCATCTCTGCAGTGTATGAACAGTTCAGATTCTGTTCTAATGACAGGAATGTATGAAGTAGTGAGGAAATATCAACAAGCTATCTGAAAGAGATGCAGATCAGATTCTCTAGAATAGAATAATGTCTTTTTTATTCAGATTGTCATTTTTTCCTTTTTATGGATACAGTTGTATAGTGGAGAGATATTCTTTTTGTTTGAAAAGTGGGAAATTTAGTATTAGAACTGGAATGTGTATAAATGGAATCAGGGAAGTGGTGCAGTCACCAGAAAAATACGGATCTAGCACTTGAGGACACAATTTAGTCAGCATGATGGCATTGGATTGATAGTTAGACTTGATGATCTTAGAGGTCTTTCCCAACTTCTATAATTCTATGATTCTATGAATTCTGTATATTGATTGTGGAATGCTATGCCCAGGTGAAACTAAATACAGTTAAAATCCCTCTGAGAGGGTTTTTATGTACACTGCAATACTGGGAAATAAGATAAAGCTGTGTCTTGTTCAGAGCCAATATCTATAGGCTCTGAGTGTGTCTGTGTGTATATACCAGCTCTGAACCTATATATTCACCAAAATAATAAGAAAATACCTGATTGTTGTCTCCTCAGAAATGCAAATAGTAAGTTCCCTATCGTGGGGAATATGTTAAGTCCTGTTTAAATGTCTTTATTAGCAGATGCAGATCAGGTGCTTAGGAAGAATCTTGTATGAGAAAGTATGTGGAAAAAAATACAGTAAACTAAAGAAGAGACTAAATTCATAATGGCTTTATTAAAGTAATAATAGTAGTAAGTAATAATGTAACAGGATATTGCACAAATTCAGTGAATTGAAGGTTAAATTCCCCTTTTAAAATATTTTGGCAGCAAGCATATTTGCTTCCTTTTTTCTGGCATAGAACTGTAAGTGAAACAATCAGCAAAACTGTGGGGTGTCTTAATCCTTCATTTGCAGTTGCTGGAAATGTAACCTTATGCATCAAGCACAATGAAGGCTTAAGGCTATACTTTGCAAAAGCTTGCTTCCATTTAATTTTGTGTACAATCCAGTATTGGAGAAAACAATGCTTGTATAAGCAGTTATGAGTCTAGTTATCCTATGAATATTATCAGATAAATACTTAAGAGGCACAAATAAGCATTTGTTTTGCTGCTTTTTCTTTCCTGTTCTTGTAGGTACGATCTACCGGATATAATATGTTATATAATTTGGAGACTTTATATAAAGGTACAGCAGTTCCTAAGGTATATTTGATGTGGGAGATAAGATAAAGCTACTTATTTTTGAGCTTTATATTTTAAATGTTAAATTTAAAAGTGTATGTAGTGCTAATTGTTCAGTGGCACTTTCATAAAAACATTGATATCCTCCTGCTGCATCTGCTAGCACAGAGCAGTTCAGAATTGTGGTCCTAGGATATTAAAATCCATGACTTTGAACTATCTTGTAACTGTGAAGGTCAGCTAATTTTATTCAAATGTAATTTTTTATGGTATTGAGGAAGGATCCCTTGATTATTTTTTTTTAATCAAAATTTTCTGCTAAATGTTTTCACACCAAACTTGATCCTGAGGGTTTTATTTGTTCTTCACGGTATTTTGCAATGCACTAATTAATGTGCACTCCAAGATTTCAGTGGCTTATGAATGCTGTCACTTCAGGAGTGCCACACTTACAGGCACTTTTCGGATTTTGTTTTTTTTTACAGCTTTTCTAGTTTGGTGTCTATTGGTCCAATAATGCTGAATACATAAGACTAAATCCTGAAGAAGGATATAAATCAAGTTTTCTCAAAGTCATGATTTGCCTAATCAATCACTCCTTTTTTTATACACTGCTACAAAGAATCACTTGACAAACCTCTTGGTCAGAGAATTTTTCCATCATTCAAGCACAGCAATTCTTTATCTCTTGGATAAACTGGATTTTTATTAATGCAAATTTTGTCTGCTTTATAGAGATGCACCTACTTATTTACACAAGGAGAATTAACCTTTCTAGTTCACTTATTTCTTCAGCAGAGCCAATAACTGAAGCATTTGCTGTGTTCTTGTCCTACCCAGGCTTCTGGAAAGGCAGCCTTCCCTAAGCCTGTCCTGTGAGTGAGGTAAATCAGCAGGGTGAGCAAATTAAGAAAGATCTTTAAGGCCAAATAAATGGCAAGACTGGAAATGATTCATTTAAATGAGTAAAGAAGTCAGTTCTACAGTATGTGCTAGAACAGCTACTTAGCAGCCAAAGACTTGGGTATAGTTTAATTCAGTGTGGGGGTTATCCAAAGGAAAATGCTGAGGGTGGGACCAAGCTTGCTTCCCTACAATCCTGAGCAGGGCCTGACTGTACTCTAAGCTTGTAACTTTGAGGTTTTTCTGGTAGTGGACAATTAACTAAATGCAGTTAAAAATAACTTCTCCTTCTTGTGTAGCAGTGTAGTGAAATGAGGCAATCAGGTGCCACTAATTGCCAGGTAGTGGGCATGAGCTTGTGTTAAGCCCACCTGTGCCCGATTAGGGCGGGCCCTAACTCAGCATGAGCTGGATTAGGGGGTCAGTAAAAGGTGAGGCCTGAACTCACAAGCTCAGCTCACGCTGGAACTCACAACCTCGGCATGCTTGGCTTTTTACTGCTTCTATGAGCATCGCGCTAATCTGACTGCGCCCCTGGAGCTTTGTCTCAGCACCGCACTAACTTGGTTGTGCCATCAGAGCTCTTCACCCTTAGGGTGAGGCTCAAACCCACGGCCTCAGCATTGCTCGGGTTTACTGTATAAATACCATGCGCTAACTGGCTGCACCATCAGAGCCTCACCCGAGTGCCCTGACTCTGCTTTCACTTTATGATTTTGATTTGGTACATATTTAATTTGGATTCATAAGCCTAACAACTTGTCTGACATTTGATTGTCATTCAGTTTTATTAGTTGATTCCTGATGTGAAAATATTTGTAGACTTACCACTTAGAATAGTTTTTGAAGCTATTAGTTTTTTTCAAGTACACTAAATTATCGGAATCTCAACCTAAAGCACCCATTTAATTAAAGAAAAGACTAAAATGCACAAGAGAGAGAATTCCCCATCATTTAACATTTTTTCCACTAAACTTGAGCTCTTGGGGGCCATGGCTTCCCACTCATTTTCTAGAAAAGATAGTCTAGATTTCTCTTTTTGCCACTGAATAATTATGCAAAAGTATTTTGAAATCCTGGCTGTTTTTTCCCAAACTGTGCTTAAAAGTATAAGCATTTCTTAGTTCCCAAAAGATGAAGTGTAACAGCCTACACATAAGCAGTAATTCTTGTGTGGATTCTGAGTCTTCTATAACACCAAGGCAATAAATACTGGTACATGAAATATGGAGGGACATAAGGACTCTCATGTGTTGCAGGTTTTTTCTGTCATCACTGTCTTCCCTTGGGCTGACATCTTCTAACATATCAGGTCTGATTATATTGTTTGGTTATGACAACTTTAAAAATATAAAAGCTGTGTCTGGTTTAACTGTGATAACTCTTGCAAGACTTCTAAGAAAATGGAAATATACCACGTGTCAGTTATTCCTTCTCCTAATTAAATAAAATCACAGGAATCCCTGCACTGATCATCTGAAGGAATATAGGTATAGTCTGAAAAATTCAGCAGTACAATGTGGTTTTCTTCCAGGAAAGCTCTGTCAAGTTTATAAGTCCTTTAGTGACCATATACCATGCTTAAATACCTAATTATCAAATGTTGCTTCTGAAATGGTTCCCAAGTGAGGCATGTGAGGCAAGTGAGGTACCACTGAGTTTACTCATATTCCGGTGTGAATTCTATATAGGCTATCATAGGCACTGCACATGGGTAGAAGACAATCCTGATTGTACACACCCTACTCTTGGTAGTCTCGGAGTAGGTAGGTACTTGCTCAGACTTGGATGGTAGTTCCCCTGAGGTGAATCTTTATGGTTATTTGTCTGAAGTAGTAGCTTGATTTCCAAAGTTCAGAGAATCTTTCCTTGCTACTGTTCATATTGATTGGTGTGGCTAGTTTGAATTCCTGTTAGTGACTTGAGCTTATTTTTCAAACAAACAAAAAAAAACCTGATTTTCATTTCCTCAGAAATGAAGAGAATTAAGGTTTAATAGGCATGAAAGCTGAAACAACAATGCAATTTGTCTTTCTGGAAAATACAGTCCACTTCATCTTCTGTTATTCAAATTAATTTCTCTGGGTTTCTCACATTATCACTGATGCAATCACACATAGAAATTCATCCAGGTTTTCAGACTTGGGTGTTGTTTTCAGAATGAGGAGCAGAGAAGTGGAGCTGTTGCCACACCAGTGGCTACCTGCTGTGAAATCTGGCATTCATTTGCATTCATTCCTGGAACTGCTTCTGTAAAAGCTGTGCTTCTGAGAATGGCAGGAATGAGCTGCTCAGCCAGGAATGCTGATTTGCTCAGCACAGTGATATACTCCCTAGAAAAGCTGCTTTTGTGTTTAAGGGATGCAGATTAGCAGAGATAAGAATTTTTAGTAAGCCACCTAATACCAGTTGTCAGTTACACACTTAACTATATATCACATGAAAATGCAACACTCTTAGCATAGTCAACATAAAGCACTGAAAAGTGAAAAGAAGCTGATGTGTCAAAAGGTCTGACATGATTTTGGACCTACACAGTTAAATTTCAGTCCTACAGAGTTGCTGGATATCTCTCTATACATGCTGAATTTCCTCTATTCACATATGCTTAGCTAGGTATAAAGGATATTTGTCTTAACTCGAGCAGCCAAATAGCCTGACATTCCACAAGGCAAAATAGACTCTGTGTCCATATGACCCATCACTTGAGCACAAACAAAGATTTTAGTGTGCTTGCTCTTTGTGTCTGGGTTCTGAAACATGTACATTCTTTAAAAAAATATGGGTTTAATGGTATAATGTCATTGTTTGGTAGTGATTTTTGAAAGCTTTCAGGTTTGCTTAATTTCATTGTGTATCTTAGCACTGGAGGCTTGCTGGAAGCTGAACATCCTCTATTAATGTACCACTGAGATGAGATTAACTCAGAAATAGCAGCTTTAGTTGACTAGAAAATGGCTCATCAAAACATTCTTAAAATATTAGTGTGGAGGGGAGTGACAAAGATTAATCTTGACTGAGGAAATGGCTAAACACCTCCTATGTCAGTATTCTGGTTGAGATGCTAACTCCTATGCAAAGAAGTCTTGGTCATGATTTATGATAATCACTGGTTAGAGCTGTCATAAACTACAACTCCATTAGTCCAATTACATAAGTGATGAGAAGAATCCATGATAAGGGATGGTTCCAGCTGAGGAAAGGCTCTTACAATTTATTTATTAATAGAAAATTGTAACTAGATATCTTTGTGATGGACTGCTCAAGTGTTGCTGTATCAGTAATCATAATACTGGGAATCCTATGACCTTAAATCTGTAGAAGATGGAGTTTTCT
Organism: Calypte anna; assembly: GCF_003957555.1. NCBI lineage: Eukaryota > Metazoa > Chordata > Aves > Apodiformes > Trochilidae > Calypte > Calypte anna. Next base: position 22,438,088 of record NC_044248.1, read on the forward strand.
TCTCAAGGAAGTGAGCACATTATTGCTTTATTATTTTACGCTGGCAATACAGAACTCCTGAGGTGAGTTCCTATTAAGAAAGGCTAAGTTTAGCTACACACTTCAGGGTTTATTTAGTGATGTTTTACATGTTGGGTGTTTGGTTGCTTTTTTTTTCAGATTAAGATATTTCAACTCAGAATCAGAACTAGCTAGGTTGAAATAATCACTGAGGGCTTCAGTTACCTTCATGCTGAAAGTTACTCAAAGATCAAAGACTTTTGCTCATCATTCCCATTTTCTTTTCCGAGAAGCACAGTGCAAATAAAAAATCCTATAAATTAATGATGTTTGGGAAAACTGTTTGGTATGCTAGAAATTGTTACAGTTAAAGCTTTGTGGCATCTTTGTTTTCTGACCCTTATCTGCTGTGTTACCTAAAGATGGAATTATAACTCTGTAATTTATAACAGCTGAATGTATTTGTCATCTGTTAAGGCTTAAATCCTACCTACCTCTTGAGAGCTGCAGCAGGGAAAGAGAGTTGATTGTTGGTTTTTTGTTTTTTTTTAAATATTTAATATTAATTTTCATCTTATTTTGAGTTTACAAGCTCTCAAAAAAATGAGGTGGTGATTACTTACACAGCAAGTAAGGGATGAAAAAAAAGTTTTCAGTCTTGTTACTACATAAGACCTAGCATTTTAGAAAACAGCTGTATTGATAATCAGTGCTGGAAGCGATCCAGAATTAAAATGGAACCTTGCTTGCAATATTACCTTTTAAAGGTAATATTTCATAACTCTCACATTTAGAACACTAACATGAATGTTGGATACCTACTGTTGTTTTTCATTGTATTAGTAATGCAAAGGTTTTGTTAATAGAGCTGTAACTGTTTCAAGTGTGCATGTGATGATATTTAAGGGAAATAAATTATTGGTTTGGAAAAATGCAGGTATATTTTAGAATAGCATCAGCTTTCAGTTATGCCACAGCTTTTTATAGCTTAGCTAGTGTTGATGATCTCATTCTCTTAACCTGATGATAATAATAATGGAGCTTGATTAACTTGAATGGCAGCTCATAACAGATATGATGGTTAAAATTAACAGCAGTGCAAAAAGTTGCCACCCTCTGCTTTGTCTCACCTTATGCAATCAAATAACTACAAAAAGAGGATATACATTTTTGTTTGGTTTTGGGGGTTTTTTGTTTTGTTTTAATTATAATTGCAGGGTGTCATAATAAGGCAATGTACAACTTCTTCAGAAAAAACCTGCACTCTTTATTCTTCATAACATTAAATAAGTGAGACAGATCTTTAACAGACAATGTGACCAAAAATACCACCAGTATTTTTACTTCTCGCCAGACCCTATATAGTGCAGACAACAGAAGCACTACTGCTCTCAAGAGTAGCAGAGCTCCCCTGAGAGGGAAACGAGTGGATAAATTCATTCGTAAAGGGAAGTTGGGACAGTTTGATCTCTATAGTTCCTTTAAAGCAGGTGAATAGCTTTAGAGATCTTAGAAGTACTCTCTCTTTGGCTCATTACTGTTAGCTTAGTTTAAGTTGACATAGATGGAGAAAGATTAGCATGTTGTTACAAGTTCTTCAGGTTGACTGCTACTCTGAAGCCTGTCCTGTCCTCTTTCATGCCCCACCCCAGCCAAAAGAAACCAATGGGAAAGACTTCTTAAATTGGTAAGATACCTGGTTGCATTTCTGTATTTGCAAGCTTTGAGATGTTAAAAATGCAAATGTGAGAGTATAACTTTATAGGCAATTTATCAGTATTGAACAAAATTCTAGTTAAAACAGACAAGGCACTATGAGAAGATTTTGTTATGTTTAAGCTTCTTTTAGAGCACTTTTCTGCACTTGAATTTACTTGAGTGTCAATTCACTATAGGAAGATGTCATTAAGGAGAACAGAGACTTAAATAGCTTCTTATAATAGGCAGAAGGGATCTAAACTACATCACCAGTTATTCAGCTGCAGTGTTGACCATACTTATAGTGATATGTAAAGTACGAAACTGTGAAAGGCAAATACGATGTCACCCTTTTACAGTAACTGAAAGGTTTACAGGTGAGTGCAAAAGGAGACACTTATTTCTCTTGCTGAAATCATGCTGAGAGGAATTTTGTGAGAGATAAATGGCAAGCATCAATTAACACAATTCTGAAGGGTGAAACCTGAGGGTACGAGAATTACAGCAGGGCTTTCGCAGAAATTCAGATTACATCCTTTAGTGTTTAGCATAGCAAACACTCACTTCTCATCATATCAGTTTCCCATACCCTGATTTAACACCTTACACAGTTAGGGCTCCTACCAACCACGTACCCAAATGCTCATGCTAATTCTGGCATCTCCTGTAGGTGGGAGCCCTAGCAGTGGAAGAGATTTTTTTTTTCTGTGCTCTTTCAAAGTATGTTCCTAACAAGGCAGTCTTTGAACCGACTGTATATAAATTAAGCTGATAGGCTTCAGAAACATAGAGCTTCAATGAATGTTAAACCATTGGCAAAGTGTGAAACTGTGACTTTCTGTCTAAGAAAACTGGATGTCTACTCATTCGTTTGGAATGTACAGTATGTAATCACATAACTTGCTGAAAAGGTGACATCATTGATGAACAGTCAAAAATCCCCACACTTCTGACTATGATTTCTATTTGTAGCATTTCAAATATCAAAGATGACCCTATATATTTAGCGTAGTGTTTTTGTGGTAGTATTATCTACATAAACTGCATTAGTGTTTGGAATACTTCTGACTTTGTCAACAAAAGTTTTATAAAGTTCTCTCACTGAGTTCTGACTGCAGAATATTTCCAAGAGGAAAAGGTAAGAAAAGCTTTCAAGAAGTAGTTATTCACTAGGATCTGAGTAATTTAGAGCAGTCTTCATTTAACTCAACTGATGCTGTTAGACTTGTTCCTCAGGATATGGCTAGTAATAAATGGAAGGTTTTCTTCAACAGTTAATTTTCTAGAATAAAATCAGTGTGGAGCAAGCTACAGTAAGCAATAAGACAATAAATTATTCAGTAAAGCTATTGCTTCAAAAGCCTAGAATTTTATTTTTCAGACTTTGGTTTCTTTGAAAATTCCTTGTGTTTATCACTAAATTTCATTCCACTGTCATTTAACCTTCTAAACACTACAGCCTTCAAGGATTCAGTGTTCTTTACAAGGACATATTTTATCACTCACACTTTATTCTCTTGTAGAATGCCTCTTGGCGTACTTAAGCCAAGGAACTAGCTGAGTATTTTCCAGCTCTCACTGGAAGTGTTAAAAGGGCAGCGAGGTGCTGTGCTTCTTCAAGGTTCTGACTCTCAGCAGTGTTCTCAAAATATGCACATTACTGCTGTATAAATAGACAAGTTCCCAAAGCAGATGCTTATGGGCAGACTTGGTCACCAGGGTCCTGCTGATGGAACACGGGGCACAATCATGTTATTGGTAGAATATGAAAGAGTACAAATAGAATGTCTATATTCACACTCCACATATTTTGGGCAGGATCTGATGCTAGCTGTTCCTACTCAGGAAATAAGGAGCAAACAGCTCGTTAGGAAATACAGTGATTTCCTTGGCCTTCGTGTGAGTGCATCTGAGACAAAAAGCTTTATCACTTCCAACAGAATTCATCTTCAATGTAATCTAGTTACTTGGTTCATGGTCTTTCTCCTATTATTCACCTGTCTTATGTAATAGGTTATGGCTCATCCTTAAAAAACAACCCTTTTTAATGTGGCTTTATCCATAACAATTTGCATGCCTCAGGATAGTAGTGAAAGAGACTTGATAACTGTAGTGCAGTTGTTGTCTAGAGGATCCTCTGGAAAAATGCTTGCAGCTGCTTCAGTTCCCTTACAAACATTGGTTTCCAACTACTGCATAAGAGGTAACTGCAAGTTCTCCCCATTTTGAAAAATATCTTACATTGAGATAGAACGTTAGAGTGAGTTTTATTTGGAGTTTTATTGGGCTGAGAGCGTCCCTGAGGAGGAGGACTTGTGGGTATTGATTGATTAGAAGCTCAACATAAGCCAGCAAGGTGCTCTTTGGGCCCAGAAAGCCAAGTGTATTGTGGGCCACATCAAAAGAAGCATGGCCAGAAAGTTGAGGGAGGTGATTCTCCCCCTATGCTCTTGAGAGACTTTGCCTGGAGTACTGTGTTACACAGGAAGCACATGGAAGTGTTGGATTAAGTCTAGAGGAGGGCCTCAAAGATGATCACATCATCTTCTCTTATGAAAACAAACTCAGAGTTGGGGTTGGTCAGCTTGGAGAAGACAAAGCTCCAGGAACACCTCAAAGCTGTCTTACAGCACCAGAAGGGGGCCTGCAGAAAAGCTGGGGAAGAACCTCTTATAAGGGCATGAAATGATAGGACAAGGGGTAGTGGTTCCAAATGGGAAGAGAGTAGATTTAGGTTAGACATTAGGAAGAAATTCTTTAGTGTGAGGGTGGTGAGACACTGGAACAGGTCCCTCAGAGAAGTTCTGGATGCCTCAGGCCAGGTTGGATGGGGCTTTGAGCAATCTGGTCTAGTGGGAGGTGTCCCTGCCCATGCAGGGGGTTGGGACTAAATGATTTTTAAGGTCTCTTCAAACCCAAACTATTCTATAATTCTATATGACCATCAGTCTAACTTCTGCCTCTATCGCTTCACCTATTTCTGCTATCAGCTTTTAATAAACATATATAAAATGTAAAGCAAAATATAAAATCTGTAGAAGAATCCCGAAAGTCATGGCCTCTTCTAAACCACGTAGATTTTCTAAATCACAATTAAATCCTTATAGTTAGACATGTATGTTCACCTATTTGCTTTACTAACTGTAGCCACTCCTTTGGAAAATAAATGTCTATGATATAATAAAAGGCTTTGTTGTTCACAATTTAGAATTGTAATTATTGAATGCTGTCCTGAGGTTTCTTGGCACTTTGAAAATTGATTTTATTATTATTCATGTGATCATATTACTGGAACTTAAGGGATTTACGGAAAAGTTTTGGAAAACAAAAAAAAACCAAAGTAAAGAAAGTCAAGGTCAAGCCTGGCCAATTATTTTACAAGGTACACTTTCAAGCTTTGCTTCTTTAAATTTTTATTTCAGTAGAAGGACCTACTTAAATTAAGGACTTGATGGCAGTGTACAGCTTTGAGATTTTATCTTTTTTTTTCCCCCTCAAATTGCTATCTTCTTTCTAAATTCTAAATCAGAAAGATAGGATTTTGCAGCTTTATACAGTGAACATCCACCTCCCACACATTTTTGGGAAATTCTTTTCTCATAGGGAAATAACCATCACCATACTATGAATTTAAAGGATCTTTTCTCTGTGCTGTGAATCATGCTTTTAATATTTTTTTCCTTTTAATGAAAAGAAATTATTTTATTTTTAATAAAAAAATTGATTCAGCTTCACTTACTCTGGGGACTCCATGATTAAGCAAAGCAAAAACTCAACTACTTGTTAAAAATAACCCCTATTAGTAGCTAGCTTTAAGTGAACTGGTGCAGAAGCACTGAAAGTAGTTGGCTGTGGAATGCGTTTCTCATTGCAGTTTACAAAAATATACTGAACAACAGATGAAACTGAAATTCTGTTTTCCTCTTTTCTCATGACTGACTCACTGTCACTTATCTTCTTGGTGCTACAGTTCTTAAAAGTAAATTGTCTTTCACAGAGCAATGTTTAAACAGGTAACTTAGATTTGTTTAGATTTATTAAACCCCTGAGTCATTTCATTGGCAGTAAAATTTTTGTTCTTCTCAAATTTTATCTTCATATCTCTTTTCATCCCTCATTCTTCATAGAGGTAATTATCAAGTGTTGCTTTTCCAAATGTGCATCAGACTATTGTAACCTAGAAGACTAAATGTTGGGGGAAAGTTCAAATACCATCACTATCTTTTTATACTGATAAAGCTGTACTCACTCTGTACAAGCAAGATGACAATGTTGTTTTAAAAACAGAAGAGTGTTTTAGCTTTCTGAACTGTTATAGCTTGTTTTACATGTTTGTAACTAGATCTTTTAATGTGAAAATAAGTTCTGAATGAACTCAGAGAAAAATACAGTAAGCTTACAGACCCTATGTGTCAGCATTACCATTCTGTAAATAGTACGTACTCCTGTACATAAATCAGGAGATCTAGTCTGGTTTGGAGCAATTTGATACAGCAGTGTAGAACTTGTGCATCCTGAATTCTAGACTGCTCTTTTCGAGACTGGCTCTGGCTTTGTTCCTCAACCTTTAGGGCTTTCCTAACTTAAGAGTAAATGATCTGGAGCCATAAAGTCCTGAAGCTGCAATATGGCTGACTGCTGACTTGCTCTTTACTTGGGAATTACTTGTGCCTTAGTGGTGAAAAGGTGCTATGTGACTGAGGGCTGTGATGTGCTCGTTGCTGCCATTAATGGAAGGGTCAATATTTGAGTTTGTACCCTGAGGCCAAATCCAAGGTGAGCAGTGAATGTACAACACCTTCCTCCTTCCCCCTCTGGAATGCTGAGAAAGGGTGGGGAGAGTTAAGTGGTTCCTGTTTTCTGTGTATGGGAAAAGGAGCTGTACAGGTTAGAGGTGGAAAAAATAATATGCCCTATGTTTTCCTTCTATATCCTTGAATTTAGAGTCAGACTCTGGTAGTTTGAAGATTTGCACATTGGAATAGGAATTGGGAGTGCAGCCTTCAGTTAACTTTATAAATGCAAACTAGCTACGTGCTCATAACTGGGAAACAGAGTTCTGCTTCAGTTTGGACTGGTATGCTGAAAATAGTTCTGTCTCCTCACACGTTTTAGAAATGCTAAGTTCCTGTTTCATGTAGAAGCTTGAGCAGTTCCTCAGTTTTGACCTTAGCCAATGAAGAAAAACCTGGTATCCAAAAGTGAATGTGTATTGAGAGTTTCTTTGTTTAAAAAAAAAAATGCCACTAGGAGGAGGAGGAAGAAAGTCATCAAGCTCTCTCATAACTCAGAAAATAATTAAATGGGAGGAAAATATTTTGAATTCTCCTCCAGACTAAAATGTAATAAAATGTCTCCCACCTGTTGCATACTTACTTCAGTCATGTTGACTACAATGTTCTGTTTATTGACTGTACATCAGAGTTTTCAAATGGGAAATTAAAATGCAAAGGGTGTGGCTGGAAGCAATGATGATTTTGGAAGTAAGCAGCTGGGACTATTGGTTAAGGCCTTGGCCCAGATGGAGGTGTCTGCTGACTGTACGACCTAATAGTGCAAGCTATGTATCTCGTAATGTAGGCTGAAAGAGAAAGCTGAGGTCAGCACTAGTATAACATCAGATTGCAGAAACCGTTTGAGGAGGTGGAAAGAAAAATGGTGAAAAATACAGGAATCTGAGGTTTCTCAATATGGCAATTCTTGGCCCATAAGATTATTTTGGGTACAGTGCTTGTCCATGCTTGCTTGTCACAAAAGTGGCAGTATTTGTTGTCTTTGAAGTGTGTCTCCATTGTACTATTATAATGGTAGGACTAGAGGAAATCTCCTGAAGTTGCTTTAAGAGAGGCTTAAACTACATATAGGAAAGATTTCTTTACTGAGGGAATAAGCTAGGTATTGGGGCAGAGACTGCCCAGGGAGGTGGTAGAATCCCTGGAGGAATTTAAAAACCATGCAAATAAGGCACGCTTACAACATGCTCTAGTGAGTGTGGTGATACAGATTCTGATAAATATATTTTATGTCTTTTATTGGGGCAGGCATGTTGATGGTTGGACACCATTGGATAGATATCTTAGAGGTCATTTGTAACCATGACAGTTCTGTGATTCTGTGTTAAAAATGCAAAACACCCAAGGTGAAAATATTGTGCAAAATTTTTTAGCTTCCAGTATTTTGAAGTTACTCAAAATCTCTGTCTCTAGAAATCTTGAGCTGTATTAATAGTAACTACCTACTAAAACAGGTTGAATGCATGTTAAAACTGAGCTGCACTGAGCAGCTGAGAGCTAGTCTGAAAATTATATCTTAACATGTATGTTCTAGGAGTATCATTTTGTAAACTACTTCTTACCAACTTCTGCAAAACCAGTGTGCTCTGTGAAGCTAGAACAGCACAATTCCACAGTGCACTTGTGTAGTGTAACGAGGCAACCAGGAGCCACTAATTGCCAGGGAGTGAGCATCACCCATAAGGTGAGGCTATGGTGGCGCAGCTGGCTAAGCCGCAGAACTGCAATGCGAAGGCCCTGGGCCCGAGACTCCTCAGAGCCTCACCCTGTGGGCGATGAGTGCTAGTGGCGCAATGAAAGTAAAACAGTGCTCCAAGAGTGACTGACCTCTGTGCAAAGCGTGCTCAGGACTGAGCTGAGCTTGTGTCTCAGGACTCACCTTTTATTGGCCCCGTGGTCCTGCTCATGCGCAGTGGGGGCCTGCCCTAATTAGGCACAGGTGGGCTTGACACAAGCTCATGCTCACTCCCTGGCAATTAGTGGCACCTGGTTGCCTCGTTACACTACACACTTGGGCAAGAATGGAAAGGAAGCTGACAACTCTTGTATACCAGAACTACTGGTCTCCATAATTATTTTTCTTCCCACTTTACTAGTCTTACTGAACAAAACTCTCTGCATCAGCTGGAGGGACTAATTTTTTCATTTTTCCCTAGCAAAATGTATTTTTAGAAATATAGCACCAAGCTATTTGAGCAAACTAGAAATTTTCCCCAGAGCTCCTGCTTGGCATGAAATTTCTGTAGTATTACTTAAAGAGTTTCAGAGAGTGGAAATGCCCAGATGGCTGTTAAAATTCCCTGGACACACCACTACTTAGCATCAAGAAGAACATTCTCTGCTGTAGTCTCTCAGTATTGTTCTAGTATTGAATGTATATGTAGGCAAAAGCTAGAGCTGATGGCATTTCCCCTGACTGCTGCAGAACTGCAGATTAACTGCCTGTGCTCCACAACAAAACTCAGTCTGTACACAGTCTTGCTGCAGTATCTTAAAACCTGACTAGAAAACTGCAAAAAACACCACCTCGTTTGGCAAGGATTATAATATATATGGCCAAACACTACATAAAGGGAAATTTCACTTAGTTTCTAATGCAGTTTCATTTAATGATATTGTTGGGAAATATAACTTGTTAAGTAGGGGTATATGGGCATAAAGATTTCCATTCTATTAGTTCTGAGATTAAAATTGAGGCCAATGCCATTTGGAATTTGGTTGCCTCATCCTTGTAAATTCCACTTTCTGGAAAGTCAGTAAGTGGATCTCAGGGGGTGGACTTTTTGTTTCAGTTAATGTACAGCAAACATCTCAAGGGACATACTAACTAACAAACAACTTTTTCTTGGAACACTGAGTACCCTGGTAACAAATCAGTTATCAAACAAGATGTACCAGTTCTCAGGGGGTTTCAGCAACAACAATAATTATAATGTGGTATGACAGTTTTCATCTTTTGAAGGGGTGTTTCCTTGGACTCTGGTAAGTAGTTTCCAGATTTTTGAGGTACTTCAGAATTTAAAACTATACAATCTGTTCTGTGTTTTCCAGGTATTTTTACATTTCTCTGTCTTATATCTTCTGTGTGCAGTTTTTGTTCAAAATGGGGTTTATTGTATCAAAAAGTTGAAAATACACATCCTCTAGAAACTGAAGACTTTCTGAGGGAGTTTAAAACTGAGTTGGAATTCTGTGATGCAGTTGTTCTTTTTTACCTCTCTAAATGTGGAGAAGATCATACTATCAAGTCACCTATTAGGTACTTAAACAGTAGCCTTTATTGAAGTTTTTTTTCAGCATTGCAGATAGCTAGTGTTACAGTCTCTACTGTTTTACAATTCACCTATTTTAAAAAGACATCTGCTGTGCTGTGTTGTTGGACATTGCCAAGACTGACTGCTGGCCAAGGCCTCTTTGTCCTTTAGTCACTGATGGTTTTGTGACTGTGCTCCAGAGATGTGACAGATAATCAGCTGCCTCATGCAGCTGGTGAAAGGTAACCCTGACCTTTCCTACAAATAATTAGTGTCAATTATAGTCCCCACCTATGTCCTTATCTCCACTGTGGAGAGGAAAAAAAAGGTTACTTGATGCTTTTCCTTATTTTGTTCTGGTGACATAAGTAAAACTAGCGTCCCAGTGACAGAACTTTTTGGATCAATTCCAAGTACTGAATTCTATTACCTGGGATTAGCTGTATTCTACTTCTTGCATAAATGTTATGGTACTGATTTCTAAAAGAAAAAGCTTCTTGAAAAAATCCATCTGAAGAACAAATAAACTGGTTTGGGGTAGATGTTGAATTTCCCTGTTAATTATTGGCACAGCACTTGAAAATAACTATTACACCAAACCAAGTATTTGAAAACAGCATACTGAACTTATTTCATTTCACTGGGTAGCTGTGAAGATCCTGAGAGTGTTGTTAACACCCTTCTGAAAGTTAGCTTCAGGCTGATCTTTCCATGACGTCTCCTTTTCATGATAAGCAATAAGTCTTTCTGATGCTCTTCTTGAAAAAGTCAGTTGCAAAGGGTAGAAGTCTGGCACTTGATTCTAAATTCCTTTGGCTATGTCCCTTGCAAGGATGAAAATGGATGAATAGAGACGTACTAAGCTGCTAAATAGCTTGAAATTGGATAAGCCTCCCAAATAACTTCTACGCAGTCGTAAAATTCTGAAGTCGTACTGAGTTTTACTAAAATTGTACATTAGATAAAACCTGGTGTAGTATAGAATACCATAGTTCATTACATTTTTGGTGCAAAAGCCACTTACTGAGTCTAGACAGCACTTAAATTGCAAGCTTACGTTGTTGTTCTATTTCTCAGAAGAGGTAACAATTGGGAGAATTGTATACAGGGCTGTAGGGGGAGGGAGGAAGTTCAGCTGGATATTAAAAAAAGTTGGGGTCATCTGCCTATCATTTACTATTTGCTGTGAAAGAGACCAATTAATGCCTTTGAGCAGAATTATAGCTCCATCTTCTCTTTTACAATAATTTTTCCAATGCTAAATATTATTTCTACACTGGATATTGTCTTTCTTATTTTTACTATTTCACTCATGTTTTGTTAGTAGGGTAGTTGCACTGGATATTGACTCCTTAACAAGTGATGCTTCTTGTGATAAACTGTGTAAGTTCATCAGTCCAGATTGTTGGCTGGTAGGCAGTGTCTGCTTTTAATCTATACATGGTGATGTCCTTTAAAATCCTCACCCTGTTTTTTTCTCTGGTTTGAAGTATATTAGTTACTATGGAAACAACATCAGTGTTATGAGCTTCTAAATCTTGAATACATTTGAGTCCTCCTGTGTTCTTTCCTCTTGTGTGTGAATGCAGTTGTTCTTTTCCTCCCACACAACATCTGTGGCTTGTTTCAGAAAGTGATACTGAGCAAACTTGTCACTGCTACCTTGTTAAAGCTAAATGGTAGGAGACTGTAGTGTCCAAGCATTCTAATATGGAAGACTCTGCCTTTCATAATTCTGCTGCCCTGAGTCTGATCCTGTTTGGAGAAATCAAAGATCTAAATTTTTGTGCCAGAGAGAAATAAATACCTACACTAATTTAAAAGCAAAAACTTGGGCAGTTGTTTTTCTGTTGTAGCTCAGAATGGTTGAGGTTGAGGTCAGAATCTATCTGGGAACTTCTGGGACCAGGGCTGCCTGGTCCAACCCCTCTGCTCACACTGGGTCATGTAGAGACATTTGTCCAGGATGATGTCCAGAAGACTGTTGAATATCATCCATAACAGAGACTCCACAACTTGTCTGGGCAACCTGTGGCAGTGCTCAGTCTCACATTAAAAAAGTGTTTTCTGATATTCAGATTCTCCCATGTTTCAGTTTGTGCTCAGTGTCTCCAGAAGTAACCTGGCTCAGTCTTCTTTATGCCCTCCCTTCAGATATGAGTACATATTGATGAGATTTCCCACACTTGCCTTTGAACTTTCTCCAGGCTAAACAGTCCCAGATCTCTCAGCTGCTCCTCCCAGGAGAGGTGCTCCAGCTCCTTAATCTTCTTTGTGCCCCCTTGCTGGACTCTCTAATATGTCAATTCCTCTCTTGTACGGGGAAGCCCAGAACTGGATGCAGTACTGCAGGACTGCAGGTGTGGCCTCACCAGCATTACAGAGAGGGGAAGGACCATATTCCCATTTGAATGCTTCAGTTTTCCCTTCTTTAGTGCCAGCCTAGTTTAAATTTCTATTATAAATAAGCTCCTTTAATGTAAGTCAGGTACTTGACAGAAAACTGACAGCAGACTTTTAGAAACAAAGGTGTTTTACTACTGTTCTAACACTGCTCAAAATCAAAAATTAAGACAGAGATGAAAATAATTTCAGGAGAAATGGACGTGAATACTAAGTTCTAGAAATGCAATCATGGCTCAAGCTATGAAGTCTAGAAGAAGAAGTCTAGAATCTAGAAGTCACCACAAAAAGTTGATTTGCTTCCTCAGATAAAGGATGTATTTGGCAGTCGACCTGCTAAAGTTCCTAATGTGTTATGCTGTACTCTAAAGAAAATAAACTACCAAAAAAGTACAAAATGTTGACCTCTAACTGACGGAAGGTGCTTCTGTTATTTGTTTAAGCAGTTCTGGAATTCTTTGGCATTGTTTTGCTTCCTTGCACAAAAGAAGAAATGACCTCTTCATGAAAAGAATGCTGTGGATAAACTGGTTGGTACCTTATCAACTTAGCTATTGTAGTTATGCCAACCAGACATGTTAATGTGACTTAGACATACTCTGCTATGGTATTTAAACATTGTCAGAGGCATTCTGAGATTGATTTGTGACCTCATTTGGCATAGAGAGGTGCTGCCAAGGTCTCAGAATTGATAAAATGTAAGACCACTTTACAAGGAGTTTATTTAAAACTCCCTGGCTTCAAAGAACTTTGGAAAATATGATGGTTTACTAGCTTTATCTTACTGATTTTTCCTTGATGCTCTTCCTCATCTGTTCTTCCCAAATCTTGCTGCTTTTAACAAAGTATGGTGTAAGCATCATAGCTGATGACATTTCTTTCAGATGCTTTTGAACTTAGATTTAGAGTCATTGTTTTTTCCAGGAGGAATGTACAGGAGAGCAAAATCCTGAATTCAAGGTGTGTGAATTCTAATCTATAAGAAAGGACAGACTCTTAAACATCCTCTGGTTAGCTCTGAGGAGTGTCAGATGCAGATAGGACCAGCCCAACAAGCTTTCCATCACTTAATAAACCAATCTAATCAGGAAAGAACAACTTTTTTTGAGTGGAGAGCCACAAGTATGGTAGTGTGTCTAGGGAAGTGTTCTCTATTTTTAGTCATCTGCTTATCATCTGGCTCTCAGCATCATGCAATGTTGAAAGTATGGGGTGGAGGAGCTGGAAAGAGATTAGTTGGGGCTGATTTTGTTACTTATTTTCTTCTTTGTTTTTCCTATGTAAGACTGAACAAATGACATCAGTCAAGGAGACATATTAAGAAACAGACCTCTAGTTTGTTGGGTGGTAGTGCCTGGGGTAGAAAAGTACAAAAAAAAAAAAAAAAAAAAAAAAGGTGGTGGTTGAAAGAGATTGAGGCTACAGGGAAAACAGAATATAAATACAGAGAATCAGATTTCTAAAAACAACAACAAAACTGACCCTAATTATTAGCAATGATTCAGCTACACTATATATTTCAAATTACAGGGGAATAGAACTATTTGAATTGATGGTTGTTGGTCTCGGCCTTTGTTCTAAGCAGGCCTGAAGTAGGATGTATGAAGCACTCCAGGTGTGCAGTAAAAAACCTTTTGTAAAGCATTTGTGCCAAGAATTATGGGCAACACTTGAAAAATCCATGCCCCTGCTCCTTTTTCCCCAACGGCAAATTCTTCTTTCTACCAATTTCTTTTTCCATTCTTCAGAAGTGTAATTCTACAAATGTAGTGATTAGAAATTAAGTTTTGTTTCTCTAACAGGAGAAAAGGAATGCTTCTCCCAGTTACAAGAGTATGAAACAGTAATCTATAAATGTAGTGGTGATAAGGTGCAAAGAAATTACATGAAGCAGGCTATGAAATGAAGGGACAGGAGTAGATTGCCAAGTGGGGATATGTGGGGCTGAGCCTTTCTGGCAGCTGCTTTCAAGGAGTTGCAAATCTGAAGTTCTGGCTTAAGGAAGAGGAAGCGCTGCCAGTGAGAAGCTGCAGTTTGGCAGAACACTGGCAAATAGCTCAGGGTGGATGGCTTTATGTTGTAGATTACAAGAAGGTGATAAAGGATAAAAATAGAGGAGGTGAAAGTCTGGAATCTACATATTATAAATGGGGGAAAGAAGAGGCTTGAAGATTTAGGAATGTGAGCCATCACTCAGTATCTAACACTGATGTTTGAGAAATACATACGGTCTGCCTAGAGAAGTCGACTGTTGCTGTCTATGCAGAGGAAAGAACTTTTTATCCTTGGTATTTATTTATTTGTTTTCTCTATAAATTGCAGCATGTGAGTCACTGGTCACTGAGAAGTAAATAAAATTTTCACTTTTCAATTCTACTTCCCCTGCTCTGGTAGAAAAGATATGAAAACATTTCCTTTTCATTATGTTAGCTATTAGTCTCATACTTGTACTTTTATACACAAGCGTAGAATATACAATAAGAACTCTTAATGTAAGCTGCCAAGTTTTTTTTTTCCAATAACTTGTGAAGCAGATCACTTGCAAAATTCCAGATTCCTTGATGTATGTTCTGTCACTCCTAGGGCGAGGTCAGACCTCTGCATCTTGACAGAGCATTACTGCTCAGACTGACATTTGATGTTCATGGGAACTTGGGCTTCTAGAGATCTCCAATTAAGAATGGAGAAATAACTAATTTTTGGGAGGGTGCTGCAAACTTAGGTGGCCTGGAGTGTTGTTTCAAACCTAAACTTAAGTTTAATTCTCACTTAGGTCTTTGAATTAATGTAGCTATTTGATGGAATTGTCCATGCATGACACAATCAGGCCTGGAAAACTTTCAGATATAAATCAACCAGATAAACTATTCATTGTCTTAGCAATATTCATGGCATACTCTGAAAGCATAGAGATTTTCACTTTTTCATAGCATAGCAATTTCTCATTTTTTGTTTCAGTTTGAGTTGTATGCTAAAGTGAATGATGTCTTGATGATATTTCCAAATTGGGAGGATAACCTTTAAGATACTTGCTCATCGGTGTGTTAATTTTGCTTTTAAGGTTTTCTACTTTCTTTTAAAACTGGACATTTAAGCACTCATTTTGGAGAGAACCTCATATATTTTGTTTTCATGAACCCAACTTCACCTTTTTCTCTTAAATACTGTCATAAAGATCTGAAAACAACTCTCATCCACACTCCAGTTTACATGACTTAGTGTCTGCTTAATAAATCTGAGATATGTTCTTGGTTAAGTAACAACAAAGCATAATACATATTTTAATTAATCCAATTGCTAACCAAGCCAATAGAAATGGAAAATAATGAGTCTGTCCCTGTTCCAGGCTCCTTTTCACCTTAAATTAAAATGAAGCTAAGATTAATCTAAACCTGTATGTACAAACAGAAAAAAGCAGCTTAATATAATTTTAGTAATATCTCATATTTGAGATTAGGCAGCAATATCTCCACTATTGCTTTTTTACTTTATTGCATCAAAGTAAAATACTAAATATGAGGTGGGAAATAGTGTGGAAATTGCTCCAGGAATTCAGTAGCATCTTTAACACTGCTATAAAACATGAGGGATCTGCTCTTATTAGGTTAAGACACTTTCATCTCTAATTAAAAAGGAGCTTGAGGGTTTCCTTTTAAAATTTTTAAATATTTGCTTTGAAGAAAATCAGAGTTACTTTTCTCATCTTTTCTATCACATTTTATGCCTTTACGACTTGCGATGCTTAACACACCTCAAAGGGCAACTGTGAATAAAGGATTTACTTCCCGTGATAAAACTTTCCCAAAGACACCTTAGAAAATTTATCTAAAATGGTTTGTGATTGTTTTATTTAGATACATACCATACCTTAAATACTTAAACTCATTGCTTTATGCAGTTGACAGAATTCTCTGTCAGCATATTTGTGAAGCATCTGATTGAATCCACGGTACTGATCACAGTTGTTACAGGTGAGAACCTGAAAATACAAACCCAATAGCTTGAGTTGTACTCAGTATTCAGTAGCTGGAAGAGCTACAGACAAGTTTGACTTTGACATTAGCTTTTTGTTTGAATTCCTGTTCACTCTTCTGCAGGTTATGTCTCAGGTAGTCAGTGATGCTGGTGTCTTGGGAATCAGGCATCAGGGTTTTTTTTCTAGGGTTGTGATTACCTGGAACCTCAGAGGAATGATGCAAACTAGTCTATAGTTCTGCATACATACCTACAAATACTCTTTTTGTTTACCTTCTGCTTTGCATTTAAGCAGGTTGACTAACCAATATGAAGATAACCCAAAACATTGCAGTCTGTTTAAATTGGAGACCTTTTGGTGATTTTTATTGATAGTTGATGCTTTATTTATGATTAGAACAGTCCGAGTTCCTTGATAAAAAGAGCTTTGCTCATTTAAATATATCATCAAGTGATTACAGAAATTGAACAAGGATCAGAAAGATCTGTAATTGTAAATTATATTCAGAATGGCTGAACAGTAGGGGCTTATTTGAAGACCCAAATGTATCTAGGAACAATTAAAATGCAATGCAGGAAATAAAATGTTTATTTTAATATAGTAATTTCTTCTTAACCAGTATCTGATCTTTTGACATTTCCTGTCCATGGATGCCGATATCTTCTAACATTTGTTACAGTTCATGCTTTTAAAAAAGTTTTAAAATGCAAATTTATTTTTCATAATACAATTAATATTTATGAAATGCATGCAAATAAAAGTTCTGAGGCTGATTGAAGAATCCATAGGAATGAAATGTTGCTTTAATGGAGGTATATGTTTTATATCGTGGGAAGTTGGTTTGAGAGAGCTGGAAAGTAGTTTGTAAAGGGAAATAGCAAGAACGGCTAAACCACAATGGTGAATGATGTGTTGATACAGTATCTATATATAGATAAGGCTAAGAATAATGCTTGCTATTTCTGTCTCTAAACTGAAGATGGTGAGCAATCTGCTGGTGAAGGATTGGGAACTACCAATTTTCTATCAGGTATGATGTTTTTTTTATGTGAGCAGCTGTCCTCCAGGTATGACAGTGAGATCAGGAAACTCATCTGAATTAATGTGGGAGTAGAACCTGAGCAAAGATACCGAATGATGTGCTCTATTTTCAGATCTATTCTAACACAGCAGGAAAATGGTTATCTTTAAACTCATTGTAGAGTTGGTATGACTATGCCTTGCACTTAATTTTTTATATAAGGGGTGTAGGCTAGCAGCCACCATTTCAGCTGCCTGATTCTGGACTTTTTCTAGACACAGAGACATATCAGTGTAACTGAGCCTTGGGGGCCTATCAGCTGTTATTTAGTCTCTAGCAGCTGTACTGTGGGTCCAGTTCTCATCCTTAAAGTTATGATTTCAGTGGATTTTGCCAGAAGTTTTATGGCTGTGCAGAGCATGCATGCAGCAGAAACAGTTTCTAGGATTTCAGTAGAGTTTTCAGGTAATCTCAGACAGGTTAGGTTCTTTGTGCTTTAATTGTCTGCTGAATTGGAACCATAATCTGCCCTTGGATTAAGCCTCTTCTAACTTCTACCTACTCACTTATGTCACTGCCAAGAAGGAAGGGTTGCCTGTGCATGTATGTCACTAAATGCTATGTGCATACCTCAAGCAAAAGCTCCATCACTCCTGACTAAATATCATTCTAGATCCCTAAGGACTGAATATTCTTCAGACAGGCTTTTCATTTAAATTAAATAAAAATTAAAATATTCAGGAACTTTTTTATTAAAATACTGGTATTTTGTCCAAAGACATGGACAAACATCTGGAAACCTTTCTAAGCTCTAACCTATTGTTTAAAAACTCATGGCCTCTACTTTTTCAATACATAAGATTTTAGCCTGCCTGGAGAGAGTATCATGACATTAACCATGGTAGGTTAGTGAGATAAAGTGATAGAAAACCTCCTTGTGTCTTCACTTACCGAAGATTTTGGGTATTTTTTTTTTTTTGTAGAGTCAGTGATTATATCAATGCATTACGAAGAAAGGACTGGATGTGCAGTCTGTCTCCTGTTGCTTATTAACCAATAAGTTAGTGAACTAATCATGTTGAAATGGTATTCTTGTAATGCAGACTGGCTTTGTTTTAATATTTACTTTGCGCGTAAATAATTACTTCAGTAGTTTAATGTTTTCCTGTGAAAACCTTCACAATCAGTTTGCCAAATCAGCAGACATCCTTTTTTCATCAAAAAATAGTGTCGGGAAGTAATCATGGCCAACATACAGAAAGTATGCATTTGAGTCATGGGAGCGGGGGGTACTTGTGCCTGATGCTAGCACAGACTCTTAGCCCCAGCCGCAGTCTGAGAGATGTGACCATCCCTCAGACATCCAAGAAGCTGAGAGAGGGAGAGGCAAGACTCAATTAGTGTTATTGTTGAAGCACCTATTTAAATGTACCAAAATACTTTGGGTCTGATGGGTCAGAAATCTAAACATAATTTACTTATTTGTTTCCTGGTGAGCTCCCCAGCTTTCCTCTTGTAATACTTTCAGAGAAACTAGCACTACTTCTGAAAGTATTCAGATAATGCATTCAGAAATGGAAGCAGGGTAAAGATTCTGATGTGTAAAATCCACTGCAATGGAGACACCCCTGGCCTGGAACCCTGAGAGAAAAAATTCCACTTGGAGTAGTGCAGCAGCAGAGTTTTGTCTGCAAGTGGTACTCAAGTACTCAAGAGGTGAAAAACCTGCTGTAGCCCTGGAAAAGTATGACACTGAACAAGGAAATACCATCACTTGTTATACACACTAAGCCAATCCCTATTAATGACTAGTACAGGATGTAAAAATTTTCCTGAAACCAATACTCAGAATTTTTGTGTATGATACGCAGCATCCTCAGTTAGATTTAATGTTTTCAAAGGATTTCCATAGAACTCTAGGTTGAAATGTGCTGCCTTTACTTTCTAGCTTTCATTCCTGAGTCTTTTGTCAGTTGAGACATGAAATAATGACATTATCTTGAAGAGTGGGAATTTTTATTAACAGTTTTAAATTGTTCACAAAGCTCTCCTTTTTCTTCCTACTCATAATTGAAATGAAAAATTGTTATTTTAAGCCAGATGAAATTGGTTTATATGGGGATTGCAATGCAGTGTTTGAAATTTATCTGATAAACAGCAACCTTTAGCTCATTGGACCGAGAAATGTGTTTATAAACACTGGGAATAACTGCGATAATGTCGGGGGTTGTAAACAAGTGGGGCTTTGGGCTTTATTGTTGGAAGGCCAGCAGACTATTGTGTATCGGCTACCCCTGTTCCCTAAAGAAAGATTATTTACCCTGCGTGCCTATGCTGTACCCTGTCGCGTAATTTTTGCGCTTAAATTCAGCGCATCCGAAGAGTGTTCTACCGAAGCTGTTCATAGGGCCATTTGCAGCCTCCTGGCCCGGGTGGCTTGCTGCGGGTACCCTCCGCCTGTGCTCAGAAAACCCAGTTTGCCAACAGAAACCGGTCCCAGCGTCCCTCTCCGCGGCTGAGGACGGTGCCGGCCCGTGGCTCGGAGCTCGGGGCGGGTCGGGGCGGCCCCTCCGCGGGCGCGGTGTGGTGCGGCGGGGCCGGGCGGGCTGTGGGTCCGGCTGTCTGTTGGCTGTTGCCATGGCTCCGGAAAGCCGGGGGAGCCCAATGAGCTGCCTGCGGCAGTGCTGAGGGCACCAGCCATCTTGCTTATGGGAAACAATGTGACATATTATGCTGGGCTTTACCGGGGAATAACCAAAACGAAAAAAAAAAAAAAAAAAAAAAAATCTCGTCGGAGGAAGCCGAAGAAAAGGTCACATTAGTGAGTAATTACAGGGGCTTAGCGTGCTTACAAGCTGCCATTTTGACAAGCTGGTGGCTGCCGTGCCTGCGAGCTGCTCGGCGGAGGTGGAATGCGGGGTGATAATGCTGCATATCTGCTGTCAGGCAGCGGAGCGGGGTTTTGTCTTGTAAAGGCAAGGTTTCTCTGCAATGTTATCTCGGCGGCTCGCTAGCTGCTCCGAGTGAAAGCCGGTGATCCAGGAGAAGGGTGTTGCCCTTCCTGGTGCTGCTCCTGTCCGCTGCCGGCTCCGGGCGGGGAAAGCAGGTGTGCGGTTCGGCTGGGCTCTGCTGCGGGCTGGGCAGCGGCCCCTTCCCAGCCTGACGTGGTGCTGCTCAGCAGATTGGCTTAGGAACTATTGCCCCTGGACCCTGGCACAAAAGGAAGCTGCTGTGCATCTCGGCTGGTGCGAGAGAGGTACGCCTTTGCATAGGCTATTTCCATTTAGTAAAATAAAACTAAGCAGCCTTGCATGCAAGAAATAAGCTTCTTTAGGCGTTTTTTGCATTTAGAGGATGACTTTGGTCAGTGGCTTGTTTTTAGAGAGGTTGCTGAATTAATTGGTCGGGTTGCGTTTTCATGAGGTATTTCAATGGGATATTCCATATGGCTGCTGATTCAGAAGGGTTTTTCCAATAGGTGATAATATTGTATAATTGCATTTTCTACTAAACAGAAAGGATTTTTTTGGTTTTGTGTTTTCATTTTGCTTTTTACAATCAGACTAGCATGAGATGTAAAACATTATAGAAGTTACGAGCATGTTTGAAAAGCCTTAAATCACCGAGTTCATCATTAGTGGAATTCGTGCATTGTGTTCAGCCTCCAATGTAACTAGATTTAAATTGTACAACTGCTGCTGTGCAGTATGTAGGTCATAATAAAGAGCAGCTTTTTCATCGGTTTTCAATGGACTGCATGCCCCAGTGCTGTGTTTGATTAGTTTGTGGTACTTGTACTGCTAAGAGTAGTGGTATTACAGCCAGCTCACACCTCCTTTTTAAAGATATCGCACATACTGTGCTAGACAGAGCACAACACACCCATTGTGTCC
Source organism: Calypte anna (assembly GCF_003957555.1). Lineage (NCBI taxonomy): Eukaryota > Metazoa > Chordata > Aves > Apodiformes > Trochilidae > Calypte > Calypte anna. The sequence continues at coordinate 22,459,126 of NC_044248.1, forward strand.
CTCCGGTCGGCGTTCAGTAAAAGGAAGGAAACCAGCACTCCACATGGAGCACGAGCACATTAATAGCACAAGACGGGTAAACTTTTATTGAACAATCTCAGTAATTCTGAGGTACGCTGGAGAGGATAAAATAACAGCATGAAGACAAATGTCAGGGGGTAATTGGAATGGGAGAGGTCTTCTGATCAGGACTCGATCTTAATGCTGTAGATTTTCAGTGCAAAGTTAAGTGTTCTGAATAATTATTTTATCACAACATATCTGCTTTAAAGATGAAAACTGTAGTTAGTCCTAGGTCAATCAGAGCACAGTCCCTCAGGGCAGAGAATGTTTGTAAGAAAAGTAGCCTTTTATGAACTATCTGTTTTATTCTCACTGAGTGATACAATTTCCAAGTCAGCTAATACTGAAATGCATTACCTTATTCTGGCAACAGAATATGTTTCTGAAAGAAACATTTTGATTCACCTTATATCTATAGAAAATGAAATTATACTCTGATCCTGACTTTTATTCAATAATTATGTGTATTTAAAGCACACCAAGATCGCATTTGTTTGGACAGTTGAGTGGGAATGAAATCAAGAATTTGAGGTCTGGTATCTATATAGTTAAATTAGTAACCAGTGCCCTCTAATTGAGAGCCAAATTCCAATGTGTTATTTCTGTAAATATATCATGCAAAGGTATTTGAACAAGCATGTTCAGCAAGTATCCCCCAAATGAGACATTGCATTTGGAAACAGAAATATAAAAATGGATTGCTACTCTTCATTTTCTCCATTCAAAACTCTTCATCTTATTTGAATCATTCCAAGATTTTACTGCCCAGTGAATGCACACCCCAACTTCTTTTTCTGTGCCTCTGTATAGGGATTACAAAGTTAAATTGTTTAGAGTACTGCTTTCATCTGTTTTCTAGAAAGTGGAATGTACACTCAGAGCATTGTACTACATGAATATTTATAACTGAATCTGTAATTATGAAAATTATGAACAAGCAGAGGTGGCATTTCCTTTAAGGTGTTTGTATGCCTCTAACAAAGAGATAGAGAGCTTTTGATATAACAGTACGAAATAGGGATATAGTAGTATGCAAAAAGTAGAGGATTTTGCAATTCAAGATGGACATAACCTCACTACGAAGAGTTTATGGTGTAAGAAAACAAGTAAAGACTAGCTATGACTAATCACTAAACAGTCTGCACCCACTAAGTGCTGATAGATGCATCTTCCTAGTTTCTATTATTTAAAGTAATATTGTGTGCTCTTTTCATATTGTTTTTCTTCCTTTTTTTCTCATATCAATTCCCAGCTTCCCTCTGTTTCCTTACTGTCTCTTTGGCAACATCTGATCCCCTCTGAGTTATTTGTAAAGCAAATCGGTGACTGTCCATAATGGCCACAGAGGTGCTGCAATAGAATCTGGTGTGGAGGAAGAATTTAAATGAGTTAGAGGTAAGAAAGAGCAGCTAAGTAAAGAGTGTATCCAGTATGAACTAATTCCGCATGATTTAAGGTATAAAGGTGTAGATTTAGGTCTCTGATGTAGAAATCAAATGGGCATAGAGGGCGAGGAGCATTTTTCAGCTGAGGATGGACTGAAGTGTACTTACAAAGAGAAGGTTCACAAGAAGACCTTGAAAATAATATGATGGGACAAACTGGGTATTTCTGCATTGGAAAGGATGACATCAAGTTTCAGTTGAAGTCTAGAAGTTTTCCAAGATTCAGTGGAGCCACAGTTTTTATCTGAGATGATTACACACGATTTGGAAGTGTGTAGGTTATGCAGAGTCCGACTCTCACTTGGTCAGCATTGATGTAAATAACATCAGCTGTCATGCTTTAACATTACAGTCACTTCAAGCATTTTTTTAGCTAGATGACCTTCAGAGGTGACTCTGGGCCCATGTGGTGTGCTCATAAACAGGATACTAACAAATCAAATCCAGGCAGTTTAATCATAAAATGTGGTAACATAGTAGCAGGTGCAAACAGTAAAAGAGAGAGCAAGTTGACCAAAGGAGGTAGAATCAAGCAGTGTAACAGTTTTTGTGTATGTTATTAGTTTAAAATAATCAGCTTTGAGAAAACAGTGATAAGCATCACACAGCCATGCAGTCTGTGGAGCACAATAACCTTAGGAGAAACCTGAAGTCTTGTGTTATTAAGGATAATGTATTACCTACTCTCAGCCTATGGACTGTTCTCTGTGTATTTATGCATATGACCAACCTCTGAGCAACAATATAGACGACATGTGCTGTGGGAACAGACTTATATCAAATTAGGCTACATGGTATAATGTTATGCTGTGGAATGTGTCAGTAGCAGTTCTGTATTGCAAGAATCAGGTTGAGTATAATTGAGTATTGAGTATAATACACCAGTGTTGAGGGGGCATATGGAGTGGGAAAATTGCATCAGATGTGACCTTGGAAAAATATTTCTGCTCCAGTGATGCCGTCTCCTCAAACATGGAAATAAAAGTTGATAATTTCTGTTCAGTTTTATGTACACTGTTTGAATCTATACTTTAGTATTGTGTCCTAAGATACTGATCATTTACCATGTTTCAGTATTGCATTAAGCATGGTATTCATTGACAATTTGTATTTTCTTCCTTTATTGTTGGGTGTAGTCTATAGCTTCATATTTGAGAGATGACTCTACCATAGATACTATGTTCATGTTTTCTTCAAATACTGTGATATCTTTTCATGAAAGTGTTCTAACAATTGTTGACCTTTCTGTAATTATGAAGCATCTTAACATTCCAGGGATAAAACAAAAGCTGAAAGGACTTTCAAAGGCACTGATGTAATGGAAAACCTGATGTCTGGGAGGGAGAATAGAGAGAAGTAAATACTTAAAAGGGCGGCATGTATCTTTGAGTAAAGGCATGCTGAGTGACCACATTCTAGATCTACCCCTGCTTTCAGTTTTTTTGAAGCATGAAATGTATTTTTCTTTTCAGATGTACTGTTCCATAACACTGATACATCATAGCTAATGCTGCTGTGAAGCAGGGGATTCCAAAGATGGAGCCTTTTCTTCTGTTATTTCTAACCCCTTTCCTTAAATAGATTGATTTTTTTTTTCTTTTTGTCTTTCTGTACTCAATAAAGATAGTGTTCTGATTCATCCACCCTTAAAACCTCACCAACCACCATCAAGGGTTTGAATAGCTCAAATGTGGTTCTGTGTTTTTAAGTAACCTAACATAGTATTCTTCTTTAAGACTTGATTCTGAAGACCTCAAGCCTCAAGGGATGGAGTAAAAAATTATAGTAGGAAAAGCTTCTTCATCTCATTCTTCACAGTGGTCAAACTATACAGAAGAGTTTTTCTTTACTGTTTTCACAAAATAACTGTCAAATGATGCTGAGGCATAGAATAATGAAATGTTTACTTATTTTTAGGACACTTGCCTTGCATTTTATGTACAAGTATTAAAGCAACATATAACTGAACTGTTTGATGGGTAACTAAGCCATCCCTAGTCTAGCAGCAGTTGCTGATCAGATAAATTTGTCCACAAGCACAGTGATATTATTCTTCTGCTTCTTCAGGACCCAGTAGAAAAGGCAGGCATGCTTGAGGAAACCCAGGGAAAACTGAATCAGTAACTGCAATTCTCATAGCTGAAAATCAAATTTATTGAGACATAAAAACAGTAAAATGCATTGATTTCTAAAGCTTGCCATTTGTTTATAAAATCAACAGTTACACTAATGAGAGATCAGTTGTGACTGAAGGTCATCAGAGTAGGTGGTGGAAGGGTCTTTGTAGTTTTTCAAACTGTTGAAAACCAACTGGTCTGGTTCCTTACTGATTTTTTTTTTTTTAATAGTTTTTTGAGCAGCATTAATAGCTGAGGTTTCAGTTCAACTGCAGCAACCCTGAAAGGTGGTTGTAAAGCTTGCCAAGAGGCTTAGGGTTGGGTGGTGTAGCTCATGATGAGAAGGGGTAGGGAGTGGGTCAAGAGCAAGAGAGTCACAGAGTATTTTTTCTGCACCTTGCTGTGCTGTCTGGAACTCATTAATTTGAGCCTGAATGTAAAGTTTCATCACCACAGTGTACCTTAAGTGTTGTGTTTAATAAAGCCACATATTTCTCAGAGGGACACGTACAAGTGTGCAAAGCCACAGACAGCACAGCACTACCCCTTGCAACAAGGCATAGATGGCATTGGAACATCATGTTAGGGGTAAGGGATGAGGGCACAGACGAGGCCACAAGTTTTCCTGTGTCAACAGGTTGTAAGTATTAGTACCTGAGGTAACACAAGGACAAGTTAGTTAATTAAAGAGATCTGACAGGTGTTCTTGATGAAATATAGCAACCTGTTTCTACATTTAGTAATAAGGAATAACAGTAAAATAATAAAAACAGGGATTTCTGAAATCTAAATTGCGGAAGATATATTGGTATTGGAGTTTATCATACCTGGAAAAGTCATAATGAGTTATGAAAACAGAGCAGGGAGATTTGTATTTTTACTATGATTAATGAATTTAAGTCCAAAACCTGTAAAAGTACAAATTCTACTTCATAATAGTTATGATTAAGACTGCTTTTGCTTGAAATAAAATGTAAATATAAACATAACCTCTCATGGCTGTTTACAGCTAATCACACAAATTGTTTTGAAGCTGACTGGAAGAAGGATATCCAGTAGCACTGACTCCCTAAAAGCTTTTTGCCAAAGTTTAATGTAAGCCAATGAGAGGGGGGAGGCTCTCTGTGATTCAGTTATCGGGATCACTTCTGATGTCTGAAAAATGGATGAACTAGAAGTTAAACACATTACTACACAGGTTTCTATGAATATGAACAGTATTGTCACAATTTAAGTGACCACAAAGGAAAAGTAGTGATTCAGGGCAATGGAACAAAGTGTGGGGTAGACAGCTAAATTGGATGCTTTAATGTTGTCTGTCTTCGAATGCTCATTTTATCTTAATACTAAAAAATTAGGCGTAATAAACCTAAAAATATTTCCTGTTTTTGTAAGCATAAAAATAATATGAAATCAGGATTTTGTGGACACCAAATTTTCAAGCAGGAGAAAACTTACTTTTGTAAGGTACTAAAAACCTGTTTCTCACTAAATTTCATGTTCATTTGAGAACCCCGAATTCCCTATTCTGTTTCACAGGTAATTAGAGCTTTTGCAGTTCCTTGAACCATGATAAATAGAATTGAATAAATAATTGGTATGAGTTGATTATTAATTGGTGAGAAGTACAAAGATTTGTATTTGGGAAAGCTGTTGAATAGATCTCTAGCTCAGAATACTTCGCTCTGTCTGACGAAGCAGCCAGTATGAGCTGTCATAAGGATGGGTTACTGGCTTAGATGTCCCCAATTTTAGCTTGATATTTCAGCTGCTGTTTTTAAATATTGTGAGACATCTGTGGAAGACTGGAATTTCAAGAAGACTGCAGGTTTTTAGGCAATCCTAATGTGTAATGATTAGACCAGATGAAGTATATAATAAACAAATTGCATATGAAAAGAGATGTCATACTACTGACTTCTGTGTATTATGCACTTAACACATCAGATCTTAAGCAGCTATTTTCTGCTTTAGGCATCAGCTCTGTAATTTTTTCCTACCAATAGTAAGGATTTTAAAGACAAGCAATCAGTAGCAATCCAAAAGGATGCCAGTGGAAAACACTCAGTATGTATCATTTAAGTCATATATTGATCACAGACATCACACTGCTCCTTCTCTAGCCAGTTATGCATTTTGTAAAATTTAAGAAGCAACAGAAGTCTGCAGTTGCCAGTACAATTTTTATTTAATTTAATTTCTAATGAATTTTTAGTGAACAAGGAACTCCAAACAGTGACACTCTCCCAGATGATCATGGTCATGGTAATTGCTCCGTTTTTCTAAATCTGTATTTGTTAGAAATCTCAGGGAAACAATAATTTCAGTGTGACTGATGCAATCAAATGGCTTACTTTGAATAAGTAACATATAAAGAGGCTAATCAAGTGAAGTGCTACTGTATGAGAGCTAAGTGAGACACTGACAGGTCTGACAGTAGAATAAAGACCAAACCAGAGACTTTGTTTTGACATACATGCAGATAATCAGGCAAATTCAAGTCTTTTAGCAGGCCTCTTCTATAAGGGTCGCTTTACTGATACGGATCATGTAATCTGAGCCTTGCAGATTATCATTCTACTTTTAGACAAGTATAAGAGAGAGGTTTTTAATTCCTTATTTGCATAGCTGTAGATTTACACGTTCACATGCTTTTGACAAGTGGCATTTGATTCACAGATGACTGATTTATGGTCTGAAGCAAAGGCCAGGTTCAGGACATGATTTAAGGTCCAGACTGCAGACTTTAAAAAAATTGTAAGTCTGTACCTATTCCAGTCAATACATACTATAACAAACCAGCAGGAGGATGCCTTCCAGTTTGAGACAATAGTTATCTTATGAGCAAGAAAAAAATAATTGCAGTTATGTTATGCTAAATTAATCGAGATGTGAATTTGTTTACTTTTTGTAGTATTTGCTGGTGTAATTATCTTCATTTTCTAAAGCATAAGTAACTACTAGTTAAAAATTACGAATGAAAATAAACATGTCAATATGTCTAATAAAGAGCTACAAAAAGTACAACAGCAAAGAGGTGTTACACTATTTCTATAGAGATGTGTTCCACTTTCACTTCTGGCATTCGCTCTCTGTGTCAGTAGCCATCAGAAGAGAAAAGATGAATTATATCCTAATAAATGGTTAAAAACACTGTCATCTGGGTTACTATCTGAAAGGAGACTCTTGTGTTTAATTGTTTGTATCAACATTAGATCATCACCATAGAAAGAGAGGACTGGGTCTGAGTTACCCTTGCAAATAAGTGCTGAACACTTAAGATGAAACACGAGCACAAACGTAAACTGAAAAGCAGGTTTTTTAAGATGTGGCTTTGACCACTACTTGACCATGACACCACTGGTTTCCAGATTTCCTATAGCACAGGAAAAAAGGGGGTTGAGGGACAAGTAAATAGTAACTTTGTAGATAAACATGGCAAATGTTCTTATGATAAAAGGCTGCTGCTTCTTATGAATGGATGAAACCTATGTGGGAAAACCTGAGCAGATACTGCCCAAAGTTGTGATGAGAGTTGAGAGAGTTGCAAGAGGAGATGGGAAGAGAATTATGAAAGTGCTTGAAAGGGAAGAGAAGAAAGATATAATTGCTGCAGTGAGAAGAAAAGGAGCCAGCTGTATGTGTCCACTGTTCCGGGGCAGGGACAGTTACAATGGCTTCAAAGCAAAATACTAGACTGGTGTAATGGGATGCATTTTGCATAGATCAGAAAGCATTACCTAAAACTGCATGCCCAGATACTGCAGTTAAATCGTGTGGTGACAGAGGCCTAAACAATAGCATTCCTGTTGGGGAAAAAAAAACAAACCGAAAACAAAGCCAAACTTCAAAAGTACGGTAAAGAAATCAGTCATCTTAGGAAAAACTACAGCAAACTGCTTGGGAGAGTGAAGGGGAAGCAAGTGGGAGGAAAAATGAGCCAAGCCCCTGAGGAATTCACATGCTTGAATATCCAAGGTCGTTTATGTTGGGGGGGAAAAAAAAAAAAGGCATTATATTTGCATTCTAGTCAAATTTCTAACCTATACACAGTGTGCCAGGGCATCTCACAGATGCTATTACATTTAATTGGGTTATTTTTAGTCTTCATATGTACACTTAAAAATTCCATTCCTAATATGCAGATCTGAAAATAAATTGTTCCCCTTCTGTTGTTTTATTCTTTATGTTGCACTTTATTCTTGGGAGACCAAAGTGGTCAAGTTTTGGCAGTTCATAAACACTTCAGATGAATCATGAGAAGTTTGGCCCATGTTTTCGAATAAATGGTGTTATGGTTATATGAATATCCAGTATGAAAAGGGGATTCTCTCTAGCTATCCTCCATCAGCAATGAAGTTTGATTGTCAGAACAGGGGTCAGGGAGTAGGTAGTTTGGAGGTAAGTGTAATACTTCATAAAAGAAGTGGGTGTGGTGCTCGGTTTTGCTGACCATTGTACAAGAGGGAACTTGATTCTCAGATTCTTAGGTCAGTACCCCAAACCAGCTATGAAATAGCTATTTCCACTCTGAGCTTTCTGCTGCTTCTGCTATGGCTGCGTATGCTGACAAACCCCCATTCGGATTCCTGACAATTGGGTTTGTACTGAATTATTTTAACTGGGGAAATTTGTGTTAGGATGGTAGTGGGGAAACTTGTGCGGTTTGCTTTATAGATCTGTGTATAATGAATGCAGATTCTCTATGGAAGGTGTCCAATTTTCTCTGACATACTTGGTTTTCAAATTATCAGCTGAGATTGAAGTTTGAAGACTTTAAGCATGGCTTAGAAGAATAATTGTGTTGTAAGCTTCCTTGTGTGTAGTCCTCTCAGAAATGCAGGTAACTCCACTGTCATCTACACTATTGTATAAACTTTATTCAGACTTCTGTGGACTTTGTTATCCAGTATGTTTAGGAACCGTTTCTCTTTATGTTCATTAAAAGTTGTTTTTTTTTCTGAACTAATGGCAGATAATGCTTTGAAAACTTCACATTCAGTATCTAAAACTGTATGTAAAATATAAAAGCATTCCAATAATTTACGTAAATTAGTTTATCTAAAAAGAAGTCATTCCTATTGTTATCAGGATTATTTTCCCTGGGGTTGGCATATGGGTAGCTTTTAATGAGGACCTATATTTTAGGTTGCTAAAAGGATTTTTATCTCTTCAGTTCCCAAAATCAATAGTTCTGTTGATGGATATTTTAACTTTTTTAGGGATAAGTTTGAAACTATACCCTGAGGCCATACTGTGGGCACAGTGTAAGACTGTGAAATTTGTAGCCTTAGGTTTGCAAAACTATGCAATTTAATTTCCTATTTCTCATAATCCTAAATTATTATCAACTACTGTGGCAGGTGCTGGAATTAATATTCAAATTTAGGTTTATAAAAATCTAGTCCGAATCAGACTTTTAAAAGCGAGGTCATGATTTAAAGGTCGCTATTCTTCTTTGATTTACCTCAGACCTGGGATATATAATATTCCTTCCAAAGACATTCTAACAGGAAACTTAGTATTTATTCAAATATTTGTTTGTTTGAAGAAAGTAGAGAAAAGTTTAGCAAAATGAAGCTTACAAATGAAATTACTGATCACTGTGGTACTTTCAGAAGCTTATGTTGATCTATATTGTCATTTTGAAGGCAAGGAAAGAAGTACTCCCTGAATTCATTAAAAATAGTTAGAGGAAACTTTGTTTGCTTTTAAAATCCCACTGAAAAGGCCTTTCCATCCAGCATTTTACTATTCTAGTTTTAGATTCAGTCCAAAACACCTAATAAATGCCTTTTGGAGAATACTGGAGAGTTTTAAATGAAAGATTTAAAAAAAAAAAAAAAAAAAAAAAAAAAAGTGCTGCACTTTTGTCTACATCTGTTGTGTGAAATTTATGTGGGTTTTTTTTTAATTCACATAAACATCTTAATAAATCTCAACTTTTTTTCAGTACATTTATTTGTAGAAACATCTTTACAGGTGTATATGTGCATATTTTATATATTTTTGATGTCCTGGTAGATGAATAATTACCTATTCCTTCTAATGCTTGACAAGCATTAAAAGTTACTTGGTTATGTTGTGCATTTCAAGTGGGAACCCTACAAAGTACTAACCAGGCTTGAAAACTGCAAGCTGTGTAGGTCTGGTGTTTTATTGGATGCAATTTGCTGTGTTTTCTGCATCAAACACACATGAAAGTTTGAAATGTCACCATCTAAATCAAGGCAAGGAGTCCCCTTCATTTCATGAAGAGGATGAGTCAAGAAATGGAGATATTGTGTTGTCTTTACAAAGGCAGAGGTGTTTCAATATTGTATCATAAAAATATTTCATATATTGACTTCTTTAGGTATGGATCATGTAGCAGTTTTTAGCATAGAGTTGTTGGGGTTTTTTTTGATGTTTCCATTTTTAAAACTAATATAAAAATGGCCTGAAGTACTCAACTTAGGGACAGTTTAGGCTTTATCTCGACCCACATGTTTCTAGTTCATGCCATCAGGCTATTGTAAGCTGATTGTGTTATAAATAACCAAAAGCTGTACAGATACTGTGTAAAACTATTAGTGATTTCCCCCACTCTTTTGTTCTCTAATTTCAAACTATAGTCTTCAGATAGCTGTCAGTCATACGTAATTTATTTTCACCCTGCTGATGAGAATGCAAAGGCTAAAAAAAAAATATTAAATGCTTTTCTTATGTTTTCCTTATGGGCAAATTGTTTAATGGCTGTAGGAATCAAATGTATGTGAGCTTAAATTGCAAGTCAAGGGGTTTGTAGCAGAAGGCAAGGAACTGCAAGTAGCTTTATGTGTTTTGGACACTAATTTTGCAATAAGTAAACTTGTAAGATATGTCTACTATATCTACTTTTAATGCTTTTTAATGCACAACACTGTAATTTGGCAAGTTTTTTATCCTTCTTTCATGAGACCAGATAGAAAACTGGGATGATTAACCATACTGTATAAATGTAGTGGAGAATATTTACCTTTCAACTTTTCAATTTTGTTTTTTCATATATGTAAAACTTTTAACTCACTCTAAAAGCAGAGGATAGCAGAGGTCACAGACTTCATCCTTTATTCTTAAGTGCAAATGTTCATTAGTCCATTGTCATTTGTAGTCATCTTTGTCTAGGGATTAGAATTGAGAATTTCTGTTTTGAACAGGACCAAGCTGATGAAAAATGCAAAAACCTTGAGGCAAAAAAGTGTCTTTTGAGCTTTTATTATTAATAGGTGGATGACTTTGAAAAACTGAGAATGTTAAAGTTCTGAAGAAGTGAACAATTTCTAGGAAGGCAAATCTGATTTTCCATATGTTGTTTTATTTCAAAGACAGGAAATTACATAATAAATGTAAACCTTCAGGGATACAAAATAGAATAACTACTGCAAATTGTATTACCTTTGATTTTCAGTTCTCATCTAGCTTACGATCTACCTGAATGTCATTGTGAAGTTTAATTTCTGCTCTTCAAGCCTTTTTCCCAATAACTTCAGTTGCCATGGATTTAGCTTTGTGGTATGAGCACAGGTGCTATTTCCTCTACCCAGTGTGCAAAACAGATATTGTCCTATTGTTCCAGCTGTCAGTTTGTTGCTGTTTATATCATTTTCAAGGACTTTTCTCTCCACATTGGCAGTTGGTACTGGCCTTTGTTATATGAATTGTGATCTCTTAAAAGGCCTGAATTTCATAGGAAGTATATGCTGCATCTCTTTAAAAGTGTGTGTAGCCCCTCACATGTGTCATCCTGGCTACCAAAAACGGAGATAGCAAGGCAGTGTTATTTTAAAATGGTGTCCACAGACTGCCTCACATGTGAAAGAATTTTTCTATGCAGAGAGAAAACCTTTGGTGGAAAACATGGCTGCAGTTTTAGATTCTTAATTAATGATGCTCACTGATCTGTAATGAAGTTGTATTGAGGGAGCAGAATTAGGAGGTTGCCGAAAATCCTTTAACCAAAGTCACCCACAAAAAATTCAGTCTTGTCATCACTGTTCTTGCCACTGTAGGGAGTGTCCAGTTCTGCTCATTGAAAAATTAGTTCTGGTCTGCAAGTAAGTCTACATAGAGCAATTAACTGGCAATACAGCTGTAACATTCTGTGGTGCCTTAAACATAGGAAACATCAGCTTGTCTTTCTCTGGCTACAAAAAGCATGAACATAGCTCAAACAAGTCTTTTAAACTAATAGCCTATTCAGAAATTAGTGGTACTACAGAGAACACAAACAGCAAACAAAAACATTGAAAGAGCTCTCATTTTTGCTTTGCTGAAGCAATGCATGATAAATGACTACATGCTAATGTGCTTCTGTTAACAAGAAGCCAAAACAGATGCTCAGAACTGATTTCCTGAGCCTTTCTCCTAGTGGCCTATGGCTAATTTGAGTATAGAGTATCCTTTGGGGATGTTAGCATTTTGCTAATAAAACTTCACGTTTGGAAGCTGAAGCTGAAGAACTTTCTAGAAGCTAAGTCCTTCTTTCCCTCCAAGCTACTAGTGTGAGGAACTGTCAAATCTCTGGGAAATTATGGTCCCTGGGAAGAGAGATTTGAACATGAAGGGATCAGTTTCTGCTTTAGGAACTTCCTTTTCCACCTGATATACTGCAGAAAAGCAGATTGCATATGTGATTGGCCATCACCAAAAAAAGAGAAACACCATTTTCCTGCTGCTATATCATTCCCCTTCTCAAGCGTACTTAAGTAACTTGTCTGTCCTCAAAGGTACAACAGATTCTATTTGAATTGTCCGGAAAACATCAATTTCGGTAATACCATAATTGAGATGTCAGGATTTTCAAATCTGAAAAATTAGTCCCAAGTCCTCCAGGACATGAAAAATTCCTTTACATTTCCGAGCCCATCTTAGACAGTGAACAAGATACTGTAGCTTTGGCATTTCAAGAGAGTCTGAGCATGCTGCTATTTAATAGCTGTATACATCCAGTGATGACACTGCTCTGACCAGTTGCAGACCAATTTGCAGGTTGTGTTCTCACACTGATCTTCTGATGTGTGAGTGTAAAACATGAGGTGGTTACTGTCTGTGTCTCTCTGGGAGTCATCAAAAATTTGGCACATATTAAAACCTGTTTTGGGGATCATGCTCAATTTCATAAAGCCTTGAGAGCCCTGATGTTTCTAGCCAAGATGTACATTGATACTGATTACAGTCTGATGCCCTGGGTTATACATTCTGACTCTTGCAGCTCTAGAGCTTCAAGAACCATAGTTATCAATTTATCAAAGTTCTTTATTATGTGGGACTAGCTTCATAAATTTAATAAATTTAATCTGTGCCTGTTGAGAGCATGAAGCCACAATCTTGATAGGCCAGTTCTATTAAAAGTGGAAGGGCAAGAAACAGCTTTACTGTGCCCACTGAGCTGATTACAGAGGTGGGATCCATCCTGCCTTTAAAGAAAGCAGTAATTCAGCTCTACTCTTGAATAACATGATTTCTAAATCAATTTTCTAATTTTGAGCCGAGTCCCACCCTGAAATAGTATTTTCTTTAGGTCGTATTACTTCATTTAGTGTTATGTACTGGCTAAGCCTCACTGGTATCTGTGGTACCCTGCAGACCCTTGAGCTTGCTTGTGCTGTCTGTGTGCAATGTAATATAAAGGAGGTGAAGGCTGGCAACTTGGCAGCTGTGGTCCTGCTTTGACTTGTGTGTGCTTAGAACTGGAGCTTGACTCTGTGTATTTCAGTTGCTTGAACTGCTACATTTCAGGCTTTAATTACAAGGAAAGGACACTTTGCTTAGAGCTAGGAAAAAACAATGCTAGGTACTGGAGTGTCTAAAGAAGGGGGGCTATCTTTTTTGCTGGATGATGCCCTCTGAAAGAGGCTGACCAAATGTCTGTCAGGAATGATGCACTTACTGTTGATTTTGATGTTGTGAAGCAGATGGACAAGATGACCTGAAGATCCCTTCAGGAAATGTGAGGGATCGCAGGAGAAATGACTAAAAATTCAGTCTGCTGCTTCTGATATTGCCCTAAGTTTGGGTGGTTTGTGGCTTCCTACAAGCTGACATGGCTTGGTTTGTAGTCAGATCTGTTTTCATATCCTTCCTTAAAAACCAAATTGCCACTGCCATCCCATCAAAAATCCTTTCAGAATAAGTCTATAGAAAACAACTCATGTAAAAGTAAAAGAATATGTAGTTTGGTGTAAAAGCATGTGGTCATAGGTGCATGGCAGACACCACCTCTGAGGAGCTGATGGTCATACATTCCTTGTGATGTGCCGGCTGAGGTGCTTTACAGGGTATATTCAGTAACAAAGGAGTTCATGAAGCTCATGGTCTTGGTTAGAATACTGGTATTGGGATGGATCTGTCTCAGCACCTTGTACTGATGGATGGAGTAACTCTCCTGTTCTTATGCTTCTTTTGGGTTTTGGTGACAGAATTCTTGGAGTTCTTGCTGGAAGCAGGAGCTGGCTTGGTAGCCTCAGGCATTTTGGCAGCACTTTTTCTCACCAATAAGCAACATGAAGGTGGAGAAAGGTGGTGGCAGCGTAGCTGCAAATGGCTTGAGGTATCTGAGCTCTTGAAGTAACTTCCTTCTTTGCAGCCTGAGGGACTGATAACTTATGGCTGTGTGAAACTGTGAGCAGAAAACTGAGAGTTTGCTGAGGCAATTGTATCTCAATGAGCTTTGGCTGACTTAAGCATGTTTTATAATGTTAATATCCTATGTTGCAATAGGAGGTAGAAATCCCAAATGCAAATGATGATTCTTACTGAAAACCAGATACTGTTTTTTAATTCAGTCTCTTGGAAAAAAAATTAAATAAGATTAATTTAATTTAAAAATTAAATTAAGATCAGCCTCTGCCAGTGTTAGCTTGTATTCTAAAATGCTGAAGGGCTATCTACCCATAGCTGGGAGCCCTCAGATCTTTGAACGGTTGCTTATGTCTTCAGGCTGTGGTTTCATTTAAGTGGATTTGATTAACAAAAAATATAAACTGACTAAAGGAAAATCTAAGGAACGATGGTTCTCTACACCGCTTTCACCTGTTGTTTGACTTTTGAGGACTACAACCGAGTCCCTGTACTCAGTTGAAGAGACAATTATGTTCAGTGCCTGAAAGCCTCAGTTGTGATAGGCTGGCTGTCTCCTACCCTTTATGCTATCAGTAGCAGAAAATACTAAAATTACTTGATTAAGGACTGTTTTTCATATAAGTCCCTTATTTTTCCTTTACTAAATTGGCAGCTTAGCAAATTGGCTGAACACCACTGAGTTAGTAATTGTGAAGCTTAAATTCTTTTGTGGATTTAGTCACGGTAATTGGAATAGAAACTCAATACAGAGTGCAGAGGTGTAAAACTGGTCTAGCCATAATCTGGTGGTTTAATGAAGAACAGAGTGGTATTACTTGTGTGCTCAGTAATGTAAATCTCTGAAATGAAAGGAATGAACTAGGACTTGTGTTTCTTCCATGAATTTCTTTTGCTTTGCATGGACCAGCTAGCTTCGGAGTGAGGACAGCTGTGTATGGGAACACTCATGGCCTCAGAGCCTAGAGATGGTAATTCTGCCTTGAGAAGGATCAACAGTCTTATCCATGGCCAAGTTGTCTGAAGGTGTTAGTATTTCAGAGTACATTGTTTGGGTGGTAATGTTTCAGAGTAACTGCAGGACTAACAGGAATTTTCCTTTCTTCTAGGTAAATTCTCTTTATTAAGCTAAAGAGAGGGAAGTCAGACTCTTGTTCTGTGAGCCACAGAAAGTCTGTAATTACTCTGTGAAAGATGGGCCAGTGTCCTCAAAGGACCAGACAGCAGCTTGATGCTTAGTATTCTGTGTCAGCAGAGTGGGAGGTGTGACTGTAAATCCTTCTAGAAATTTCATTCAGCTTTTCAGTATCTGTTGCAGATACTGAAAATGACCATAAGTAGAGAGCTTTTTTAAAAAATAAAATGTGGTGGGGTAACACGATCTTCCATGGGTTTTATAAAGAGGGAAAATCACCTGAGAACATTTTATGGGATGTTTGTACCTCAGACAGAAGTTTAATAAAATACAAGATTGTACATCATGGCTGTCACCAGAGTGGTTTCATCAAGATGAGACACTGCTTGCTTGATCGAGCAAGAGAATTTTAGTTAATCAGAAACTTTGCTGTTAAAAGATATATAGTTGTTTAGGAAATTGTGTGTATGCAAGATGGGTATTTTAAAGGGTGTCACTTTGTATTTGGGCTCAAAAATCATTTTCAGGGGGTGATTCAACAAAGTCACTTCAGTTGGTTAAGTCACAATGAGCATTGCAAGAGTGGAGTCCTTGCTTATTTACACGTCTGAGGTTTAGGCCTTTAGGGGAACCCTGCTCCCTAATACCTCCAGCACCCTTTCAAAAAAAAAAACAACCCTACAATCTTACTTAGTAGTAGAAGATATTCTAGCTGCAAAGTAGTCTGAGAGACAAATAACCTTGTACAAAGTTTTTGAAACAGGGGACTAGTTGTGTGTAACAAGAACAAGGTAAAGAATAAGCGTCTGTTCTCCATTTCCTGAAAAGGCCTTTTCAGATTTGCTTCCCCATATGTTTTTAACTGTTTACTCTTGGAACAGAGGAAGTTAGATTTAATAGCAAAATAGTTGTCTCAACAGGCATATCATTCTTTTGATCCAGTTTTATAGTGATAGCTGCAGCGACTGTACTAACTT
Organism: Calypte anna; assembly: GCF_003957555.1. Lineage (NCBI taxonomy): Eukaryota > Metazoa > Chordata > Aves > Apodiformes > Trochilidae > Calypte > Calypte anna. The sequence goes on from NC_044248.1 coordinate 22,475,462, forward strand.
TTCACATCATTAGGAGAGCAATTACATCATTTGCTGCCAGTTGTATGAAACTGGTGTAAGCATTGGAAATGGTTACTATAGACAGCCAAGAGGCTCTAAATCTTTAGATAATATGATTTTAATAGTTGCTTTTTTAATACATATGATTTCAGCTCAGGCTTGAGGGTCTCCTTATGTTTTCATGTATTCATTTGGTGTTCTGTTTAAGGTGGTGTAATTTTTAAGGACTTCCATATTATATAATGCTGGTATTAAACATATTAAAAATAATAACCATTTCAATGACTGAAAAAAGATTGGTTTTGAGTCCTCAGTTATCAAACTAAATCTTCAGTAGTGGAATTAAATCTGGCTTTGTCAAAGGTCACCAGCAGAAAATGGGGTACTAACTATCTTTACAGCTGCTGTTTAGAGAACAGATCAATTTTCCAGAGATATATTGGCCTGATAGGCATTTTACATTGCTTTGGTTTTAGGATCTTGGTTCTCAAGCATCAAAAAGGTCACATATTCATAGATGTTGCCTCTATATCAAAGCCTTTTACATCCTGAGAAACATCTAGCATGAAGACAGTCAATGCCAGCTTTTAGCTTTTGTAGGTGTTCTTCAATATATCAAGATTCCTGAAAAGCAAATTTTAAATTGTATGGTAAACTCAAATTATACTAGCAGAGCTTTTTATTTACAAAACTTCTTTCATAAAAAAATATAGCTAGGGTGTTCTTACATAAATTTTTATTCTTCTTTAAGTGGTTTTTTTTTTCAAACACCAGACAAAATTTTAATATAATTTGGGACAGGGAGTAAGGGAGGAGCAGACTTAAATTCCAGTCAAAAATGAGACCTGAATATAGCTAGAAACAGATGGTGTCTTTTAAAGTGAACACAGCCTTGCTGTTCTAGAGAACAGCAGAGGCAACTCTTCATCAAACATCTGCCATTCTGCACAAATATCAGCTGATGCTAATGAAGTGAGAGCATGATTCCTCGTACTTGATATCTTGATCCATGTCTTTCAAACGTGTGAGTTGTCACTTCCATAACATATTCAGAAGGCTTCCTGAACACTCTGCTGAAACAGAGATTGTGTGGTAAGTCTTGGCTGGCTCTTGAGTGCTTTCTGAGGAACACATTCCAAAGTTTCTCTTTTTCTCTTTTGAATGAACACATTCAAAGTTTCACATTCCAAGCTTTCTCTTTTTGATCTTCCTTTCTGAATTCCAGCTTTTTCTAATAACTTATATCGGGATGAAGCATTCTTATATCAAAGATGGAGAGAAAAGTTTAATAACTTTATTGTTACCTAATTATGTTTGTGAGGAGGGCCATCCACCATTAACTGTTTGAAGGAAATGGTGGAATGAATTCTTCAGGCAGGATGAAGCACTCTGCTTTTTTTACTGTGGAGAGCTATTTGGGGATATACTGAGATACTGGACAACAGAGTTGTTTATGCTGGAAACCAATGTGCTTACATAATAACCAAATTAAATAATAACAAGTTGTAGAGAAACAAGATAAACCAGGTGCCTCAAGTTGCCAAAGAGTGGGTGTGAGTCCACCTGTGCCTGATTAGGACAGGCCCCCTATTACCAGGGGACCAATAAAGGTGGGACACACACCCCCAGAGAGAAGCTCACTCTGGTGCAAGGCAATGGAGAGGCCAGCAGCTCATCGAGCCTCAGGAGCAAGAAAGGCTCCTCCCGCTACAACAAGTATTGAAAAAACCCACCAAATATAATTCCACTGTATGAACTTCAACAAACTTCACTTTCCTTTGAAAGTTTTGTTAAAGGTGAGAGTTCTTTAACCAGAGCTTCTGTATGGGAATTATGAAGCCACAAAGTGGTGCTAAGATAAACAGAAGGCTGGAGCACCTCTCCTACAAAGACAGGCTTAGAAAGTTGGAGTTCTCCATCCTGAAGAAGAGGGAGGGCTCTGGAGAGGCTTCATAGCAGCCTTTCGGTACCTCAAGAGGGACTACAAGAAAACTGCAGAGGGACTTTTTACAAGGGCATGTAGCAATAGGATAAAAGGTAATGGTTTTGAGCTGAAAGAGGGTGGGTTTAGACTAGATATTAAGAAGAAATTTTTTAAAATTAAATGGAGGAGGTGGAACACTGGAACATGTTGCCCAGGGAAGCTGTGGATGCCTGCTCTCTGGAATTTTTCAATGCCAGGTTGAATGGGGCTTTGAGCAACCTGCTCTAGTGGAAGGCACAGCAAGATGATCTTTAAGGTCCTTTCCAACCTAAACCCTGGGACAGAAACATGCAATTCATTCACTGAATAGATTTATGTATAGAATAAGACTAAGAAAAAAGTCATTATACCTAATTGTCTACAGTGTTCATCTACATAGCTTAAAATGTACACAAGGAGCCCTCTAAGAAGGAGAATTCTTCTTCAGCCATTCCATATGAAGCTTGAGTTGAGTTTGAAACATTAGTCTAGAAAAGCTGAGATAACCATTATATGAATAAGTGCAGTGGAACAGGTATGCAGCTCTCTTGTCTGTTACCATGTTGAACAATTTTTTCAAATCTCTCATCTATCTTGATGTTTTCTTCTAGTTTATCAGAATTCTGTCTTGTAGCATCTGGTCATGGAGCTCTTGGAGACTTGTACCAAGTGTCTACAAAGGCAGTGGAACTGTTAACTTCTTGGTCCCTTCGAATTGCTTAATACCAGCCACTGATTAAATCACATTGCAGTGTGCCACTAAAAATGGTATGCTTTGTTTTAGTGTTGCTGGTAGCCACAAAATGGAATATATGATTATTATCAGTCTGAAAAGCATAAGGTGATAATCTTGGTAGTAGACATATTTGTTTTGCTAACAAACGTACAGCTTTATTTCTCTTTGTGATATTAGGTAGTATATATGATATTTATGGCATCTAACGCTTCCTGTACATAATGATCATCTGATTTGTATCCAGCACTTAAAGCATATCTCAGTGTATACCAAAACAGTGCCTTTGTCACATTTATTAAGTGCTATAAATACTAGTAAGTAAATTGTTAGTTACACGAACAGAGTATATGTGAAGAAACAAGGTACCAAAAGGAGTAAAGTGCTGATGGTAAATCAGCTAATGTTAAATCTACCTTATGAGAAAATGCCTCAGAAAAGAAGTGCTGTACTGTAAAGCACTGTATACTGGATTATTTCTGGGCTAAGTGGATACTGCTAATAATGATTTTAACATATTCTTCTATTTTCATATTTGCATAGCGTTAGGCACATGCCTGTCTGTCATTTTAGTTTGGAAGCACCAGATGAAAGCGTTACAGGTAGCAAGGGAATGTAGCATCTGACAGTAATACTCTGGCACACACAGGTCTCAGATTTATCTGCAAGCCATACTTCAACCTGACCATTATAGCCTGGAGGCTGACTGTAATTCACACGTGGATACACTGGCTAAAACTGAAGTTATTGGAGTCCTTAAAACTCTTTGTTCCTGGATCTCAAGTTAAATTTAAACTGAACTTTTTAACTCCTGTGAATAAGTTTTATGGTAAAATAATAGCCCTAAACTGGTCATTTGGAATGAAGCAGCAATAACAATTAATTTAATGTGTTGGTATTTAGAGTTTGGGGAGTTATGTTTTTTTGTTCTGGCTGCTTCTTACTACAGTAACATTGAAAATAGTTCGGATCAAATGGAAGGGATACTTTTGAGCTAATCCAGAAAGAATTTTTGCTGTATTTGCACACTTGGCATGTTTCTAATTGTTATAATTATATTATAGCTAATTATTTTTATATGAGTCTTCAGGAACAAATATGCTTTTGGTGTTTGTTTTTAACAATGAGCATTGCTTTAGTATTTTAATAGTTTTCTAAATAACTTGTGTGTCTGGCATCCCGTTTCATATGTCAGTAGAACTTTTGAATAGTTACTTTTCACAAATAAATCAGAAATTAAGGTGACTTGTGGTGTTCTAAAATATTTTCAAATGAGAGTTCCCAAGTAGACTTGATTGGAAATTTAACAGATATTGTAATATTTTGTAATTTCACCACACCAGCCTGTTTTTGGTTTTGAGCAGAGAGTACTTTCAAATCTCACAACTTTTCCTCGATTAGATGGAACAGGCTTTTCAGTGGCAGTGCCTAACTGTGTAGACGTTAATAAAAAGTTGTTCTGGTGAAGCAAAGTAAATTGCCAGTCAGAATTTCTGAGATATATAGAGGGACATCTTGGAAGCTTCTTCCTGCCAGAAGAATCTGCAAAAAATTAAACACCAATGGTGCTTTTCCACTGGCTTAATTTATCTGTATTGTCTGAAACTTCAAAGTGATTACCTTTTATGTACTCATCAAGATGCTTTTGGGTCTTTCCCTATACTCATTGATTATTTTTCCATAATGGGAAGGTGAAGTGGCTTGCTGGGAATATGACAGAAGAGAGCAGGGACATCTTTATTGAATGTCCCTTCTAGAAAAAAAGAAGAGCCAGCAGCTTCAGGTCACTAAGCTTCCCAAATAACATTGGTGCTGAAACTGGAGCTTAAGACGCAAAATAGAAACAAACTACTGGCTTCAGTCTTGGTAAACTGATATGTCCTGAGATGTGTATATCAGCCAGATAAGATGCTGGAATACATCATGTGAGCCCTTGTCTTAAGAAGGTAAAGCATCTTCAGAGGTGACTAAATGCAAAATGTGTTTTTCACATAAAAAATATCTGTGGTGGTTCATTTCCTGAGATACAGGGAATAGTCCTCAAGGTCATAGATTTCCTTTTAGCAGTGTTTCATTCGTCATCCTCAGTACTTGCTCTCTGCTCTTTCTGTGTCTTAAAATAAAAATTTAACAATGAACAAAGTTCTTTTGCTATGTATTTCCTGATTTTTTTTTTATTTTTTTTTTTTAGCTTTGGTTGGGAGGCTGGTTATTCTGTTGTTCGTTTTCATTTTGACTGTAGGCAAGCCCATTGCTGCTGAAAATAGCTCAAATGTGCTTAGAACAGAAGAACATCAGCTAGCAGCTCAAATTCTTTCTCTTTCTCTTTTGCAGACTCTTGCATCAGAGTTAAATTCATTTTTTGAGAGAAACTTTCATAAAGGGCTAAATAAACACAAAGTTCTCCTGCTCTTGAGACACAGCTAAAGTCATCTGTCTGGTAAGTAATATTTTTCCTAAGGGTTTGTGTTTCTTCCTGCCCTTACAACTTGCATTCTTGAGTTTCTAATTAGTGTTCAGAGAAAACCATCTTCTGTTTGTTAGTAGTTCAGTGGCATACTCTCTATTAAATGTGAAGACTAATCTGCAAAGGCATTATTGTGCTGCTTTTTTAAACTTCAGAATAGTACCTATGCTTTCGTATGATGCTTTGGTATAAGTGGAGTTTTAACTATTTATCTACTGGTTTGTTCTCTTTGCTGTAATGAAACTATTGCATGTTTTAAAGAAAAACTGGTGATCCTACTGTTTTGAAATTATTCACTTGTTTGAATTTGTATTAGAAAGTAGTTCTGGTTCAAGTCAGAGTTTAAAAATAAACTTTCCCAGCGATTTATTCATGTCTTGCTTGCTGGTTTCATCTTGTGTTAAATGGGTTCATGGTATCAATGCAACAGTGTAATTTTCTTGCTGATGTGCCTGTTTCATAGGACAGTAAGCATGCTTCTCAATAGTCTTTAATTTGGTAATAGAATTTCGAACAAACTTTTATTAAAGAGTTTTGTGACTTACAGAGCTTCTTCAGACTGGAGTTGTAGTACTTGAAGCAAATCTTTCTTTGTTTATGAGCTGTTAACTGAGTACCACCCAAAAAAAGGAAAAAAAATAGTTTTTTTCCTCTGCTGTCTATTTTCATTCTTTATTGTGCTTAAACCAAAGAAAATCTCTGAAGAGCAAAAGATTTTTACTAAGTGCTGTGGCTTTTCTAAGCAATTGGCCCTACCATTAAATGGCAGCCTATATATACCTACTCCATCTGATCACATATTGCCGTGGTGCTTTGGCTTGCCACAACTCCTGTGACTTCTGTGCTGCATGCCCTGGTTCTTTACAGCTCATTGTGCAGGCTTTGCTTTAGCTGTAACTTTAGCTTATTTTAAAAATATTTTGAAATCTCATGTGATATTTAAAAGTAATTTTACCTTTCATGTAAAGCAGTAGTTATGCATTAATTTTTCATAGGAAAAAAACGCATCAGTGCTTTCTCATAAAAGCTGTTTTGGGTCTTTGCAATTAATATAATTTTTAGTAAGAAGCTTTCCAGGTCTTGTTTTTTTGTTTTGTTTTGGTTTTTTCATAAAAAGAGAAAAGTGAAGCCTATCTATACATTTTATATAGTATATCTTTTTGCTATAAATACAACAGTTTGGATAAAAATCAGGAACTTTTAAAATAGTTTTTCAGAAAAAGAAAAACCAAGTCTGGTTCAATTGTAATGTTTGCAGTGATGTTTGTTCCGATATTTGAGAATCATGGATCTAATTCTGCTTGTTCTTTCTTACAATAGCAGATACTGATGGTGTAATATAGGTATCCACTTGAAACCATGGGAATTTCAGTACCAGCTGTACTTTGCTTCAAATCAGACAGTTTCTATTCTCTTCCCCTCTCATGTTTGATTGAATTTTTTAAGATCTTCCCTATAACTATCTTGCTGTCATATAAAAAGCTGCTTCCCTAATCCTGCAGACCAGTCACTCTGCCCTTATACTTCCTAAATTCTTTTTCCCACAGTCTAGTGAATACTTGTCTTACCTTGATGCTTTGTGTATAAAAAGAACTTGTCACCTGAGACTTCAGAAGAAGCTGAAGCTTCTGAAGGAACTCAAGATGCTTCAGAGACCATCATACTGCAGTTACTGATTGAACAATGCAGACATTTGTGGTCCATTAACATCTCCAAAACACATAGCTGGAGGAGAAATTACACAAAAATTGGCAGCATAATAGAATATTCATCAAGCAATAAAAGCAGTGGTTGAATAGTGTAAAGGGCCAAGAATTGTCTATTAATGGTAATTTTTTTTAATTCATGTAACTATGAAGTTACTATGTAAGACCAAGTTTTTGCTTAGCAGTTAATTTTTGACTAACAGACTTAAAGGAACTTGTATCTGGCATGCTAACACAACCCAAACTGTAGCTGAGTGAACTTGGCACTAAGTTTGACTAAAGGGAGGAAATCTCAGGAGAGCAGTGGAATTTTTTCCTTTGAATAAGTCTACTGCTGCATTCACGGGGAACAAACAGTAACATTTTGTGCAGGTTTCTACTTTTGACAGAGTGTCTTTGTTCACTTCCCAAAGGTGATATCAAATATATACTGAGAAAACTAAACTTACTTATTTGGATTTTTTGTTTTACTTAATGATACGGTCCCAGGAAACCCATTAAGTCTGAAATGGCCTAGCACTGTTGTTTGTAATTCTTTGTGTGTGATGAACAAAGGTGCAGTTGGAACAGTTTAGGTTAAATAAATAAACCTGTTCCCTCCTTACTGTTTTTGTGAGCTCAAATAGAAAGGTGGGAGGCAAGTGTATCTATAAGCATTTTGTGGTAGAATTATTTGATCAAAGTGCCTCAGAAATTGTTTCTATCTTGCCAACAGATTTTTTTTTACAGGAAGTGTATAATAACTGAACTGTTCTTTGAGAAGCAATAACAGATTGTGGTAGCTTGGACAAAGACCTTAAATGAATATGCTGTTTAGTCACAACGTGTCAATGTTGCTTCCACTGCCTCATCAAAGTTTGATTCACTTATGGATGACAATAGGATTTGCTGGTATCTCTTCTGTGTGGGATTCTGACCCATGTTCTAAAGTGACAGTATTATATCAGCAGATCATAGAAATCTTTTGAAATTGCATGGGTTTAAAATGTGTGTCTCTTGTGCCAGAGAGGAAAAGGTGTTTTGAAAACTGGAGACTAAGACCTGGTGATAGAGGAAATAAGGCTGAGTGAAAGGCCATGATGTAGATGCCCTTTCCATTTATTTACCTTAGACTGGGGAAACACCAAATTGCAGATGCTAGGAGCATGTGTACTTGCATTTGAGACCTATGAGTTGTGTCTGCATTGAACTTACCTGGCCAGATGCTGTTCTCAGATGGCAATAGATATCTCTGGAAAAAGTTGGTGATGTAATTCTGTATGTAATTATGTATGTTCTGCTTTAGAGGAGTGTAATTTATAGGGCTCCCTGCTTAGCTCCTGTCTCTTTCTTAGCTGTGGGGTTAGGCAGTGCTCTGTCTTGGTAGATCCAAGTGAACTAGGAACTGACAGGATTCCCAGATTTTCAAAGTAGCGTTTTCTCATCATCATTGACCTGTGGTTTGAGGGAAGAGGGTAAAATTAATAACTTCATTAATAATTATGTATAGCAATAAGCATCTTCTGTCAGGATTAGTAATTTGAACTGTAGTGTCCAAGCTCTTAGTTGCTTAATCTTTCCTTTAAAAAATCCTGTCTTTTGAGAGGTTTTTTTTTCAGATTCTGCAACCTCAGAAGTATTCATTTGCCCATCTTAAAAACAAAGAAACAAACCACCAAAAGAAAAAAACAGTTGACAGTCAAAAGCAGGTATTTTTTTGCATATGTGAAGCATACAGTAGTAGTTTGATTTTCTCTGCTGCTTGAGTTTGCAAAATACTGATGTAGTAATAAAGCTGTGTGATTCATAGTAGAGAACTGTCCTGTTTACTCACCTGTGTGCTAGTAGTTTAAAGAGAAAAGCATGCTTATGCTCTGCCTCTTCTTAAGTAAGCACTTAAGCATACATCTAATAAGAATGCTTTGATCTGTTTTCAGGGTAGCCTTCATAAGGCTTTAACTGCTTATGTTTGTATGTAAGACTGCAGTTGTCTTTTCATATTAGTGGCTTAAGAATTAGTATGTTTCCTTAGGGGCTTATGGCTCTAAATGTTTAAAGCTGTTTAGAAGGCTCTGTCTTCCATACTGCTGGAGGCAGCTTCAGCACTTAAGCTGCTTCCACATTTGAGATTGCTGATAACCTGTTCAACAGAAAGGTTTTCTTATTCCCTATTAAAAACTCATTTAGTACAAATACATCTAAAAAGGAACCACCCTGGTGCAAAGGATACTCTTAACATGCTCACTTTCCCTAGTTTGTAAAACAACAGCTGACAAAGGTCCTCCCTTTTGGAGCGAGAAGTGTGACAAGTTCCTGTCTGCAGGAAGCCTCTCAGCTTTGGAAATGCTCCATGAGGCACCTGCATAGGATTCACTCTTTTGTGTGGCTCCTCTCAGTGGAGCTAGGAGGTGAGATACATTTGGATGCTGCAGACCTGTATGTGAGACCCTGTGTCTCTATCAGGTCCCTGGATCTGCTGGAAAGCAGTGAATGTCTTCTCCAAAATCAAAGGAAGTAGCAGTGGGAACAGTGGATATAAATAGTATCTATCTAATAAAATATTGTTATCTTTCTTACTTCTGGTTAGGAGGAAACAGAGGAGGCAAGAATGAGAATATAAGCTATGTTGCTTGTGTGAAGGAACAGTTGATTTGGAAAGCCAGTTCATCAGTCTTGGTAACTCTTAGTCTTTCAGTACAGCTGAGTTCTTGTATGCAGAAGGATTTTTTTCAATAGTTTTATACCCTTCAGTATATCCAGTTAGCTAGTTAATCATTCCACAGTGAGAGTTAGCCAAATACAGGCAGCTGGGAATTGTTGTCAGAGGTCCATTTGCTCTCAAAATTATGAAAAATCACCTTTTTCTTTCTACTTCCTCTCCAAGCCCTGCACAAAGCTTTCTAGTGATGAAAAGGGAAGCTGATGGCTGATTTTTGGAACATTACAGCTCAGACCCAAAGTAACAGTTTAAAAGAGAGAATAAAACTTATGTAAGACTTCATTAAACATTAGGATATGAGATGTGTGTGTTAAACCAGTATCATAGATGCTATGGCTTTAAGTCTGGGAACATTCTGATGTGCTGAAAGACTGTGCTTTTGCCTGTTACAAAGAGGGTGTTTACAAATGACAATAGATTTAGGAAAGCAGAATTAAATTAATATTTTAAAATTCTTGAAAAATAAACTGTGTCCCAACTGTATCTGCAGTCAGATTCATAGAATCTCACCTGCCATTTAAGAACTGAGTGTTTAGTTAGATCACCCCTTCATACTGATACCTCTTGGAGTAGTTAACAGTGATGCATTCACACAAAACATTTTACAGAAATAACTTTGCATGAAATGAAAGATGCCTTATTAAAATTGAGTAGATGTACAACTTAGTCTACTGTTTGAACTGGGATTCACTTTTTTGTTTTAAGGATTATGTTTCTGAAAAGCACCATCAGCAGCAGACCATTAAAAAAAAAACAAAAAACAAAAACAAAAACAAAACCCTAAAAAAACCACAAACCCACCAGACACACACAAAACCCCAATCTTGGAGTTCAAAGGCTCAAAAAAGCATAAGTAGGCAAACATGTCTGAAGCCTAAGACATGTATTGATGTACTGGAGATAAGCCATACTGAATTACTTTGAAATCCAGAACATGATGTCCTGTGAAGTTTGTTTTTGCTAGTGGCAAAGGTTGCTGTAAGCCTGCCTCCCCATCCCTATCTGGATTTCCCTTCTTTATATAAATAGAATAGGTGTAAACCCATTGACTTGGAAATAATTGTGAGGTTTCTTGCTTTGTAGCAGCTGACTGCATGGTGGTTTTCTAGCAAAACATTTAAGTGACAGGCGGCAGGTCAGCATGGTGTTGATCTGTCTTCCCATGATCCTAGAAGCTTCATCCAAAGGACATACAATGTCTGGATTTCTGCAGTGAGAGGTGCCAAATGTTTGTCTTGTAAAACTAAATGATTGGTCAAGAAACATTTGTGTCTGTTTGAAATACACGTAAAAATATACAGTAGTACCAAGGACTGGGAAAAGCAGGTGAAATGAACCAAAAGACAGCTTCCAATCAGAATTTGAACGAAACCTGTAAACTTATTTCTGGGTGATCATACTGTTGTTATGTGACACTGGTAAGGAGTGTGCCTTGTCAGATTGCCAGATCCTTGTATTCCTTAGGTTCAGGTGAAATGAAGAGTATTGGTGTCAAAATAAAGCTCTCAGTTTTGAAGTCTGTTCCATGCTAAGCGATAGTATATGCTTGATCAAAACAGTTATTTAGGGTTGGAGAACTCTTTCAAGTGGAAATCTGGGCTCCTTTGAATTAAATCCTTTACAGGCCAACAAACACAACAATGCAAGTTTGAAAGACCTTTGAGTCAGATGGTTGAACTACTTATTACAAAATGCTTATTCACTGAATTTAATAACTTGTCTGTCAATTATCTGGCAAGCCAGAGTGACCTGCACAAAGGTTGTTCTTATTCTTAAGGCTTTATCTCAGAAACAGAGATATATGTGTCACAAACTGCTATTATGCACTTGCAGGATATTCAGTGTTACAAACTCTGTCTACCTGTCTGGGCATAAATAACATGACCTAATGCTTAGTCTTATCTTTGAGGATGGATAAACACCAATGAAATCAATAGGACACTGGCAAAATATTTTGTGGGAGAGAATTGCACTGACTGGGATTGTGTAAATGGTTTCAGTTATTTTAAATGTTATTCCTTTGTTTTTTATGAACTCAAAATGCTTTTGCACATATTGCCATATATAGATTGAGGGGGAAAAATAGGCAGAATAAGAAATTTTAAATTTGTTCATTTTATGAGGTTTCAGGATGATTTTTGAGTTAAGTCAAAGAGGCACTTTCCTTGATCACATGCTTCTCACCAAAAAGGAATGAAACAAGTTTTAACTTCAGTATCTCTTTCTTCAAAGAGAACATCTTTCCCATCTGTTATGCAACAGTAATAATATTGGCATGAACCACTTAAAAAATTTTAAAAACTGAATCCTTTGTATGTAACACCTCTGATTCTGGCGCAGTAGGTGCTAAATGATACTTTGTGTGTTGTTAAACTGAAGGAGTTCTTGTACTCAGATTTTTTAATTTCCTCCCTGTTTTCAGTTTCCCAGTTGTTGCCTTCATGCATTCATTTTGATTACATGTAAGTCACTATATCCAAGGGCATTGCCATGCACAGTAGTGGTAAACTGTGTTCCACAGCTAACAGAGAAAATCTCAACAGAATTAGAAACACAACATCCTGCACTAAGTCTGTACACCTCATCTATTCATTGATTTTCCTGGCAATAACTTTTCTGTGTGTAAACCACTCTGCTTTCTTTCTCTTTGTAACTACAGTATCATAAGCAGACATGCCTGAGTTGTAATTCTTTCTCTGTTGTTATCACGGTGCATTTTCTCAGTTGTTGCAAATAACTTTCATATTCAATTCCATGAATTACACTTTATAACAGTTAACAATTGTAAATTCCTTTCTGAAATCTCTCATTCATTAAAAAAAAAAATTATTATTCAAATGGCACATATTTTCACATCTGTAATACGAAACTGAAATATGAGATATTTCTATCAGAATTATTCCTGACAATTTTTAGTAATACACAGTTAAGGAAAAGTCCATCCTATCTGTCACTGCTATAAAGGTGATGAACAAAGAAAACTGATATCCTCTTGTTTGGAGAATACAAAGTGTCATTACACTTTGTAATGTAGTGAGGATGGCCCTGACACTGAGAGCTTCTATGCTAATACTAAATGCCAAGGTGGCTAGCATAACCATGCAAGTCACTGTCCTGTTTTGGGCAAGTGGACAAATAAAGAAACCAAACTCAAAATTGAGTGTAATACCACTCAGTTTGCATCACAGTAGCTGGCTTCCTCCCTCAGATATAGCTGTGCTACTAATATGAACTGTGACATGCCAACCTTAGTTTTTCAGTCAGCTCTTTGACAGCTCCCTCCATTTCATGCTGTTATTGGCAAAATGTCATTGCTTTTTACACCAACGCTGATAAAAGTCACTACGTTGTTATTTTCTCTATGACCTTTGCATGTACTGTGTAGTGGAATTGTTCTGTTCCCCCCTAAAAGCAAGGGATGACAAATAATGTTACTTTGAATTAGAGACTAATTAGAGACTGTTGCTAACCATAGATTGCTTCATTTTAATTAATAAATGTTTTGACTGTCAACAGCATGTGGGGAAGCAACCAGGCCAAAAAAGAGAATAGCAAATATAGACCTGGATTGCTAGTTTCAGTCAAATCCAGGCAAGTTGTCATGACACATGGTTTTGATAGCTTAGCAATTTGGTTTGTCTGAAGCCAGTTAAACACCTTAATTCATCTGAAATAGGTACTTGTCTGCTGGCAAAGCAGTAGCTCCCGAAATGAGACCTCATGGAGTTCCAGTCTGGCCATAGCTTCTTCTGTGTCTGGAATGAGCAAGGAATTGAAACTGGTCTGTCCCTCTGTCCCTACAGGGTCAGCCCTAGGTATATTTATCAAGTGAAGCTAGGATGGGTTTGTTTTTACTATTAATTCCAGACATTTTATGTGAAGTAAATACAGCACTGATTTTTTATTTTTTTCCCTTGGCAATGTGTGAGGCTTAATGACATTTCAACATCCAAGTGCATATTTACAAGACATACTATGGAGTAACAGTAACTGAATAAAGCTTTGCTATAGAATTGCACACAATTGGAAGAGGTATAGCTATGGTCAGAGAAAATTAAGATGGTGTGTCATCCCTCAAAATCTGCAATGTAAAGACCTCCTTTTGAAACAGACATCTTCGGATTTTTGTTAATAAACTTATTTCTGACTGTTTTGTTTTTGTTTTTTTTTTCTAAAGCACAGATTTAGCTATGGATATGGATTTAAGGGAAGGGAAAAGGACAAGTTATAACAACAACAAAATCCGGTTTTCCATCAGAATGGGCTTAGCTTGACACTTCAGTTCAGGCTGCTCATCAAAAATCTGTTTAGAATAGTTGTGCCTTGATCCTCCCTAAATCATTATTTTTACTCACTATGAATGAACTTGAGGAATCTTTCCTTTCTTAAAACTTTGTTGCTCAAATGCACACTACATTTTCTCATCTGTATTGCAGGTGCATGTGGCAACGTTGATGCGTTGTTCTTTGTGTGTGCTGAGGGCTGTGAGAGGTCAGACCAGGTCTCTGGATTTTCCACTCCAGAGGCAAGTCAGTGCCTTAACTTTAGTGCGGACTTGGTCATTTTCTCTCAACATTTCCATTATTGGCCAATGTTCAGTGGCAGTTTCGGTCCTTGGGTTACATTACCTGCTGAGAGAGCCAACCATAGCTGTTTGCTTGTTAATAATTGGCGTTTTTGAAGATGCCAGTGAGTTAGTTTTAGTCTTCTGATCATTGAAAAGGTTTCCTTCACAGAGATGTTACTGCTAGCTGTTTTATTAAATGTGGCAGTGTGCTGCAGAACCAGGTGGGGAGGGAAATGGATCCCAAATCTTTCATTTGGCTGTGATATACTTAGCCAGAGACTTATTTCTACCAGTGTTGGATTACCATGGAGAGGTGTCGTAGAGGACAATAAACTTTACCTGTTGTAGGTCAAGATGTCTAAATATGCATTATCTCTAATGCTTGATCTGGCTAATGAAGAAAGCTGACAATGATACTTTATACTGCTTATTAACAGATCAATTTTTAGAAGCTGTGTCTTTTGTTCATCTGGCCCATGAATCTCATTCTGTTTGTAAAAGAAAATGAACAAGTGCAAAATCTTTTTTTTTTTTCTTCAGTGTACTAAAAATTGCAAGTATATGTTATCAAAATAAAGGTGGATCCAGACTCTTTTGAAATATACATAGTTTTAACAAGAGGGTCCTAAAAGAACTGTTAAATCTGTATTAAAAATTGAGTCAGTCTTGAGGGAAAACAGTTCTGTACTTCAGGGCAATCTGAAAGACTTATTTGATACCTATGAGTTTTAGAAGGAGGACAAATGTTGATGAAGAATGTGAGAAACTTTTGCTGCTCTTGTGGCAAAGAATGTTTCTGCATCTTAGACCCTTTGATTTTTTGGCCTAAATCATCTTTAATTTTGGCATAATCCATTTTCTTTCTGTAATGAAATTCTGCCTCAGAGATAATAAACTATACTAACAAATATTCTGCTCATTAATTGCCAAGATGCACTTTTTATTGTCTGAAAGGATGGAGAACTTCAGAAGCTTCATTAAGACCTTTGGTACTGTCATCTCTTTTTTTCCTCTGCTGCTGTTTTTGGCTGTCAGCTTGAAAGCTTCAGAGTGGCTTTCCAGAGCTGTGCCTTGGAGAATACTGTGATGCTACAAGCTCCTCTGCAGAGGTGAGGAAAGGGCAACTCCCTCAGCAGCTGTGGTGTGGCAGCCACTGGTGTGCCTCAGGCTACAAGCATATCCTCAAAGGTAACTTTGTACCAATTCCAGTAGCAAATCCTACAAAAGCCATCAGATGTAAAGGGTAAAGTTTGTTACATGTGGGGAAAGCCTAACTGAAGGAGAGGAAGGAAGGAAGCAGGAAGTTGTCTCAAACTTTTTAGTGGTGCAAATATTTCAGTGTTTGTCAAATGGGCATTAAATATGTGTGTGAACACAGCCTTTGCACATGCCAAAG
This sequence comes from Calypte anna, assembly GCF_003957555.1. Taxonomy (NCBI): domain Eukaryota; kingdom Metazoa; phylum Chordata; class Aves; order Apodiformes; family Trochilidae; genus Calypte; species Calypte anna. The sequence goes on from NC_044248.1 coordinate 22,490,992, forward strand.
AAACTCGAATAGTATGAATGCTGTCTCTTAATTCTTCCTCCACCCTCCTGGCTGCAGCACAGAGAGACAGCTTTAATCCTGATTGATTTCATTTTCTGCAATTAAGGGGGTGGGGGGCTAACCTTGCAATGGATGGAGTATCTCCACATCTCCTCTCTGAAGGAATTGTCAAATGCTTCAGGTACAGAGACAGCTGCAAGGTAGACACTGTCAGTTCCTGCCTTCAAGGGCTTGATTCTTGCAGGAGAATTATTCCAATTTTCTGTAATGTTTGTGTTTTGTGTTGTGAGTACCTGTCTAGAAAAACTGAACCTATATTAGTCAGTACTTATTTTTTAGCAGTATTCCCTTTCACATCGACAGATACTTAATACTGGTAATAAAAACAGTCTCTGTAGGAAACTTGTTCTGGTTTGGCCAGGCAGCATATTTGGACTCTTTTTTTAGGGCTACCTCTGAAACTTAATTTCAAGGTACCTTTTAAACTGGGGCTTATTTAGTAACATCTCAGGTTTCTTGTTACAACATTTTAGAGATTGGGGTAGTTTTTATGCAGCGATGTTGCATCTTCATTCACTGATGAAATCTGTTTATGAAACTGCTACTGTTTTGGGCTTTGTACTGCCCTTCTCATACAGAACATAGTGTTTGTAATCAATCAAACATCTTCTTTAGAAGCTCCAGGTAGATTTTTCTCCTGAGTATGGCTGAGTGATGTAGTTTGTCCCTGTTCCTAATGTCAGAATTTATTCACATACGTTCATTCATATTTATGCCCTTTTCCCAATCTCCTCCTTTTGCTCTTAGAAAGCAATAGAATATTATTGCAGTCAGTGCCTAAAGCAGCATAAAGGCTGTATAGCTAAGAGCAGAAAAGGACCAGGGATAAGTTGAATATTATTGGGGTAAGTTGCTAAAGACACTAAGAAACTGTGCCTCACTACCTGTTGTTTTATGCAATTTATTGATTCTGCTTTAAAAATTCAATGTAATCCAGAGAACAATTATTAGATTCTGAGACTGGTATCCTGGCCCTGCTATGAGAACGTTACCAATTTTTCTAAATATATGCATATATTGTCCCTCATAATTGCAGTTTTGTGACATTGCTTTGCCATGAATCATTATTAAATTCAATAGCCTTTGTAGCAAACAGGGCAGATGTCTTCCTCATTACATTTCTGTCCCTTTTCCAAATCACTTGTTAATTACACATCTGTGATTGTGGTTAAAGGTAACAGCTGTAAGAACAATAGCAAAAACTGGGTTTCCTGACACTGTTAGAAGGGGGTGATCCATGCATGTTAATGAACTTGATTTGGTTTTTACCTTATGAAATAAAATTCTGTCCAGTTCTGCCATTTTCATAATGAGAATACTTTTCTTTCGAAGGAGCCCACTGGTGTAAGGGCAAGGGTGTAATTTTTAGGTAAGAGTGATAGAAATTGTACTGAGCTGACCTTGATTGTCTCATTGCAATATTTGCATACCAAAGTAGGGGTTTAGATCTCATGGTGACTTGAAGGTAGCTTGCTAGAAACCCTAATTTGAAAATGCTATAACTTGTAAAAATATTATAAGGTTTATTTCTGGAACAGTATTTTGTGAATTGTAACATTTCATGTGTAGTATTTCACTGCACCATTACAGCAGGCGTGCAGAAAATGAACAATCCAGATGACTCAGCTCTGCTTCAGATGATCTTCAATTGCAGAACTTAGCTTATTCCTTTCTGATACTATGTAAATACCAGGTGGTGGTAGGCATTTGTCACCTTTTTTACTACTGTATTTTGAAGCTGCAGACTACGGAGTGTTATATTAGAAAAAAAATACTATTAGAGTGTTCTGCCAGGAGATGGTACATTTGGATTTTAAGGAAAACTGCATTTGAAAAAATGTGAGTGCTTTATTATTGTGTAAAGCAGCTTGCAGAGGTAATCAGTTGTCTTTCCTGGGCTTTCTTAGCTTGCCAAGTTTTTGGAGTGATGAAGTCCATATGACCTAGAGAGAAATACTTGGTTGATGGCTGACAAGGTCTCAGAAAAGGTTTGCTGTCTGAGTCACTTGCTTTCACTGATATAATTAAGCACACCAGGCTAGAGATTTTGGGAATTCTTAGTCTTTGCAAACAAACATCTCGAATGTTAAGTCCATCCTTATGATTCCTGCATTTTCACAATCAGTTTTAAGTCAGTATAAAGCTTATCTAACTGAAAGTGTACATGCAAAACAGGTGTTACATTTTAGCCTCAGTTGCAGGACTCTGAACCAGTAATGAGTCCAACTTGCCCCACATTTAGTGATCAGTCGACCTGTCATACGAGGAGCAGAGGTGTCAGGAAAAGGAGATGCACCTTCCCTGTGGTGAAGGCACAATCCCAGATTGAGATAAACCAACTCTAGAACTGTGTAACTTGTCCTCAGCAGCTTTTGCAGGAAACAGAAAAATTGTAGTGGGAGGAGCCATTCTTGCTCCTGAAGCTCGACGAGCTGCCAGTCTCTTCCATGCCTCGCACCAGAGTGAGCTTCCTCTATGGGTGTGTGTCCCACCTTTATTGGCCCCCTGGTAATAGGGGGCCTGCCCTAACCAGGCACAGGTGGACTCCCACCCACTCTTTGGCAACTCGAGGCACCTGGTTTATCTTGTTTCTCTACAAAAAATTACTCTCTTGTTCACAGCCTTCAGACTTAATGGACTCTAGCAGTTTCAAATCAGTAGTCTTCGCCACATGTATACCCAATGGAGTGTGTGGCCTACTTGGGCCAATCTCCCCAGGTGGCTGCTTTAATGTGTGAAAGAGCAGTGCTGCCAAAGGGACACCAAAGATTCAGATGTTTGCTGGTGGTTGTCCTTTGAAGAATGCTTTGTTCACCTTTTCCATAGACAGGGAAGAAATCAGGGCAAACTGGCTGTCCTCGCCAAAAGTTACCCTAAGTTACTTCCCTCTGTACCACTATGTGGTCTACAAAAACCCTTTTTGCCCTTTACTTCAGAAAGAACGTGAGTTAAAGATTCAAAGAAATCACTTTTATGTGGTGTCTACCATGACTGTCCTGCAGAAAATACCACATTTTCCTGGACCCAAGCAACCATGTGAAGTCAAAATATTCAATATGAAACATCCTTGTACCTATGCAAAGCAGTTTTCTTGTATATTTTGCAATCTGGACAACTGAACTACATGGACATCTTCAATCTGAGAGGCTTTTCCTGCTCCATGGGGCAGGGTGCTGCATGAGGTGGTTCATGACTGGCACATGGAGAGCAGCCTAGTGGCAGGATTTGCCTTATCCCATCATTTGCAGATGTCTGGATGACCCAGAAACCAGGGCATTTCATGGAGAATATGCCCAGTGATGTAGTTAGAGGCAGAGTAACTTGGAGGTCAGGCTCTTTTCTTGATCTATGTAATCTCTCTCACCCAAAGTCGTTAAAGACTCTCAATTAGTCCCAGAGTGTGTGTTTGTTGATTTTTATTATATAAAAGCCTATTAAAGGTTATATTTTATTTTCCTCTCCTGCCAAGGCTGTATCTTTATCTTCCCTTTTCCTCTAAATTTTTCGCTCTCACTTTTCAAAAATAAATATTCTTGTTGTTGCTATTGTTGTTAAAGTTTTATCAGTAAAAGCTGGTTTTGCACAGTGTAACTGCTTCTGCAGCTCATTTTTTAATTTGAATGCAGCTCATGCCAGTGATATATTTATAGCCTGATGTCATAAAAAGCTGTGTTACATCAATTAAGTGATGGACCCTAGCACTAGGATTAGGATGACTGGGAAGTCAGACAACTCTTCAGGAGGTCTTTTGCCAGAACTAGTCCATTATTTAACTACATCTTTTCCACACAGAGAACTTTTTTGCCCAAAGGCAAAAGAGCGGAAAAGTTAAGAAAAGAAAGCGCATGTTGGTTTATATAGGGTGCATTTATTCCTTTGTTCTCTTCAGGGTGGATCTGGTTGGGTGCTGATGACCTCTACTGCTTGACCGACACATAAATAAAATTGCCAACACAACCTTTTTCTCTGTTTCAGCACAAGCAGCACAAGAGCAGTACACAGATAAAAGCAGTCATGAGGTGCAGGATTACAGAATGTCAATAAAGGCACACTGAAGTAGAGATGTCCCCCCAGTAAGCCACATCTTCCCACATTGGTAGTGTCCCATTTTTTCTGCTGTAATTGTAAATTAAGACTGATCAAAGTGATTGTGAACTGCCTCCTTTAAAAACTGCTCTGGTCAAGTCTTGAGTAAACTAGTATGATAGAAGAAAACATGGTCTAAACAGTCATTTTACATCACTGCACTTTAAACATTAGTAGACATGTAGTAAGGAATGAGATAATAATCACACTAGATAACAGGTGATTGTCAGCCTTCTGAGTCCTCTCAGCAGAGATAAGTATTCATTTATTCTTCTGTCAAGGAAACTTTACTACCTCATATACTAGGTTAGTTGCAAGGCTGCTATGTAGTCATAAATGTTGTTGTTGTTATTCTGCTTCCCTAACAACACTATTTTAGCCAGCTTTTGCAGCAAATTATAAAATTATTCTGCAAACCCAGTCTTTAGCTGTGTAGTTTCTTGATACATGACTCACTAATGCAGTATTAGGTTAGACAATGGTTTCTTAAAACAAGAAATCATTACCATGCCTTTTACCACCCTAAAAAGCAGAATGGATAAAAGATGAAAATAAAAAATAGAGACAGCAGTACATTTCAAACCCTAAACTAAATTTTACTATGCAGCAAAAACTGGAAAACAAATGGACTCAACTGCTGTGATAATTTTGCCATGGAGTTTTAAAATCATGAGTGTTCATAGAATATAGAAGATCCATAGCTTATGTGGTCTTTTTGGGTTCCCCTATACAAATCATTTACATCTCAAATTACTGTAGTCCAGCATGTTAATTAAACACTGAAATGGCTTCATATACTGACTTCACACATCACTTTTAAAGTAGTGTCAGATACCAAAAATTAAAACTTCTTAAACTTTTAGCATGTGTGTAGAATTTACTTATTTTTACCAGTTATAGTAGTGTTTTCTGCTGCTGTAGACTTTAATTGTGGTAAGTTTGGAAACTTCAGATGCAGGAAGTAGGAAATCTGGCATGTCATGTAGTAGGTGAAAGACTTAACATGAGCAGTAACAGAAGCAAACATGTAGTGAATATGTATTAATAATGTAGAACATCTGAAAACCAGTAAAGTGAAAGAAGTTTGGCAGCGTTGATTTTGCTGAACCACAATACTACACATAGTAAGGAGAATCCCTGCAGTGCCATTCCTGCTTGTTTCTTTAAGTTCTGCACAGGGCAGTATCCATGCTGGGTTTTATTTGAGTAGCTTTAGTGGTCTCAGGTGCAAGAAGGGGGTAGGCTAAGAGTTCATTGTGAAATCAGGCTGTCAGTAGTTGTGGAAGACTGCAGTTTTTAAGTGAAAATAGGGTTTAGTTTTCAATTTGAGGGTCTCAAGAGAGAAAAAATTGCAACTCTATCATGCAGACACCTACCTTGTGAATATTGTAGAGGAAGCCCATTCTGTTATGTACTCTAGCCTATGAACACATAAATATACACTATTGTCCAAGAGATGGTCTCAGTCCCATAAAATTAAAGATTTTGTTGTTGTTGTTAGATCCCATGTTGCCATCTCTTTTCATTTCCTGCACAAGGGTCTATTTGTGTCCCATAAAATCTCACTTATGTATCTCCTGTGTTAAATAAATAAATAAAATTAGAACTCCTGCAGCTCTCTGATGAAGCAATTTAGAATGTTTAGTTTAAATAAGTTTTGAGCACCTATTCTTTCCAGTATGTATTACTTTATGTAAGTGGTTTAGATTCTAATTTTAATCTCTGGCCTGAGTTTGAGGGAGAAATGTTTGCCTCAGTTGGTTGGGGGAAAATGGGTTACATGCACCCTCTTGGGAGGGCACAGGAGTGAATCCCCAAAACAGAAGCTCTCTGAGGCATCAGCAGAAGTCACAGAAGTGACTGTGAAGACACAGAACTGTGTGTGTTGCTTCTCCCTTGGCATGTCACCACTATGGAGAGTGTCCCAGGAGAAACTCTCTCAGCAAGCATGCAGTTCCCTTCTGTGCTGTGGACACCAATTAATGCCAATTAAAATGGTGATTCTTTTTTTGATAGTTAGGAAATCAGTGGTGTATAGACAAATCCATAAATCAAGAATTTGTAAATATTTTTGTAAAGTGGAGAAGCTATATCAGTAATTGTTAAAAATGAAATATTCTGAACCTAAGTGTGGAGTGTAAATTAATAGCAAAGGAACAGCTGTGGTATTAGTTCAATAATTACAATACTTTACTTGTTGCAATATATATGACTTCAGAGTGGCAGATCCATCCCTGGGAAGTGTTCAAAGAAATGTGCTAACATTTCTTTTGACAGGCCTTGACATTTCTTTCCCCACTGCCACCTCCCCCAAGTAGTGCTGGCCACACTAAAACCTCTGTGCCTGGTTGAATGAATTTTCTAGTCCTGATGATAACCTTTCTACTCCTAAAGGAAAGAGATTAATTTTCACAAAGCTAAAATACTGCTATTAATTTAAGGGAAAAAAAAAAAAAAGTTATGTGTTCTTCTGTTTTTAAAGAAAATTTTCAAATCTTCTTTAGGCAATGATAGGAGTCTTTAAAAACAAACTTCTCTAATTTCCTGATTAAACAGAACTCTGAAAAATGCAAGTGAATGCTAAGATAAACATGCAAACTGCAAAATTTAGAATATAATAGGTTATTTCAGTTGGAAGGGACCTACAACAATCATCTGGTCCAACTGCCTGATGAACTCAGAGCTGACCAAAAGTTAAAGCATGTTATTAAAGGCATTGTCCAAACATCTCTTGAAGACTGACAGGCTCGGGGCATTGACCACCTCACTAGGAACCTTATTCTAGTGTTTGACCAAAATCTCAGTAAAGTACTTATTCCTGATATCCAGCCTAAACTTCCTCTGGCACAGCTTTGAACTGCTTCCACACATCCTATCACTGGATCCCAGGGAGAAGAGCTCAGTACCTCCTGCTCCATGTCCCGTCGTCAGGAAGCTGTAGAAAGCAATGAAGTCACCTCTCAACCTTCTTTTTTCCAAAACAGATAAACCCAAAGTCCTCAGACTACTCTTTGTAGGATATTCCTCCAACCCTTGCAGTATCTTCTTGCCCTCCTCTGGACACATTCAAAGACGTCAACATCCTTAAAGTGTGGGGTCTGGCCCAGAACAACTCAAGTACTCAAGCTGAGGCCACACTGATGCTAAATACAGTGATGCTCCCCAGGATGGAGTTTGCCCCTTGGCTGGTAGGGCACAAAGAGGACTCCTATTGAGCCTGCTGGGCACCCTCTCTGCAGCGCTGCTTTGCAGTCACTCCTCTCCCAGTTTAAACTTGTGCCTGGAATTTTTTGTGTCCCAGGTGCAGGATGCAGCATCTAGACTTGTTAAATTTCATCCCATTACTCGTAGCCCCATGGTCCCCAATCTGTCTGGATCCCTCTGCAAGGCCTCTTGTCCATCAAACACCTCCAAGTTTGTTATTATCAGCATTTCTTCCTTAACTAAAAAAATAATCTGGCAATATGCTTAAAGTAACAAGCTTCCTCTTCAGCTGTAAATGTGTAACCAAGTAAATAATATCCTGAGAAATTATTTTATGTGTTAATATTTTGATTTCACTTCAAGGGGCTCAAGGGTGCTGAGTGGCTTTTGGTTATCCATTACAGGTTTTTTGGTAGCAAGGTTTTATTTAGTGCAGTCTTCTGGAAAGCAACATGGTTTGCATAACTAACTTTCCCCTTTTAGAATCTCTTGATATAGAAAACACATTTTTTCCATGTTCACTTATTTTGAAACAGAATTCACACCAGATTCTCAGAACTTTCCTTTTAAATCACTTTGTGCTCAAAAAAGTCTCTTGTTGATAGGCAACAGCATCTCAGAAGCAGAGAAAATCATTAGGTTTAATTAGGATCAAATATTTGTTAAGCACTGATAGATGAATTGAGTGTATTCAGTAATGGAGAAATTGTTTGTGGGTAATGTGCTGTAGTGGTAACAAATGAGGAGTGCATGGTTGAATAAATCTGCACAGAGATATTTTTCCTTGTGGATTGTTTTTCATCTGGAGTAGAAGTTTTATTTATGCAGTATGTATTTTTTCCATCATTCTTAGCTATCTGCGTCACAATTTATTTTTAAGAGCATCCTGTTAAATTGATAAGTAAGATGCCAAAGGGATTGCACCATCTTCTAGTACATTCTTAAATACAATTTTTCATCTGTAGTAAATACAAATATGGGGAAATTGGTAAGTGAGATGATGAGCTTGTGCACTCATGAAAAGCTTCTGTGCTGCATCTCTAGGGTCCAGGTATAGTTGTCTTTGCTAATTAACCAAACAAAACATCTAAGAACCCAGGTCAGAAAACTAAATAACCCAGGCCTTTTTTTTTTTTTTTTTCATTTTGATATAGCCTGTTGGCTAAATTTTGTTATTTATCATTAAGACATGCTTCTTGATGGTCTACTAAAAAACAGTCACTATTAAGAATAAAACTTTGTTGTATCATTTCAAGATGTGACCTTGAATGCTTACAACAAACAGTGTTGTTCTTTTACTGGGGGCTGGAAGTATCTGTCTAGTTCAGAACTGTCTCATTTTCAAGCTACAATGCTTTATTGTGCATTTAGTAGAGAAAAAAAGATAAAATCAAGTGTAAAGGAACAAGATAGTACAGATAAGCTGAATGGAGGAAATGCTTCAGCTGCCAGTGGTCTGGACTTGCTCATTAGCTGTATAACATTCTCTAGACAGATGCCAAAACTTTATCTTTGCGAAGGGTTTCAGAAGGAAGAATTACAATCAATGTTTGATGTTGAATCTTAGTTCTAGAATAGTATCTCTAGATTCGTAACAGTAAGCAGTGATCATAGGGCAATCTGACTTCTATTTAGAAAGAAATTTCAAAATTAGGGCTGACCTTTTACAAAAACCAAGAAGCACTGCTCAAAGGGAGTTGGTTTCTGAGCTTAGTCTCCAAACCCCAAGAAGTTATCTTTGAAACTAATGAGGATAAAATTAAGCATTGTAGCCTGTGGCACACCCACTTCAAAGCTTTAAATGTAAATGTAAGGGTGCAAATTAAGTCAACTCTTTTCTGGCTATGTTTTTAAAGGTGCTTAGGTTACTGCAGAAGCTATAGAAAGTGATTGCTTCTGTCTTCTAAAACTGTTGAGGAACAGTAGAATGTGAAAGGTGTTTCAGAGTGGTTTGATGACTGTGAGCACTGCATGTTAATGGCATTTCAATGTGAGTGTCTTAGTCACCATTAAAAGGGTGAAATATATCCCTTATTATGAAAGGCTGGGAGCCGAATCTCTAGCTTGCAGGAGACTGAGGGGCAACCTCATTAATGTTTATAAATGTGTAAAGGATGAGCATTGGGAGGATGGAGCCAGGCTCTCCTCAGTGATGTCCAATAATAGGATAAGAGGCAAATGGGTGCAAGCTGGAGCATACGAGGTTCTGCATAAACATAAGGAAAAAATTTTTCACTGTGAGGGTGACAGAGCATTGGAACAGGCTGCCCAGTGTGATTGTGGAGTCTCCTTCTATGGAGACATTCAAAATCCACATGGACACGTTCCTTGGTCACCTATAGTAGGTGATCTTGCTTTGGCAGGGGGGTTGGACTTGATGATCTCTCATGGTCCCTTCTAACCCCTAACATTCTGTGATTCTGTGATTATCTTCTTACAAGCTCCATTTAATATTGAAAGGTCTTCCTGGAGCATTCTGTTCTCCAGGTGAACAACCCCAACCAACTCTCTCAGCCTCAGCTCTTAACAGAGGCCTTAACATCCCTCTGATCATTTTTGTGGCTCTCCTCTGAACCCACTCCAACAGATTGAAGTCTTTCCTGTGTCAAGGACTCCAGAGCTGGACACGGTACTCCAGATGCGGTCTCACCAGAATGGAGCAGATGGGAATAGTCACCTCTGACAACCTGCTGGACACACTTCTTTTGATGCAGGCCATGTTTTTGGTTTGCCATTGTTTAGTTTAGTGAAAACTAGTCAGTGCAAAGTTTGTTACTTTCTGATTTTATTTACTGTGGTATTGGCTACTGTGGACTATTTACTGTGGACCTGGCAAGACAGGCATAGAAATGTGAAGTTTCCTGTTGTTTGTCTGCCATCTTTTGTTTTAGGGTGAAGGAGGGTATTAGGAGATACATCAAATCTGAGAAAATTTTAAATGCATCTAGAAGCTAATTTGGTAGCCCTGGCTTTTGATGCTGTTTGTGGCCTAATGCTATATACAGATTCCCTTCTCTTTCATTGTTACCAAAGTGCCTCTCATGAGAGACTTTCTTTGTAGAGTATGTTTGCTCTCAAGTTCTTAATTCATCCTTATGAAAATTTGATTATGAGGCCTCCAGATTTTGAAAAGATTTAATTTCTGCATAATCTTTCCATTGGAACTTGTTCTTGTTATAGCAAGCTTCAGATTGCTCTGATCAGCAAGAAGATCTCTGTTCAGGGCAGTATTTCTGAGGGGAGCTTAGTTACAGACGTTATACCTTTACTTTTAAAGCTAACTTACAGATTGCCATACTTTATTGACCTCTAAAGAGAAATTCAATTAAAAGTGTACAATTTTTACCAAGGAGAGAAAAAAGTACAAAATACTGTCCAAAAGGGACTTTTAAGTAGAATTATGTACTGCTGATTATTACCACTGAGTTTGTTGATTGTTGTTATGGTGAAAGTGCCCTTTTAGCAGATAATAGTGATAAACTGTCTTTCACAGTTTTAAAAAAACAAAAACATGGAGTGGAACCACACATTTTGTCAAACAAATATGATATGCCAGTGCGATGTTAGGGGGAAATTGTTATCTCCACATTTGTGAGCATAGTTTTCTCTCTCCTGTGTTAGAAGAGGCTGTGCTAAAGTTTCTGACACTGCATCTTAAGACCTCTGTAAAACCAGTAGCATACTTGTCATTTTATTCTGCAGGAATGTCTTTTCCTTTAGAAATAGACTTAATATCAACATTGCTCACCATCTGCTGCTTAAAAACTCCACACTGAGGAGAGCAGCTGAACCACTCACACTCTGTAGGCTAAATTGGAATAAGAGCATCTGAGAATGATAGCTGGAAGGCAAAACTCATGACAGCTGGACCAGTGAGTATAAAGACACTCATTCTTAGTGTCCTGCAAAGACCAGCACTGCAGGTCCTTTTAGTAGACAGGGAGCATAGAAGCATTACAGAATGTTTGTCAAGACACAGGATGCATTTTCAAACATGGCCTGTAATTACACTCACCTTTTCATGTATGTAATACTAGTATGCATAATTCCTGGCATGCTTTTCCTAGTACAGAATTTACATGTGACTTTTCTTTCTTCATACCCAAATTTTATCAGTTACTTTCATAAACAATCATCTGAAAAACAGTGGGGGACTTTGTTGTATGTACCAGGGTGTACTCATCTGTGGGCTGGGGCAAGGTTATTCCACAATCACACCCAACTGTTACAGCATGGTTAGGGGATGTGTTTTGGTTATGGAATAAATTACTGGACAAAATATTTCACATGGCCAAACTGTAGTATTTTAATTTGCTTTTTTCCTCAGTTCTCATGTATTCTAAAAAGTGTATCTCAGATACTGCATTGATTTAAAGCAGATTCCACAACTAGATATTGGCAGTATTCTGCACAATTCAATGTGGCTAATGAAGCACTTCATCAGCCTTCAGGGTTATAGCTATGGCTTGGCATAAAAATATGACCTTGACATGCTTTGAGCTACACAATGAACTCGTCAATAGGAAATGACTAGCATTTGTACCCTATATAGTCACAGAGACATTATGTTCCCAAACACAAAGAAAAACAGAATCTGAAGAGTGAAGTTGCTTATCACTCTTAAAATGTCCAAGTAAACTGTACATTTCCATTTGCTACTGTTGGTATAAACTTCATTTCTGTGTTTCATGTGAAATAGCAACTAACTGTAAAAATTTAATTTTTCTTTAACTTTTTTTACAAGTTCAGTTCTGAGATACTTTTGCAAATCATGTGGTAGTTTTGAAATATAATCATCTTTTTAAATATAGCTGTGTTCCTAGAATGTCAGGCTAATACACTAACTGTGCTGGATTATATATATATTATAGCTGGATTGATTCTAAAGCCTTAGCACTCCAAAGTTACATTAGTTGAGAAGGTAAAGACAGTAGACTTCTAAAACTTCCTTTCATTTACATGCTTCCCTTCAGCTTGTGTCAGTGATTTTGATTCTTAATCTCCTTTTCAAACCAGTAGATCAGAAAATAGAAAACAAGCAAACAGAACCACCTAACAGTCCAGAGGTGAAGTCTTTCTCCATGTGTTTCCTGTCTCCATTTTCAGAATTGAAGGTGTATTTTTACCTTAGCTGTGCTGTTAGTTGACATCTTGGAGTTTGTTATAGTAATAAGTATGTGTGGGTTTTGCTGCTGTTTTAAGTGTTTTATTCCTTACTGCCTGAATGGAAGCTTTAGGTCAGTGCTTTTTTGTAGCAGATGTCAGCTTTAACTCTTCTGCCCAACTGGATGCATTTAAGGAGTTCTCAGGGATAACTGTTGAGCATTTGTAGACAAAGATTATTTTCCCAGAGTGCTAAAGCAGCAGATCTCTATTGAGGCTTTTATTCTATTACTGTACTTATATCCTATTATGTGAAGTTAAAAATACTCTTAAACCTTTTCTGGTCTCAATAGGGTGCACATAGCCCAAGAGTATTAAAATCCTGCAAAAATGTCTAGGGGCCTAGCCTCTTCATCATCCCTTTCCCCAGTCATCTTTTTGTCTTAGGTAAGTTTTGATGCCTGCTATCCCCATTTTCAAACACTGTGGGTTTTCAACTTTGTGATTTCTTTCACACTCCAGAAACTTTTTCTCCTACTCCTCCCCTTTCTGAGTCTTTTTTTTTTTTTCCTAAGAAAGCAACTGAAAGCAGCCCTCAATTACTCTTTTCATCAGTTTTCCAGGTGACCTATTACTTTGACATTTTTCACCACTTTTATCTTTAGGCATTTTAGCGGTAGAAGAGAGGTTAATCCTGAATTGAACCACTCCATGAGATTTGATTGCTCTCACCTGAATGGGAGCCATCAAGTGTTAGTGATTGTGTGATGTCCCTGGTCTGGAAGATATGTGATAGTTTAACTCATTCTGCTGTAAAAGTGTTAAAACTTCAGTTTTATTCATAGCCGTAAACAGAGATTTCCTTAACATGTTTGGATAGGTTTTGTTTGTTTTCTCCAGTACTATGCTACACATAGCTGTCTTTTCTGAATAAAAATGCCATGTCTATTGTAATAGGTAAATCATGACCATGGTTATAATCTCTCAGGAGAGTTTGATGTTGGTATGTTGTATATAGATTTCTTATATGCACATTCCTCTCTGAAAATGTACGTGTAGATGCTGTAGTCACATTTTTGACTACACCGAATACTGTATATAGTTGTTAAACGCAAACTAGTTTCATTTATACCTTTTAAGGAGTCCAGATACTCTTGAAATTAAATCTTGCTGTTATGAATCTTTGGAATCATCCAGTAGAGTCTGCTTACATTCCCATAGATTTTGGTGTTTGTGCTGAATGCATAATTTTCCCTGGCTTCCAAGTGTCATGCAGTGCAGGAAGATGGGTGAGCTGTGGGTTTTGTTTGTTTTAAGAACACTTGTCCAAACTTGTAGCTTTGCCTTTGATTCTACAATCTTAGGAAAGAATTTGGCTAGACATTCAACATCTGCATCTTTAGCCTTAACAGAAAATGTAAATAAAGAGGAAAAGGAGCTCTGCAATGTAGCTGTGGTGTGTTTGAATGCTTTTTCCTCTTAGGCTGCTCTGGCTGTTGGGAGTACAGAGGTCTCTGTCTGCCCCGTGTGACACAGGCCAAATGGCTTCAAACCATTACAGAGCCAGGGTCTCTGTCACTGCCACCATAGTTTACTTTGGTATAGAAATCCAGCTAAACTTGGAAGTGGGCTTGAAATTTCTTAAATTCCTTAAGGGCCTATGGAAAAAAAGTGTGTGTGCAATGAGGATTCAGCTACCTGAACAAGCAGCATGGAAGTGTGCTAGCTCTAAAACAAACAAATATCACACCACACTTGAGCTAGTAAAGTGTGTCTGGTTAAAATGTTGGAGCTATGCTGCTCCTAGGATTAGATTACCTTTTGTGCTGTAGTATGCTTTAGAAACCTGGGAGTTTGGAGTGACACCAACTTAAGGTCTCTATGCCATAGGGAATTCTATGTTACAAACATGAACATGAACAGTACAATTATTATATGTCTGGGCTTTCGAGTGACTTGGAATCCCAGTCTAAAGATTGTATCCTAGTTCCATTGTTACTGTACTTATGTGTTTGGCCTCCCTGGGAATTCTGCAAGAAATTGGATAGCAGACATTGGCACTTGCACATACATCTCTTGTTAAACAGAATTTACTTATGCATGCTCTGTCTCATTGACAGCACTGTATATCTGTTACTGAAAGTTAAGTCAAATACTTGTCTGTTTTCTCTTGTTGGCTATTGTGGTTTGAATTTGATTTTATTTGGCACAAGTTTTTCAGTTGCCTGTGTATTTGTTCCCCATGGCTTTCTCTTGCAAGCATACCTGAGGTTCATGATAATGATCATTTATAGAAAGTGATACTGAAAGAGACTTTATAAAAACTGAAGCCACATAGTTTTAAAAGGTGACAGACAAGAAATGGTCCAATTCTTAACTTTATAGATAAGTATATTTTTCCTCTTTAAAATTAGTAATTCTTTTTGTTTGATTTCTCTCCTTTGAGCAGCTAGTGAAGTACTTGCATGCAATGCAAAACTACTAAATATGTAGAATTAGTTGTGTTCATTCTTCCCACAAACGCTACACACTGCACATGATGCTATCATCTTGTTCTCTCAAGGGCTCAAGTTTTCCATCATTTATATTTTATAAGTGTTGTTACTTAACCCATTGCAGAGGGTAAAGGAAGGGGGGAAGGTCCTGTTCTTGCAGACATCAAGATGCTGCTTATCTCATGAAATGTATACTGCTAACATTTTAAAAATTTGAAATAGCATACAGTAAGCATACAGTTATCTATAAGATCATGATATCAAAATATATAATGAGCAATGTAGGAGCAATTTCTCTATGTAAGATAGGAAGGACAAATTAGGAGGCTGGATAAATGTGAATGGATCAACAAAATCTGGCATTTTAAATTTATCAAAGCCAGAGAACACTAAATCTTAGCAAGCCATCCCTGTTCAGCCCTGAGGTTTTGTCATCTGGGCATTGATGTTGTGGGTTTCTTAATACTGCAGATACTTTGTGCATGAAATAAGGTGGGGGGAGGGTCTGCAAAAAATGCTTTTTTCTCTCAGTTCTTAAAATGAGCCAGGCATCTACATCTTCTGTCTCCTTGTGTATAAACACAACCTTTAATGTATTTACTATGATAGATATGAGGCAGAACCATGAAAACCAATAGGTTTTGTGCTTTAGAGCCTTTGGACAAAAATATACTGATAAAGGAGTCTACATAGTATTTAGTATAGTTTTATCTTCTTGTGTATGTTAAATGCTTTATTTCTAAAACTGCCACTAGTAGTTAGAATGTCAGTAGAGAATAGCTATAAACATATAAATACCCCACAATATTTCTGATACCTGGCTTTAAAACTATTTATTGGGCTGTGCTGTGAGCCAAAAGCTTAATAGCCTATTAATATACTATTAACTTTGTAACGCATGGCACTGTTGCTACTCTGAGAGGAAGGCTGATACCCCTTTGAATTCAGAGGTGCATTAGGCTTGTTTTAGGTTTTTTAATTGCTTCTACTTTGCAATAGATGCAAATGGTTTTTCAATATTAACATAATGTAATCTTTATCATAAGAAATTACTGCAATATAAAAAATAACTGCTGGATTCTTCAATGATAATTCTTTTTGTTCAACTTGACAGCTAATTTACAAGTTCCCTCCCCCACCTCATGTAATTCTGCAACTTTTAATATGCTGGTGGCTGAATCATCTGACTCCAGCTGGAAATGCAAATTTAATATGGTGTCAACAGGATTCTTTTGCATAAGCAACCATATTGAGTGTACTAGTGGTCAAAGATACAAATGAATTCTCACTTTATGCAAAGAGGATAAGAGAGAAAAGAAGAAAGTATAAATAATCTTGTGTTTACCACTGGGAATTTCCGTAAGTATGACAAATCAGGTATGTAGGGAAATCTGACTTTGTAGGTTCCCACCTAATAGAGCTGCCCCTTTGTAGCCACATACCAGACAAGAAGGCTTTGAATGCTTTTACTATATAAAGATATGTTTATGTCAAGAAGTTTGACTGACGTTTTTATAAATTGAGATATTGTTTATTCCTAGGAAAAAAAAACAACATCTTGTGGCTAGATATGGAAAAAATATTTGGAGTGAACATTTCTGGAATGAATTAAAGAAAAGAAATAGTGTGTATAAAACACTTGACCAAGCAGAAAGTATAAAAATATCCTTGAACTTGCTCCATTGCAAAACTGCAGTTAGAACTGCTTTTTCAGTTCCTACAGTAGCCAAAAAATTGTCTAGGCTGCTTTTAAGATAAACTAACTGTGCTTGGCTAACTGTGTGCAAGAATAAAATGTCTGCTTTGTAATATGCAAAATCAGTGCTGGAGATCTGTTTAATAGGGGGCTTTTCCCTACAGCCTAAATCTAGCAGATTTCTACAGAGCATGCTTAATTTTAGCTTCGAAATAATCCCATTCTAATACAGAAAATCACATGCTTATATGTCACAGAAGACCATGGATTTTATGAGCATGTATTAAGGACTTTGAATCAGAGCCCCAATGTTTCTAAATGAGAAAGCTGAGTGGAGACCTGCTACAAGTATAGTATTATCCAGTATTACATCTTCAGATATTTGAATCAAAAAACTGAATTCCTTCATAATATGCACAGCTTCTGTGTCTACTAAATATACCACAGTGATGTCTGTAACCGGGGATATCATCAGCAGAGTTGTTAACAGAAAAAAAATACCTGAAGGCAGTAGTTTTTCTTCACCTTGATTTCTCAGCTTCTTTTAGATGGTCTCATGTCAGGAATCTGTTGTGTCATATGGACTAATTATTCTTATTTCACTCTATATTTTTTTAATCATCCTAAAACGTATAAGTAGGCAGTTCTTAGGCTTCTATTTACCACTCTGGGAGCAAAGCTCACACCTGGCCTTCTTATTCTGTGTGCAAATTCAATGTATTGTGCCTGAACAATTGGCAGCACAGTGGGACCACGAGATGCCTGAACAGAGGGTGTGCTAAGCCCAAGACAGCTCTCTGTTGCTTTAGAACAGATGCAGCCTCAGTACTGTGAGGTTTCTGTAATGTGATGGCATCATAACGTGACAAATAGCATCATGACATTTTATTAGTAGAAACCCTTGAAGCTAGAGTCCTCATTTGAGAATCTGTGAAGTTCAAAGGTGGCTTTGGGACCTTTGCAGCCTTCAGATAGGGTTTATAAGATGTGTAACAGCCTCATCTGTCTTAAGACAGCAAGGGAAACTTGCTTCAGGCTTTTCTATCATCCAGCTCTCAAGTACCCTCTTTGCCTCCATGCCTTCTCTCTTAGGGGAGTGTGAATTTTCAGCAGATGTCTGTAGTTCAAGCACAAAGATCATCTCAGGCTGTTGTTCCCTTGAAAGGAGATCATCTGCCCAGGTGCTGCCTGAGCTGTGCATGCTGCAGGCGTGGCAGGAGCAGTGTCTTGCTCCCTTTCCCTTCAGCTCACCTTTCCCTTCAGCTCACCTCTCTTCAGCTGGCCTGTCAGAAACTGTTTCATGGCTTGGCCAATGCTTGCTTAGGGAAAATGCCTGGTGTGGTACTGTATGCCATGAAACAAAACAAGTCTGGAAATTACTACAGTAGTTTGAAATATTACATTACTTGAGGCAAAGTCAGGTGGTGCTGTTTCTCTGGTACTTGGAATTTAATATGTTTTCTGCGATTCTGTATTTACTCTGGGAAGTAAAGAAAATTATAATAAGCATACTTTATCTTAGCATGGCTACTAAACTTTTTTCTGGTTCCTTGTGGCCTTCCTCTACATGTACTTAATTCCTTCTTTCATGAGAAAATAAAAATTCAAAACATGCTTCCCTGGTTTCTTTTTCTAAGTGTGTACTTTTACAATTGTGGGGAACTGGGACTTTCTGGGACACTTTTCTTGAGTATGAGCTGAACATTTCCTCTTAGTACATGCAGGATGAAAAGATTTTAATGACAGGGTTTCATAAATCCCATGAAACAATTGTTTACATACCAAAAGTGATGTGCACATACGTAGTTTGGGGATGTTTCTGAATAGGACCTGCAGTCACCTAATTAGACACGCATGGTATTAGTAGGCATTTGTAGTACTCACAGGACTAGTCCAAGGACAAGAGATCCCTGCTGAAAATTTTCCATTAAAAAGATAATTGCATAGCACAAGGCCTTTTTTTAAAGCTTTACTATGTTTTTTTTTGTTTTAATTAGGTGCTGAGATCTAGATTTAAAAAGACTGGAAATAGAAAAAAGGGTTTCTTTCCTGGGTAGTAAAACTAATCAACCTGGCAGCGACTGTGGAATTGTGAAAAATTTAAAACAGAGGTGCTGTGTTTATAGTTTTGTGACATGTTTTGTGATCTGATGATCCCTGTAGAATTGAATGTTTGGTTTATACAGATGAATTATTTCATAGTTTGCACTGCAGTATGACAGACCTACATCTGGTTTGTTAATAACTTAAGTACCCAGTTGTATATTACCAGTAACATGAGGTTCTAAACTTTCTTAGGGTGAGATTTATGGGAATCCGAATGCTCCACCAGCACCCTATTGGCCTCAGCTATGCTAAAACATGAGAAAGGGTGAGAACATTATGCACACTGGTATAACCCTCAACTGTGACTGGTGGCATCACTGTAAGTTACTAAAACTGGATAAAATAAGGAGGAGTTTGCTCATTTTCAGTCAGAACTGGAGAGCAACTAAAGGAATGATTCCTGGGGTGTTTTTACCATGAACTTCAGAAAGGTCCTAAAGGAAGTACAGTGAGTTTCAGGGAAGATATTCTGAACCTTAAATGATTGTAAGGTGTTAATGGTAACACGTGGTAATAACAGGAAGAGAGAAGTTGGAAAGAATGTTGTGAAATATTCTTGGGCTCCTTATATTGCTGTTCTGCTGAGTGTGTAGCATGCTTACTGAAACTATCGAGGGAAAATCATGATCTTTGATTTCAGGAAAGACCCCCTCTGGACTTTCTAGGTTCTGGTGGTTGCACTGGGAATGGCTGACAGCTGATAAGTCCTGCCACATGCACAGCCTTTCATGTGTATCAGTGCACATGTGTCAAATATGATTTTCTCCCTGTTGGAGAGACCTATTCAGAGGACTGCCTGAGAACAGAATAAAACTTGGGAGAATAACTGATAGTCTCCTGTGGTATATTTGAGGTTTCACAAAAGTTTATTCTGAAATGCTATAAATGCATAGGGACTACAATTTCAATATATGCAATTAGCTAAAGTTGGAGGTGGCCACACGATGGAATGTTCAAAAGGTGCCTGTCCTTCTAGCCATCATTCATATCAATGTTCATGAGCTTTTGAAAATCCTAAGGCACCTGAGTGACCCTTAAGTCATAAGAAGTTAATTAATATATGTATGTATAATTTTTACATGCAATAGTTGGCTCTTTCACCAATGTTTAGATAGATAGCTGTAAATGTAAAACCAGAGATGTTAGTAAGATTTGGTGTAGCCTTTGGGTGTTAATTTCTCTCTTTCTCTTAGAAATGAGATAACCTTGGTTACAACAGAAGAATTCAAAAGTGAGTGCCAAACACATGGCAGCAAATTGGTCCCATGAAAAAAACAAATTAGGTCAGACATCAATGAGAAAACTGATCCCAGCTGGTGAGTATAGGAACTGGGAGTTAAAGCATTTGACAGTTCTATGGAGAAAAAGGGAAAATAGTTGAACTACCTGTTTCTGTCTTTGTTGTTTTCAAATGTATATGATACCCTGCGGTGTGGTTTTTCTTCCCTTAATCTTAATTGGAGCTTTGTTTTAGCAGGTTGAAAAACATGTGATTTCCCACACACACCTCCTTTAAAAACAGCCTTAATGGTCTCTCTTAAAAGCAAGACAAAATTAGCTTCATAATTAATAAGTACTTTAGATGCGTTCACTAAAATGAAAAATTTCAGGCCCATGTTTTGTCATGTTTAGCCTTGACTCAACATTTGTATTTGGTTTCAGCCACCAATTTGTGGCTGGGTGGTTGGTTTGGGGTTTTTTTCTACCCACATTAAGAAACATAAAATAGTCACTGCCAAAAATCAGTGAAGCTCCATTCAATACAAATACCCAAGGAAAGTGGATAGTGAAAAGTCTGCTAGGACAACTACTTATATCCCTGGCCATTTGCCCTTCTGTTTTACTACTACTTTCACTGTGAGCTGTTTGCATGATGCTTTGACAGGATATTGACAATTAGCTATAGCACTTGAAAATTAGTCTCAAAAACTATTTGCCATTGTGTAAGCATGGGCTATGAATTTATTTATCTTTACAGGAGAGCATGAGAGTCTTTCTGAATTTTCACTGACTGGATAGAGCTGTATGGCCTTTATGTCATGACGGCTGTAATACTAAAATTCCTGCAATGCTCAGATTGGTTCAGGTAGGACTGTATGAAAACAGAGGCCAGTAATCATTTATCAAAAAGATAATTACAGATTTTGAGCCTTTTGCTTCATGTTTTTTTTACAGACATATCTGTAGGAACTTTTGTTGGCTAATGCAGAAACAGCTAAAAAAACCCCACCGTAATCACCCTCTTACCTAGTAGATTTAAGTTCATGCCAAAAATGAGGTTGTGCATATTAAAATTTTGTGTCAACACACTATAAGCAGATCTCAGTACAGTTTATTGTACATGAAGCATGGAAGTATTATTCTAAAGATGAGCTACAGAAAATACAATTTTCCCTTATGTCTGCAATGTTGACTCTCACTTTACTTGCAATACCTGATGCTGTTGTTTGGGATGCACTCTAGGGAATGGCTAACCTCATTCTCCACAAGCTTGTTTCTTTTTGACTGCTGTTTTATTGGTGAGATCATCAAGGTCATTTTATGCCACTTCCACCTTTCCTGCAGTCATTTTGTGGGTTTTTTATATAAAGCAAAAGAACCACTCTTCTTTTTAACACTATGTTACCTCTTGATATGACAAGTAATACTTCTCAAACCAGAATCTCTGAGCCTTCCTGAGTTCAGACTGGCTGCCTGCCTGTATTTGCACAGCACAAAGATAGAATGTGCAGAAGAGTTAAAATGTGGCTGCAGGCCCAACTTGTAACTTTTATTAGTCTGCCTTATTCCTGGTCTCCCCAAGCCCCATGATATCAAAAGACTGCTCAGAAGATGTCAGTTAAGTTCACCTAATATCTGGTGAAATCAGAGGTTTTCTTCAAAAGTGCTTTCTCTGTGTGGAGAGCTAAAGTATAATTCAAACTGTCCTACACTTAGGGTATTTGCTGATATTCTTATAATCATACATCTAAAACAGAGATAAGAACAATAGTAAAAATATTTCACTATTGTAACTTAACAGGTTTCCTTCTGTGTATTTAATAACATTAAATTCTGCTTGGAGTCTGTCTTAAAATAAATAAATGAAGCAATCAACAGCTGTAGCATATTTCACCAGAGCCATGAGAAGAATCACATCAATCACTGAATAAACTAAGTAATGCAGTACCTCTGGAGATCATGTAGTTCAACCTCCTCCATGAAATGTGGCTAATCTTGAAGTTAGATCAGGTGTGGCTGAGCTTTGACTGTCCCTAAGGATGGAGACTGTATGAAGATCCAAGCACAAGATTCACAATCCCCTATGTTGTAACATGTCTGTTGCACTTTTTCCTTTCACTGGCCTTTCCAAGAAGAAATCTGGCACTTGTGGTTATTTCTAGCTTTTTAAGTGATTGAAGACAGCAGTTAGATCCCTTGGGCTTCTATTTTCCAGGCTGAACATCCACAGCTCCCTCAGCCTTTCTGTATGTGGTGTTTGCCCTGAGGCCATTAGCCCTGTTGTGGCCAAGTCTCTGCTGGACTCACTGCATTTTTTTTGGTACTTGCTGAGGTGGTCAAAATTTGATGGTTTGCTGCAGGTGTGGCCTCACCAGGAAATTATATGAGGGAAATGACCCCTTCCCTTGACCTGCTCATGATGCTTTTGCTAGTGTAGCTTATATTCAGGCAGTCCTCATTGCTCTAAAGGCAAGCATCTGACTTACATTCAGCTTCATGTCCACTGTGGTTCCCAGATCCTATTTTGAAGAGCTGCTCCCCAGCTGTATGTGCTGCATGGAGTTATTCCATCCCTGGTCTCTAGTGTGAGACTTTGTGTGTGCTGAATTTCATGAGGTTCCTATCAACCTGTGCCTCCAGCATTCGAGGGCTCCCTCCATTGTAACAACAACATTCCAAGTCTGGTGACCTCTATGAATTTGAATTAGTTTAGTATTGCCAAGGTTCCCACTGACCCATTAAAAAATCAGCCGCACTGAGTTTCAAGGAATGTTTATTTTTTAATAAAGACCCAAACTTATAAGACAGGTAACCCTTTCGCACCAGGCAATTCAATACCAAATTTCTAGAAAGCGTTGTTTCTTGCTCCCTTGTAGAATATTTTGTTTCATACATTTAACAAAATGACACTTTGCCAGAGTTCATATTGATTCTGCATTCTCATGTTACAAAATAGGTCCAGGTACTCTGAGATGCAGTCCGGTACCTAAAAGCATATGGTTGATTTGCTCTGAGATCCTTTACAGATTATTTGTTTAAAGGAAGCCTTAGCGGTCTAAATCAATACAGTGAAAAGTTCATTAGCATTTGCTCCACATTGTCCCCTGTGGCTACTGTGAGTTACTTCACGTCTCAAAATTACCACTTTTTTCCCCCCCGGGAAGAATTTTCCAGGCTGCTCTGAAGGGCCTTTTAAAAAGTCTCATCAGAAGCAGTGCAGAGAAAGTGTCTTCTCAAAGTGCTGCATGCCTTCTCTGTTATTAAACGCATCCCATGTGTGTGCCTGGAAACATCTACAAGAGCTGGAAAGATGAATCAGGCAGGCAGTGGCATAGCACTGCTCAGCTAGCAGGACGCTGTGACTGCTCTGACCTCTGCACGACTTCGTAACTCTGCACCCAGTGGAAGCTGGAAACAATGAGTGCCTGTCCAGCTACACCCAGATTTGTTTCCTGCTGTCGTACTTCAAGGAAATCTGCTCTCTGTGGGACAGTGGCTTGCAAAACGTTCTGCAGCAGCCAAATAGTGGCTGAAAACAGCGTGACTTATCAGTGTTAATGCCCATCCTCTTTGTGTGTGAGTCATACCTGCAGAACTGTGTGAAATGAAATATTGTTAAGTATAGTTAGCCAAGAGGTGTCAGAGGGTGGCCATTCACTGTAATACAGGTTTGCATTCTCCTAGCCCAGCCTTCTTGGAAAATGAAGCAAGTGGTTTGACAACCTTCTCGCCTCTCGTGTATAACTTTTTTCAGGAAAAATTTCCAAAGTATCGTTTTGACAAAGGTAGGACTGTTTTTCTGTGACTACCTCTCCAGTTTCTTAGAATCCTCTAGCTTGGTGGCTGTTATGAGGCTTTTTGACACTACAGATTTCTTTAATATCTTATCAACTCAAATATAGTATGAAAATTCTCACAGATAAAGAGATTGAGATCAGCAAAGGGAGGGGCCTCTTCAGCTTTCCATGTCTTGGAACAAGGATTGAAAATAAGAAACTGCTGTTTACTTGCATGTGTTCTGGTGTTTATGTAACAGGTGACAAGATGAGTCTTGTTTACTTAAGAAAAATAATTTTTTTACCCATGAAGTCCTCAAGACCTGAACTACAATGATAACAGTTAGCTCTTTAAAAAAACTTAATTTGTATATTAAAAGTACAAATGACATTATTAAAACAAGCTGCTATGGTTAGGTTTTCAGAGCAAAAAAGTTGACAGCACAGCAATGCAGGACCCTTGCTCATCTGTTTCAAGAACCTAATTTACAACTGTGCTCACTGTATTCAGTAAAGATTTACATCATTTGGTCTTTTAGAATATAAAACTTCAGTTGTGAAATCATGTATTTAGTGGTGAAAAAGGAGTGATAGCTTTTCATGCTTTGAGATACCACAAACAAAAATGCTTTGCCACTGAATCGGGCTGTGTTCATGTTGTGAAATCAGGAAGCAACTAGATATACTTGGTGGTAATCAAAATAGTACTTCTGTAAGGGGAAAAGATTAAACAAACCAGT
This sequence comes from Calypte anna, assembly GCF_003957555.1. Taxonomy (NCBI): domain Eukaryota; kingdom Metazoa; phylum Chordata; class Aves; order Apodiformes; family Trochilidae; genus Calypte; species Calypte anna. The sequence continues at coordinate 22,515,479 of NC_044248.1, forward strand.
GTAGGAAATTGGCATAGATTTTATAATTTCTACATACAATGTATTTTACTCTTGTAAACTATACTAAAAACTTATTTGTGCATATGAGAAAAAGGTGACAAAATTGCTTTCTGATAGGGATTGATATTGGCAGCATTTTTGACACTTAAATTTCATGAGGTGATACTTTCTAGGTTTTTGCAAAAAAATTTTATAGAACTTGTATTAAATCACTGAGCATGCTCTGTGTATGAGAATTTAAGGCAAATACTTGCACTTAGTTTTAAGTGTACTTATCAGAAATCAAATCTGCGAATTATCTGAAATGTCAAACCCCAAAAAAATATTTTAGAGCCAGTGAACATCTTGCATCTGCTTTGTGGTGGTTCTACAAGCAAGTCCTCATAAAGCAGCGTTCAAAATATTACATGCATATCCTGTATCTGCTTTATTTAGCCAGAAAGGTAGAACCTTTGTATCATAATAGTTGTTCCACCACCTTTTTTTGCTATGTGGTAATAGTTTATATTCTGCATTAATGCTGATAGGTGAGTGCACATTGTGATTTACCCAGGAATGTTAAATGAAGCCATGTAGTTCAGTAGATACTCGTAGGTGACTTATTAATGTGTAGGAGTAGTTTGTATTTCTGTACTCTCATAAGGCTTAAATTAAAAAGCAAGAAAGTCTGTATTATGTTTGGTGTCAAAAGAGGTGAAAGAAATTCTGTTGCATGTAATGTCTGCTTACACAGGGCTTTTTGGTTTGAAACATTTTTTTTAGTAAATATGCAATGATTAAGGGGTTGGATCCTAACCTAGAGCAAAGGGGCACCACTGACCTCAGCTGAACTCTGCTGGTTTATAGCAGCTGAGGAAATAGCAGGAAGTATTTGCATTCTTTACTGTTTCTAAAACAAGAGATAGAGGAAAGAGATGTGACCAAAGGACAAACAGAAAAATCTATAGGAGTGCTAAAATGGTTCTAGATTGAGGTAAGTCTCATTGCTAATATTATCCAAAGAAGCATTTATTAACTTACTTTTTAGTGTCAATTAATGTAAGTGTTGATTTGGTACCGTTTAAACAAGACTGATACACTACTCTTTTCAGTTTAAGGACAGTTTTCATTTTTTTTTCAAGCAGAAAAGTAGAGAACTTGGTGCTGCATGGTTGCACCAAGTACAAGGTTTCTACTCGGAGGAATCTAACATGCAGCATTTAGTTCTGAATAATTATGGAAATGAAGAGAGTTTATGCAGGCATGAGCAGCTTTTGTCACAGTGCAGGTGTTTATTGAGGTTTCCCTAATATTCCCTGGAAACAGGGTACATAATAGCAAGCTTCTACAACCGCTTAGTTGTGATGGAAGATATGACCGAACCACATTTTGCATTTTTCTTCATTAACTAGGTCGTAGCTTCAACTGATACCAGTACTTCTAAAACCTGCTGAACTGAAGCAGATAATTCAATCTCTATAAATGCTGGGTAGAGTGAAAGGAGGAATTGTGCTTCCCAACCAGCACTGAGGCCATGAGAGACCATAGGATATTCAATATAAAATAGGGGTGCTGGGGGCACAAGGGAGCGGATAATCATTCTTGAAACCTACATTTCTGGTTCACTTAATATTCAGAAGCATTTGCTGTTCCAAGAGTTTGTGCACCTCATTAAAAAATTAGTGCGTTTTGGCTGTAGATAATAATTCACTGCTGATATATTTGTAAGCCTTTATCTTCCATTCTTTGGTTATGCTGATGTCACTCAGCTGAAGGCAGTCCTGTGCTAGAGCCCAGATTCAACTTAGAGCTTTCCTTAGGTGCCCACAGAGGGTGCAGCCATGTCTACAGCATGTCCTTGAGTGTGACCTGTTTGAGAATTGCAGGCTTTCTTGCTGGGTGAATAAATCCAAACATCTTGAACTGGTGCTAAAATAATGCTAGAATTAGGAAAGGGAAAGATTTGTTTACATAAAGACTCTTTTTGCTAAAACAATTTATGTCAAACTTGATTTTGTGACCTTTTTTAATTTATTGACCAACTGGTTCACTTTCTGAAAGCTCAGGACGTTCAGTAAATTCACTGACCTGATCCCTAGAAAGCCTTTTATGAAGCCATCATTCCTGAGAAAGCCTGTTCCTCATTATCATAGGTCCTAGGTAGTCTGGGCTGTTGCTGCCTTCATTTGCTTATTACAAAAGAGAGAGCTTGAAGTTTCTCTGCTGCATCTTTTCAAGGGCAATATGTGTATTCTATATGCATGATCCTTTTGCTGAAGCTATGTGAATCAATTTTTTAGTAATTTGAGGGGTTTTGCCCTCCAACTGTATTTCACCTGGAGTCAAGAGAAGTTAAAAATGAAAGGACAAAGAAGACCATTGACAAAGACTTGAGAACTTTGTATGACTTCCACAATCACCCGTTTCCCCACTTCCAATAAAAGTGCAAAATTAATTCATCATCTGCTCTCACTACACTGCAGAAGCTTACTTCCATCCTAGAATGCTGAAAGGTGAAATGGGAATGCAAACATGTACATCCTTTTCATTGTGAGGAAGGTGTAGGGCTTAACTCTAAACAAGCATCTGTTTGTGCAAAACTAAAATGCTGGTGTTTTGGATCCATTCCATATAATTGCATAGTGTGGCTGTGACTTTGTCTAGAAGCAAATGTCTTAGGGAAGTGTAGGGTCACCAGTCATCATGGTAGGGTTACCATCATCATTTCACCAGCACTTCCCCTGAGCTTCCAACTACCAGGAGCTTCAGAGCCTCATATAGCAGGCTTTGCATCTGGACAGTAATTTTTAATGGCTGCTGATGGTTTCATTTTAAAATGTATACTTAGAAGTTATGTAAATTTAGAACCAATTATTATCCTCTTTTAGGTTTTGCCCACTTTTCTCTGTGATCCAATTTATTAAATGAAATTTTTGTGCATAAGACAAAAGTTTGACAACTTACATTTGGTTGTATAGTATATTTCTTTACCACCCTAATAGGATTTTGAACAACTGCAGGAGGTAGAGGTATTATTCTTTTCATCCAATGCATGTTCTTGTGATGTCTTTCATATGATGGAGTAAATGTTTTCATACCATAATAAGAATTTTATGCAGCTGTGTTGTTTGTTTTTACAATGTGACTAATAGATCAAATTTGATGGCAGCTGTCAAAGCAAACTAAAAATGTATGTGTTTCACCTTCTTATTCCTCTTCAGTTCATAGTAACAGTGCTGATTTTCAAAATACTCACTGTTTTGTGGCATTAGCATTGGCTTACCATGCAATATAAAAATTTCTAGCAAGAACAATTTTATCTGTCATAGTGTCTTTCATCGTAATGGTTATGTTTAGACAGCCAGTTTTGCATTATTCTGCAAATCAGTGAGCCATGGGTGTGTCCTTAGCAAGAAAAAAAAATTACACTGAAAAACAGTGTGACAGACACCTAGATGTGAGTTAGGAAATGCATAGAAAGCAGAGATCCCTTCCCCAAGCAGCTCATGAGTTAAATTACTGAGATATATCAAAACCCACCAAATTCAAAACAAGATATCACAAGTGGAAGAAGTGTAGAAGGTCTTGAAAAAATAAATAAGATTTCAAAAAATTGAAGCAGCAGGTTTTAAGGAGGTAGAAATTATTATAAATAAGAGGTATAGAAGTGAGTACAAGAAGAATAGAAAATTTATCTTCACTTAAATCTAGTGTTTGCCTCCTGTGGTCTCTTCAAGGTAACTAATTCTAGACTGAAACATGCTTGAAGGCAAGCAGAATTTAAATTGAGGTGAATCCTGGGGCAAAGCTACAGAGTTGAGTGGAGTTACATGAGAAATTATTGCCTTGGTTTACAGGAGCTCTTTTGAAATTTCAGGAAGTCTTCCTCACTTCCTAAACAAATCAAACTGGATGCTGGTGTCAAATTTCTGTGAATGGAAAGACTGGATGAACATATTCTTTTTCAAACACTTGGTTTGTGTTGCTCTTCTGAGACAATTCACTTGAAACTAATTTATATTTAAATAACTTAGACAATTTCATGACTTCAGGAAGCTCCAAGACAAGCTAGCCTGTTTTCTTTAATGGAGGAAATGTTATATTTAAAAAAACACAACAAAACAGTGTGTTTTAAACCCCCTTCCCTTTCCTTTGAAAGGTTCAGGTAAAATATCAATGACTTAAGTCACAATAAATTCCTTAGATGTGATTCAATGTTGGGCTTTTAAATGTTGAGTGATTGATGCGCTCCTCTAAGAAAGGAGAGGCTTATTTCTGTTTTAATCTGTCATACAGATCTGCCTTAAAGGTTCATGTGAACTTTTATGCATTTTTAAATGCAAGTGGTGTTCAAAATTTATTTTTGGAATGGAATTATTATTGTGACATAAAGTTCCTAATAATGCCTCTATAAACAGACTTTTAATATAAAAAGTATAAAAGCAGAAGAACTTATTTTAGGTCATATAGCCCCATGATTTTTAAAAGATGTTAAAAAATTTAGCAATCTCCTATATAGGACCACCAAGGTAATAAAATTTAATAATTGCAAGGTAATAAAAAATTTACCAGTTATATCTGCAGATCTTGGCATCACCCTTCTGCCTGAAGTAAGATCTGGGTAAATGGTAACTGAGGTAACTCTTAAGATGCTGTTCACCACTGTAAGAACCACTGGGCTACTGCTTCAGCTTGAGAGCCTCTGTAATTTATGACTTCTGGGTAGCACCCCAGGAAGCTGCTGTGCAAGCTAACAACTGCCATAGTACCCCAGGACTTTTCCTGACACAATCTCATGGGTTTTCTTATGGCTAATTCAAAGGAAGTGGCAGGCTGCTGTGATGGGATACAAGCAAGCACAATTTCCATCACTGGTCAGTATAAGATAGGTTAAATCCCATTTCTGGTTTCCATACAGTTGGTTTTGAAAGTCATGGGAAGATTAACAATCTTACCCATCTTTCTCAGTCTCTCTAGTTTATGAGGTTTGCTTACAGTTAAATTTCTATTTTTCAAGTTATTTGAAATAACTCTTCAGATTAAAAATTACTGTAACCTGTTACACCACTTAACAACCTGTGAATTAAATAATTTCCTTAATGATATCTTATTTTTCTGAACATTCCTAAACAAAATCAGTATGACAATATATTAGCTTGTACACATTCGTGTGAAATACATGTGTTAAAGTTGAAGCCTGTCTCTTTGTCACATGAGATTGCATTGGCATAGAGGTAAAATCAGCCAGGCTCTAAATGGCAGAGGAGTTTAATGAACAACAGCCACTTTTAAGGTGATACTCTGTAGTGCACTCTATGGTAGGTGACTGAAGTTACAAAACTATAATTAAGTGTGAGGTGAGAACATCTGATAAGAGAATGGCACTTAACTGTTGCTAATTTAAAAAAAAAAAAAAGCCAAATGATGTAGCAATAGCATTAAAATATTACATGCACAAGATTAAGCTGAGGATGTGATTTTACCAATTATATTAAGTAAACTGAGGGGTAGTTCATGAAGAAAAGTAATCTGTGATGCTTCATGTTTCCTGTTCTCTCTGTGTTATTCCCACTCCACCTGATGAGGTCGAATAGCTGCTATTACAGCCTGGCATGTAAGTGATCTACACATTTTCGTGAAAGAGACACCATCTCGTGCTAGCACTCCATGAATTAGTTGAGCAATGATAACAATTCAGAGCAATTCAGAGCCCTGAATAGTACTTGTGGCAGGGTTAGAAATGTGGCTGATGCAGGTACATTTAAAATAATCTGATAGCCTCCGAGTAACATTTCATATGGAACTAGTGCTAAACCCATTCATTCAGTTAAGGATTAAAACTTCAGAAATTTCAAGCATTTGTTTAGAGCTGCATTATTAAACTGTAAACTAGCTGGCATGGACTGGTAATACCTTTTATTAATGCATTTGTCATTTCCTGTTTTAAGATCTTGTTTCAAGTTTCGTGTCAAAAGCTAGAAGCCATGGTTCAACAATGTAGTAGTTTTGTTCACATTAAAAATTCTGTTCATTTATAGATTGTCAAGGTTAGGACTGGGTGAAATACAGTGATAAACTTTAACAGAGCTTTGTTAGGAATGTGACTTTTACTCCCATTCCAGAAATTGTGTACCTCTGAAAAAGGTGTTTTCAGATTCTTAGTAGAGATTTGACAAAAGCAGAGTATCTGAAGATCCATTCCCATTGCACATGAACAGAAAATTAGAGCTGAGTACTTGACTGCTTCTGAGTGCTGGGGTAGTATAGGGGAATGAGTGAGATTATTCATGCGTTTGCTACTGCAATGAATGCTGGAGCAAGCTGGAAATAAGCTGATGGTGTTTGCTATTCTTTCAGTCCCACTATAGTCCAATCTTTGAAAAGGAAGAGGCTGTCTGGCTTGAAGACTGAGGGAATAAGCAGTACACTGACAAATTGCCTCTGACAGGGGAAGGGGGAGTTTGGTTTGGAGGGCAGTGGCAGGAAAACTGGGATTTAAGTGAGTTAGACAAAAGTAAGAATGGCTAGGAAGGAATCTGGGGCTGGGAGCTGAAAGCTTACAGTGCTGCCTAGCTTTGTTAGCTGAAGAAGACAAAAGTTTTCCTAGTGACTCTAGAAAAGTGATTCCTATCTCCCTGTGGTGCCAGATAATGAGATTCCAGTATTTCCCTTTCCTTTTGGAAGGAAAGAAAATCTAGGTGACAGGAGAAAGGATTACATTAACATTGTGAAGGTTGCAGATAGGAAATGGCAGAGCTAGATACTTTACTGCTTCAGTTTATTGTCTCTGTGTGGATGCAATTATTCAATGGTTTTAGATCTACTTGTTTCTGCTAATATGTGGTATCTGGAGCACAAACTGGATCTCCTCATGGGATGCAGGAGTAGGTTTGGATAAGGAACAGTCTTTTGTAGACTTTTCAGGATCCTCCTTCCATTTACTGACGCAATTTGCACTGTAGTAGGGAATGAAGTAGGAGACTGAATGCTCAGCCTGGTTTGTGTCCCTGCCACTTTGTTCCTGTGGTAGTGGGTGTTGTACACTATCGTGGAAAAGCACAGAAAGCTCCTGCCTGTGCCTGACTGGCAGGCAGCTTAAAGTAGTGCAATATAGGGGCTTTGGCATGTACAGATCTCCAGACACCTTGCAGGTGGTTCCTAACTTCACTCTGTGCTGGCTGCATGCCTGGCACGAATCTCTGGTCTGTGAAAGTGCTAAGCACACAGTCAGTATGAAGGGGGAGTCTGAGTAGCACTATTCATGTTCAAAGTATTCTGACCAGATGAACCCAAAGTATCTTCAGTTCAGTTACCCAATTTACTGAAATCTTCATCTTTAGTCTGACTGTCACTTCAGTGAGGATATAGTGGCTTTCTGACTTGAAGTTTATTTTTTTCATGCATGAATGTTACAATGATCAATGTTTAAGGCAAACCTTGTGGAAAACTAATGATTATAAATAAGGTTAAAGGCTGCATGCTGGATAATGGTCAATCATGGCATAGCTCCTTACAGGAAGAACATAATTGTTTCTGTACACAGGCAAATTAATTGTGTTTTTTTAAAAGCAATCAACATTTTTATATTACACCATGCAAGTTCTTTACTTACAGTTTCTTAGAATTTATATGTATGTGTAGATTGCAGGAAAAAGATACGTGGCTGTGTATGTACATGTAGAGGTACTTTCTGAATGTTTTCTCTGAGAACATTTTCTCAGTGAGAAATACTGAAGGTTATGCTAGGCTAAAAAAAACAGACTTACAACTATTTCTTAGGGGCAAGTCTTTTCATTCTGAAAAATGTGTGTGGTCAGTGCAATTATGGCCCTTTGAGTTCAATTAGAATTCCATTTAAATGTTTTTGATATTAGTACGAATATACAATGTGGCTCACAAAATTATCTGTTATTCAGCCTATTATTATACAGTCAGAACTGAGAACAGGCAATCTTGTGTTGAGAAAGGATGATTTTGTTTCTGACCTTCACTGTTTGGAATGCTGAACCAATGTATTAGGTGATTTGTTTCTCATTTAAGAGCAGGAAGAATAACAACAGTGAGAGTCACATGGCAATGCTTTATCCTCACACTAGAAAATCAGGTATTGGAGCAATGTGTTTAGATCAGGGCATATAAAAGCATGAACAAAGCAAGGAGTAATGAAATAGCTTTATTAGTAATTAACATATTTAAACAAATGATATAGTATTTTACTCCATCAGTAAGAATGTGTTATCTGTGATTCCTGGAGAAAACTGAGAGGGGGGGAAATCAATCCTCTGATTACTAAAGTTAAATCTGGTAATTGTGAATTTTGCTCTTACAAAAATGAATGCTACTTGCAGGCAGAAAATATAGTCATAATAGTTGTATCTTTATATGGATAACAATTTCAGAAGAAACCGTATACTGTGCAGGTAAAGGTTAGATTAATTCTTATCCAAAGAATTGTAATAGTAATATTCTTGTTGAATATTAGTTGAGAAATTGCTTATAACAAATTTTTATTTTGATAATGTTGACACAGTGTTACTGTTGTAAAATTTCATAGTGATTTTATTATCATCTTGTTAATGTCTTCTCTCAGCAGCTGGTAGATCTGGGCAGCTGCTGTTTATCCAGTGATCAAAATGGCAAGCATAGTTAATGAAACTGCAGGCATTTCCACTGTATTTGCTTAACATTTGCTGAAAAAATCTGTCTATAATTTAGGTTTTCTTTGTTATTCTCTTGACTACCACTTGCAAATATCTGGGAATCATGTTCTCTGGTTGAACAATCTCTCTCAACTTGACTAATCTTCTGAAATCTCCTAACATTGTTTACTGCTATATTTTTTGCTGTGCCTTATTATTTATGCTATTGTGTATGGCCCTCTAATCAGGGACCAACGTCCCATTACTTTATAAAGCATACAGAGACAGATCTAAACCAGACTCCTTTTGCAAGAATTTATAATCTAAACTGAAAAAGTAACAGATGAAAGCAAAAACTGAAATACAAGGAACCAAATGTTTATTGCTATCTGTGCAAAGCAGTCACCAAGTCACCAGCCATTGAGGAAGGGCTGCTTCTTCACAGACTGTGATCCCATCCTGGTATGGCTGTGGAAACAGCTGAGTGGGTACAGTGCCTCTCCAAAAGTGACAAAGGAGGGTAAGAGAAAACTGGACTAACAAAGGTGAAATGATCAATGGCAGAGATAAGTATAGGAAACACATGTTAATGCCCTATTACAGGGGATAATCTGCTATACCATATGGCACCTGTCCTAAAGAAGACTCAGAGCGTGTAAGACTTAATTAAAAAATAATTCAGTTCTGTCCTTGAAATGTCACTGAAAAGTTAAAATTACAGTGAAATAGTTAGAATTCTTAAAAATGAGCAAGTTCAGTGGAGATTCTTTTATGCATATGAGTAGATTTGATCGGCATGTGAAGCCATGAGAATGGCTGTAGGTTTAACAGGTTTAGTAGTGCACACCCTCCACAAACAGATCTTAACTTGCAGGAAATGGGAACATAAATATTCTTTGTTTTGCTGATCTTTTTTCTTAATGGACCATTGGACAGTTCTGAGAAGATGGGACCTTCTCCCATGGGTAGTTTTCAGCAACAGGATTTGATAGCCTTAGGTCAAGGGCCTGATGGTCTCTCTCCCACTGTATGGGCAGATGCCATTTCCCTTTCATAGCCTGATTATTTTTTTTCAAGTTCCCCAATTTTTCCAGGTTATCTCAGTGACTCCTACTTCATGATCAGAATGAAGAATTCTAGAGCAGTCTGCCTTTGGACCTAAAATCTCCACATAGCTGGCTATCAGTTATAGAAATCTCTCCAATATAGTTTAATAAAATGAATTGACAATTTAATGTAATTTCAAGGTGCAATTCCATGAAAAGCATGTGCAAAAGAGTTATTTTTTCCTTCATTAAAGTATGTTCTGAGTTGCTTAATAGATTCATGTCTATCTTTGAGTCATTTGCCAGCCCCACGGATATTGGGCAGAGTCATTCAGGGTTCTCATGTGCTTGCCTGTTCTCTTTGCAGCTGTTTCTGTTAAATACTATCTTTTGTTGTTGTTGTTGTTCCAAAAAAGTAGTGCATCAACTTTGGAAAAAGGTTCAGGTGAATCGGGGAGCCTTTAAAGTTATTGTGAGATCATGTAGATTGGTAATTAGAGATGCAAAAGCTCAGTTAGAACTTTATCTGGCCATTTCTGTAAAGGGTAGTAAGAAGTGCTTTTATAAGTACATTAATAACAAAAGGAGGGCCAGGGAAAATCTCCATTCCATATTGGATGGGGGGGTAACATAGTCACAAAAGACAAAGAAAAGGCCGAGGTGCTAATACCTTCTCTGCCTCAGTCTTTAACAAAAAGACTGGTTATCCTCAGGGCAACTGGGCTTCTGAGTGGTAGACAGGGATAATATAATCCAGGAGGAAGTGACCTGCTGTGCCTCATAGATCCTAACAAGTCTGAGGGACCAGATGGGATTCATCCTAGGGTGCTGAGTGAGCTGGCAGAACAACTGGCTAAGCTGCTCTCCATCATTTATCTCCAGTCCTGGCTAACTGGGAGGTCCCAGGTGACTGGAGGTTGGCCAATGTGACACCCATCCAGAAGAAGGGCTAGAATGAGGGTCCAGGTAACTCCAGGCCTGTCAGCCTGACCTCAGTGCCTGCAAGGTTATGGAACAGATCATCCTGAGTGCCACCAAGCAGCCCCAGGACAACCAGGGGATCAGGCCCAGCCAACATGGAGTTAGAAAAGGAAGGTGCTGCCTGACCAATCTCATCTCCTTCTATGACTGGGTGACCCACCGAGTGGATGGAGTGAAGGCTGTGGACTCCCAGGCAGCGAGTGACAGGATGAGAGGGCATGGCCTGAAGCTGCTCCATGGGAGGTTTAGGTTGGATATCAGGAAGCACTTCCTCATGGAGAGGGTGACCAGGTGTTGGAATGGACTGCCCAGGGAAGTGGTGGAGTCACCATCACTGGGGGTGTTTAAGGAGAGACTGGATGTGGTACTTAGTGCTATGGTCTAACCAGTGGTCGTGTTAGGTCATGGGCTGGACTTGATGATCTCTGAGGTGTTTTCCAGCCTCAGTGATTCTGTGAATACTGAGCTGTTTTGTGTACCTTCTTTCGTGGTTGTTCCTGTGCCACTCTGCTTGACCCTTTTTCAGTTCTTACGTTCTGTTTCTGACTCATTCTAGGATCAGTAAAGGATGAACTCAGCAGAAGAAATCTTAAATGTGCTGGTGGAAATTTAAGAATTGAGAGGAAGCGAGAAAGAAAAGAATAAAATCTTTAAAAATAAACCAAACCTCTAGAACTTTTGAAATTCAGCTAGTAGGAACAGATAGCTAGTATCGACAATTCTTAATTAACTGTTTAACTCTGCTTCCAGTTACAATGGTTTGTAGTTCTTTGGCCATTTAAATTAGGAAGAATTGTAGCTTTTTTCATTGTATTGAGCATCGAAGCATGTTGGACTTCTTTAGGTATGAAACCAGCTGTCAGAGCAGCATGCATTTGGGTGCTGTAAACAGTAGAAGTTTCCTTATGATATGGAGAAGAGGAGTGAAGCTGTTTGAAATGAAAACTGGTGAGTGCATTCCTCGGCAAAGGGCAAAATATAGTATCAGGAAAACATGCAAATTCAAGCTTGCCAAGCTGATTAATGTTTTTCATCTGTTGTATGTAAGGAGTTTTCCTTTGTTTTGAGAGCATATAGTATTTATGCTGCTAAATATCTTCTTTGCTGTAAACAGTTAAGTCTCTAATGGGACTATGGTAATGCAAAGCAATGCTAAGATTCTTCAGAAACAGCAAAAGGTTCTACGGGTTAATGAGAGAAACAGCATGGTATAATGCAGATGTTATAGCAGGGAGGGAAGTTAGAAGTTTATAGTGTTGAACTCACTTTGAAGGTTCTAAAAGCCAAGTCATTTAGGTACTGAGGTGTTGTAATCCTAACATTAGCAGAATTTACTCTTCCAAAAGGCAGCTGTGACTCTTGATGAGTGTTACCTATTACATTTAAGCACAGTGCTGCTTGTTACTCAATCTTTCTGTCACCAAAGTCTGGTATCTGTCAGAATGAAGACTGAAAGGCTACAAGTAGTTCACAAAGTAGAAGAACCCTGATGTCTGTTCAGAACAGCTTCACAACCATGCTCCTTAATCTGAATTAAAATCTTCTCATCGTTCCCTCTTTCCTTATTCTTCGGTTCATCTCATCATGAGTTCACAGAGTGGATCTGCATAACCCACCTGCAAAGCTAGATTCAAAGATGGGCTCAAGGAAAGTGCCTGACCTGAGAGACACCTGCTCTGCAGGGGCAGAGAAGAGCCAAGCTGAAATCAAGTCCCTCTGTGGATGTCAGGCTTCAACACCTACTCTTTTGCTGTGGCAAGCCACTGCTACTTGTTCATGTTGAATGTTGACACACCCTTTGGAACTGAATGACACCAAAGCTCTTCCGTGAGTTTGAACTCACAAATTAGTCATCAGAGAAACCACACAGAGTTTGACATGAATGCTTTCATAATGGGCAAAGCTTGGGTTCAAGCCTGCACCATTTTAGATATTAGAATTTTTTTTGTTATTTTTGTTGAATTTCTGGTTTGTAACAAGTCAAATTAGGTTTTATCTATTTTTAGGGGGTGGGGATGGAAGTTCTGTTGCTGGGATCATAAGGTATGTGTGTTTATCCAGTCACAGCTTCTAAACCTTCCTATTATTATGGTATTAAGCCATCTATGTCTATTACCACTCATGTCAAATAGCACCCATTTGGCTTTGAGAAGGTCTGTATTCTCTATCGGAATTCCTTGCATTACTGAGAATTCCTTCCATGCTACTGAGACCTCTGCATCTCTTCCAAACTTAACCAAAATTGGCCAAAAGTTTTAAGTACTTAGCAGGGGCACTGAAAGTTTCCCTGTGTGATCCCATCAAACTTTTAAGATAAAAGTTTAGCTAAGAAGACACTCACTGTAGTATTTTAACCCTTATTTTCTAAGTTATTGGTATCCTTTTTGTCTTTATGAGCCTGTTACAAAACATTCAAAACCAAATCCTGCTGCTTCAGCATATTAACTGAAAACATATTAAGGGGTTGTATCTCACCTCACACTGGTTTGGCTCTGCTAGCTCGCTGTAATGTTACCTAATTGTAGTTCAAGGAAGCTTATTTTTGTATTTAAAGCAAAACCACTGGGAGGAAACAGAAAAGGATTTTTCCTTCATGAATGGACACTCTCCCCACTGATTCTATTGGGAGTGGTACTGACTCATGAAAAAAAGGTACCTCTTTCAAGGAATGGGATATGTTACACACCTACTGAAAAAGAGCAGGAACGCACTGTTTATCACACTGCATAAACACGGAAACCTTTATAATACTTGACATATACAAGTGACTGGTAATTTGTAAAGTCACAGAAATGCACAATGAAACAAAAACTTGCTTATGCTTCTTTCTTGTGGTATTAGAAGGTACTGAAAGGTAAACACAAATATAACCTTCAAATGATGTCTTTTAAACAGGAACATAGTTCTAATGGTACTTGTGGATCATGTCTTGATAAAGATGAATAAATAGTTGAATAATGCCTGTTCCATTTCGGTCTTCTGGTAAACAAAAATGTGAGGTACATTTTTTAAAAGTGTCTAAAAGGTTGACAGTAAGGTGACTTCTGGGTACCACAGCTAAATTGGTATTTACTAGAAGATAGGTTATTTGTATTTACTGAAAGATAAAAACTTCACCATAATGAAATGATCAGCACTTCCTAACCAGGCTTCTTTCCCGTCACCAATTTCTACATTTCCAAAGAGTCATCTGAAAAGCCAGTGTATTGCTTGTGCTGCACAGTTCCCTGTTCCTCTAGGGAGAAAATGGGGTAGGTTGTGTGTACCAGAGTAATAAGCTGAGGGGCATAATGAACCCCATCTCTTTCCAAGCATCTGTTCCAAGCATCTGCCTTGCTACCCATTCTGAAGTGAAATAATGTGTCAGTTCCTATATGAGCTCTGGCTTCCTGACAGGGCCTCACTTCTGCACCTATAACATCTATGTTTACCCAACAAGGGAACTTTCATAAGGACTGAGAGGATGCAGAATGCGTTGTAGCACTCTGTCTTGAAAGTGGAGGGTTTTGTAATTATATCTATGGACACTAATCTGTTGTATATCTACTTCATGACGTGCCCCATACAGTAATCTTAAATCCTTTCCAGCCTACAGAATGAATTAATTTGAACAAACACAGTTCTTGTAAAACAAAAGCATTGGAGGAAGAAAAAAAACATGCAACAAAAATAGTCACTGCTGAAGGTTAGAAATTTACACTTTTATATTATTAAAAACAGTAGTAGGTGTCTGGAGAAAAGGGTTAAGAGATGTGAATGCAGCTAGCAGTTACTGGGGCTTTTTTTTTTTCTGCATATTTAAGGAACAAAAATAATGGAAAAAAATTACAAACACCACAAGCACGACTGGAATTATTAATAAAATGTCCTCTGGTTGTAGAGCTTTAAGAAGATGCAGAATATAAAAGCAGCAGTTTGTCCTCCTCCTCTTCCTTTGTTTTGCAGCTGTAAAAATAATGAAAATGTACAGAATGTTGTCAGCCTGAGCAACTTTCTTGGTATCCTCTTATAGTTAAAATTATATTTTAGGAAAATGTTCTGATATTGAAGTGTTTGAAATGAGAGTGAGTACCTGTTTAATATAGAAGTTGGACTTAAGTTTGTTTTTCAGTAAATAGCTAGTCAAAAGTAAAAATGCTAGAACGGGAGACATTTTGAGTTTTTTCTCTAGAGAGTAAGACTTGCTATGAAGTTTATACCAATTTAGCTACAAGAGTTTGAACTTCTTCTGCTGATGCTGGACGCAATAGCAAAGACTGCTGTAAAGAGCCTTCAGATTAGAAACATGTAATCTTTGCTTTTCTCTCTCAATTATTTCACAAAGAAATGGAGAGAAAGGAAGAAATAATACCAGTTTATTTGCATTTATACTCTTCTCAGAAAAACTACACTAGGAGAAGGGTCCAAAGGCTGGAAAGAAGTTCCTGTGTCATCACATTTACTCCCTAACCTTCAGACAGCCACATATTTCACATATACTTTTCAAGTTCAGGATCTTAAGTTTGACCACAGCACTTCTCATAGGAGTTCTTCAGACTTTAATGACTGTTGTGAATTGAAGCTACCTTACAGTTTTCAACCTATATTGCAGAGAAATTAGATGATTATTAGTAGTTCTTGTACCAACATAGTTCTTTTACTTCCTCCAGTTACATTCACTCCTGCAATATATTTATAAAGAATTATCACCCACAGACTCCTGTGGTATGTCTGATAATGTCTTTAGTTAGATATCCACCTAAATTAGCTTGGTTTAGTAATGCTGAAAGCAGTTGGAACATCTTCAGGTTTTTATTCCTAATTGCAACTTGGAAAACACAGCAAAAATCATAAGTCAAACTTTCATGTCTGTTTTGCTGCCTTTCTGTGCTGCTCAGGAAATACTTGTTTGGAACTAAAATACCACTCATCAAATTTCTGGACAGCTCTAGCAGAGTAACTACCCATCCTTTTCCTATCTCTGAAAGAACCCCTGCAAACACAGATCTCCTCAGCTTCAGTTAAACTGATGCTTCTCCTCATCAGTTAAACCAGCTCATGTTCTTTGCAGCTCAGACTTGTCTCCTGGTATTTTGTGTCTCCCCAGATAATCCAGTAAACAGAGCTTTTTTATGTACACATTTCCCTGATTATGCACTTACTGCTGATGATTACAATGCACCTGTCTTATTCTGTTCCAGTGGATGTTTGTGGTCATGTACAAATTATACAGCCATGCCAATTCTTTAATGACCTGATCAGTACGTTTGAGGATGATGTGTAACCTGATGTACATAACACATGTATGAAGACAATGCACATGACTTTGTCTTCACAGACCTGTAACCAAAATTTAAAAGTTAAAATTACAGAAACTCTGATGGCATTTGTCTGCCTGAGTTTCATTTTTTTATTGTCTCTGAAAATACTTTAGTTAGAACTGGAGTTCTCAGCTCCTTTTAGGGAAGGCAATGTGATCCGGGTCAAACTATGTATACTTAGGTTCAACATTAAGCATAGAAATAGATCTGTGGGACCTATGTAAAGAACCTCCTTGCTGGATCTTAATGCAAGCTCCCACCCATTTTGTCTTTTTGCTGCATGTTAATGAAATTGTACCATGATGGAACTTTTCAGTACCTTTTCATATCTTTGTTGTAAGAATCATCTGCCTATGCTCCATCAAATGTTTGGGGCTTTTTTTCCATCTGAACAATACATTTTTGTATACACCTTGCTTCTGCTTAGGGGTCAGCAGGAGAGACCTCTGCTCCCAGTGAAGCTTTGGGAAAGTTTTTTCTTCATGTGAGTCATTGTTGCCACAATCTAAATATTTTTCCATAAGTTAGGTTTTCATTGCATTCTCATTGCCATAGTCATCCTTCCATGGTTAAACATTTAAAATAATTTCTTTTAAAAACTGAGAGAGCTAAAATAGCTTCACTTTTTCCATAACTAATGCTTAATACTTTCTTTCCCCGTCTTCGCTGAATGCATGAGTTGGCACGTAGAGCATACTGGCCTGTTGCAGAGACTGGAGCAGGAATGCTATACAGTGCTAATGATGTGAGTTAATAGAATTGGCTACAACATGCAAATTAGGATATAGAATCCTGGCTGGTAATAAATATGTGTTTGTAGATCACTTGCCATGTGTAAACTGAATAAACAATCCTTGAAGTAAAATCATTGACTAATTCATCTCCTTAATTTTTGCAGATATTTTCTCAAGCAGATTACTGTCTCCAGCTCAAACTGTGAAGCTAGTAAACAAAATTAATACTCTTCACACAAATCTGGAAAAATACTGTCTTCTCCAGATATCAAAGCACTGTTCTCTACCTAGGACAATGAAAAATCTGAAAATAATTTTCCAGACAGATCTCACACACATCTGTCCTGCTGATGATCCATCTGCACTCTATTGTTAGGCAGTTGATTTCTCACTGGAGGTCCTTGGGGTAGAATTCATTACAAAGGATGATAGCTATAAAGAGCATCATCTGAGCATATAAAGAGCATATACTGTATCCGGAAATCACATTTTAAACCTGCTTTTTATAATATCTTCTGTGAACTGTCAAGGACTAATAACAGGTAGCTTAGAATCTACCAAAAGAAGTCAGTAGTCCATTAACACTTACTGATCTCTGGCATCTCATAACAGTTGTCTTGAATACCTTAGGCAAAAATATTTGGTTGGCTCAAGTCAGTCAAGCTCACAATTTACCTTTGGTACTCAGCACCAAGAATGCCTAGAAGTGTAATAGAAGTGTAAGGGCTGCTGTTGGTGGAGAAGGGATGTTGTAATAATAAATATTTTCTCTTTGAGACTCTTTTAAACTCTGGCTATATTAAGTAGAATAAGTCAAAAATATTTTCAGATGCAGTCTATGTGGAAACTGCCAGCTTGTTTTGCAACAGCAGCAGTCTGTACTCCAATTCAAAACATACCAAACAAGGTAACTTACCACCTTGTTCTTCAAGAGCCTTTCAAAACCTGTGTAGTCAAGCAGGCAACTCCCACTCTGGATTTTGACCCCTGGCTGGCTACACAACTTGCAAGCCTGGGATTTCAAAGAGGTCTGGGCTCCATGGCTGCTGAGCAGAAAGTAGAAAGACCCCAAAAGTTATCCATGACTTGGATACCTTTGATCTGATACTCCTATGTGGCACTTAGGAATGTACAATGTATTAAGTTATTAATATGGCTGTAATTATAATTTTTGGGTTTTCTATATGTGCTTCCAAAAAACTGAAGTATCTCTTCTCCCTTCTGACTATAAAGTATTCTAACTTCTGATGATCCTTAGGTGGGTAGAGATTATGATTCTTAAGAATGACTAAATCCTTTGAATGAGGTGCAAGCAGAAGATAGGATCTTACTACTCATTTAGGCTTTGATTCACAAAGCACTTGCTCACATATATTTAGCTGATGTTTGGTTGGATGTTAGGTCATCTGATCAATAAGAGAATCAAATCTCTCAAGTGTTTTTTCTTGTATTCATGAATAGGCTGAGGGCAGGCAAACCTTTCTTGACTTCTCACTAACCCTTTTTATAACTCCACATGAATATGGAACAGAGGGGTGACAGAATGACTTCCTGCACCACACACTTCAGAACATATCAGGAACAGAAGTTATCACAACTAGCTGGCAGGGTCTCTTGGAGGAAACAGAGCAGGGTCAATGACATTGCCACAAGTCTTTCCAGTAGCCTCTCTCAATGCAAAATATTGCTGAACTGAGGTAATCTTCATAGTGTTATCAAAAAATACAGGGTATTATCAAGAAATAAAACAGCAATGTATAATATGTATTTAGTGAAACTGTAGCAATGGTAACAGCATCTGTATTTAACATGACTGACCCATTTTTGTGCATTAATCACAGTCTTTCATTGCTACTGTATAATAGGTGAAACCAACTATAGAAAAATGCTATGAACATTAATTCTGGATCTCCCTCTTTAGAAGTCTGGTATGGAACTGAGGTTAAACATGGACTTCTTTCTTTTTGGCATCTAAGATCAGACGTGAGCTTAGCAGAAAACCTGCCAGATCTAGATGACTGAACAACAATCTCTGATTTTGCAAACTCGTGTGTTCCAGAGTGCTTTGTGTTTGCACAATCATCCCAGGTGTTACTTCTGTCTCAGTGGTACCTATCTAGGAGCTGAATATCTTATCTGATCAATTTGGCTCCCTTTTCTGGCAGGGAGTGTCTGATGCTTCCAGTAGAACATTATCTCACCTCTGACAGGGGTCTGTATTAGGGTTACTCTGCAAACCCATTCACAAAGAGCAAGTTTCAGGAGGCAATGAAGTAGGAGCATAAATACAAAGCAAACAAAGCCCTTTGTTCCCTCCTGCCCCCACTTTCTTGAAGTAAGAATCTAAAAAACTGTGAGAAACAATGATGAGTGAAATGCTTTCAGGCATATGGCTGTTAGGTTCATGGCATTCATTTAAATCCTTCTACCAGTATCATTAAGTATTTAATTGCTACTTTAGCCCTTAGAAACAGAGAATTCAAAATAATTTTAGTATTAATTGAAATGCTTACTGATTATATGACTGCAAATTATATTGCCTTATCTGCGTGTATACTTCTCAGGTATGCAGAGCTAATTTGTTCTCCTGCAAAATGAAACTAATGTGGGAATTTCTGTGGTTTGTATGCAATCGCTCACTGAGTGGCAGCAGCACAACCTAAGCTGTTCATATAGAAAAAGTCCTAGGAGAACAGATGTATCCTAAAATTGAGTGTTGTCTGTTAAAACTTGAGTAAGAGTTAAGCATTCTATATGTAAATATATCGAAGCCACCTGCTAGAAATCGTTTTGGCTCTGCAGTGTTCCAAGAGCTCTGTACTTGTTGGGTCTGAAAATAAACACCATGATGCATTTAGTAGCTTGCATGGCCGACCATCAGTGATTCAGTTCCAAGTAAAAAGAAAGCTTGAATATGGCATCTCCTCTAGCAGTCTGAAAACACTGTAGGAATCTGAGGCTTTAAGACTATTCTATAGCTGTTACAGAAATCCAAATTTCCAAGACAATTTATTAAAAAAATGAATTAAATAGAATTTGCCATAATTTTTAAAAGGTCTTTTAGAAATTCTCAGATATCGTTTGCTGATAGATGCAACATAAAAATAGTGCAATAAAACTTTCTTCACTGCCATATACTTATTTCCTAGTTCTCAAGAAGATTAATGTGCATCATTTTTTGTGACAAATCTGAGGGAATAATAGCAGCGGAGTCCAGATAGCTTCTGAAAAACAGTAAATTTTTTGAGCAGTGGAGAATGTGACCTCATTATGAGGACAACAAAATGCAGCAAGAGGCATTTTACCTCAGTGATACAGTTAATTCAGGGTTGCTATTGAATTAAGATGGATTTCTGATTTGATTTTTTTTTCCTCATATTAATTAATATCTTGAATGTACTATTATAAAAAGGGTCCTTGAGGCATACATTCGAGCTTACTGCAACAAAGTCAGGCAATTTATATTTTTATTCTTTAATCTGTATTATATTAGATATTATGCTTTTCCTTTTTGTTTGTCCTGAACTTCATGTGGGAACAGAGCAGAGGGAGGATTTAGCCCTCAGTATTTTGGCATCCCCTTTGTCTGCCCACTCAGTAAAGTAAATTACAGTGGGCAGCAAATATGAAATGATACAGTTGAGACTGGTCAGTATGGAGAATACCATCAGAAACCTTTTTTTGCATTTATCTCAGTATCTCTAAAGGAGCCTAAATAAAAGAGGTATTTAGAGTCCTGGTCCTAAGATAAAACTGTGATAAAAACTGGCAGTACCTGGAAAATATTATCTAGTCTGGCCTGTGACAGTAAGTTAAAGTCATCTGTTTATGTCATGCTTTTTCTACAGTTAAAGATTGGTTTGTGGGGTTTTACTATTTTAATATAAAGTACTGTAAAGAGTTGGGATATCTGAATAAAGAGATTCAACCTTTGCATGCATGTTGTTATTTTGGTATGGATTATTGCCTATAAAAGCATGTTGGTGTATAGTGACTTGAGTTCCTACCATTTGACTCCATTGGGAGTTTTTTTGCACAGATTCCTGTGGATGCCAAGACACATGCTCTGATTCTGTGCATAGCAATGCAGCAAGCGACTTTAAGAGTGTCAGTGCTGTCTGTAGAGACATATTAAATCATTGGATGAAAACAGCCACATCTCCTGCTTATAAACCATTGAAAAAGACCTGGCAATTAAAAATAATCAGAGATCTTCATCTCTTTCAATTTGTACAATGGAGTGAATAAAGCTTAGGAGGAGCCTTTAAAAATATTTCCCCATTCCTGCACAGGAGTAATTTCTAATTTATAGTTTCAAGATCAAAAGTCAATCATTAGTTTTTTTATCCCAGGGCAAATGTTTACAACAGAAATACTAAACGCTTAAAACAGGGTAGCTTATAATGGAAGCAATAGCTCATCTTTAGCTTTGGAAGGACAGGCAGTACCAATTTAATTAAAGCTGTGTTAAAATAGGACTGTCATTTGTATCACAGTGATTCTCCACCCCTCAGAGAAGACCTGTTGCCATTTTGTACCACACATTATTGTCTTGTGCAAATTAATAGGTTGTTTTATTTTCTGCAGGACATCTGAAGACTTTTATAGCAAATCCTCCAGTGTCAAAATGAACACAGGTATGCTGCTTCTGTGAGGTATTTCTTTACTCTTAGATATCGTTTAGTAAGCAGAGAAGGTACCAAATTTATTTAAAATTTCAAGAACAAATTATACTTTAATTGATGCTGAACTCAGATTAAGCATTATTAAGATATTTTAATAGTGTGTATGCTTATGTGCATTTGTATTCCATATATAAAATTCCCATACATATTTTTCAATGTATGGATATATATGGGTATGTGTGATATCCATGCATGTTTAACTTCCTTTGCTTAAGTATCAGTTTGTGTTTTTATGTTTTATGTAAAAGTATGTAATCTAAGGATAAAACAGCTGTGGAAAAGGGGTGTTAAAGCATCACATTTTCCTAAGAAAATGCACATGCTTTAGAAATACTTTGTTTTCATTCTCTAATGACATTAAATTAAGGGGCCTATAAATACTACCCTGTATTATTAGCTACACTTGCATAATCAGATGAGGATGAGTGTTTTGTACTTGTAGGGATTTGTATTTTCTTTCACGTTGTTGTGGTATGTGTATTGACCAAATTAAGTTCTTTACACTATAGGAAGCTATCTTCAGGATCTGTGACAACAGACTTATATTTGCTCCTGAATCACTGAAGTCAGTAGACAGTGCTGCTGGTTTTGGTGGAAGCAGGAGTAGGCCTCTCAAAAAGCAGACTGATGAAATCCTGGACTCTCTCAAGTCAGGTGTAAATTTTCAGTTGCAGTCAACTCTCTAAACCATTTGGTTTGCAGATGGATTGTGGTAACTGGACAGATCCGTCCTTTCCATACCAGGGGGTTTTGTCACTGAGCTTCGTGCTACACTGTGACAACTGACATGACAATTTGAAATAAGCAAAATGTGTAATATGAGACCTGAGGACCAAAACTACGTTTGAAAACAGTCTGGGTTTATCAGCAGCACACTCTGAATTCAAGGGATTACCTTTTCCATGGTATAGGTTGACATTGTCAAGATTATTGGATTGAGTTTTCTGGCTTCCCATTATCAGAAATGACTGCAGTTCAGTAGGACAAGGTTCTTGGGAAGATTCTTTTAAATATGAAGTTAAAATTAATTGGCTCACTTGAAAACACTACACCTGTAAAAAGAATAAGCAGGAGAAATAAAATTTCTCCACTGAGATTGTGGGTTTCTTCCCAAATGTTTTAATCATTTTACTGATCACTAGAAAAGGGTGGAGTGTTTTTATTTATGGAAATACTAATTGAAATTTGTCCAACCATCCTTCATTTTTAGGGAAGTCTTCTTTCCTAAACATGTCAGTCTGTATAATTAAGGTAGTACTGAAATACTGCTTGCTTCCTAGGTCTGTAATTTCAGAGGTAACTGAGCTAATCATTATACACTTGACCATGATTACATTGTGCATTGTGATCATATGATTTAAAATCATAGGATAGATGTCATATTATAGCCTCTACTTTGAAAATGTGGACAGAGCAGTAAATTGCCAGTTAGTGCTATTGCAGTTCTGAAGTATGACTTTGATCAATGTTATACTAAGTTTTTTTGTGTAAAATAGAAATTCTCGAAAGAAATAGGGGTAGGAAATAAGTAATCTGCATGGCTTAATGACTTCTGTTTGGGATTGAGAGCCTTCTGATCACACAGGAGACTTAAATGCTAACTTAAAAGACCTAAAACACACCTGAAATCCTTTGCAGTTGCCTAAGGATATAATGATTGTAACCTGAATTTTAATCTACTCTGCACTTACACAGTGAAATAGTTTTTTATCTTGTGTATGCTTGATATTAATATGCATGTTACCACCTGCACTAAAAGGAAGTATTGACAAAAAATATGCTATTTCCTATCTGTTCTATTGATGTAGGTTGTTTCCTGACTGTAAAAATGTAGAATCCAGTGAGAAGGGAGTAAAATTGAATATCTTGCACCTGTCTGTTGATAAATTGTGACTTGTGAAGGAAGAAAGTGGAAGCTGTTCTGCATGGTGTTCTCATCTAGTAGTTTCCTTTCTTCTTCTCTTTTTTTCTTTTATTCTTTTTATCTTCTTTTTCCTTTTTTCTTCTTTACACTGTATTGGTTTTAAACTTAAAATGAGTGCTTTTATATATATATATTTCACTACTTTATAACAGGAATTTGTGCATCACATGATTCAAGTTTATCAGATACTATTGACTTGCCACTATTATTAAAATATTCACTTCATTACTTACTCCTGCAGATAAACGAGCACTCCAGTTTGGTGCCAGTATCTGCTGAAGTGGCAAAACTCGCTTACATGCAGCTCTAAAAAGAAAATCTACCACTTAAAGTTCTAATCTACTGTTCCCTCTGGCTGCAGACTTGGCAGTCTGTCTCAGCAAACCCTGCAGAAGATATTTTTGTCTACAGACAAAATATTTTGAAGAGCTTTGGTTTTCAAGACTCTACCATATATGGGAGGGATTCTTTAGCAGTTGATGTTAATTCTGTACCACATGTTAGGAAGCAATATCCAGCAGCATAAGGCAAGGAAACGTTTGCAAAAACCAAGAAATAGATCAAAGGTATCAGGGAGGTTTTCAGAAGTACCAGAGGTACTTTGCCTCATATTTCCTTTTGGTGTTCAAATGCTGTCACAATTTTTAAATTATAGTAAAATTTAATGTGTAACCGTTTTAGACCCAGACTAAGCAATCATCATCAGAATAATATTTTGAACTATACATAAGGGGTTTATTCAACAAGTCTTTCAGTACTTTAAAGATTTTATGAGAGTCATTAGCTTGGTGAAGCATTTTGAGAAACGAAGTCACACGAAACCTGAGCTACCTATGAAGCTTACATTAGATTAAAACACAGGATATATGTTCTTATTGTTTGTACTAAATATGTGCATGTATAGCTCATCTTGGGGGAGAGAGAGTTGCATTGTAGAATAATTAATGGATGCAAGGCTGAAACAAATTCTCCTATCCATAAATATTTTGTCTGAGTTCCACACAATTCTTGATAAATGCATCTGATTTTTAAATTATTAAACAAGTTGGGTATTTGCAGTAGATGAAGGACATAGAGAGCAGCCAAAAGGAAAAAAGTATGCACTTCTGGAACACTGCAAATATTTTGTGTTTGTTACAATTATTAATGGCTATCATCACAAGGACTAATCTCTTAGATTCTGTCTGGGAGACAAGAATAGAAATTCTTGGATCCCTGCAGAGCTCATAAATAGATTGTGAAACCACTTTTAGATGCCTAAAGCAAATCAAGTGAGCTTTTATTCTAGAACAAATTTACAGTTTTAATCATCATTTGTTGTAATTTAGTAGCATCAAAGAACCAAACAGCAGCAGGTTCACCTGTGCAGTCAGTGTTAGGTCCTGTGATAAAAGCTCTGCACACCCACAAAGGAATTCAGAGAAACAGTGGCAGGAGGAATGGCCCAAATAATAACCTGCCCTGCCTGGCTACCCAGGCCTGTCCCAGGAGCTATCAAAGGTCCATGTCTGCAAGCCAGGGGCACAAGGGCAGGCAGGAATCCAAATTAAAGGCTCCCAAGGAAAGAAGGGAGTCACAAGGGCCTCTCCCAGCACTGTCCCAGGAGAGCCTCAGCTGTGTTCAAGCATGAAGAGTGACAGACTCCATGTCTGAGCCTACTTGCCAGAAGAATCCACTTTGTAGATATGTGCATGTGTGTTCTCTCTCCTGGGCTGTCATCATGCTCAGGCAGAGAGGGGAGGGAATCCATCGTGTTGGTGTGAGTGCTCTGTGTGTCTGTGACACACGTGGCCAGATGTTTGCCTGTGTGGGATACACGTGCTCTTGTGCATATGTCTGCTGAGAGAACATCTCCAGACTCAACTGGGAACAGGGAGAGGCAGTATCTCTGTCTGTCTGTTTTGGACTGTTGGATCCAGTGCTATGTATTTGCCCCAAAAGGTCAGAATGCAAATAGAGAGCAAGAAATTCTGGTCTAAAGACTTTTAAATTTGAATTCACTGTGCAGACAAAGGGGAAAATTATAGTGTTCATGAGAAGTATGGACAGAATGATGGTCAGGAAACATTAAGTTTGGGTGTTGTGTGTAGTGGAACAGAGCGACCAGGTGCCTCTGATCATCAGGAAGTGGGTGTGAGCCGCTATCAACTCCACCTGTGCCCAGTCAGGGCAGGGCCCCTATGGAGCATGTGCAAGACCATGGGGCCCTGCCCTGACTGGGCACAGGTGGAGTTGATAGCGGCTCACACCCACTTCCTGATGATCAGAGGCACCTGGTCGCTCTGTTCCACTACAGTTGTGTATTTTTTTTTTTACCTGCAAGAGCTTATTAAAAATTTCTAGCCTGGCTGCTCTCTCTCTCTTATCTTTGTCTTCTCAAGAGGTCAACCATCCTTTCATCTTTGCCAACTTGTTTCATGCCACTGCTTTTACTGACTCTCAGAAACAATTTTTTAAAAGAAAACCCACCCCGTGTTTCTAAGTTAAAGTGGTGATGTTTTGAATTGGCTCCATTTTGTTCAGGAGTGGGACCTGACCAATAGACTGTTTCTCAAGTGGAGAGACCACTCACTGAAGGTGATGCTGTCTGTAGTCAGAGCAGTAGAGATTGTGGATTTACTGAGAATGCACTGAGGTACTTATTTGTGGAGAGAAAACAGAATTAAGGGAGGGAATCAAGGGAGAAAGAAGTGAGGAAAAGTGAGGAATGGAGAAATGGTGAAGAGAAAAATTGTAGGCAGGTATCCGGCAAAGATAGAGGCGCTGCATGGTGAGCTAACAAGAGGAAGAAAGCAGAGTATAGATTTTTTCATATATCCTCATTTGTTCTTCAAGAAGCAGCTGTGCTGTGCAGATATGCAATGCAATGCAGCTATACAATGTAGTTTACAAGTAAAATGAGCAGATGATCAGTAATTCAGCCTCCCTTACTGCTTTTGAATTCTCTGCTGTCTAGACCTAGAGCTTGGTGTTAGTTGAACTTCAGTAATCTGGGTGAATATAGTTAGCATGTGCTGGAAATTTGATGGAACTATGAAAAAGGAATACAGACTGGAACAAGTGTCTTGAAGTAAAGCTGTGTAAAACCATGCAGATAAGGGAAGCAGCTTGAAAACTGCCTCTATTGAGGCAATGTGCAGATTATTCTGTTCCTCATTCAGGTACAGTGTCTGTGACTTAATGGGAGCCTGGCCTGAACACAGATGGGAAGATAGAGTCCATCGTGCATAAATACGTTCTTGCTGACACACATTTGCATTTTATTAAACATTTATTTAGACTCAGTATGGTGTATGTGTGTGTCTCTATGTCTTAACTGAGTACTTAGTGACTCATTATTTTGTACACATACTGAGAATTTTGTTGCAAGTTCAGACTTGCATATGGGCTTCTAGATACAGGGGTAAATGTTGTATGCACATATGAATATAGTCATATGTGTATATTACAAAGTCTGTTTTAGCTATCTTGTATGAAGCTATGTAAACACTTTGCTAAATAATGGGTCCACTGAGTATAACACTGCTTCAGTTCAGTTACTTTAAAAATTAATTTGAAGCAGAATTTCTTGAAGTTACAGTGACTAAATATTTGTAATCAGTTTTCTCGTTGTCTTCCTTTCTCTGTGCTTTGGTTTCTTCATCCTGAAATTCAGGAAGGTACCTCCTGAAAAAAAATACAAACAAAGCAGCACTGTTTGAATAAAAGTTGTGACAGTGTAACTAAATTCTTTGCCTGTTAGCTTGTATTAATCAAAGCATGCTATGAAAATCTGCCAATATTCAGATAAGTAGAGAACCTCAATACCAACACATCATCAGTTCTCCTTGGATTATTTCTGGTGTATTGCATGGGGCAGGAGGGAATACAGGAATAGAAAATGTTATTTTAATTACCATTGCCTTTCTATACTTATGTAAGTAAACTAAAACAAATGTGTGGAGTTGACAGCCATTATCTTCATTTTACATTTACAACACCAATAATTGACTGAAGGTAATTTATTGCT